>NC_058521.1:122065385-122678957 GCF_904849725.1 Hordeum vulgare subsp. vulgare | reverse complement strand
GTTGGCTCCATCGAGCATCTATAGCTGGGCAGATCTGTCTCGAGTCTTCATCAGGACCTTCGAGGGCACGTGCAAACGCCCTGCTGGTCTCGTGGAGCTCCAGCACTGTGTCCAGAAGCAGAATGAACCCCTGCGCGATTTCATCCAGCGCTGGACGACCCTCTACCACACGGTGGAGAACGTTACAGAGCACCAAGCAGTCTGCGCCTTCAAGGCAAGCGTGCGGTACAGAGATCTGTACCTAAAGTTCGGTCGGACAGGCGACATCACCGTGAGCAAGATGATGGAGATAGCCACACGCTATGCAAATGGCGAAGAAGAGGACCGCATACGTAGCGACAAGCATAAGGCAGTCGCCGATGGAGATGGGAACAACAATCGGAAGCAGAAGAAGAAAGCTCCGTCCACTCCGCAGGCAGAGGCAGCAGCCGTTACCAATGCCAAGTTCAAGGGCAAGGGGAAAGCTTAGTACACCCCCAAGAAGAAACAGTTCGGGAATTCCATCCTAGATCAGCCATGTCCAATCCACACAAAGATTGACGAAGAAGGCAACGCCATATTCCCGAAGCACACCACTCGTCAATGTCGCCTCCTGATCCAAGGGTTCGGCGAAGGGCAGCCGAGTAAAAAGGACAACGAGCAGGATGATGAGGACAAGGAGGACCCGTTCCCCCAAGTCCGATTTTTGCTGACGTGGAAAGCAAGAGTCGATTGAAGCTGGTGAACAGGGAGGTGAACATGGCAACCCCAACCAACCCCTCGTTCCTCAAATGGTCTCAGACTGCGATCACCTTCGATCAGTCGGATCATCCAGCACACGTGCCCACCCCAGGGAGGCAAGCTCTGGTCGTCGACCCGGTGGTGGAAGGAGTTCGACTGCGCAAAGTCCTCATGGACGGCGGCAGCGGCTTGAACATCATGTACGCCAACACTCTCAAGGGGATGGGTATTCCGATGTCCAAACTTAGCGAGAGCAGCATGCAGTTCAACGGAGTCGTCCGAGGACGAAAGGCCAAGTCACTCGGCCAGATCGCGTTGGACGTCGTTTTCGGCTCCGACAAGAACTTCCGCAAGGAAAAGCTGACATTCGAGGTGGTGGACTTCCAGAGTGCATACCATGCGATTCTGGGCCGTCTGGCGTATGCGCGTTTCATGGCCCGCCCATGTTACGTGTATTTGAAGCTGAAGATGCTGGGTCCCAAAGGTGTGATCACGATCACAGGCAATCGGCAGCGGGCCGAGGAGTGTCTGCAACAGGGATCAAGGATTGCCGATCAGCAGATGGCTATCCTTGAGCTGGATGAGTACAAGAAGACAACCGACCCCGCTGACTTGATGCGTTTGAAGAAGCCAGCTTCGGAGTCCGCATTCCAGTCGGCAGGAGACATGAAGAAAGTCAGCATCCACCCGACGGACGACGCCGCTGCCCCGACGAACATCTCCACCACCCTTGATCCAAAATAGGAAGCCGAATTCATCCAATTCCTCCGTGAGAACTGGGACATTTTTGCATGGAAGCCCGCTGACATGCCAGGTGTACCCAGGGAGTTGGTTGAGCACCGAGTGCATGTGGATCCTGCTGCTCGGCCTGTCCGAGAACGCCTGCGTCGGTCCGCCGCGCACAAAAGGAAGGCAATCGGAGAGGAGGTGGCTAAACTTTTGGCAGCCAACTTCATTCGCGAGGTACACCACTCCGAGTGGCTTGCCAATGTTGTCATGGTGCCCATGAAGGACAAGTCCCTTCGTATGTGCATCGACTTCATGCATCTCAATAAGGTCTGGCCGAAAGATCATTTCCCGCTCCCCCGCATTGATCAAATTGTCGATTCGACTGCGGGTTGCGAGCGTTTATCATTCCTTGATGCCTATTCGGGCTATCATCAGATCCATTTGTATGGTCCTGATGAAATAAAAACAGCCTTCATCACCCCATTCGGGTGCTTTTGCTACATCACTATGCCATTCGGTTTGAAGAATGCAGGAGCAACTTTTATGCGCATGATCCAAAAATGCCTCCTTGACTAGATCAGTCGAAATGTGGAGGCATATATGGACGATATCATAGTCAAGTCACGCAAAGATTCCGACCTGCTGACTGACTTGGCAGAAACATTCGCTAACCTGCGTAGGTATGATATCAAGCTCAACCCAGCCAAGTGTTCATTCGGCGTTCCCAGCGGGAAGTTACTCGGTTTCTTCGTTTCCGAAGGAGGGATCGATGTCAACCCCGAAAAGATCGGGACCATCATCCAAATGGAACGGCCGGTCAGAATACATGATGTTCAAAGGCTCATAGGTTGCCTAGCGGCTTTGAGCAAGTTTATCGCTCGACTCGGCGAGAAGGCGCTACCTCTATACCGACTCATGAAGAAATCAGATACTTTCGAGTGGACAGACGAAACCCAAATTGCATTCGACGACCTCAGAGCCCTGCTTTCCACCCAGCCGGTTCTTACTGCCCCGCTCAGCAAAGAACCCCTTCTTATGTACATCGCGGCTACAAATCAAGTCGTCAACACTGTTCTCACAGTCGAACGCGAAGAAGAAGGCAAAGCGTAAAAGGTTCAGCGACCAGTATATTATGTCTCCGAAGTCCTCACTCCTTCCAAGCAGAGGTATCCCCATTACGAAAAGCTTATTTATGGGATATACATGACTGCAAAGAAGGTGGCTCATTATTTCCAAGACCACTCGGTGTCTTTCATTTCTGATGCTCCGTTGTCGGAAATCCTCCACAATCGAGACGCATCAGGCCAAGTGGCGAAGTGGGCAATGGAGATGTTATACTGCGACATCAATTTCGAAGCCAAGAAGGCTATAAAGTCTCAAGCTCTGGCTGACTTCATAGCAGAATGGGTAGAACAACAGCAACCGACTCACATCTACTCGGCTCATTGGACCATGTTCTTCGATGGGTCCAAGATGTTGAATGGCTCTGGCGCTGGCGTAGTGATCATATCACCAAACAGTGATAAACTCAAGTATGTGTTGCAGATACATTTCGATTCTTCCAACAATGAGGCAGAGTATGAAGCTCTCCTTTATGGATTGCGCATGGCCATCACACTCGGTGTCCGTCGCCTGATGGTCTATGGCGATTCAGATCTTGTGGTTAATCAAGTGATGAAAGAATGGGATGTAAGGAACCCCACCATGACCGCATACTGCAATGTAGTAAGGTAGCTCGAGAAGAAGTTTGAAGGTCTGGAACTTCACCATGTTCCCCGACTGAAAAACCAAGCTGCTGATGAGTTGGCAAAACTCGGATCCACTCGGAGGCCAGTCCCGAGTGATGTCTGCCTCGAGCACCTACATCTCCCTTCGGTGAAAGAAGATCCTTTCACAGAAGAACCAGTACAACCGAAGAGCTCAACAGATCCGACTGAAGTCGAGGTCCCTGCTGTGGTTGATTTGATCATGGAGATTCTTGCTCTCATCCCCGATTGGACTGTGCCGTTCATTGCATACATCCTGAGGCAAGAATTACCAGAAGACGAAGTCCAAGCTAGGCAGATCGTCCGCAGGTCGAAGTCCTTCACCGTCATTGATGGCCAGTTGTACAAGGAAAGTGTTTCAGGCGTCCTTCAGCGGTGCATCTCCCCTGAAGAGGGACAGTTAATCCTGGAAGAAATTCAGTCGGGAACCTGCGGCCATCATGCTTCCTCAAGAGCAATCGTCGCCAAAGCATTCAGAGCTTGTTTCTTCTGGTTGCAGGCGAATGAAATGGCAAAAGATATGGTCGACCGATGCGAAGGCTGTCAGTTCTATTCGAACAAGTCCCACAAGCCAACATCTGCGCTAAAGACAATCCCTCTTGTTTGGCCGTTTGCAGTGTGGGGATTAGATACAGTCGGACCATTCAGAACAGGCCAAGGGGGATTCACTCATCTGTTGGTAGCAGTCGACAAGTTCACCAAGTGGACTGATGCCAAGCCCATCAAGAAGCTCGACGCCCTTACGGCCATCAAATTTGTCACAGACATCATCGCCAGATTCGGGGTTCCACACAACATAATCACCGACAATGGCACAAACTTTGACTCGGACAGATTCAAAGGTTTTTGCACAGGCCAAGGTATCCGAGTGGATTTTGCATCTGTGGCATATCCCCAAACAAACGGGCAAGCAGAGCTGGCGAATGGGCTTATTCTTCAAGGGTTGAAGCCTCGACTCCTGCGAGAAGTTGGACAAGCCGCCGGCGCATGGGTCACCGAACTGCCTTCGGTGTTGTGGGGCCTCCGCACAACTCCGAATAGATCTACATGGTGATCCCCGTTCTTCCTTGTTTATGGAGCAGAGGCGGTCCTTCCGAGTGACTTTCTTCACAACTCTCCACGAGTCGAACTCTTCTCCGAAGCCGAAGCAGAGCAAGCTAGGCAATACGGAGTGGATCTTCTGGAAGAAGAGCGCGAGATGGCACTGACTCGCTCAACAATTTATCAACAAGATCTGCGGCGATTTCACGCGCGACACATCAGGAGTCGCACATTCCAAGCAGGCGACCTGGTGCTCCGAGTGGATCAGCAGAGACCACACAAGTTGGCTCCCGCCTGGGAAGGACCCTTCATCATCTCTAAGGTGCTGAACAATGGGGCGTATCGACTTTACAACCTCGACAGGGAAACGGACGAGCCGCGGGCGTGGAACGGAGATCTCCTGAAGCGCTTCTACACATGACCGCCGACGAGGACAATGTAAAGAACAAGTATCATTGAAGTAATACAAAGCAGATTGATTTCTTGCAGGTTCAAAATTCTTCTGTGTTTGCAGACTCCGGTCTAAATTTTTTTTCTCTCCGAGTGCGCACTAAAAGTCGCACTCGGGGATTTAGCTGCGACCCAGAGTCGCCTAAGTAAAAAACTCGCTCCGAGTGCGCACCAAAAGCCGCACTCGGAGACTTAGCTGCGACCCAGAATCGCCTAAGTAAAAAATTCACTCCGAGCGCGTACTAAAAGTCGCACTCGGGAACTTAGCTGCGACCCAGAATCGCCTAAGTACAAACTTGCTCCGTGTGTGCACTAACAGCCGCACTCGGGGACTTAGCTGCGACCCAGAATCGCCTAAGTACAAAATCGCTCCGAGTGCGCACCAAAAGCCGCGCTCGGAGACTTAGCTGCGACCCAGAATCTCCTAAGTACAAACTCGCTCCGAGTGCGCACCAAAAGCCGCACTCGGGGACTTAGCTGCGACCCAGAATCGCCTAAGTAAAAAAGTCACTCCGAGTGCTTACTAAAAGCCGCACTCGGAGACTTTGGTGCGACCCAGAATCGCCAAAGTACAAACTCGCTCCGAGTGCGCACCAAAAGCCGCACTCGGGGACTTAGCTGCGACCAAGAATCGCCTAAGGAAAAAATTCACTCCGAGTGCGTACTAAAAGTCGCACTCGAGAACTTAGCTGCGACCCAGAATCACCTAAGTACAAACTCGCTCCGAGTGTGCACTAATAGCCGCACTCGGAGACTTAGCTGCGACCCAGAATCGCCTAAGTACAAACTCGCTCCGAGTGCGCACCAAAAGCCGCACTCGGGGACTTAGCTGCGATCCAGAATCGCCTAAGTAAAAAACTCGCTCCGAGTGCGCACTAAAAGCCGCACTCGGGGACTTAGCTGCGATCCAGAATCGCCTAAGTAAAAAGCTTCCTTCGAGTGTGTCCTCGAGATCCACTCGGAGGCTTAGCAGCCCTCATTGAGGCTCATGTAGATGTGAAGACAACTGACAACTACATGAGTGTCAACTCACTCCGAGTGCGCATGAAAAGTCACACTCGGGGACTTAGCTGTGACTCAGAGTCGCCTAAGTAAAAAGCTTCCTCATGTTTGCCATTGGCTTCACCAAGAAACGCCAAACAAAAACCACGAGCCAAAATCGTGTCAAATTTTTTTTTGGCGAAAGAAGAGCAAAAGATTCGATTCGAATTCAAAGTTGGATCTACGATCAGTCGGCTCGGTGTGGATCAAGCTTATCCACACCGAACCACGAATGTGACGGCCAGCAGCAGTGGCCAAAGTTTGATACAGATACCACTCGGCATATCGAGGTAAAGTTTCTCAAGTGTCACCGGGACTGGCAGGCTCCACAAAGGTGTCAAGGTCGATCCCGTCTGCGATGC
The DNA here is from genome assembly GCF_904849725.1 of Hordeum vulgare subsp. vulgare. Lineage (NCBI taxonomy): Eukaryota > Viridiplantae > Streptophyta > Magnoliopsida > Poales > Poaceae > Hordeum > Hordeum vulgare. The sequence goes on along the minus strand of NC_058521.1, from coordinate 122,672,848 downwards.
GAGTGGCTGTGTCGAGGAAGGTCCCCATGAAATCTTCGAATCGAAGCTTCTTGGTGTTGGCGACCTGCAACTCCTTCAGCTTTTCTTCGCGAGCTTCCTTGCAGTGCACTCGGACCAGCGATAGCGCCACATCCGCACCACAACAAGCGGCAGACTTCTTCCATGCCTGCACTCTGTTCGGGACGTCCTCCAGCCGAGTCATCAACCCTTCTATTTCTTGTCGAGAGTCGTCTTCGGGCCACAGCTCCTTGTCGATCCGGCCGATGACTTCTCTCAGGCGGCCATTGAAAGGTCCCACTCTACCAAGGTGAATATGCGCTCGGAGCATGTCCCGGTTGGCTTCGTCGCCGAGTGGAACGTTCAGAACAACCGACCGTTCAATCTCGGCTGCTTCAGCCTCAGCGTCCAGACAAAAATCTGCCAAGAAAAGACAAGCAGAAAGTAAGCGCAGAATAAACTCCAAAGAAAAAAAGCACTCGGCAAAAAGCTTACCACCAAGCAGTGCAATCATCTTCCTTGCCCAGTCGTTGACGTACTTCTCCTGCGCCATGCACCGATTGTTCATCAACTTCAGCTGACCCATCCATTCGGTTCTTTGCCTGCCCATTTTCTCAATTTCGTCCACCAATGCCTTGTTGGTCTCCCGGGTCTCCTCCAAAGACTTCTCTCGGTCAGCAAGAGCCCCCTTCACACCAGCCAAGTCATTCACAGCTGCCTCCAATTCCGCAGCAAGCTGAATCTTTTCAGCCTTCAGAGCATTGTACGCGGATCCCATTTCGCAAGTCTTTTGCCAAATCAGCGCAAAGGGAAGATCAGACACATTCAACAAGGAAAACAAACAAAGATCAAAGTTCTTCAGACCCCTGCCGATGCAAGCAATCGACAACGGTCTCGGGGACTACACCTAGTGGGTTCACTAAGAGTGACCCCACTGGCATGAAGCTCGAACAGGCCGGCCCTATTGAGCTACATGACAAACAGATAAATCTATGACACTACTATCACCCGACCTGAGTAACACTACTCTCGGGGACTACACCCAGTGGGTGCACTCGGACTGCCTCCACTGGAACCATTCGGGCAGATTAGCTCTGATCCACTCAGGTAACGGAAAATGCATCTAAAGACAACTGCCGGTGCAAGGACTCGACAGAAGTCTCGGGGACTACACCCACTGGGTTCACTCGGAGTGAACCCACTGCAAAATCATCCTACTATATCCGGGTCTATCACTGCAACCCCCAGTGGGTGACAAGAGGAAAGTAAACACTTACTAGCGCACTTACTCAGATACCGTCAGGAGCTCCAAGCTTCTCTTGTACAAAGACGCGATGGAGTCGTACGCTCCCTTGGCATCACCCGCCATCAACTCCACCTGCACCATGGCGTCCTTGGCGGCCCCTACCTGGTCTTCCGGGAGATGTCGGGCGTCATACTGAACGGTTGACGGACCCGGCGCGGCAGAAGACTCCTTGGGTATCCCAAGCTCCGCTGCAGTCGGTTCCGCCGCGAGGGGCACCGTCTCAGTCGGCGGCATCGTCTCGGTCGGCAGCACGGCCGTGGTGGGAGCAGCAGCAGATGGGACAACCTCAAGGACAGGCGCTAAAGCTGGCCCTGACCCCCTTTGGTCGCGTCCTCGAGATGAATCACCTCCGAAGGAAGCCCGACTGAACAACATGAAATTACAGAAAAAGGGAAAGATTAAAGGCAGCACTCGCGAAACGATAAATACAAACTCTCAGAGTCGTGACAACATACCTTGCTGGGATGTGGCAGCGTTATCCGTGTCCATGGGATCATCGTCTTGGTGCGGCAGAGAGGTGGCGGAGGTAGCAGCTCTGTTGAGTGAAATCCACTTGACAGATAAGCATGAGTTCAATCAGATACTGAAGGATGATGGGAGAGCAAGACACTTACGCTGAGGCGACTGGAACAGCGATCCTCATCCAAGGCAAAGCTTTCCGAGGCTTGGGCCCGCTAGGTTTGGCCACCTTGGACGGCTGGTCCGTGGGTTCGGCAGCAGCGTCCCTAGTCCTCTTCACACTCCGAGCAACTCGGAGCTACGGGAGGGGCTGGCGGAGCACTCGAGGCCGCTAGAGGAGCCGGCGGAGTCGCGGGATCATGACGACGCTTACTTCGATGTTCTGGTGGTGGAGGTGGCGAGCTCTGCTCCCCAACCTTGTCCTCCTCCTCTTCGGTCTCCTCCTCCGTCTCCCCACTTTCGGAGACGTACTCGGCGCTGTGCACGCTGCCCTCCTGGCTGCCCTCCTCTTCCTCAGCTGGATTCCCGTTCGAGACGGCAGAATGCCAGTTAGTCCACTCCTGTACAAGACACAGTCGGCAACATCAGACGCCAGGCGGCGGTACAAGAAAAGCGATAAATCTAAGAAGATTGAAAGCACTCGACAAGATGCACTCACCTCATTCGAAGGAGGATTGTCGGCGCGGAAGGGCCTCACTCGCCGGGCTCCTTGGGGGTTGTCGCATGCGCGTGTGATGCCGCGGACCCACGCTGTCACCATCTCCCCGGTCACGCACTCTGGGTGAGTCCGAGTGGAATCCTCAGGCCCCACGTAGTGCCACATGGCGTGGTGTCGGGCTTGCAGCGGCTGGATGCGCCAACCCAGAAAAGTCTCCAGCAAGTCCGTGCCGGTGACTCCCTTGCGGACGACGGCTATCAATGCGTCGACCAGAGGCTGGATATGGACCTTTTCCACCTTTGAGAGCGCAAGCTGCCTGGGAGGGGCCGGACGGTCTAGGCTAAAAGGTGGCAGCCCAGTCGCAGCATTTGGACAAGCGATGTCCTGGCAGTAGAACAAGGTTGACTGCCAGTTCCTAACTGACTCGGACAGCTGGAGAGGGGGGTAGCTACTTTCTGTTTTCTTCTGGAAGCCTAAGCCCCCGCAGAGTTGGAGGAGATGGGTCTTATCATCCGACTGGCTAAGCTTTTTGACAGTTTGAGACCTAGCGAAGAAGACGTACTTAAAGAGCCCCCAGTGTGGGGGACATCCAATAAAGCACTCGCAAAGGGTGACGAATGCGACAAGGTGGGCTATCGCGTTCGGAGGAAAATGATGGAGCTGCGCCCCGAAGTGATTCATAATACCTCTGAAGAAGGGGTGGGCAGGCAGGGAGAAACCCCTGAACACGTGGCTGAGGAGCAGGACGCGCTCCCCCTCCGTCGGCGCCGGCTCCGTCTCGCCCTCCACCGGCAGCCTCCACGACTTGTTGGCGATCATGCCGTGCTCCACCAGCTCCAGCAAGTCGTTCGCCATCATCGTGGAGGGGAGGAAATCCCCCTGGATCCAACCAGCCGGTAGTGCCCACTGTCGCTGCTAAGCAGGGGCTGCCCCCTTCTTCTTCTTCTTCTTCTTCTTCTGCGCTTCGAGTTTGCTGGTCTGCCCCTTCGTCATGGTGAAGGCAGCAGATTCGTAGAGGAGGAGAGGAAGGAGGAGGCTTGAGGCGCGCAAGGAGCTGCAGGAGGAGCGAGGTTAACGCGAGGAAGAAGAGCAGCGCAAAAAGAGATCCCCACCGGAAGGGCTTAAATAAGCTTCCGACTGAGTCGCTAACAGGTGGCCTCGAAATCTTATCCCCCTGACCGACTGCTGTGATGTTAGTGGAGAAGATAACGGCGCGGTAATCGAGGCGGCAGAAACTACTCGATGGCGATGTCGTCATCCCTGCTGAGCGTGCGGCAACCGAAATTTGAGGATCCCGGAAAATCCACTGCTGTCAGTTTGACCGGTCACATCGAAAGATTCCGCGGAAGCACTCGGTCCCTGACGGTTCGTTTCACTGGTATATTCACTCGGATCGCTGGTCGAAAGGATAAAATGGATCGAGGCAAACTACGCCAAAGTCACATCCATACCAGTTGGATCCGTACTCCAGGCATCATTTCGTCGTTCCAACCCCGATCCATTCGAGGACTAATGATGGGGTTATAGTCCCAGGGTAGGGTCATAGGCCTGCCCTATAGGTCCTACCCAAGGACTACCCTTCATAGACGATAAGGCCCTTAGACAGTTCCGACTGAACTAAGGACTCCCCCATCACCCAGTCGGTGACGAGCATTCGGAGCGTATTTAACGTACCGACTAAATTCCACTCTGTACATCGTAACCTCCCAGGAGGGCAACGGTCATACGTTTTCATACACCATTATTAGCATTTAAGGCATACGTTACCTGTAACGTAGGCATTTATTCGCCACTATTCCACCCCTGTCCACCGGGCCGTTGTGGAGGGCAGCGCACTCTATATAAGCCGCCCTTCCCCACTGGTGCAGGGGTTGTCATTTACTGTAATCTGATATTCCACTCGACACTAAGCTCCCAAGAGCACTGAGACGTAGGGCTTTTACCTCCACCGTAGAGGGGCCTGAACTCATACAACCTCGCCGTAGCTAAGGCTCTGCCCATCCTTTCGTACCCTACACATCTACTGTCAGACTTATACCCACGGCACTCATATTCCTCACTTTGAGGCTATGGTGGATTTAGGCTTGGGTTGAGCATCATGAGGAAATAGATTCCATGGTTTTACCTCGACCCCCTTTAACAGTACAGTGTTCCTATGACTCAAGTATGAATAAAATGAAACAAAAAGAGTAAATATTCACGGTTCAAAGTCTTGAGAATGTTTTCTTCAGGACACGCCGAATTCCTCATCTTCAATATCTTCATGAGGAATATCAATTTCTTCGCGATCAAAGTCTTCAAGGAACGAGCAAAGTCTTCAACCGAAGACATACATTTTTAGGGGTCGATATTCATCGTATGACTCAAACTCCTCAACAACTTATAGAGCCTGTGTACACTCACAAACACATTAGTCTATCAACCTATAAGTCTTCAAACCACCAAAATCACTAAGGGGCACTAGATGCACTTACACTTCTGGGAGCAGCGCGCGGGCATAGACAACGGGCGTCTTGCCGTTGTTGGCCATGGATGCTGGCTAGGGTCACCGACGAGGAAACAGAGGGGTGGCGAGATGGGGACGAGAGTTTGGAAGCAGATGAGGCCGAACCCCCTTCACACGCTTGGATTAAAAAAGGCCGACCGGGGACGCTGACGCGTGGGCCCGAGGAGTGCATCCATCATAAATAATGTTGACCGCAGTGGTTGGGTCGGACATTGAGAGGGCGCGCGCGCGTTCGCTTCGCGTCCGCGCCGGCGCATTTCAGTCCCAAATTTGGGCCGAAAATGGCTCGACACGGTCGCATTTTGGAAATGGGTCGCCGCGTTGGGCCATCACTTTTGTCCGCGGGGCCCGAGACGGACGGAGGCACACGAAATAGGTCGCCCCGTTGGAGTTGCTCTGACGGTTAGGGTCGTTGCATAAGGTATTATTTTTACTAAACGACCTTCTCGAGGATCTTTTTTTAACGATAACAGGAGAACTGTTATATTCATTGTGAAGAAGAAGATGGTACGAGGAACCAAACTGCTTGGTTTATTATAGGAAACTAGATGAAAACCTGCACAACGCCTAGCTAGATTAGCTCTAAAGCACACAAAAACACACAACACGTGAGAAGGCCACACTCCACAACACACCCGACCGGGCACTCGAGCGCGTGCTACCAAAATACACACCGAAAACCCTTGTATCAATCCAAGCTGCCACAAGCATATCCACGAAGCTCATGGCATTGAAGAGAAACACTATGTCCGATAGAGCAAACATATGCCACCGCAATCCCGTGAGATTAGCGAGTAAACATATCCCAACACAATTTTGTGAGATTTGCGAACATAGGTTGCCCGTCGCACCTTGCATGTGACGAATGCTTCTGTTGCTCACACGGAGCTGTCACGCAGGCCACTATCAACCACCTTCACGAGCCCCGAGCCCCTCTGACCGAGTCTAACTTCAAAACGGTGCCCCCAAAAGGAAATGCGGAAACGGTCACTTGTGACTTCATCGTCCAATCCAGGAGTCCAGATCTGGGTTTCCGATCAAGATGGGGAAGGAGAGTTAGTGTTGCAACATCGACGCCTACAACAAGGGAACGGTGCCCATAGGCTCCGCCATCGACAACTCCGTGCACTACGGAGTACGGCTTTCAGCAGCAACACCACCCGCCAAAACCCATGACCCGGCCAGGTCATCTAGCCTACCACTGCCATGACGCACCATCACAACGCCATACCTCACCCCCGCGCATCACGAACACACAACAGGGGTCCCTCACCGGTCACCGCAGACCTGAGAAACCAAGCTCGGCCCTGCGTGTGCAGATCTAGCACATCCTGCGAGCTCCCGCCATGGCCGTCGCACCCCAAGGCCGCCGGGTATCAACCCCAGCGGATCGGCCCTAGAGCTACCCTCCAGGTCGTGCACGTGCATGCCCGCCATGTCATGCGCCCCTGCATAGCTGCGTCACCTGCGCGTGCCGGGACCCAGTTCTGGTCCAAGCCATGCATCGTCACGACGACCGAGGCCACTTCTGTCGCGTGCGCCGTCATCACTGCCTCAGAGCGGATCTCACGAGTGCAAACTCCCGTGCCATCTTGGCCTCATTTCTCGGCGACCATGGAAGCAGCCGCGCTGTCCGATACACGCGGGCGAAAATGGAAAGGGCCCGGTCGCCTCCTTCATAGGAACTGGCACGACCTTTGCCGACCGCTCCTCTGACGGCAGCGAGCCGAGTGGAGGGAGGGAAGGGGGCTGCTGGCCTCGATCTAGGGTTTCCCCCGTGTCGCAAGGGAGCACGACACGAGGGACGAGAGTTTCCTATTGCCACTTTGCTACCTGGAGGATCTTATTTGGTCACTCCCAAAACTAACTTATTCCCTCGCCTAACCTCCATTCGCGTCGGACCGATAAATGTAGAAGGTGCCTTACAACAACTCTAACGGGCCGACAAAAATCGTTCGTCCGTGTCCGTTTGGCATAAAATGAACAAAAACATCGGCCCATACTGCCGACCCAAGCCCAATGCACGTTTATGTCGTGTTCGACTGGACGCATTTTAGGTCTATTGCGTCCACGCGGACACGCGTCCGCTGCGACCCTACCTATTGGTAGCCCAATCATCGCATGCGGTTGTATTAAACACGACCACCTAACTTCGGCCCGCGTGGTAGTGGTTGAAAGCTGGCGGTCGTTGTCCTTTTCAATGGAAGCATGCGACAGAGTTAGCCTCATCCACTTCTCACCCTCGTCCCCATCTAGCCACCCTTGCCACCTCGCCGGTGACATCAAACCCTAGCCCTAGCCTGCTCCATCTACCCTCCGCCATGGGCTTCTTCAAAAAGGGAAAGGGAAAGCTCACCCCAGGCCCAAGCTCTTCCTAGACGCCACCGCCACCATGCCATAGAGCACTACCGTGGGAACACGAGCGCCTATACATTCCAGTCCACCAAGCTAGATGGCACTTACAGTACAGGCAGGCCCTGCCGTACCTGGATGTCAACCTCCCGCATGGTTGGCATCTGAATCCCCATCACATTCCAGTTCCGGTGGTGCCTCGGTCCACGCACGCGCACCCGTGGAGGAAGTGTGCAGGAAGCGTGAGTTGCTGACCCCCCTGAGCAGCAGCGCCAGCCTACATATGCGACCAACTCCCCAAACTAGGAGGTTTGGTTCGCCATGAAGCATGAGCAGGAGCACCTCCACAACATCTAGCTCGATCCCGTCGTCCCATCGCCACCCCTCTGAGGTTAAGCCATAGGAGGAGGAGGCGGCCTGGTCGCCCTCGAGGCGTCTATGGAGCGCGCCAGCGAGGAGAGTAGGAGCGATGAGGAGGCACACTCAGAGGGCCTCGAGGAGGCCCAGTCACTGTCCTTGGGTGGGGAATGCGTCCCGCCTTCGCCTACGCCGGCGTGTGTGATGCTCCCCAAGCCCAAGATCAAGGAGGAGGACCCCGTGAAGGAACGATACAAGTGGAATGGCTAGTTCCACGAGTGGGTCTCTGCGTCAGCCATGTGGCCTAGCGAGACGCCAGAGCAGGAGTGGGCCTACCTCATTCATTAGAAGTCGAGGCATCTTGTGGAGGAGCGCGCATAGGCCGATCACCAGATGGAGCTGGAGCATCGATGGGTGAAGGAGGAGGAGCATCTGGAGAAGGAGGTGGCGGAGCGTGCCGATAGTGTGCGCTGCCACTAGCGCCACTGTTGCCACCACACGATGCTGCTCAGGCCTGGGAGGTGGCGTTCCCGTGGGCTGGCCCGGCGGCGGAGCTCATCGATCTCACTCGTTCGGGGAAGGACGATGGCGCCTAGGGCAACACGCGGGGCGACGATGTTTTTTTAATGATTAATTACATTTATGTGGACTTGGGCCGATGTTTGATCGGTGTTTTAATGTTCATTATCGTTGTTTGGGACTTTTATGATTTTCTATTTTTCTAGTCCATGTTTGAAAATTTGCGTTGAGCCTGCATTGGGTGCATGCATCGACCCAAATGGAAAAAGTATACCAGTGTCTGCTCGGCCGATCGAAACAGAAAAAACGGATATATCACGCGTCCGTTTGGGTCGACGCGTTGGAGTTGCTCTTAAGTCAATGCACCTTCAAAATAGACGTGGCACTTACTCGGCACTGCCACCTTCTAATTAGGCATTTCTTGTGTCATGTCTGTTTGGCGTGGCATGTCGTCACGTGTGCCGCCTTCAAATTAGGCATGGCAGGCCCAACCTTGCTAGGCTATGAGAGCATCTAGAGTCTGACCCCTAAAATCCGGCCCCTCAAATGCCCGCGGACACGTCTGGGAGCGTCCACGGACACTGACCTGTCACGCCTCAAATAGTGCATTCTACATCCGGATACCTCACATTAGAAACCTCAAATCCGTACTATTACATGCAACATAAACCTAATACTAAGCGGAGCTCGTCTCGCTTTGTCATGCCCATGTCCGGCGGCTGGCTGCGCCCCTCATAGTGTCGGTCCGATCGCCGACGAGGTAGAGTAGGACATGGGACACTAGGTGGCTCACGGCAGTCGAGCTCCCGCCATCTCCCATGCCATACTCTTCCTCACCGAAGCCAATAAACACGACGGTGCTAGTCGACTTGAGATCGATGACGGATCCTTCCTGGGAGGAGCCGACGTCCACTACGACGCGATTGCGGCGCCCGCACCCATGAAATATATGTGGCACCATAGAGTGTGACTCCGCCTCTCCAACACCCGCCATCGTGAGGGCCTCCGCTGCATCCTGTGCCTGTTGCCTCACCCGGTAGGCATGCTACCCCTTGTCATCGTCCGAGGTCGGCCATGCTTCGTGCTCGGTGCGCCAATGGAGGGGTTGCGCTTCCACCATGATGTTCGGATGCCAGAAGGACCACACCGCCTTTGGTGAGGCAGCAACACTGGATCCAAGCACTAGTCGTGCGAAAGCAATGGATTTCCGACATTTTGAGTGTGAGCGCTACCATCCTGCGACCGCCTCCCGGGAGCGATGGAGCGCAAGCCGGACGACCATATCCTCCTCGAGGCCGTGTGGGACAAGCTCGTGGTCAACGGATATGGAGGTGAAGGATTCGGATTTGCTGCCCGCCATGCGGGAGGTGAGCTTGAGTGACATATGGTAGTGGAGGGGAGTGGAGTGAAGTGGCTAGGGTTTGGTCCAGCGAGCGGATGGGGACGAATATATTTTGGGTAGATGCGGGCGAGCGCGGGCCAGTGTGAGCTTGACGGGCGTGCCTGGGCTCCCCCATATCCGCCCCATATTTGGGCTGGAAATGGGGGGTGCTGGTCAACCCGGGCGTTTGAGGCAGGTTTGAGGGGCCTGTATGGGTCAATTTTTTGTGACCGGGCGGCCTACCCAGGCATTTGAGGAGGGTTTGAGGGGTCCGGTTGTAGATGCTCTAACATATTAATTTGCTTGCCCTTCGTAGTTTGCTCGCGCATATGTAATAGGTGTGTTTGTTATTAATTTTTTAGCCGGTTAGCCCCCCCACATCCTCCCGGGAATTTTTTTGCCCCCTTACTTTACAGTCTTTACTTCTCAAATCCACAGAGCCATAGTTAGAGGTTATCCACCTCGTCGTCCCACGACGGACCCGACATCCCATTCCACGAAAGCTTGGTACTCGTGATCGCCCCTGGTCCTTCATCATGCTGCCCCGACGCAAACCCTCCTCCAAGCAACCACCACCCCAACCCCAAACCCCCAATGGCCGAAGAGTGGAAGGATGAAGACCACACAACAAATCCAGATCTAGCGAAACCAACACGTACTCTTCTCACAGATCTAGTTCACATGATGTATATGTGTTCTATATGACTTAACATTAGGGTGGAAAACACTAGGTGATATAGTTATATATATAATCGTAGGCCGAACATGTAACGTTTGAACCTGGTTAATGTTGGCTATATTTTGTTTTTATGAAGGATGGCGTATCATAATGTAGTGCATTTACATCATGGTGACACTCTTAATAACTAATCTCGTAGCACTGGTGTGGACTTTGCGAACACCAAAAGTCGCGTGTTGTGTTTCCCTAAGGATCCAACCCTTTCTGAACTTGCTGATAGGGTGAGGTAAGTCACGGATGTGGAAGAAAGTTTAGTAATAAGGTTGGAAGGAATATATGACGCGGGCACATGCCCTAGGCTGTTCTGCACGATGACTCCCCGACTGAGGCTTATGCTTGGGATAACTACAAGGCAATGATTGGGGAATCTTGCATGAAGATCTTTGTTGTATATGGAGTGGTCCAGCTAGGTCATGACCTCTCTGACATAGACCTCAGTCGCATGCCGACAGGTTGTGATGGTCATGGCCATAGGTCTAGAGTCGGCATCCATAGTGTAGCCAGTCCAGAGATCTACCATACCATGACCATGAGCCACTCTATGGTATACTTTAGCACCCCTCTAACAAATGAGTTTGTATAAGCTAACAGAGACATGGTTGGTGATTTTGATCTAAACCACGATGTAGTAGAAATAGAAGGCAATGACAACTATAATGATGCATGTTCACGAGAAAGGACTTAATTGGACGAATAAGAGGTGATGGAATATGGTGATGCAATGGTGGAGGTAGACGAGACAGAGGAAGAGCCAGAGTTGGAAATAATGGCCCTCAAGCTTCATCTCATACAAATATCAACAAAATTATACGCACGAGAAACAACTTTTGCATTTGACGAGCTTAACAATACAAGCTATGCTGCTTACAATGATGGGGAGGAGGAGGGCAAGTTGGAATACCTCACAAGCCAGGAAAACGACTCCGATGACGAAGGCCTAGCCGATGAATTCCAGTTCAACTTGTTGGAAAAGATAGTCTTCCGCACTGTATACGAGAGAGACATGAGCACACATGAGTTCACAAATTTAAGTGGCCGCGACCTAGCAGTTGTAGTGGAGAAAGATATGTATGACATGGAGCCATTACTAGTGACAAGGCCTCATACAAATGAACAAAATCTAAATCCAAGGCCTAAGCCTTTAACATACCCCGGGTAGGTGTTCACCTTAATGCTAGATATGACGATATGGCTACAGGAGTAAGCAGTGCGACACTATCGGCCTTGCCTCGTCCACAAGTCACACCAAACGAAGAGATTCATTGTGTGGTGTGAGAACAAGGAGTAGGGCTACCCATGGAAGGTCATGCCCAGAAGTGCACACTACACGATCTATGGAATATCGTTAGCTGCGTAGGATCACATCGATGTAGGCACGACCACATAGAAGGACATCACTGATAGATTACGTTCGCCTTCATTGGTGAGCGCATGAAATATGTCATCGCCAAGTAGCCAACATAGTCCGTGTCACAACCCCAAGATTACATAAGCATGATATTGAAATATGATGTGAACTATGGAAAGGCATGGAGGGCTAAGCAACTGGATCTAAAGATGGTGTATGGTGACTAGGAGCAGTCGTACGGTGTGCTCCCAAAACAACTTCAGGCGATGAAAGCCCGCAATCCAGGAATGGTGTATGAGGTGGAGGGATACCCATGGGGCTACCGATACAAGAGTTTGGAGGGGTGGGGCATGGGATTCACTGTCTTTAGTAAGGCATTCTGGGCATTTGGAGCGTAGATAAAGGCTTACTGTCACTACAAGCTAGTTCTTTTTGTCGACGACACGTTACTTGCGGACAAGGTGTGAGGTGTGCCGCTGGTGGCCATAACATGTGACGCTAATGATCAGCTTCTGCCCCTAATTTTTTTTCTTGTTGAACGGGAAGAAAAATTCCAACCGGGAATGGTTCATGAATCTTTCGCGGGTGCACGTCCTCGGTGCTGAGCGGCCATCATGCATCATATCAGATCGTCACCCTGGTATCATCAATGTAGTGTGTGTGGAGTTAAATGGTTATCCTGATATGATTCATAGATGGTGCATGAGGCATTTCCCTCATAACTTCTACTTGAGGGTAAAGAACCTCGCGTATTGAAGCTTATGCGGAGTGAATTTGACTCCATTAATGCATGTCACAAAAAATATCTTTGGAAACTATGTTCAAATACGAATCCAACGATATAAATTTTTGTGACATGCATTAATATTTTAATACGTAAATATATGGTGAAAATTTGGCACAAAGGGGACCAACAAACCACGACAGAGGTAGTTCTTACCTTATGTCTGGACTTCCTAATATACATACGATGCACAACCCAACCTTCTATAGGATCCAAAGTATGTCTAGATGGGGGTGGGGTGATTAGTCTACTCGGCCAAATAAAAAACTTATTCCTTTCCCAGTTTTATCGGTTGGGAAGTTTTAGCGATTCTACCAAGTCTATCACAACCTACACATGCAAGTCTATGAGTATACCGGTGAAACGTAAAGACATCCAAGAGAGGTAGTTCTTACCTTATGTATGGACTTCGTAATGTACGTACAATGCACAACCCAACCTTCTATAGGATCGAAAGTATGTCTAGAGGTGGGGGGTGATTAGACTACTCGACCAAATAAAAAACTTACTCCTTTCCCAATTTTATCGATTGGCACGTTTTAGCGATTATACCAAGTCTAGCACACCCTACACATGCAAGTCTATGAGTATACTCGCAAAACATAAAGACATCCAAGTGTAAGTAGAGGGTAGGGATATGTAACGCCTAGGACACACCCGTCGATGGTCGTTACTCCTGGCGTGATCTAGACTGGCCTCAAATATCAATACTAGTATTTTCTATGCACTTTGTCCTCACTCATGCACACCCGGGTTCAACTTCCCGTTCCATCATCCATCCTAGAACTACACCAAGCTGAGCACACTTAACTTGGGAGTTCTGTTCGAATGGGCTCTCGGATAAAAAGGAATTCCTTATTGATATGAGTAGTCTATCATCCCTAATAAGACAGGCTATCACATACACCACCAGTCAGAGGAACCGACGTCCTCGTCGGGCCACAGGAGCGTTCCCTCTTGGGACAAACGTCTGTGCATCCAGTCGAGTACAAGTGCCATGCCGTGTGCCATGACAGGTCACAAACGTGATGAACAACATGACCGCACACCTGTCCGCAAACATCCGTGTAACCGCGGGGGTCGGCTCTGATACTAACTTGTAACGCCCCGGACACACCCTCCGGCGGTCGTTACTCCTGGCGGGATCTAGATTGGCCCACATATCAATACTAGTCTTTTCTACGCACTTCGTCCTCACTCATGCGCACCCGGGATCAAATTTTCGGTCGGTCACCCATCCTGGAACTACTCCACGACGATCACACTTAACCTGGTAGTTCTGTTCGAATGGGCTCCCGGAAAAGAAGGAATTCCTTATTCATACAAGTAGTCTATCATCCTAATAAGCGAGGTTATCACAACATAGGAAGATCAAACACAATGAAGACACACAGATTTTTTGGCGTGGTTTCAATAGTTGGTGCTATCGTACGTCCATGTTGATGGACACTTCAACCTTGGAAATACTTCCAACACACATCGTCACCTCACCTTTAGCTAGTCTCCGTTTATTCCGTAGATTTTATTTCGAGTTACTAACACTTAGCAACTGAACCGATATCTAATACCCTGGTGCTACTAGGAGTACTAGTAAAGTACACACCAATATCATGTATACCAATATACTTTTGCCGACCTTGCCAGCCTTCTCATCTACCAAGTAACTAGGGTAGCTTGGCTTTCATCACTAGAGTGGCAACTGGTTTGCCTTTCATAAAGTATCCCTTCTTACCCTTGCCCTTCTCAAAACTAGTGGTTTGACTAACCATCAACACTTGATGCTCCTACTTGATTTCTACCTTCGCGGTGTCAAACATCGCGAATAACTCAAGGATCATCATCTCTATCCCTAATATGTTATAGTTCATCATGAAGCATTGTAGCTTGGTGGCATTGACTTTGGAGAACTGTGTCAATAGCTATCTTATCTGGAAGATGAACTACCACTCGATTCAAGCGATTGTAGCACTCAGACAATCTGAGCACATGCTCAACGATTGAGCTTTTCTCCCTTACTTTGTAGACAAAGAATATTATCGGAGGTCTCATACCTCTCAACATGGGCACGAGCCTGAAATCACAATTTCATCTCTTGGAACATCTCTTGTTCCGTGATGTTCAAAATGTCTTGGGCGCCTCAATTCTAAGCTGTTAAGCATCACACACTGAACTATCACGTAGTCATCAAAAACGTGTATGTCAGATGTTCGCAACACCCACAGACGACGCTTGGGGGCTGGCCCAACAAGGCTTGGCCGCCCCTTACAACCCATGCACATCCTAGAGGCTGAAGCGACCCTTCCGGACTCCTCCGGAACCCTCCCAAACCTTGTGGAACTTTCCAAAAGCTTCCCGGTACAATACCGATAAGGCCCAAAACTTTTTAGTTAGCCAAAATAGGACTTCCCATATATAAATCTTTACCTCCGGGCCATTCCGGAGCTCCTCGTGACGTCCAGGATATCATCCGAGACTCTGAACAACATTATGTTACCAACATACATATCCCAATACTAGTCTAGTGTCACCGAACGTTAAGTGTGCACACCCCGCGGGTTCGAAAACTATGCAGACATGACCGAGACACCTCTATAGTCAATAACCAATAGCGGGACCTGGATGCCCATATTGTTTCCTAAATATTCTACGAAGATATTTATCGGTCGAACCACGACTTCAAGGATTTAATCAATCTCGTATGTAGTTCCCTTTGTCCATCGGTATGTTACTCGCCCGAGATTCGATCGTCGGTATCCCCATACCTAGTTCAATCTCGTCACCGGCAAGTCTATTTACTCATTCCATAATACAAGATCCTTTGACTAACTCCTTGGTCACATTGCTTGCAAGGCTTATTGTGACGTTGTATTACTGAGTGGGCACCGAGATACCTCTCCGTCACACGGAGTGACAAATCCCAGTCTTGATCCATGCCAACCCAACAGACACCTTCGGAGATACCTGTAGAGCACCTTTATAGTCACCCAGTTATGTTGTGACGTTTGATACACACAAGGTATTCCTCCAGTTTCCGGGAGTTGCATGATCTCATGGTCATAGGAACAAATATATTGACATGCACAAAATAGTAGCAATAAACTGACACGATCATATGCTATGTTCATAGTTTGGGTCTTGTCCATCACATCATTCTCCTAATGATGTGATCTCATTATCAAGTGACAACACTTGTCTATGGCCAGGAAACCTTGACCATCTTTGATCAACGAGCTAGTCAACCAGAGGCTCACTAGGGCATGTATTTAAGTTTCCAATCAATACAATTCTAGCGTGGATAATAAATGATTATCATGAACAAGGAAATATAATAATAACCAATTTATTATTGCCTCTAGGGCATATTTCCAACATCTAGGGGACACCACTCCCTGAAAGGTAATAGATGTGGTATGGATGATGAACTCCTTGCTCGAGTGCTTCAAAAGATAGTGTCCTGAACACTCCATCAGCCTCTCATAGAATTTGGCTTGCTAGAAGAGATTTATTGGGTGGAAAACAACTTGGGGAGGCTAGAAATTAAGATTCATATGGTAGGAGTGGAAGATCTTGATATGAACACATGAGTAGGTGGTTCTCTCTCAGAAAATGAATGGTGGAAGTGTTAGCTTGTTCTGAGTGCTCTCTCTGCGAATGAGAAGGAGGTGGAGGGGTATATATAGACATCTCCAAAAATATAACTGCCACAACATTATTGCCCAACTCGATGGAACTGAAGTAAAACTTGGTTACACCAACTAGTGCAAAATGTCCTAACTTTTGGGTTCTCGGTGAGACCGATACAAAGCATCTCGATGAGAAAAATTTGGTTGCCCTAGGCAGTTCCACAGACTCGGTAGTACCGGTATGGAAAACTTGGAAATTAAGATTTTTGAGAAATGGATACCAGCAAGGTGGTCACTGCTTTTTAGTTGTACCAAAGCGAATCTCGGTTGTACCGAGTTGCTAGGATTTGGCTTGGGTTCTGTCTAAGTAAAACTCGGTGTGGCCAAAATGTGAATTGTTGGTGTCACCGAATTCAATCTTTAGGGTTTTGTAAAAAATTATATGTGGGAGAAAATTAAGAAATTTTTTGGTGGCTAATCTCCAAGCACTTTGAGCACTTTGAGCAACCAGATCATCATATACACCTCATCGATTTTTAATCGTATTGGCTTTCCTATGGACTCAAATGTGATTTCTCACATAAAGTAAAATGTAGAGTTTCGAAGCTTTTGCCTATTTATGTTCCTTGCATCTAGGGGATCTCCTCACAATCCTAGCCAATCCATTCATTGAACTTCTCGTGAAATATACTTGATAGACTCATTAGTTCAATGAACTATATGTTGTTATTAATTACCAAAACTACCTAGGAAGAAGTTGTGCTTTCAGTCTCCCCATTTTCGGAATTGATGACAACATATAGATCAAAGCTTCGACTATAATAAAATCAATGAATATCATCATCACTTTGAGAGGTATGTGATAAGGAAGAGCTCCCCCCTTAATTTGTGCATTATTTTAAATTTGTGTTTGATCTTGCGCACTCTTCCATGTCACATACATCTTGGTGGTGCGCATAAAAGATATGCATGTATTACAATGCACATAACACCAAGAAAATGAGTGAATGATCATAATATGAATATCACAAAGGATAGGGAATAGTAACATCAATCACAAAGAGGATGATCAAACACAATGTAGTTTAAGAGGAGCAAAAGATTGACCAAATGTTTTTAAATCAAGAGAAGCAAAAAAAAATGCAAATCTCTTTCTCAGCCCTATGATCTATAAAATTTCTCCCCCTCTGGCAACAAGTTACCAAAAAGCTATAGAGCTAATCGCCTCTATGGGATGGATCTCCCCCTTGGGGCGGTGAAGCTCATCTAGTGGTTGTGGAAGGAGTTGAAAGAAGAGTGTCGGCGAAAGCTTCTATGCAAGTCCTCTGAGCTGGTGGAGTGGACACTTGAGGTGCTGAAGGGGGCATGGTAGTTATAGTAGAATGTGCAGACACTAAAGGTCTCGTCTCTATGGCAACCACAACAACATATCTAACCTGAGTCATGAACTAGATAGTCACAAGAAGTGTATGGCTATCATAACCATCTGAGTTTGACATCGACACTCCATCTACCTCTTGATTCAAAGCAATGACCATTGTGGTCAGCTCAATCATCTTGTTGTCAAGGTTATGGAATTTTGTCTCCACAATACTCTCTAGGCTCTTCTGGTTCAGCAGTATCTCAACTATGCTCTTCTCCATTATTTGGGTAGCACTGACAAGATAGGCGATTTCATCATTCTTCGTCTTTAGGACTGGATCACTAGCGGCTCTTGCTTCTTCTCTTGGACCTCTGCCTCAAAAGCTACCCGTGCAGTAGATGATGTGGGATGAGATTTGTCCATCACCACAACATTGTATTCAAACTCTAGCTGGAGGGGCAGGTGTGGTCGATAGGCTATTTCCAACTTTGGAATTGACGGGCATCTGAATATATGGAGCATATCCACAAGATCTCTTTTGATCTACACCAGTCCTCCTGATGGTCTCAAAAATGAGATCCATCAACCTGATCCTAGAGGGATAGTCCACATGAGGGAGCATGTTAATAGAATAGCCACGGATCATCTTATCATCTCCTGATTTGGGAATCAATGTGTGCCTCAAGATTGTGCTGGAGGTAGGCAATCCTGCTTGCAGAAAGTAGACTAAGCCAAATTTGTGTGTCTTCACATACTTTTGTGGGATAGGGTTATACATTTTGGCCAAGGAGTTGTGGTTCATCTTGGATTCTGAGTACACATCCAAGTCTCCCTCCTTCACCTTTGGGACTCCTAAGATGGTAGCCCACTCATCAATAGTTGATTGATATATGGTGCCTTTTGTCATCCACACTATCCTTCCATCTGGATATAAAGGAGCAGTGGAGTAAAATTGCATGATGAGCTCATCATTCCATGCACTCATCTCTTTACATATGAACTCATTAATGTACATCATCTCAAAAGTCTCGTGGACATGGGGGAAGTAGTCCTCATTGGACTCGATGTACTATCAATTGACATATCTCATGTCACTCACAACTCGGTTTTTGTCAAGCAAGACTCTCTAGTAAAAATCCCGCTGCTCCTTGGTGTGAAAGCAAGTGTAAACAATAGCTATCCTCCTGATATCATATGGATCATTGGCTCTCCATTTCCCTAGCCCTTGGTCTTTACTCTCCTTCATATTTCGAGCAACTGGATGATCATCATTATGGTCAGGAAGGTGGGGCCCAAGATTCCTCAACAGAAATACATCCTCCTCCTCATCACCTTGGGATGGTGCAACATCTCTAGCAGTTGAACCCTTGTTCTTCTCTACAGCTTGAATATCTCTTGTGGTCTTCTTGGGCTTGGAAGCTTGCTTGGCCTTGGTGGTTTCTTGCTAGACAAAGTTCCTTTGCATGGGAGGAGGTGTAACCGGTTCCTCCTCTTCTTCCTCTTCCTCTTGATCAATGCACATAAAGGTAGGTCTTCTAGCGACATGGATAGTTTTGGTCCTTTCCCTCTTCTTTCCTCGCTATTTAGCCATAGTCTTAGTTCTCCTTGATACACTTGGGTTGTATAACATAGAGACATCACTCTCTTGATAGGAACATATTAAAGAACTTTCCTTGCCACCACTCTTTCCTTCCTTTCAGGTTGTATCTTAGAAGTGACCTCCTCTGGAACAAAGTCCTCATCCTCCTCATCTGAATCTCTTTCCTCGTGGCCGTGGAAAAAAATCACTTGGGAGGTTTTCGAAGTCAACCATTGTCAAATCAGTGGCTCCGAGGCTCCTAACCCGGATGGTCTAGAAAGTGCTTGCTCAAATTTTGTGATAAAGCATGAATAGAATTTGAGATGAGAAAGAATAGATATATAGAGGGGGTACTTAGGCATTCTTGTACATACAATTGTCTATAAAAATAAATCCCAAAATAAAACATAAAATAGGACAACAAATGGATGTCCTTGAATGAAGAAAAATATGCATACCAACATGCTCACACAATAAGATTTCAAAGAGAATATGTCAAACATGCACAACCACTCTAGTATCTACCAAGCACTTTGGCGATGACGAAGTCATCTATATATGAGTATATTGATTTAAGGGGTAGAGGGAGTCTGGAACTATGGTGTCCTTAGGCCGCTGGTCTATCTCTATGGGCCGGACTGGTGGGCCTCTGTGTGACTATGACCGAAGGGACGAGCTATAAGATGATACTGTGTTTGGTAAGGAAACCTCCGAAGCCTTGGTGTGTGCTCCAAGTCAAGATGGTAGAATCGACATGTTTATTCCCTGATGGTAACCGACCATATGTAACCCTAGGAGCCCCTGGTGTCTATATAAACCGGAGGGTTTTAGTTCGTAGGGGACATAACCATCATCTAGGGTTTAGTTCATCTGTTCTCTTGGTAGATTGACTCTGTAATCGTCATACGCTCATTAATATAATCAAGCAGGACATATGGTTTTACCTCTTAGAGAGGGCGTGTACCTGGGTACATATTGTCCCTGTGTTTTCTTTTTCCCCGTTAATCCAAGATCCACAACTCGGGACCCCCTACTCAAGATCCACCTCTTTTGACATCAACATTGGTGCTTTCATTGGGAGTTCCACCGTGGGATCGCCAAAGTATCGATGGCTTGCTTAGTAATGAAGGATAGCATCCACATCGGGGATGCCTTCGTCCCGGATAGCTCTTCACGTTCGGCAGCATCATTCTACATGTCGATGTGGCCGGTTACTTCAACCATATTATCGGCTTCGCCCTAGAGTAGAAGATCAAGTTCGGAAAGCTAGAGTACGTCGCTGATGCCCACGTTGATCTGGTCCTTATGGGGCTCTCGGCCTTGTTGATGTGGCTGGAAATCCCGAAGCTTTAACTTCGGGTCTCCTGCCCAACCCCGTCACTCGGTCAAGCCTTACCTTGGATCTGTCTTGAGCTCGGATATGATTAAAGCGTATGAAGACCAGGATTCAACCATGGCCGAGTATTCTCCGTGTGCCGACAAGCCGGAGGTCAACTCCGCAAGAATTCAGAATACTAGTCCGACCGGCTTCTCGTTATTGAGCAAGACGCTGACCCGGATCTGAACATGAATATTACTGATGACCCGTCGTTGACCTATGCTTGGATCGATCTTGAGGAGGTCCGTGTGGAATTTTACATCCCACCCAGCACCCACTTCGTAGCCACCATCAAAGATTTAATCGATATGTTGGATTACGCCTCAAAGGAGGCCAAGGACCTAGACGAAGATGTCGACTCAACTCCCCCTCCCATTGCCAGATGGTGGACAACCACCTCCACCTATGATGTCTATATGGTGGATACCCCTAGTGATAAAGGCGATGACACCACGGGGAAGGGCGGCAATGGCATCCCGAAATAGAATGGAGGCAAGCCCGACGAGGAGCCTCCCAAGCGCCGATGTCAGCACAAACGATCCAAGGGGCACAAGGGTAGGGGAAGCAACATGGGCACCGGAGAAAATGATACCCCGGACAACTTGTGACCTCGTTGCCCCCGAACAACAACCCGATGACTCGAAGGGGCACGAGTATTAGGATAACCCCCATGACCTCACTGACTCTGAAGACAACAACTACCTTCCTCTCTTCGAAGAGGCAGATAGTTTCAGAGACGAGGATTACATCGTCCCCGAGGACCCGCTCGATCAAGAGTGGTTCAAGAGGCAACTTATAGCCATCGCACGAAGCCTGAAGAAGAAATAGAAGCATATCAAAGAAGAACAAGACACCCGTAATGACAGATGGACGAAAGTACTAGCAACCGAAGAAGGGTACGACAATGAACAACGTGATCAAAACCAAAGGTACCCGCGCCGGCGTTTGCTGACAGAATTTGATGATTAGGCATTTGAGCCTGCACCTCCACACGCACTCAGGCCAACTAGTGAGACCCCGCTCGAGGACGGGACATGACGACTTGAGAGGCCGAAGATTGTCTCGACCCCAGCGGTAGAAGAAGAAAAGATCCAATACAGCCCGAGGACTGATAATCCCCAAGTGCAAGGAATCATCGTAGCAATTTCCAAAGGTGGAAGCGATAAGTATGGAGTGTCAAACCCACAAGGAGCTAAGGGTAATATCAATATTCTCTCAAGTCCTATCTGCCAATGATACAACTCTACGCACGCCGAACGTTTGCTTCCAACTAGAAACGAAAAATAAATCTAAGTTGTGGGTATGAAGAGAATAGCTTTGCATGATAAAGGAGAACTAGAATATAAAAATAGGTGCTGTTATAATAAAGTTAGAATATATTACGAATAGCGAGTGTGGAACAATGATGGGTCGGTGTGCGGAATTGTCCTAGGCAATTGTTAACAAGATCGGTAATCATTATTGCAATTTTATATTAGGGAGAGGCATAAGCTAACATACTTTCTCTACTTGGATCATGTGTACTTATGGTTGGAACTCTAGCAAGCACCTAGAACTACTAAAGATCATTGAGGTAAAGCCCAACCATACCATTATAAGGTATCAATTCCTCTTTATTCCCGTATGTAAACAACCTGCTTACTCGGGTTTGTGCTTCTGTCACTCATGCAACCCACCATAAGCGAATCATAAACATATTGCAAACCCTATAGAGGGGACGCCTCATACTTGCACGACACGGAGAGCACCATAGGACAACACCAATAATAAAACATGCAACTCAAACCAATCTAGATCATCAATCAACCCAAAGGATGAAAGTGATCTACTCAAAACATCATAGGATGGCAACACATCATTGGATCATAATATGTGGCATAAAGCACCATGTTCAAGTAGGGAATTACAACGAGGTGCGGGAGAGTGTACCGCTGAAAGAAGATGAGGATGTTTATGAATATGGTGATGTTGATGAAGACGATCACCGCGGCGATGGTTCCCCCGATGCCACTCCGACACCACCGGGAGAGAGGGGGAGAGGGTCTCCCCCTTGTGCCTCCTCCTCCATGGCCTCCCCCAAGGTTGGGAGAGGTTCTCCCTCTAGTACTTGGCCTCCATGGTGATGATGGCGATGATGAAGATGGCCTCTGGTGATGGTGACCCCCTCCGACAGGGTGCCGGAGAGGGCTAAGATTGGCATTTCGTGGCTCTGGAGGCTTGCGGCGGTGGGACTCTCGATCTAGGTTTATTTCTGGGGTTTTTGGAATTGATAGGAATTTTTGGCGTCGGTTTCATGCAAGGAAGGTTCCCGTGGAAGTCACAAGCCCCGGGAGGCGTGGCCTAGGGGGTGGCTGCGCCCAGTAGGCTTGTAGCTCCCTCATCCACTTCCTGGCCCAGCTCTGGTGCTTCGGGGGTCTCTTTTGGTCCATAAAAAATCACCGTAAAGTTTTAGTCCATTTTGAGAACTTCTATTTCTGCACAAAAAACGACACCATGGTAGTTCTGCTGAAAACAGCGTCACTCCGGGTTAGTTCTAATAAAATCATACCAAAATTATATAGAATTAGTGTAACATGCCATGAATACTTTATAAATTATAGCATCCCCAAGCTTAATTCCTACTCGTCCTGGAGTAGGTAAATGATAAAAGAAACAATTTATGAAGTGTGAATGCTAGCAAGTGCACAAGTTTGGCAAATGGTACTTCCAATCACTTTTTCTAGCATCAGTATAAACCATAAACAGTAGCTTATCTCATAAAAATTCTCATGATCTAGTAACAAGCTATTCACATGTTAAAGTATAGACCAAAAAGTTTCTTGAAAACTAACAAAACATAATCCTAGTCATCGAACAATAGCAATTCATCTTATTTTCAAGAAGGGTCTATGTAAGAGCTTTGATTTAGCAAATTCCACATACTCAACTATCAAATAGTCTTCCATGATTGCTAACACTCAAAAGCATATTTTAAGAGAAAATGGCATCCTTCGGACACAGAGAAATATAGGGGCTTAAAGTTTCGCCTCCCAACTTATTTATCATATAGATAATTGTCAACAATAATAATTCATGATCAAATATATTTGAATGGCCATATATGATTGGATCTCTCCCCATCACATGATGCTTGCCAAGAGAAAAAAGTGCAATATAGGAATTGGTGAAGATCACCATGACTCTTGTATAAAGGTAAGTACTAGAAAGTAAAATATAGGCCCTTCGTAGAGGGAAGCATTGATTTGCAGAGGTGCCAGAGCTCAAGCTTTTAAAACAGAGATGAATAATAATTTTGAGCAGTATGCTTTCATTGTCAACATAACAACCGAGATATCTCGGTATCATCCATGATAGATACATTATAGGCGGTTCCCAAACAGAATGGTAAACTTTTTACTCCCCCTCCACCAATCAGTCACACTCCACGGCGAGCCGAATCCACGGGTACCGTCCATACAAAAAAGAATCCTAGGGGAGTTTGGTTTCATTATAT
Source organism: Hordeum vulgare subsp. vulgare (assembly GCF_904849725.1). Classification (NCBI taxonomy): domain Eukaryota; kingdom Viridiplantae; phylum Streptophyta; class Magnoliopsida; order Poales; family Poaceae; genus Hordeum; species Hordeum vulgare. The sequence goes on along the minus strand of NC_058521.1, from coordinate 122,649,006 downwards.
TTTGGTTTGAAATTTGAGCATGGAAATGGGCATCCCGAATACCAGCCACTTTCTCGGGAATGATAATGAATCAACACATATCGTGAGAATAACCCACCTAGCATGAAAGATACTGACAACCCCTAGTCACTATATGAGCGATTCGGGCATACAAAACAGAATATTATTTGAAGGTTTAGAGTTTGGCACATGCAAATTTACTTGGAACGGCAGGTAAATACCACATATAGGTAGGTATGGTGGACTCATATGGAACAACTTTGGGTTTAAGAGTGTTTGGATGCACAAGTATTATTTCTACTTGGTGCGGAAGTTTTGGCTAGTATGAATTGGAAGCAAGCACCACATGTTGGGGGATCCATAACAATATAACTTCTATACAAATATACCCAAGCATAACTCATTACGTTGTCTTCCTTGTCCAACCTTCAACTAATTTGCTCAAGTTTGAAAATAATTAACGGGTATTCACAATCATAGAAGATTTCCAAGATAGTATATTTATATGTGAAATCTCTCTTCCTTCAATATTCTTTCATGAATTGTTCAAGTGAGCAATGCGGTGTTTGCTATCTTTCAATAAATTTTACCACCTATACTTCTTATATGTGAAGTCATTACTCCCCATGGGAAATGCATATAAAACATATATAATTTCAGATTTGTGATATTCAATTCATTCAACCATTTATTCATAGGATATAAGTGAAGCACGAAAGTAAATGACAAAACTACTCTAAAGCATATTAGTGAAGATCAATGAGTAGTCAAACAATTAAGTAGTTATGTGAGGACTTTATGTCTCTATCTCTTAATAAAACATTTCAGGTCAAAATATTTTATTCAAACATGAAAACAAAATAAAAGTGTCACTCCAAGAATAACACGCAACATGTGAACGAATAAAAATTTAGGCTCAACATAGGCTAACCGATAATTGTTGATGAAGAGAGGTGGGATGTGTTGCATCTACAAGCTTAGATTCTTGAGAGTTCTTGAAATATTTACTTGGTGTGCCTTGGGCATCCCTAAGCTTGAGCTTCTGTATCTTGTTCAATCCTCTCGTATCCCAGTTTCACCTATTCTCAAAACTTCATCCACACAAAACTCAAAAAGAACTTGTGAGATAGGTTAGTGCACGTAATATTAAATCAATTCTTTATGTACTGCAAAGACAAGTTGTATAATAATTTAAAACATCATCTACTGTTTACTATTAGATCCAACATTCATATCCATCAATATAGGCTATGGAAACTATAGGATAAGTAGATAACAAAACTATGACAACAATCTGTCCAAACAGAACATTCTGTACCAATTTATGAAAATAGTGTACTTTCGTACCTCACAAAGTTATGACAATTTAGGAAATGCTATAAAATTTATATGAAAACACAGTGTAAAAATTTAATAAGCTTTCCACGTTCCAGTAAAATATGAAAATTCAAACACTTCAACAAAAGTCTCTGTTTTTACACAACATACATCAAACATGCAATGCAAGCATCCTAAATGTAATTCTTGGAACTTTTTTTGGAAAAACAAGATTATGAGTAGAACCTAACATAAAATAATAATATATAATGTCGATCGAAGAAAAGCACATATTATGTGACGAATAAAAATATAGCTCCAAGTAAGGTATACCGATAATGTTGAAGACGAAAGAGGGGATGCCTTCCGAGGCATCCCCAAGCTTAAGCGCTTGAGTCTTCCTTAGGTATTACATTGGGGGTGCCTTGGGCAACCCCAAGATTAGGTTATTTTCACTCCTTATTCTCCTCATATCGGTGTCTCAGTCAAAACTTTAAAACTTCAATCACACAAAACTTAACAGAACTTTGTGAGAACGGTTGGTGTAGTAAAGATAGGTCATTCACTTAGGTACTGTCAAGAAAAGATTAATAATTGTTCCCACATGATACCTACTGTATTCTATCATTCCCATAATTTATATTACTGAATATAAGCTATGGGAACACTAAAATAAGCAAACTATGCATGCAAAACAGAATCTGTCAAAAACAGAACAGTTTGTGAACATCTGTAGTATAGCCATACTTCAGTGTCTCTAAAAATTCTGAACAATTTGGAGAAACAGAAGAATTTGTATATAAAGATTGTGTAAAAATTTCAGATCATTATCGCTCTCCAGTAATAACTGAAAATTCTTGTACTAGAGTCAAAAGTTTCTGTTTTGGTTCAGCATCAATTCTACTCAACTTGTGAGTCATCCCAAAGGCTTTACTTGGCACTTTATTGAAATAAAAGATACAAAACAGGATTACTACAGTAGCTTAATCATGTGAACTCATAAAAACAGAAGGTAAAAGTGTTGGGTTGTCTCCCAACAAGCGCTTTTCTTTAGTGCCTTTTAGTTGGGCATGGTTATTTCAATGATGCTCTTCCATGCCTATTTCCGAAGATGATTTTATTCATACTCTAAAATATACAAGTGAAGTTCATAGAGAATTATAAAATTAATATAGACCAACCAATATACAAGCTCAAAATATATAAGTGAATCACACGAAGCTTTCTATAAGGGCATACTCAAAAGATTTAAGTGAAGCACAAAGAGCATTCTACAAAGCCATACTCAAAAGATTTAAGTGAAGCACAAAGAGCATATTACAAAGCCATACTCAAAAAGATTTAAGTAAAGTGCATGAATCATTCTATAAATAAATTAAGGACTACCTCATACTAAAGGGGTGCATAAATGGAGATGCATATCATGTGAACAAAACAAAACCGAGGTATACCGATAATTTTTGAAGAATAAAGATGGGATGCCTTCCGGGGCATCCCCAAACTTAGATGCTTGAGTCTCCTTGAAATATTTACTTGGGGTGCCTTGGGAATCCCCAATCTTGAACTCTTGTCTCTCCGTATTCTTCTTATATCGATACCTTCCCGATCTTCAAAAACTTCATTCATACAAAAGTTAACAAAACCCTCGTGAGATCCATTAGTATAATAAAGCAAAATACTACTTTAAGTACTGTTGTGAACTCATTATGAATTCATATTAGCATTATATATACTGTATTCCAACTTAATCATGGCTCATACCCCCTGATACAACCCATAGATTCATCAAAATATGAGAACAATGCATAGAAGACAGAATTTGTCAAAACCAGGATAGTCTCTTGCAATATGGAAACTTCATTTACTTATTTAACTCAAACATTTATGAAATTTTAGGAACAATTAAAAAATATGTATAAAAGTGCTGTGTAAAAAATTCAGAAACTTTTGACGTTGCAGTAAAAAATTAAAATTCATTCACTAGAGTCAAAGTTTCTGTTTTTGCACGGCACAAAGCAAACAAGCTATCTAATCGTCCTAAAACCAAATCTTGGCACATTATTTTTATAATACAACGGATATATACAAGGGGATAATTATTTTTGAGAAACTTCCATGAAAAATTCTACATTATTTCCCTGAGCATGAACACAAGTGTTCAAGGTCGACCCTCACTTTTCCAATGCACAACCTTCCAATCACTTCTCTTTTTGAAAACTTCTTAGGCAGAGAGGCAAGTAATTTTTTTTTGTATTTTTTTTTGGTTATTTCACCCACAACTAAATAAATGAAAAAGTAAAAACAAAATCTACTTAGTGAAGAAAGCAAGCAAGCACACACGAGAATATTAACCCCATGCTATTGCTCCTCGGCAACGGCGCCAGAAAAGTGCTTGATAATCCCCAAGTTCAAGGAATCATCGTAGCAATTTCCAAAGGTGGAAGTGATAATTACGGAATGTCAAACCCAGAAGGATCTCAAGGTAATATCAATATTCTCTCAAGTCCTATTTGCCAATGATACGACTCTACGTACGCCGAACGTTTGCTTCCAACTAGAAACGAAAAATAAAACTACTTTGTGGGTCTGAAGAGAATAGCCTTGCATGATAATGGAGAACTAGAATATAAAAATAGGTGCTGTTATAATGAAGTTAGAATATATTACAATATATTACAAATAGCAAGTGTGCAACAATGATGGGTCGGTGTGCAGAATTGTCCTAGGCAATTGTTCACAAGATCGGTAATCATTATTGCAATTTTATATGAGGGAGAGGCATAACCTAACATACTTTCTCTACTTGGATCATATGCACTTATGATTGGAACTCTAGCAAGCATCCGCAACTACTATAGATCATTAAGGTTAAACCCAACCATAGCATTATAAGGTATCAAGTCCTCTTTATTCCTATACGCAAACAACCTACTTACTCGAGTCCGTCCTTCTGTCACTCACGCCACTCACCATAAGCGAATCATAAACATATGGAAAACCCTACAATGGGGTACCTCATGCTTGTGCGACACAGAGAGCACCATAGGACAACAACAATAATAAAACATGCAACTCAAACCAATCTAGGTCATCAATCAACCCAAGGGACAAAAGTAATCTACTCACAATATCATAGGATGGCAGCGCATCACTGGATCATAATATGTGGCATAAAGCACCATGTTCAAGTAGGGGCTTACGGCGAGGTGCGAGAGAGTGGACCGCTGAAAGAAGATGACGATGTTGATGAAGACGATCACCACGGCGATGGTTCCCCCGATGGCACTCCGGCACCACGGGGAGAGAGGGGGAGAGGGCCTCCCCCTTGTGCCTCCTCCTCCATGGCCTCCACCAAGGTGGGGAGAGGTTCTCCCTCTACTCCTTGGCCTCCATGGTGATGATGGCGATGATGAAGATGGCCTCCGGTGATGGTGACCTCTCCGGTAGGGTGCCGGAGAGGGCCAAGATTGGCTTTTCGTGCCTCTAGAGGCTTGCGGCGGCGGAACTCTCGATCTAGGTTTCTTTCTAGGTTTTTTGGAATCTATAGGAATTTTTGGCGTTGGTTTCACGCTAGGATGGTTCCAGAGGAAGTCACAAGCCCGGGGGGCACGACCTAGGGGGGGGGGGGTGGCCGCGCCCAGCAGGCTTGTTGCTCCCTCATCCACTTCCTAGCCCATCTCTCGTGCTTCGGGGGTCTCTTTTGGTCCATATAAAATTACCATAAAGTTTCAGCCCATTCCGAGAACTTTTATTTCTGCACAAAAAACGACACCATGGTAGTTGTGCTGAAAACAGCGTCATTCCGGGTTAGTTCTAATAAAACAATACCAAAATCATATAGAATTATTGTAAACATGGCATGCATACTTCATAGATTATAGATACGATGGAGACGTATTGAGGACCCGTTTGACCTATGCCACAACCTGAATGGTAGAGCAGGTCACAGAAGATCCATATATGGATCTGGAGGGCACACTCTCGCTAGACGGGACGGGTAAGAAGCTTGGCTGGACAGAAATGATAGAGCCCGGGAACAACACTAGATGACAGCCGACCAACAGCGTGCGTAGCCCGGGTGAGGGGCGCCGCTCACCCAATGTGCTTTATAGATGAGGTGATGCAACATTAGTTCCCCGAAGGGTTTGAACCCGTAAACATTAAACAACACGACGGGACAACAGACACGACCATGTGGATTGAAGACTTCCTTCTTCACATTCACATGGCCCGAGGAGATGACCTCCACACCATAAAATACTTGCCATTAAAACTCAAAGAACCAGCATAACACTGGGAGAGCAACCTCCCCAAAGACTCCACAGGGAGTTGGGAAGAGCTCGAGGATGCCTTCCGAGCTAACTTTCAAGGCACTTATGTACGACCTCCGGATGCCGATGTCTTGAGCCACATTGTTCGCAGGTCTGGCAAGTCAGCCCGGCAATTTTGGAACCGATTCCTGACTAAGAAGAACCAAATCATGGACTGTTCGTATGTTGGGGCAATTGGCTCTTTCAGAAACAATATTCCGGACGAGTGGCTAGCTCATCAGCTCGGCCAAGACAAGCCGAGAACAATGTCGACCCTCACCTCACTTATGACCCGCTTTTGCATGGGCAAGGATAGTTGGTTAGCCCGTCGAAGCAACACTCTCGGAGATGTGACACCTCTGAAGTTTGGGATGGCAATGGGAAACCACGACGCAACAAGAACAAGCGTTAACACAACAATGGGGATGCTGAGGATATGGTAGTAAATTCTAGGTTCAGAAATTTGAAGTCAGGATCGTGATAGAATCCCTCTAAAGGGAATCGGGATGGACCTACCACGCTGGACAAAATCATGGATAGGCCCCGCGAGATCCATGACACCCCACACAAGCCCGCCACCCACACTAATCGTAACTGTTGGGTGATGAAATAGGTGGGCAAACTCGTAACCGAGGAGCAGGGCAAGAGCCCACGCAGCAAGGACGATGACAAGTCTCGTGAGTCGAACAATGGAGGCTAGAAGCAATTCCCTCCTGAGGTGAAAACTGTGAACATGATCTACGTCACATACATACCAAAGAAGAAGAGGAAGCGTGCGCTTCGGGACATCTACGCCATAAAGCAATTAGCCCTGAAGTTCAACCAATGGTCGGCATGCATGATCACCTTCAACCGTAGGGACCACGTGACTAGTATCCGTCATGTAGGGTCAATACCACTAGTACTTGACCCAATTATCAATAGGTACCACCTAACTAGAGTTATCATGGGCGAAGGCAATATCCTTAATCTAATTTTCTCTAGCCTTAGCCTAATTTGCTTAGATACAGTAAGAAAAATGGGTATCGATCTGTTAAGGATCAAACCAACAACACCATCTTTAAAGGGGTAATCCGAGGCGTTGATGCCCACTGCACGGGTACTATAACTTTGGAAGTGTTGTTTGGCTCACCCGACAACTACCATAACAAAGACTTGATCTTCGACATCATCCCCTTTCCTCGCATCTACCACACACTTATCGTTCGTACAATGTTCGCTCACTTGAACACCGTCCCCCATTACAAATATCTGAAGCTTAAGATGCCCAAACCCAAGGGTGTCATCACCGTCAATGGCAATACCGAGCGCTCACTCCTAACTTAGGAGCACACAACGACTCTGGCAGCCGAAGTCCAGGTCGGCAATGAAGCTCTGTAGTCCCAGTCCACTGTCAAGGCACGAGAGGCAAACAAACGAGCCCGAGCCCTATCGTATCTCTCAGAGTCTTCCCATCCTCAACAAAAATAGGAACACGCTCCCAGAGCATGGCCTCACTGTACACAAGGTACATGCCTCGGAGGCACAGTTTCATGCTCAAAATACCATGGACAACTATGTGGATGGACTATCCAAGGACCAAGTGTATGATTTGACCGAGCTATGGTTAAACACGTCTTTGGAAAAAATGTACCATCTAGGACCTACACCAACATCAAGCTAACATACTACGACAACCTCTCAAGACCCTACCTCAAAGGTCTACTCGCCGATCACTAACTCAAGAGCAAAGGCATAGACGTGCAACACGACATAGTTGGGATTTCAAATCACTCGTAAAGGCCCCGTGTAAACCTTTCCTCTATAAGTTTAATTTTAAATAAACTATCTATGACAGTTGCTTTGGCATTTCAGATTGTGCGGATAGACGTCACGAGTTCATTGGAAATAAAGACCACGTTTTATGGTCCCATTGCAGTCATTTATGTTGCATAACCTTTTTTCCTACTCTTCGACACAGAAACAAGCTAGGTTGATACATGTTTTCCTTACATGCGACCGACTAATTGACCGGGGGATCTAGTATAAAGGTCACCCCAATAATCATTTCGACACTAATTTTGATCTTATTGCTTGGTGTCTCGGATATTGCATTATATGAATTGGTCCCGAATTATGTCTTGGGTCAAAAGTTTGGTTGCCCGACTCCTGTGTGTACCCTCTTGCATTACACATGTTTGGATAGGAGGGTAAATGGAGAACCAGTGCGATTGTACTTCCATCTTGCCTTGTTAAGTATCTTAGTGGATAAATCCAAAAACTGAGTGTCATAATAAGCAAGGATCGGTCGGGCATTCGGTGAAAAGTGTTAAACTAAAAAAATGATGGAGGTTACGCCGTGTTATACGAAGGGTTTGTACTTACACAAACCAACTGATAATGGTTTCAACCACGACATGCCCGAACATCACAAAACACTGGGGGCTAGTAACTAGTCCCCGCAGTCAAGCTCCTATGGTTAACTGAAAGCACTAAAGCCACATAGTCTAATTGTCTCGTTTCCCTTACGCACTACCGCCTCCGGGCATCGACACATTGACTAAAGATTATAGTGCGGAGGTCGAAACACCTCTTGTAGCATCTACAAGAGTGATTAAGTCGACGAGTGGTAACTTTCACTTTAAAACACAAGAGTCAAAATAAACAAAATAAAGCATGATATACCATGCACAACACGGTCATCATAAATCCACTAGAGTTTAACTATCATACAATACATGATAGTACGCTCACTCATAAATTACATCCTCTGGGCATAGTGCTTCTATCGCCCGAGCTCCATCCATTACAATGGGGAAGTATTGCTCGGGGTGCCTATGCTCCTTCTGGGAGGCGGGGGTCCGGTGGCCATCTTGGTCGGCTTGATCTTTGGCCAGTGCACCATGGTCTTTTCAAAGGCCATCCGAGTTCCCTCGATGCATTCATAAGGCTTCAGGATGTCAAGCCGGGGCGCGTCATTGCACAACCTCTGCACCAAGCTGAAGTAGGTGCCCAACAACGGCTCTGTAGGCCATAGCCTATTGTGGAGGTCCTTCATGATCATCTCCGCCATCTGGTGCAACTCCATCAGCTATTTCATCTGATCATAAGGAGGAGAGGGTTCTCGGGAGCTTGAAAATGCGCCCATAACATCCTCAGCTCGGCATCTCCCTCCCGGGATGCGAAGTGCCTTGCCGCATCCGCCGCACTCCTCGAAAGATCAACCAAATTACCCGAGGAACGCCACACTCATGTGAGAATCGCAAACCTTTAACCAACAAAGACACATTGCAGTAAGTATCACTTACCATCCAGAATAAGCTTGACTTGGCGGAGCTTGTTCTGGTAGTCTTGCGCCTTCACTCGTGCTTCCTTGATCGCTGAGGTCAACGAGGTCAGCTCGGAGGCGTGATACTTATTATTTTTCTCAAGGCCCTCACATTTACTGATGCCATCCTTGAGCTCCTACTGCACCTCGGCCACCCTGGCCTCGTGCTTATCACTCACGACCTTTACCGATGTCAGTTCAGTAGCCGCTTGTTTAGACGTTGACTTCTGTTCGGTAGCCTCTTGCCTCATTTTCTTTAGCTCGGCCTTGAGGTTCTCGACCTTTGCGGCGACAACTGCACTTACAATAAGTACCTCACACTTAGGGATAAAATCCAAAACACCTCACTTAATGAGGAAAATAACGATATTAAGTTGTCTAGTTTGGACATACCTCGCGCGTTGTCAAACTGCTTGTTGAGAAGCTCGAGGTCCTCCTCGGAGCTTTTAAGCTTCCATTTAATGTCTGCCACCTCCACAAAATTGGTGGCTGCTGCCCAAGATGAGGCCTGCATATCAACTCATCTGTGTCATACTCCCGAGTTATAGGATTTTGGATCATGTGCAGGATTTATTCAGTCCTGCCAAAGTCTCAGGGGCTATGGTTCACTTTTACTACTATCAATGTTTTTCTGAGCTATTTGACCCTTGCTTGAGTTTTTCAAACTCACCTAGGGCTCGGGGGCTACTATATATGAGGATTTCATAAACCCATAAATTAAATTCTCTTTGCGAAAGGGAATTACCTGATTTACCTTGAAGCCCTTCAAGAGGCCGCCGTAAGCCTCCTTTAGTCCACCGTCAATAGATTGGATGATTTGTAAAACCACATCCAGAAGAGCGTGGTGTTCTTCGGCGATGGAGGAACCATTTAAAGCCTCCTCCATCACGGCTGACCACTCGATTTTGGCCCGATCTACTACGGGCGACTCTCAAAGAGGGTGTGCGGTGTCAAGGCGAGTATCTTCCTCCTCGACCTGCCAAACCTTTTGGGACTTGAACAACACCTTACACAACTTGTTGTGTGTGGTGTGTTAAAAGCGAAGCACAATGGCAAGGTCTTTGGGCTTGTAGGACCACATTGGAGCGGCCCGATGTTGGCAAGGTAGAAGATGGCGGTAAAGCATGACGTGAACCACGTTGGTTAGTTAGACCCCTTCCCTATCAACTTGGAGATGCACCTCTTCAGTGACCCCACCTCCGTAGTTGACCCCCAGTCGAGCCCCTTCCTCACCCACAACGCCAGCCTTGAGGGAGGTTCGGATCTGAATTTGGGGGGTGAGGCCCAGTCCGCGCCGCGTGGTTCGATGATGTAGAACCACTCTTTTTGTTAGATTTTGATGGTATATATAAAGGTACCGTCCGGCCATTCTACCCAGGAAAGTTTGCTGATCATCACCCCCCCATAGTTCGCCTGCTGGCCATCGAATACTTTCGGTTTAACATTGAAGGCTTCCAGCCATAGTCGAAGTGTGGATGGACCCATAGAAAGGGCTCACAGATAATTATTAAGGTCGGAATGTGCAAGAAAGAGTCCGGGGTAGATCATGAAAATGTAACCTCTAGAAGAACATCAGACCCCTCACAAATGGGTGGAGTGGGAAGCCGAGTCCCTAAATGAAATGGGAGGGGGGGGGGACGAACACCACCTTCTTGCCTTGCTTCGGCGTGGGGATGATCTGGCCCTTCTCTTGAGCGTGATGGACTATGTTGGTTGGCGGATAGACGACGTGCTTGAGCTCCTGGATGTCATTGTCGGTGACGCAGGAGGCCTCGCACTTGCCTTTGAACCATAACATGCCATGGCCAAGCTGGGGAAGCGACTTGAGGAGATTGGAGGGAAGATGAATCTGGGCGCCTAAAGTACAAGAGATTGGGAAAACGATGGCAATGCAAGATCCGAGAAGCGTGTGGAGGTTATTTTCCTTTTATAAGATGCTGTAATACCAAGATTCCCTTTACTACACCACAGACCTCTCCACTTCCCGACATAAGCATGCCATTGTGTACGCATGGGATATCTGTAAACATGAACCACATCCCTTAAAAAATGGGACACGATCTCCATATTGATGGGACATGGCAATGAAGGAACTGCCTCGAACTACAAATCGAGTTTTTTAACTGGTCAGTGGTCGTGACCAGCCGTGACCTTTCACTAAAAGGTGTGAGACGAATGCACAATTCACACCTGAGCGGTTGGCCTTGAAGGCTAAGTAACACAGACTGCTTGTAAATTGGGAAATCATTAGTGTCTGAACTAGTATTGGCTGAATATAGATGTGGAGAAGAACTCGCCCCGCAAGCCAAAGACTTTGGGCGCGTGGAGCTGCTGGGGATCAAGACCCCTACATTGGAAGCTAGTTCGGGGGCTACTGAGAGAGTATGGGACTAAGGGGTGGTCATGCAACCACTCTATCTCTATGGGCCGGACTGGTGAGCCGCTCTATGACTATGACCGAAGGGCCATGCTATAAGACGACACCATGTCCGGTAAGGAAACCTCCAAAGCCTTGGTGTGTTCTCCAGTTAAGATGGCAGAATCGACATGGTTATTACCTGATGGTAACCGACCATATGTAACCCTACGTACCCTCATGTCTATATAAACTGGTGGGTTTTAGTAAGTAGGGGACAAAACCATCATCTAGGGTTTAGTTCATGTGATCTCGTGGTAGATTGATTGTGTAATTGTCATACACTCATCAATATGATGAAGCAGGACATAGAGTTTTACCTCTCCGAGAGGGCCCAAACTCGGGTAAATACTATCCCTGTGTTTTCCTGTTCCCCATTGATCCAAGATCGACAGGCGAGAGCCCCTACCGAGGATCCGCCAATTTTGACACTGACAGGGCCAAGCAAGAATGCTTGATCATAGGTCATAGTCATTGTTTGAGCACAAGTGGGGTTACCACTTTTACATAAAGCTTTTAGTGTGGATGTTGATGAATTTCACCTGGAGTTGGGAGCAATCCTTGTTGTTTCGTACTCTTCTCACCTACATGGGTCAGTCACACACAAGGAACAAATACAAGGATGTCTATGGACATGGGATGAAACATATATATGATGATGTCCATTGATACTATAAGTACCTTGTACCTTGCTTACCAATGAGCGATTTTGTGACTCCTTGAAGTGTTGCATAGGTTTGGAGTTGATTGCATTAGTTCTTGCCAAATGATGAATATGAGTGAAGTTTATTGGTGGAGTCACCCCTCAAGAACTTCTCTAGTTCTTCATCTTGGGGAAACACATCAACTTGATGGGGGTCCTTGGAGTTGAAGTAGCACTTGATAAATTAGAGCTAGTAGTGGCCTTGGGAACCCACTTGACCATGTCTTGAGGTTCTTCTTTAATTGAGTCAATCTCCTCTTGAAGCTTGTCCTTGCCTTTGAGCTTGTGGTCTCGTGGTGGAAGATCATCTTGAGCTTGTGTTTCCTTAGAGAGAGTAGGATCATAATCTCCTTCTACGGAACAAACTTTCTCTTGGTGTGTTGATCTTCTTCCCATTCAACTCCATTGGCATAGAACTTTCGTTCAAGACAAATAACTTGGTTCTTTCGGTGCCATCCCGACTTGCGTACAATCTCCTCGAATTGCATACTTTTGGCAAGACTCTGGTAGACACCTTTCTCTATAATTTCTTCCAATAAATCATTTTATCACTCAAGTGTAACTTGGCTAGGAGAACCATTAGTGGAATGAATAGAACTACTAGGAGCAACATCTCTAGATTTAGAAGTTTTATTGTTTCTACTAGATAAAGAACCGTTATGCCTTTGTTACTAGTTTTCTTAGATTTAACTTCTGGCACAAAAGTAGACCCGAGTACTTGTTTGGAAAGATAAGAAGAAATATTCTTTTGAAGATCATCATTGATAGCTTTAAGAATATCATGCTCTTTCTCTAAATTTAGCTTCTCGAAGCATAAGTTCTGATGAGTTCTTAGAAGATCTCTTTGATCTTCTTGAGTAGGTTCATGAGATAACTTAAGTGTGTTTAGTTCTTTAGTTAAGTGCTCAATCTCCTTATTATAATCATCAAACAATTTATCTTGACTAGCATGATTATTATCAAGTTCAATTTGGCTAACATCACTAGTTTTATCAAAGAGCAAGTAATCATCTCCTAGTAAGTCACCCTCATCACTATTAGAGTCAATGTATTTGGGGAGTAATACCTTTGGTCCTTTAGCCATGAAGAAACTTCCAGTTCTTTCATTTTGTGAATCAAATAAATCATAGGAGTTGGAGGAAACGAGTGCTTGTCCGGTAACACTTTCATCTTGACTATAGTCGGAGTTGGAGTGGCGAGTTCTCTCGGATTGGTTATCGTGTTCGAATACGAAACCAATTAACCAACATGATCTTGATGTCTTTTTATTTTGTAGCTCTTGGTGTACTTGTCCTTCTCTGAGTCCTTGCTTCTCCGGGAGGGTCTTTGTTCATAGCAATCTTCTCTACTCCTTCTCTCTTCTAGGTGACTCATCTCTTGAGCTTATTTTTCTAGGTCACTCTTCTCTTTGTAGGATCCAAAGTATGTCTAGACGGGTGGGGGTTGATTAGACTACTTAACCAAATAAAAACTTAACCTTTTCCCAATTTTATCAGTTGGCAAGTATTGGCAATTTTACCAAGTCTAGCACACCCTACACATGCAACTCTACGTGTATACCTGCGGAAAGTAAAGACATGCAAGTGTAAGTAGGGGTAGGTATTGAAAGATCAAGCACAATGAAGACACAGAGATTTTTGGATTGGTTCCCATAGGTGGTGCTATCGTACTCCCACATTGATGGAGACTTCAACCCAAAGAAGGTAACAGATGCGCGAGTCCATGAACGACTCCATCCACGAAGGGTCTACATAGAAGCAACCTTGTGCATTCCACCATGGCTTACGTCCATGAAGGACTAGCCTCACTCAGGATATCTTCACAAAGTAGGCAATCTCCTTGCCCTTACAAATTTCTTGGATCAACTACACAGGATTTGGAGGCTCCCAATCGACACCTAACCAATCTAGGAGACACCATTCTCCAAAATGTCATAGAGGTGGTATGCATGATGAACTCCTTGCTCTAGTGCTTCAAAATATAATCTCCCAAACACTCAATTACTCTCTCATATAATTTGGTTTGGTATAAGAGATTGATTAGGTGGAAAGCAACTTGGGGAGGCTATAAATCAAGATTCATATGGTTGGAGTGGAAGATCTTGATCTGAACACATGAGTAAGTGGTTCTATCTTAGAAAGTGAATGGTGGTAGGGTTTGCTTGTTCTGAGTGCTCTCTCTATGAATGATATGGAGGTCGATGGGTATATATAACCATCTCCAAAAATCCAACCGTTACAACATTATTGCCCAACTTGATGGAACCGAAGTAAAAACTTAGTTGCTCTGACTAGTGCAAGATGTCCTAACATTTGGGTTCTCGGTGAGACCGATATACAACATCTTGGTGAGTATGATTCGGTTGGCCTAGGAAATTCTAGTGACTCGGTGGCACCAAAAGAAAAAAACTCAGAAATTCTGATTTTTCTGAGTTAGATACCACAGAGGTGGTCAGTGCTTTTCGGTCATACCAAAACAAAACTTGGTTGTACCGATTTGCTAGGGTTTGTATTGGGTTGGGTCTAAGGGAAACTCGGTATGGCCGATTCATTGTAAGATTGTGGTACCGAATTTGACTTTAGGAGTCTGGTCAAAATATTATGTGGGAGAAATGTTGAGGATTTTGGTGGCTAATCTCTAAGAACTTTGAGCAACGAGATCATCATAGATACCTCATCCCCTTTAAATAGTATTGGTTTTCCTATGGACCCAAAGACAATTTCTAAAAAAAGATAAATTGTAGAGTCCTGAAGCTTTTGCCAATTGATTTTCCATGCATCTAGGGAATCTCCTCACAATCCTAGCCAATCCATCCATTGAACTTTTCCTGAAATATACTTGGTAGATTCATTAGTCCAATCTAATATATGTTGTTACTAATTACCAAAACCACCTAGGGATAATTTGTGCTTTCAATCTCCCCTTTTTTGGTAATCGATGACAACATAGCGATCAAAGCTTTGACGAATATATTATCAATGTATAGCATCGTCGCTTTGAGAAGTATGTGATAAGCAAGAGCTCCCCCCTAAATTATTTTAAATTTTCTTTTGAATGCAAATGCACAATAAATTAGGATCTTGGGTCACTCTTCCTTGTCACATTCATTTTGGTGGTGCACATAAAGAACATGAATGGATTACAATACACATAACACTAATCAAATGAGTGAAATATCATCATATGAATATCAAAAAGATAGGAAATAATAACATCAATCACTAAGCGTATGATCAAACACAGTGTAGTTTAAGACGAACAAAATATCGACCAAATGTTTTAAACCAAGAGAAGCAACCAAAATGCAACACTCTCTCCCTCAAGGCCCTATGACCAATACAATTTATACCCCTTCGGCAACAAGTTACCAAAAAGTTTGAAAGTATAGAGCTAAGCATTACTATAGGAATGATCTCCTCCATGGGGCGATGAAGTTGTGCTAGTGTTCATGGAAGGAGTTGATAGAAGAGCGTTGACAAATGCTTTTGTAGAAGTCCTCTAAGATGGTGAAGTGGATACTGGAGGTGCTGAAGAAGACATGGTAGGTGCAGCAACAGGGGCAGACACCGAAGGTCTCTGTTTGTAGCAACCACAACAACATATCTAACCTGAGTTTGAACTAGCTAGTGACAAGCAGTGTAAGGCTATTATCATCATCTGAGCTAGGCATAGGTACTGCATCTACCTATTGCTTCAAAGCATTGACCATGGTCGTCGGATAAGTCACCTTGTTATCAATGCCATGGAATTTTGTCTCCACTATCCTCTCAAGGCTCTTGTGGTTCAGCAGTAGCTCGTCTATGTTGTTCTCCATCCTCTGAGTGGTACAGACAAGACAGGCGAACTGATCATTCTTCTTCATTAGAACTAGAGCACTAGAGGCTCTCGATGCTTCTACATAGGCCTTTGCATGAATCTCTGCGTGCGGAGTTGTAAGTGCATCTAGTGCTCCTAAGTGATTTTTGGTGTATTTAAGACTTATAGGTTAAGAGACTAATGTGTTTGTGAGTGTACACAAGCTTTATAAGTCATTGAGGAGTTACAGTTATTCGAAGAATATCGACCCCTAGAAATGTATGTCTTTGGTGAACACTTTGGTATTTCCTCGAAGACTTTCAAATTGAGGAAATTGGTGCGTCTGTGAAGAAATTGATGCGAGGACTTTGAAGCATGAAGACTTTTGTTTTCGTAGTTTCATTTTCTGTATGTTGTGTCATAGGACCACCGTACTGTTAAGGTAAAACTAAGGAGAAGTTTCGAAGTGATGCTCATCTCAAAGCCTACACATACAAATCCTTCTAGTGAAGCCTTTGGAAATCTTTTGTAGTTTTGTCAAATTCTTCAATGACAAAGATGAAGATCTCATGGTTTCTGAGGAATTTGTTCTAACTGAGGAGTTAGGTTTTCACCAGTGCGAATTACCTACCAGTGAGGAACATGAGTGACATGAGGACTTTCACAGTTGAAACGTTCCGTCAATTGCTGCGCCACGCGCCAGCTGTGCCTAAACTTATCCACATAACGGTCATATCATTAGGTCACTTATGTCAAATCATGTCGGGATTGCTCCCCGACTATAAATAGCCACCCCCATAACCACTAGCAGGTTGGCTTCTCCGTGAGAAAAACTAATCCTTCTCATATGAGAGCAACCCATTCCTGAAAGACTTTGAGAGAAATTCACCGATGAGGAAAAAAGCACAAACACCCAAACCAAATCAAAAAACCCCCAAAGTGATTGAGCATCATTGAAGAGATTGATCGTGTGTGGAACTGATGCTTGTTACCTTTGAGGACTGTGCATCCTCAAGACGGTTAGGCATCATGGTCTTGAGAATCTAGCAGTAAACTGTGGATCATCGGGTGATCGAGTTTGTGAGGGTTTGGAAGTCTTCCTTGAAGACTTACCACGAGTGTTGGTCGAGGACCGTGTGTCCTTAACTCAAGGAGAATACGCTAAGGAACATGTGTCCTTTGGTTTAAATACCAAGCCGCTCCAAACCAGACATACGGTTTTCACAACAGTTGGAACTGGGTCATCAAACCATTGTCTTCATCATGCACCTGGTGCTGTTTCCTCAACCCTTCCATTTCCTCAGTTGTATGTTGATGACTTTGATCGTTAGTGTTTGAAGAATTTGGCTGAAGACTTTCACAATTTCCTCACCACAAATTCTTCACTTAAATTGTTCTTCACCTGCATATCCTGAACATGCTACTTGTGCCAACCGAACGTTTCATTTCACTCTCAAGACTATACTATTGTCGTTTTGCACGCTTTCATGAATACTTATTCCACTGCACGCAGTTCGTGACTGAGGACTTTCCTCACAAGGAATTTCCTGAGTGAAGAATTTACAAAAATCACGGATTCAGCCCTCTCTGGTTGATATAATGCACTTTCAATTGGTATCAGAGCAAGGTACTCCCTTGTTCTATGTGATTTTGGTCTAACCACCTGGAGTTTTAGTTATGTCGACCACAGGTATGATCAAGGTCACTATGGGTTGTACTACCTTCGAAGGGAAGGACTTCCCCTCCTGGAAGAACAAGATGCGCATGCACCTTGAAGCAATTGACAACGATCTCTCGTATATTGTGGAAAAAGGTGTTCCCACTGTGTGTGAAACTATCAATGCTACTGATGTGAAGAGATTCAAGCAACTCGACTCTCTAGCGAAGAATATCATATGTGGCCATTTGAGCAAAGGTCAGTAGGGCAGAGTGAGTGCTTTGGGCTCTGCAAAGCAGATTTGGGAAAGGCTGTCCAAGGTCAATGAAGGAGTGTCTACTCAACGTGACTCTCGAGTTGATGTTCTTCACAATCTCTTAAACCGCTTCAGGAGACTTGATAATGAAAGGTGCCAGGAAACCTTCGATCGCCTCACTCATATTTCCATTAAGCTACACACTCTTGGAGCTAGAGACATCACTCACCATGAGGTGGTGAAGAAACTACTGAGATCTCTTGATTCTTCATTCGATACACTAATTCCAATGATTCAAGAACGAAGATACCACAAGGCACTAGATCCGCTGATATTCTTGAGAGACTCAATACTCACGAATTCCAACAAGCTAAGAAAATATACCTCTATGGATCAAGCTATGGAAGACCTCATGCACCGAAGGCAAAGGCTGTTTATTCATCTGAAGAAAAAGACTCTAATTGCAGCATTGGTGACCCTGAAGAACTTGGTCAGGAACTTGCTATGCTAGTGAGGAAATTCCATAAGTTCTCAAGATGAGGCCAATTCGAAAAGTCTTCAAGAAGAGATACGAGGAAATTAGAATCTTTATCCAAGGACTACAAGAAGAGAACCTAGCATAAATGCAAGAAATCTGGTCACTATATTGCTCATTGTTCTTGCTGGGTGAATGAATCAAAGAAGAAGAAATACAAGGATGGTAGTTCTGATGACTCCAAGAAAAATAAGAAATCTTCAAAGTCCTCATCGCAAAAGAAGAAGAACTTCAGAAAGGCTCGAGATCTTATTAGCAAGGAAATGGATTCTGAGGTATAATCTAAAGAATGTGATGAAGAGGAAGGTTCTGAAGAGGAGTCAGAGTCTGGTATGGCAAGCTTAGCTCTTACTACCACATTTTTCAGCAAGTCCATATTCGAGCTCGAAAAAATGACAACGTCAACAACATTGATTACTGTCATGACGACTTTGCTCCCAGCTATTGCTTCATGGCAAAAGGTTCCAATGTTCCCAGCTACACTTCCTGTTCTGACTCTAGTGACCATGAATCTCATGGCTAGCAAAAACTCAGTTACTACAAGCTTGCTAATATTTCCACTAAGCAACAGACTACTCTTGAAAAGTTTCAGAAACTGCTAGACAAAAGTGATGACCTATTGAATGAGGAAATGAATCAGATTCAAATCTTGATTGATGATGACAAAAGTCTTCACTCTAGGTTTGATAGTGTTCAGGATTGCCATGTCACCCTCTTGGGTGATCATGAGAAGCTTTCTTATGAATTTCTTCAAAGAAAGAAAGATCTTGAGAAACTAAGAGCGTCTCATGATGATCTTCAAAGTGGAAATGATTCTTTGCTTTCTCAACAGATCAGTACCGCTGAGGTAGAATTCATTCCACAATGCGTGAAATGCATCGAAAGCGAATCTGTTAATTCTTCACGTGAAAGTTCAAATGCTTCTATCGCTACAAATTCTTCAACTGTATCTATGATTACGAATTCCTCACTCGAGGAATCCACAAATGTCACCAATGAATATGCAGGGTTGAAGGAATTGTATGTGACAGGCATTTACAAAAGCCTCAAAGGGTATCAAGCCCTTTGCGATGTGCTCAAAAAGAAGATTCTGAATAGAAACCCTAGGAAATAGGGTACTGCATTTGAGAGCAACTTGAATGTTGATGTATCATACTCTTAACCTGAGGAGTATCCCAAAACCTCATGGTTTGCTGCAAAAGGACCTCCTATTGATCCATCTATTCTAACAAGCTTTGCATGTGAAACTTGATATTCCATTAATGAGTCACTTGACTCCAATTATAAACTGTTCGAAAATCAGAATGGTGAAGTAATTGCTAGATATGTTGGAACTAACTACAGGAATGGACCACCCTTGAGGAAAATATGGGTTCCCAAAAGTAGCTTGACATTCTCCAGGTGAATGTCCTCATGACACCACAAGTGAATAACATGAATCCCAGATCAAATTCCTCAAGTGGACCAAAGTCTTCATGAGGATTAAATTCTTCATATGGTAAAAACTCCGCTCGTACTCGCACTAATATTTCTGATATGCAGGGAAACTACAAAGAAAATGAATAGGTGCACTATTCCTCAAATCACTATATTCATAAGTCCTCGAAGAATTTCTCTTCTTATTCATTTGAGTACACTAACCCCCCCTACTATGAAACGAAGTGCATTTGCTTCAATGCCTCAATTCTCTTATGGTGCTCGTAGGATGAGAACTCTTTGCCACCCCTTCAGATGTGTGTGGTGAAGAAATTGAACTATTCAATTCTGCAGGTCAGGTCTCCAGATGAATATCATCATCTGAAGAATTTTCTAGAGACGTGAGGAATTGTTTAAAAGGATGCAAGCTAATCATGATGAAATGTTTATCATTTCACATGTCCTCATTATGTCTTAATTATACTCTATGTGATGAAATTCAAGTGTGATGAATTTGGTATCATATTCTTCACTTTGAAGCATATGTGATGGTGAGCAGTACTAATTTATCTGCAGGATGACAACCCCAAAACCAGAGAGTGGGTTCTTGACAGTAGGTGTACAAATAACATGACTGGTGACAGGACTTTACTTATGCATATCCCACTGACTCCATCACCACTTAAGCATATCACCTACACACACAAAGGTAAAATCAAGCCATTAGGCCTTTGTAAGGTGGCTATTTCTAAGGACCGACACATGGACAAAGTCATGCTTGTCGGATCCCTTGGGTTTAACCTCATGTCAGTTTCAATGCTTTGTGATATTGATATGATGGTCATCTTTGGCAAATACCGATGCATAGTCACCATGGAATCTGACAAATCCAAAGTCTTCGAAGGCTTTAGAAGAGGAGACTTGTACATTCTTGATTTCTCTACAGGCCCATAGACGGCCACGTGTTTACTTGCAAAAGCGTGAGAGGGCTGGCTATGGCATCGACGACTTGGTCATGCAGGCATGAGGAATCTGCACACATGATGACCCACAAGTATAGGGGATCAATCATAGTCGTTTCGATAAGTAAGAGTGTCGAACCCAACGAGGAGCAGAAGGATCTGACAAGTGGTTTTCAGCAAGGTAAAATCTGCATGCACTGAAATTGTCGGTAACAAGTGATTGTGCGGTGAGATGATTCGTAGCAAGCAACTAGTAACAAAAGTAGCAATGGTGCAGCAAAGTGGCCAAATCCCTTTTGTAGCAAGGGACAAGCCTGGACAAAGTCTTATAGGAGGAAAAACGCTCCCGGGGACACACGGGAATTTCTGTCATGCTAGTTTTCATCATGTTCATATGATTCGCGTTCGTTACTTTGATAGTTTGATATGTGGGTGGACCGCCGCTTGGGTACTGCCCTTACTTGGACAACCATCCCAGTTATGATTAACCCCTCTCGCAAGCATCCGCAACTACGAAAGAAGAATTAAGACAAAGTCTAACCATAGCATTAAACTGGTGGATCCAAATCAGCCCCTTACGAAGCAATGCATAAACTAGGGTATAAGCTTCTGTCACTCTAGCAACCCATCATCTACTTACTACTTACCAATGCCTTCCTCTAGGCCCAAATAATGGTGAAGTGTTATGTAGTCGACGTTCACATAACACCACTAGAGGAAAAACAACATACAACATATCAAATTACCGAGCGAATACCAAATTCACATGACTACTATTAGCATGACTTATCCCATGTCCTCAGGAACAAAAGTAACTACTCAAAAAGCATAATCATATTCATGACCAGAGAGGTAATGAGTAGCATCAAGGATCTGAACATAAACTCTTCCACCAAGTAATCCAACTAGCATCAACTACAAAGAGTAATCAACACTACTAGCAACCTTACATGTACCAATCAGAGTCGCGAGAGGGAGATTGGTTACAAGAGACGAACTAGGGTTTGGAGATGAGATGGTGCTGATGAAGATGTTGATGGTGATGAGTCCCCTCCGATGAGAGTAGTGTTGGTGATGACGATGGCGACGATTTCCCCATCCGAGAGGAAAGTTTCCCCGGCAGGATCGTCCTGCCGGAGCTCTAGATTGGTTTTGCTCAAGTTCCGCCTCGTGGCGGCGGCGAAACCACGGAAAAGCTCCTCTTTTATTTTTTTCTGGACGAAACCATTCATATAGCAAAAGAGGGGGGCAAGTGGGCCTGCAGGGTGCCCACAAGCCCTCATGGCGCGACCTGGGGGGGGGGGGTGGCCGCGCCGTGCAGGCTTGTGGCCACCCGCACGCCCCCCTCTGGGACTTCTTCGGCCTAGTATTTTTGATAAATCGGAAAAAAAATCCTTGTGGATTTTTACGGCGTTTGGAGTTGCGTATAATAGGTATCTCAAACTTTCTCCACTTTCAGGCCAGAATTCCAGTTGCCGGCATTCTCTCTCTTCATGTAAGCCTTGCAAAATAAGAGAGAAAGGGCATAAGAATTGTACCGTGAAGTGAAATAACAGCCCAAGAAGTGATAAATATCAACATAAAAACATGATGCAAAATGGACGTATCAACTCCCCCAAGCTTAGACCTCGCTTCTCCTCAAGCGAAAGCCTAGCTCAATAAATATGTCCACATGTTTAGGTAGAGAGGTGTCGACAAACAAGATACAAATATGCATGCATCATGATCATGATCAGAACAGCAATACCAACATATAATCTCTCATGCTAAAGTGATAATTCCTTCACAAAGTATAGCATGGATCAAGAACCTTACTCAGAAGTAACAACCGGTAGCCTTTAGTCATTGAAGCAATTACAATTTATCACAACATCATAAAGAGTCAAATAAGAGCTTGTAACGCAAATCCACATACTTAATCATTCTTTCGTTCTCTACAATTGCTACAACTCACGTGGTACTCATGAGATCAAAGTTTCAGCTAGACACAGAGAAAGATATGGGCTTATAGTTTTGCCTCCCAACTGCTTACCTCAAGGGTAATGTCAACAATAATAATTCATGAATACTTACTTCCAAGTTGACATATGAATATAGATCTTTCCCAAGCATATGACGTTAGCCAAGATAAAGGCGAAATAAGGAATTGGTGAAGATCACCATGACTCTTTCAAGGGCAAAAAGTAAAGGTACAAGATAGGCCCTTCGCAGAGGGAAGCAGAGGTTGTCATGCACTTTTGAGGTTTGGATGTGTGTCCTCTTAGTGCGGAGGAACGTCACTTTATATTGCCCCCTGTGATAAAGAACTTTATTATGCAGTCTGTCACTTTTATGTCTTCCTCATAACAGGTTCGTACAAAGCTTATTTTCCACACACTAATAGATCATACATATTAGAGAGCAATTTTTGTTGCTTGCACCGATGAAAACTTACTTGAGGGATCTTATTCACTCCATAGGTAGGTATGGTGGACACTCATGGCAAAACTGGTTTGAAGGTTTGTGGATGCACAAGTAGTATCTCTACTTAGTGCAGGAGGTTTGGCTATTGTGAGGTGAAAGCAATTGTCACATGCTAAGGGATCTCTAATCATATAACATTGTTCGAAACCAAGCAAACAAAATTCATTATCTTGTCTTCCTTGTCCAACATCTACTTCTAGGCATGCAATATTTAGTGAGTGTTCACAATCGTAGATGGTGTGAGAGATGATATATTTATATGTGAACCTCTCCTTCTTTATCACTTCTTATTAATTGCAACCATGACCAAGGTCTACGTTTTCCTACCCTCAACAAGTTTCAATCCTCATTCTTTTTATATGTGAAGCCATCACTTTCCATAAGATCATTACATGATCTTTCATGCTTTTGTTCTATTCTCACTCTTTTGATCATGGCAAGAGGCAAAGCCCTTCAACTAAGACACTCTTTATTATATGGCTCATGAGCTGGTGATACGATACCGGGGCAACTCCCCCAAGCTTGGCACAAGCCAAGGGGATTTCCCATACCAATGCTCAGTTGTCTTCCTTTGGCGGTGATGGTGGAGTTGTTGCAATCTTTGACTCCAAGAGGGCTATTAATCTTTGATTTATACCTTGGAGATCTGCGATATGTTTTTCCAGCAAAACAACTTCACGAGTGAGACATGTATTGCGAGCACGAGTTGTTTCACAAAACCTCAAGAGTTCAATCAAAGATGGAGACAGTAGGTGGAGGTAGGGTTGGAGGAAATCCAGTTCTTCAACTTCTTGCTTGTTGAGCACAGATTCCACTTCGTCCCATGCCTGATCCTTCTCCTTAGCTTTGCCCTTGGTTTCTTTAGGTAGCCTTTCCTTAGCCTCCATGACCTCCATCCTTTTCAAATCAACATGAACTTCTCCATAGATTTGACGGAGATTGTTCTCCCCCACAGATTCCTGGGACGACATCTTGCTCTAAATCTGCGGCAGAAAACAGGCTCGAAACGAAAAACAGAGGAAATCTGCGTGATGCAGGGGTCAGACCAAACATGAGTATATATAATGATTTTTTCCAGACCAGAAGGAGTACCCTGCACGAAAACGGAGTCCGGGAGGCGGACGAGGTGGCCACAAGCCCTCACGGCGCGGCCAGGGGGTGGGCCCGCGCCGTGCAGGCTTGTCGCCTCCTCGCGCACTTTCCGGAGTACTTCCAATTTTTGTATTTTTTCAAAAATTCCAAAACGGAAAAAATTTCCTACTGGAAAAGTTTTGGACTCTGTTTACTTACCGAAACACATACCTCTTCGTTTTCAGAGTCTGAAATAGGCTGATAAATGTCCCTTAGATATTCTTCCGGAGTTATGGTATTGATGATATTGCTTTCAACATTTATGGGAGTACCTCAGATATAATGCTTGATTCTCTGCCCATTTACCACTCTCGGACAATTACCTTCCGTGTTGTTGATCTTGATAGCACCGGAACGATATACTTCCTCAACAACATAGGGACCTTCCCATTTAGAGAGAAGCTTGCCTGCAAAGAATCTTAAACGAGAGTTATATAGCAAGACATAATCACCTACATTGAACTCACGCTTTTGTATCCTCTTATCATGCCACCTCTTAACCTTTTCTTTGAACAACTTGGCATTCTCATATGCCTGAGTTCTCCACTCATCAAGCAAGCTAATGTCAAATAACCTCTTCTCACCGGCAAGTTTGAAATCAAAGTTGAGCTCTTTGATTGCCCAATAAGCTTTATGCTCTAGCTCAAGAGGTAAATGACATGCTTTACCGTACACCATTTTGTACGGAGACATGCCCATGTGATTCTTATAGGCAGTTCTATAAGCCCACACTGCATCATCGAGCTTCTTAGACCAATTCTTTCTAGACCTGTTGACAGTCTTTTGCAGAATTAGTTTAATCTCTCTATTGCTTAGCTCTACTTGACCACTGCACTGAGGGTGGTAGGGAGACGCAATTCTATGCTTGACATTGTACTTAGCAAGCGTTTTACGGAAAGCACCTTGAATGAAGTGTGAACCACCGTCGGTCATTAGATATCTAGGGACTCCAAATCTAAGGAAAATAACTTCTTTCAGCATCCTGATCGAGGTGTTGTGATCAGCTCTACTAGTGGGGATGGCTTCTACCCACTTAGTGACGTAATCAACAACAACTAGGAAGTGAGTATACCCGTTGGATTTTGGAAAGGGTACCATATAATCAAAGCCCTAGACATCAAATGGTTCAATGACAAGTGAGTAGTTCATAGGCACTTCCTGACGTTTGCTAATATTAACTATTCTTTGACATTCGTCACAAGACAAGACAAACTTACGGGCATCCTTGAAGAGAGTGGGCCAATAGAAACCCGATTGCAATACCTTGTGTGCAGTTCTATCTCCCGCATGGTGTCCTCCGTAGGCCTCGGAGTGACACTTCTGTAGGATCTGTCCCTGTTCATGTTCAGGTACACAACGTTTAATAACACCATCTACTCCTTCCTTATAAAGGTGAGGATCATCCCAAAATTAGTGTCTCAAGTCAAAGAAGAATTTCTTCTTTTGCTGGTACGTGAAACTAGGTGGTATATATTTGGCAACGATATAGTTTGCATAATAAGCATACGACGGTGCACTACGTGAAGCATTGATGACATTCAATTTCTCATAGGGAAAGCTATCATTAATAGGTTGTGAGTCATCAAGAACGTTCTCCAACCTAGACAAGTTATCGGCTACTCGGTTATTAGCACCCTTTCTGTCGACAACGTGCAAATCAAATTCTTGTAGCAAGAGAACCCATCTGATAAGTCTAGGTTTAGCGTCCTTCTTCTCCATGAGGTACTTAATAGCAGCATGATCAGTGTGAATAATGAATTTGGAATCAATTATGTAAGACCTGAACTTTTCACATGCAAACACGAGTTCTAAAAATTCCTTCTCTGTAATAGCATAGTTTCTCTGGGCACTGTCTAGAGTTTTACTAGCGTAGTGAATAACATTCAACTTCTTATCAACTCTTTGCCCTAGAACAGCACCAACATCATAATCACTAGCATCACACATGATCTCAAAAGCTAAGTTCGAATCAGGTGGTTGAACAATAGGTGCAGTTATCAAAGCCCTCTTAAGTATTTTGAAGGCTTCCTCACAATCATCGTCAAAAACAAAAGGAATATCCTTTTGTAAGAGATTGGTAAGAGGCCTAGAAATCTTAGAGAAGTCTTTGATGAACCTTCTATAGAAACCAACATGACCAAGCAAACTTCTTATACCTTTGATATATGTGGGGTATGGCATTTACTCGATTGCATCAACCTTAGCCTTATCGACTTCAATATCTCTTTCGGAAATTTTATGTCCTAAGACGATGCCTTCATTAACCATAAAGTGGCACTTCTCCCAATTCAAGACAAGGTTGGTGTCTTTACATCTCCGCAAGATTTGATCAAGGTTGCTGAGGCAATCATCAAAAGAAGACCCGTAAACGGGAAAGTCATCCATGAAAACCTCGACAATCTTTTCACAGAAGTCAGAGAATATAGCCATCATACATCTTTGAAAGGTGGCAGGTGCATTACATAAGCCAAAAGGCATACGTCCGTAAGCAAAGGTACTGAAAGGGCAGGTGAAAGTGGTTTTCTCCTGATCAGATTGTGCAACTGGTATTTGGGAGAAACCAGAATAACCGTCTAGAAAGCAGAAGTGTGTGTGTTTAGACAGTCTTTCTAGCATTTGGTCGATAAAAGGCACAGGGTAATGATGTTTCCTAGTGGCCTTATTCAGTTTCCTGAAATCGATCATCATCCTATAACCAGTAATAATCCTCTGTGGGATCAATTCATCCTTATCATTAGGGACAACGGTAATGCCTCCCTTCTTAGGGACACACTGCACCGGACTCACCCAATCGCTATGAGCAACAGGAAAGATAATACCCGCTTCCAGGAGCTTTATTATTTCTTTTCTTACTACTTATTTCATCTTAGGATTCAATCTCCTTTGATGATCAGCAACTGGTTTGAAATCATGATCGGTTTTAATCTTGTGCTGGCATAGAGTGGGAGTAATACCCTTAAGATCATCAAGAGTATATCCAATAGCAACACGGTGCTTCCTCAGAGTTTTTAGTAACTTCTTTTCTTCATGCTCTGAGAGGCTAGCACTAATAATGATAGGATATATCTCCTTTTCATCAAGATAGGCATACTTAAGAGTATCAGGCAACTGTTTAAGCTCGAACACATGATCACCCTTTGGTGGGGGTGGATCCCCAAGCAGTTCAACACACAAGTTATTCTTAAGGATAGGATACTGTTCTAAGACAACTATATCTATTTCATCCCTTTCATCCATATGCATATCATTTTCATGCTCAAGCAAGTATTACTCTAAGGGATCAGTAGGAGGCACGAAAATAGAAGCTAAGGCAATAGTTTCATCCCTATTAGGCAACTCTTTTTCATGAGGTTGTCTACCAAACTTGGAGAAATTGAACTCATGTGACACACCTTCAAAGCCAACAGTGACAGTTTGCTTCTCACAGTCAATATGAGCATTGACGGTATTGAGGAAGGGTCTGCCAAATATGATGGGACAAAAGCTATATTGTGCAGTAGCAAGAACGAGGAAATCAGCAGGATACTTCGTTTTACCACACAAGACTTCAACATCCCTAACAATTCCCATAGGGCAGATAGTATCTCTATTGGCAAGCTGAATAGGGACATCAATAGGCTCTATCTCAGCAGGTGCAATCTCATCTTTGATTTCATCGTATAAGGATTGAGGTATTGCACTAACACTAGCACCCAAGTCACATAAACCATGATAACAATGATCTCCTATCTTAACAGAAACCACAGGCATGCCAACAACATGCCTATGTTTGTCTCTAGCGTGAGGTTTAGCAATTCTAGCAGCATCTTTAGAGAAGTGTATATTATGTCCCTCAACTTCCTCAGACAGAAGATATTTGATAATAGCAATGCTAGGTTCAACTCTAATTTGCTCAGGGGGTGTAGGTGTTCTAATGTAGCCTCTACGTATCACAGTTGAAGCTTTAGAATGATCCATTATCCTAACAGGGAAATGTGGTTTCTCAATATAAGCATTGGGAACCACATGATCATTATAGGCAATGACTCTCTCTTCAACTGGAGTGGGTTTAACTACATTGACTTCTAAAGGAGGATGAAATTTAAACCACTTCTCTTTGGGGATATCAATATGAGCATCAAAGGATTCACACAGTGAAGCTACTATCTCAGAGTCAAGTCCATACTTAGCGCTAAAGTCACAAAAAGTATTTGTCTCAACAAAGGATTAAACGCAATCAAACGTGAAATTCATACCTGACTCCTTACCTTCTTCAAGCTCCCAATCTTTAGAGTTGCCTTTAATTATCTCCAATAAATTCCATTTGAAGTCAATATCTCTCTTCATAAAAGAACCGGTACAAGAAGTGTCAAGCATGGTGCGCTCATCATGAGAAAGCCGAGCATAGAAGTTCTGAATGATAATTTCTCTCGAGAGCTCATGATTGGGGCATGAATATAGCATTGATTTAAGCCTCCCCCAAGCTTGAGCGATGCTTTCTCTATCACGAGGCCAAAAATTATAAATATAATTCCGATCACGATGTACTAAATGCATAGGATAAAACTTTTGATGAAATTCCAATTTCAACCGATTGTAGTCCCATGATCCAGTATCATCACATAGCCTATACCATATCAACGCCTTATCCTTCAAAGATAAAGGAAAGACCTTCTTCTTGACCTCATCCTCAGGCACACCTGCAAGCCTAAATAAACCACAAACCTCATCTACATATATTAGATGCAAGTTTGGATGTGATGTTCCATCTCCTATAAAAGGATTAGCCAGTAGTTTCTCAAGCATACCCGAAGGAAATTCAAAGCAAATATTTTCAGTAGGTGCAGCAGGTTGAGGAGAAACTCTTTGTGCTTCTGTTCGAGGTGAAGATACCCTGAACAAGCCCCTCAAAGGATTAGTATCCATAGTGACAAGTGGCAACAAATTTCAGCACACTATATGAATGTTTCACTCCCCGGCAACGACGCCAGAAAAGAGTCTTGATGACCCACAAGTATAGGGGATCAATCTAGTCCTTTCGATAAGTAAGAGTGTCGAACCCAACAAGGAGAAGAAGGATCTGACAAGTGGTTTTCAGCAAGGTAAAATCTGCAGGCACTGAAATTGTCGGTAACAAGTGATTGTGTGGTGAGATGATTCGTAGCAAGCAACTAGTAACAAAAGTAGCAACGGTGCAGCAAAGTGGCCCAATCCCTTTTGTACCAAGGGACAAGCCTGGACAAAGTCTTATAGGAGGAAAAACGCTCCCGAGGACACACGTGAATTTCTGTCATGCTAGTTTTCATCATGTTCATATGATTCACGTTCGTTACTTTGATAGTTTGATATGTGGGTGGACCGGTGCTTGGGTACTGCCCTTACTTGGACAAGCATCCCACTTATGATTAACCCCTCTCGCAAGCATCCGCAACTACGAAAGAAGAATTAAGACAAAGTCTAACCATAGCATTAAACTAGTGGATCGAAATCAGTCCCTTACGAAGCAACGCATAAACTAGGGTTTAAGCTTCTGTCACTCTAGCAACCTATAATCTACTTAGTACTTCCCAATGCCTTCCTCTAGGCCCAAATAATGGTGAAGTGTTATGTAGTCGATGTTCACATAACACCACTAGAGGAAAAACAACATACAACATATCAAATTACCGAACGAATACCAAATTCACATGACTACTATTAGCATGACTTATCCCATGTCCTCAGGAACAAAAGTAACTACTCACAAAGCATAACCATATTCATGACCAGAGAGGTAATGAGTAGCACCAAGGATCTGAACATAACCTCTTGCACCAAGTAATCCAACTAGCATCAACTACAAAGAGTAATCAACACTACTAGCAACCTTACAAGTACCAATTGGAGTCGCGAGACGGAGATTGGTTACAAGATATGAACTAGGGTTTGGAGATGAGATGGTGCCGATGAATATGTTGATGGTGATGAGTCCCCTCCGATGAGAGGAGTGTTGGTGATGACGATGGCGATGATTTCCCCCTTCGGGAGGGAAGTTTCCCCGGCAGGATCGTCCTGCCGGAGGTCTAGATTGGTTCTTCTCAAGTTCCGCCTCGTGGCGGCGGTGAAACCACGAAAAAGCTCCTCTTTTATTTTTTCCTGGACGAAACCCTTCATATAGCAAAAGAGGGGGGCAAGTGGGTCTGTAGGGTGCCCACAAGCCCTCATGGCGCAGCCTGGGGGGTGGCCGCGCCGTGTAGGCCTGTGGCCACCTGCACGCCCCCTCTAGCACTTCTTCGGCCTAGTATTTTTTATAAATTGGGATAAAAAATCCTCGTTGAT
Source organism: Hordeum vulgare subsp. vulgare (assembly GCF_904849725.1). NCBI lineage: Eukaryota > Viridiplantae > Streptophyta > Magnoliopsida > Poales > Poaceae > Hordeum > Hordeum vulgare. The sequence continues at coordinate 122,618,441 of NC_058521.1, read as the reverse complement.
TTTTACGGCGTTTGGAGTTGCCCAGAATAGGTATCTCAAACTTGCTCCACTTTCACGCAAGAATTCCAGCTGCCGACATTCTCCCTCTTCATGTAAACCTTGCAAAATAAGAGAGAAAAGGCATAAGAATTGTACCGTGAAGTGAAATAACAGACCAAGAAACGATAACTATCAACATGAAAACATGATGCACAATGGACGTATCAACACACTAGCGAAGAAGAAGCACGTCATTGGCATAAAAAATGTCAAATTCCTCATGGATTATCCCTGCGGGGCTTGCGAGTCTGGAAAGATGACCAAATCCAAGAACCCCTCGAAGACTATAATGATAACCACTCGTCCTTTGCTTCACATGGACCTCTTCGGATCTACTCATTATGCTTCCCTAACCAATGCAACATCACTATACGGCTTTGTCATTCTTGACGACTACTCTCGCTATACTTGGGTGCATATTATTCAATACAAAATTGAAGTGCAGGAAGTCTTCAAACGATTTTCCTCAAGGGCCTCGATGAACTTTGGCGTCACGATAAAGCACATGAGGAGTGAAAATGGGACATAGTTCAAGAACACTAGTCTTGATGACTATCTTGATGAACTTGGAATTACTTGTGAATTGTCTGCCCTTTATATTCCTCAACAGAATGTGGTCATGGAGCGCAAGAATATGACTCTGGTTGAGATGGTGCGAAGCGTTGTTGGGCCAGGCCCAAAGAGGTGCACGAGCCTTCATGGCTGGATTCGTTGGCGGTTGCTTTGCCCCACATCTCGCACCAGATGCACGGAGTGGGAGGCCGTGCGCAGAGTGGCCTTTCCACCTCCTGAAATGCCTCTGCCATGCGCATGGCATGCACAGTTATGGATGGACAGGTGGCGGACGTGGCCTTAAAAGGCGCAATAGTGGCTGGGCCCACTCGTGCATGCATTGGTGCAGCAGGGCGGTTCTTTGTTCGTCCGTGAGCTCGAGCGATTAGGCGAGAGGGGTGGTGGCCTTTGGAGCAAGGGAGGCTAGCGCCCGCGCCCCGTCGTATAAGTTGGGAGGGTTTGCGAGGTGTTTTGCTCACCCAACTCCTTCTGAATCCACCGACCCTCAGCCTTGGTCTTCAGAATCTTCCTCTGTCTGCAGGTGGCGATCGCCCCTAACCATGGTTAGGGGACGGGGTTGGCCACCGTCGACCGCTAGGGTGGTGAGAGGATCCCGTTCGGATCATGCCACAACTTCTGGGGGCGCCACAGTGAAAGACGGCCCGAGCGCCCGTGGCGGAGGAAGGGCGAGGGGCCGCGGTCGTCGTGGAGGTCGAGGCCGGGGAGGCGGAGCGCTACTCTAGCGTTTCTGCCTTCCCCGGGGCTTGCTCCTGTGGCGGTCCTCCATGTTGCTTTAGTGGCGCCCACGTGTGCTTCTCGGCTGCTGCAAAGAGGGATCGAGCGGCATTGAGTGCTCCGCTTCGAGCGACTGCGGCGAGGGGGATGGCGGCGGCAGTGGCGCTCTTAGCAGGTCTGGATCCCCGGGGGTCAAGTCGGAGTACGATTTCTCGAGCTCCGACTGAGAGCTGGTCCTGCCGCCGGCGCCTGCTCACGCCTCTCCCCCTCCTTGCCGAAGCCCGCATCGATGCCTCGTCTTCGAGGCGGTGTGACCATTGGCTCCGGCCCCTTCATCTCCTCTGGCGCTGCTCTCCACCGTGCAATGCTAGTCTAGGAGGGGCCAGCCTGGGTTGCGTAGTGGGTCGGCCCGCTTTTTGTCTTTTTGAACTTCGCTCCGGTGAGCGTAGTTCCTCGCCAAAGACAAAATCTTAGGTTATAGTAGATCATATCATCCATGTAAGTATGTTTGAGAATATCCCAAACAAATGAATGAAAAGACTGTTTTTCCTTTTTTCGATTCTATTCTTTGTATGATTCGTTGTTTCATTCTCTGGGAGCTTGCCGGCAACTACCGGCAAGGCTCCTTGCCGCGTTCAGTGCAACCATAGAAATCACCAAGTGCAGCTTGAGACGAAATCGGGTGCTACGTAGCCGCTTGCTCTGTTGATCAGGTTCGCAACTATTTGAAGGCGATATGTGGTCGTTCGGGTCATTTGAACGAGTTCAAAACAAAGACAAGGTACACTGATCTTTGGTAAGGTCCCGGTATGCGCAAACTCCACACACAAAGGTTGGAAACTTTCAAAGGGGAAGCAGAGAATCTATTCATGCTGTGGTTGCATGGTGCTTGAATCTTTCGCCGGCAAGCAGGAAATTACCGCTCCCAGTGGCTTTTTCTCCGGCAAAGACTTCTTGCCTACAGTCCGCGACCGTTGTTTGGAGAAAAAGCCGGCCAAGATGTAACCCCTTTGCTTTTCTCCTGCTAGGCTGTGCTGGCGGAGCCACCGAGAGCATCTTGGGCGATGATACGATGCTCTCGGGGGCACAACACTTAAGCTGGAGTGTGCACTGGGGCTTTGGGACCGTGTGGCGCATCCTCAACCACTATGCATCACTCCGTAGAGGTGCGTCCGCCGGAGGATGCACCGAGGCCTCTGTGAAGCGCCCATGCATGCCCTCGACAGCCACGCGTTGGCCCCGAGTGTGGGGACCCCGAATTACTAGTCGAGAATCACCGTGCTTAGTGATCCCAGAGATCAATGCTCACCGAACACAGATACCGAATAAAAGAGTCTTACATCCATACATATCGTTTGATACAATAAATGACCACTTCGGTCGAGTCTTACATATATAGGGCCTTATAGGACAACACACCAAACTGGACCAATAGAGGAAATATTGGTTGAAAGCGTGAACCCATCCCATCAGCCTTAACCTACAGGCATTTTGACTGGGAAACATCCTAGCTCGCATGAACGTCACCGAGTTAATCTTCAACATATCCTGTCTTTCACACCTGGTCAATGAAATAACTAGTGGCAAGCCAATGAGTACTTTGGATGTACTCGCAAACAGCCCATGATATGAACAATGGAAGTGAAGGATAACAATATCATGCATTTATAGTGTAACTCATCTGGGTGGAATGATCAAGAATATGCATCAAGGTTAGAATTACTCTTGAAGAACAGCTTACGGATACCAATATATGTGTTGAGGGCTGAAACATCCGGGTTCACCCTATATGCCAAGTCACCAAACTTGGTCATATTTCTATCATAGCAATGCCTTGCTCAACACACTCACGCACACTTGGTTTATGTGGAAATATCAGGACGTAGTTTAAGCAGGATTACCCAACTGTCCTTGACCGTGGACACGACTATTCGAATAGTTTGACACTCTGCAGAGGTTGCGCGCTATACCCACGAGAACCGGGAAACTTCCGTGTCATCCACGACTCGCGGTATATCACATATACCCGAGGTAAGTACCCGATCATTATCTTTCCCCTTACGATACTAGACAAAGAGGTCCACTTGATTGGTACCCAGCCCACATGTTGTACGTCTTACGAGCACCGACTCTGGACAGTATCAACCATGCGGGGACCAACGGTGTGCCTGGAACTCATAAAAATTGCATAGTCGCCCTTCCTGGCACGACCCCATCACGAGAGTGACGACAATCACTCCCGCCACTAGCAATGTGGCTCCTTTCTAGTACCGACCAGAGTAATCAACAAAGCCCCGTCCCATAAAGGGGTAACGTGGTCGCACATGTGAGGTTGGGACGGTCGACACATCATAAATCTAATCCAACTTCCGAAACCATACTCACACAAAACACCGGTGCACCACTTCACCAAAAGTGGCCACCCATCTCATCATCAACCTCGGGCATTAGTGGCACCCGACGGGATTTTTCATAAACCTTTGAGTTAACTCATCATCATGCTCATGCAATGGTTCTCTAACTCTACTAGTGAACATGATAGTAGCATGATCCTCATAGATGGTAGGATCAAGCTCATCATGCTTGTGCTCCGAGGAGCCATATGTATAACATCACCATCATGCAAGTGCTTAGAAGAAGCCTTTGGTACCATCACACCAATGATGAACCGGCACTATGATCACATGCAACGGAAAAGTACTTGCTATTCTAGCATGCATCAAGTCATATGCTCAAGTCATGGTCAAAGGGATGCTTGCCTTGCTCACGTAAGTCCTCGGGGTCTTCGAGGCCTTCCGCTCCATCCCCGAATACTCCATCTACCGTCAACTATCGTGGGAAACAACCATAGTAAGCCACACAGCAATCAGAATAAAAGTGCCACAAAAATAGAAGTTTTTTTATTTTTATTGGACCTCTCTGGTCATAAGAAAAATACCTCAAGCTTCTCATAGGATATTTGAATCATCAAGGATTTTTGAATGGATGGAAAGAGCAATAGGTGATCTTTGGAGAAGCCAACAGAATTCATTCTGTTAAAATGAGTGGAGGCACCCATTTAACAAAGAATGATTTTTGAAATATTTAGTAAGTGGTTTCACTGAATTTGGAGTTGGTATCAATATTCTAGAGATTTTACTATGTGGAATAGATAGCAAAGGGGGCTATTCATTTGATGCAACAGAAATAAGTCACACAAAAAGTTGACCAGGGTTCTAAAAATAGGGAATGATTTAAGAAGGCTCTGAAAATTTGGATCACTCCAATTGGACTCGATTTGAAGCCTATGGGATTTTTGAAAGATGGGACAATTCATATCCAGATTTGGATTTGGGTGACAATGCTACAGAAATCTTTCTAGAAAAATGTGCAAGGCACATAGGTGGATAGTGCTTTAATTTAGAAACCTGTAGAAATTTGAATCATGCAATGTTGAGTTAGTATGAATTTCGGATGGAATTTATAAGTTTAACAAAATAGAAAATGGAAAAAAAGACTTAGCCTCAGGGTTATCCAACGCTCAAGGCGTTAAATAGGCCTTCAGGCCAGCCCAGTGGCTCGGCCACTAGCGAGGGAGCCACGGAGGAGGCGTAGTCCTGGAAAGGCGGCTTCGGCGAGGTGGAGACGCAAACACCCAGGGCGCCTCCACTTAACAGGAGGGGCCCCGGGCGGTGGCTGGCTGACGCGGGGCCCCGCCTGTCGGGCCTTCTTCCTCCTTCGCCCGATCTGAGGCACACACGGGGCAGAGCCAGCCGGTGCAGAGGATGTCTCCGGCGGCTCTGGCCTCTGCTCGGCGGCGCTCCGGCCGGCATGGGCTTGGGGCGGGTAGCCTCCCGCGCCTGAGCAAGAGCCTGCTCCCGCTGGGAGCTCCTGGGGGCGAGGCCTTCGGCCATGGCGGAAGCCGACGGCAACTGCCGTGGTGGGGCGGCGGCTCGGCCTGCTAGAGGAAGAAATGGGGCGAGGGGGAGAATGCGGAGGGTCGCAGGGCCCCCGGGGCACCCCTACGCAGCCGGAAGAGGAGAGGAGAGGGGCTGGAGAACCCTAACACAGGCATGGCCGAAGCTGGCCATGGCGGCCATGGGACGAGGGAATGGAGCTTGGGAGAGAGGAGGGGCTCTAGGGGAACCCAAGGAAGAGGGGAGAGTTGCCGAGGCAATAGTGGCTCGAGGAGGCTTCAAATGGAGAGGGGAAAACCAAAGAAAGCTCGGGAGCTCTCCGGAGCTTCGAGGGCACGGGGTAGACATGCGTGCCACAGAGGTTTTGGAGCAAGCTGGTGTCGGGGAGAGCTTGGGCTAGTCAAAGGGGATGCTCTGGTTCTCTGAGACATGAAGAAACGGTGGGACACGCCCTGGAGAAGGAAGACAAGGTGCAGAGCACCATTTCTGCACGTCAGGGAGGTGGTCACCACCCCACCTGGAGTCCTGGGCCACCCCTTGGCCAGGCCAAGGTGTCAAGCATGCAAGGCATGCGTGCGATGAAGCACTGGTGGAGTTTGAACCCAAGAGGACAAGTTTTGACTAGGGTTTGTCTGCAGTAAACATTTCAGCAGGAAACTAGGGGCTGATACAAATTGCTTTTACAAGAAGGGATGGGAGGTGAAACCATGTCCTGGAGCATCTGGTAGGGAAGGACTATACACGTGCAAAAATGCAGCTCAAGAAAAGAAGTGTAGCTAGCACTTGCTGTACAAAGCTACTTTTTAGCCAAAAATGAACTTGAGGAGGTGCTGCTCATTTTCTCCACATGAGCATGCCATATCTTGGTTCTAAATGAAGCCTTGGCATATATTAGGTGCTCTGGAAAGAGTTGGGGGTGATAGCTTAAGCAGAAGAATGGGAAGAAGGGTAAAACAGTGCTGCCAAGGGTGAAAATGAGAGAAAGTTACAAAGGGTCCTTCTCCAATAATTGACCAGTGGCCATGGGAATGTTACTGGAGGTTAAATGTAACTATGTGAGGTTGTGGTAGAAAGTTGAGCTCAAGGGTAGAAGGGGAAGGAGTCAAAGAAGCCAATTTAGTGAGTGCACACAAGGTGTTTGATCTGTGGTTGGGCTACCAGATAAATTCCAATAACTATGAAACTTAACAGGGTCAAATAATAGATGAAAATAGGCTTGCACACCAAATTTGGGATTTGCTGGAGGAGTTTTCCAATATTTGGTTTCTGCTAAGAACCCTATTCAAATAAATTCCCACAAATCCAATATTTGGTATAGGGGCATTATTTGATCATTAAGGCATGCACAAAAAGTTTGAGGTCAATTTGAGAAACTTTATAATGTAAAGTTTACCAAAGTCAAAAATCAACAGAGAGGGTTTTGAGGGTCTTAGGACAAGTTTCTCTATTCTCCTTGGCGTACCACTTGGTGTGGATGCCTTATTGGAGTATTAGAACATGCCCACCAAATCTGAGCACATTTGGAGAAACTTCAAAATGTAGAGTTTCTCAAATTTGATTCTGGACAGAAAGGGTTTTAGAGTGATTAGGGGAGCCAATTCAACTTGGATTGAAATGAAACTTAACAAGATCATCAATGATATCATAGATGACATGCCAGAATTTTACTAGAATTTATTAAGAATATTTCTAATAGAAATATTTCAAAAGCTTGAAATAGGCAGGAGTGGTTTTGGAGGGGTTTGCCCAATATTTTGAACATGACCATGTGTTGAAACACATAAATATGGAATAAATATATCCACTGAGTTTCCCTAAATTTTCGTAAATATTTTGAAGGCAATAAAAATAACTTTCCTTCATAGGAGAACATTTGTGGCCTCACAGAAAGGCTTTTAAATAAAATAATAAAATAACTTTTAAAATAATAATATGGTGGTTTTTGGAAGATATTTTGATAATAGGTTTTAAATAAAATAATAGGTGCAAAAGAAATTCCTTAATTTGAGGACTTGTAGTACAAACCTCATCTCAGGGTTTTGAAGTTTTAATTCAAGGAAATGCTTTTTGGTGAAAATAATATTTGGTGAAAATAGATATTTATCCTAAACACATGGCATGATCATTAGGTAGTAGATCATGGAATGAGAAGGTTATTAGGAGGATGACAAGAATTAATGGGGAGCAATCACATTCATTCAAGCAAACAAGCAAACAATAGTCACTCCAAGCATCACAAGTAGTCAATTTTTTTTTAATTGGTCCTAAATTTTGAAATAAGTTAATTAATTAGGAAGGCCAAAAACTGGGTGTGAGAGACCTTACCCTCTTAAGAAAATCTCGTCCCCAAGACTTTTAGGCTAGGGGTTGGTGAGATACAAAATCTTGAGTCGGAGGTAGTCTTCATGTCCCCATGTTGTTGTTGTGGTCTTGAGGTGCTTGATGATACAACTTCGGATGTCCGCACGTCCTTGACTGATCGTGAGCGGGATCTGGCAATAAGTTATGCTTGACTGAGGTCAAGGGCTTGGTGAGCTAAGTTCGTGCAAGGTTCTGGCTTGCGAGTGTATTCCAAAGTCTGAATACGTGGCAAGATGGTGTGTCTGGGTTCTGGTCCTGGGGCTTCACATGCTGGTTAGTGACATCAAGATGTCTCGTGTTAGAACGCACTGCCAAAGTCTTCGCGTAGCTTCGTGCTTACGAGAAAGTCCTTGACTCCCTTTCGGCAGTCAAGCTATGGTCGCAATGGTCTTCATCCTTGAGGGCGTTGCAGTGGTCTTCGAAGGATTCTCGTGAAAGGGGTCGGGTTGAGTCTCACCTATGAGTCTAAGCTCAGAGGCTGAGAGTCCAGAACAGGTCCTGCCATCTTGGGAGGGTTTGCAAGGGGTTCCTGGATGAGCTAGCTACCCAATAGTATAGACCAGTCATCCATTACCAAGGTCTGCAACTCGGCGAGTAGGTGGATCACCTTAGGCAGGTTTCACCACGACATACTAGTACTCTCGTCCTTCATTTGGACAAGGACAGGTCGTCTGATTCTTTCTGTTGTCCAAAGGTTTCATCAAGTTGAATCGTCGAGGCTTCTTGACGTTGTTGATGTAGTCGGTGCACGGTCGGTGGTTGACTTCTGTTGCTTCATCGTCATTGTCGTGGCTTCCTCGTCACGGTGGTTCTTCGTCTTGACTTGAGTAGGCTAGACTTCCGTCGTCTTGAGATTGCTTCAAGAGGCTCACCCTCTCGAGATAACATTGTACCCTCAAGAGGCATAACAATCGGCGTTCCTGGGGCACGTCCAAACAAGGCTAAGGTGTTCTTCCTCTTACTAGGTGAGTAAGTGCGTCATCAGTGAGGATGACCACATACTTTCCCCAAACAATACATAAACATAGTGCTCAAAAGTCAGATGAGGAGAACGGGGCTTGCTATGGGCGGGTACTGGCCACATTTCAACAACTTAGAGTCGTCTTCTATGGTCGTAGTCCGTCCATCTTGTGGCTAAGCGAAGCTTTAGGGTCTCAAGGAACTTAGGATGTGGCGAACATTTATCATCTTGTCTCTAAGCACATTCCTTAGATGCCAATAGTTCGACCTCAAATCTCGGGACGATATCACCTCATCTCATCAAACATACCATCCCACGTGGGTCGACTCCACACCGCTCATGCTAGTCAACTCCGGGTTGACGGGAGAACTAAACCCAAACACTACAAGTATGGTGTAGCAACGATCCACATGCCTTTTATGCAATAACCTCGGGAGGCATACGAGCTCCTATGATTGAATTTAAGACACACAAAATCCAAATGTCCATCTAAGTCATCCAATGGACAGGGTACTACATTACTATATTAAGGAAACACATAGTATACCAATCCAATATCTTGCTTCCTTTCTACGAATCCGATCAAGTGATCCATCAATCCGATAAATCATTACTGGACCTATCACTCCTACAAATACAACATTGACGGGGCTCCACATAATCTCTTAGAGTCCTCATAATTGACATATTACTGCAAGAATTACGTCATAGTATATCCACCAACTTCAATAATCATGGCCATCTAATCTCCAAGGCCAAACCTTATAGGTTGTAAACCAATCTGACAACTCCAAGTACACGCGCTCTATATCCACCGAGAAACATGGTATCATAATCAAAATTATTGAGCTAAATCCAATTTACTCCGAACCATGTGGTCTTTGTCATCCTCAATACTCTATTAAGATTACCTCTTTAAATCCAAGACTCATATCCAATAAGAATTCTACTTGATTCCGAGTCATCCTGATAATTATCGCCACCCAATGCTAAAGTCATATATATCACCAAGAATAATGTTCGCGATCATAATCGTCCTACTAAATCCAATCTTACTCCACATTATGTAGGTTACGCTATTATATCAATTTGTTCCACCGAATTCACCTACTTCACAAGGGTTTTATGATCCACCAAGATAGTCTAGCTATATCTTCAGGACACATATCATCAAGACAATCTTTAGTCTAATACTCTATATCCGAGAACAACCCTCTTATGGCATTAAGGTTGCAGTGCTAGCTTAAGTTTGATTGATACTTGTTCACTGCGATCACTTGTTCCATTAAGAACCCGATGCTAGGCGGGGTTTATCGGGGACCTACACGAGTTCTGGCAAGTCCGTGTACTAGACACGTGACCAGAAAATTTGAGCCGGAAAGGCTTGTGGAGGTTAGTCTGGTCTAGTGTGGTTTTCCAATCTTGAGGGAAAAACACACTCCTATGGGCTCCTTGTGGTTAAGCATAGCATAGTCAGTGTCTTCAGCGTCAGCCATCCTTCAAAGTGGATTCTTGGTGCATCTTGCCTTGCCGTCTTCAGTTGTCGAGAGGGGCAAGAGAGAGAGCACAGGGGGGGTGTCTAAGGGTCTTAGTGCAATCAACAAGCGCTGGAAAATCAACTCAAACAAGTGCCGAAATCGTTTTGAACATCGAAAATAAGACGAGTGATATAACCGCATGCTTGTTGCCTAAGCAAAAGTGCGACTGATATCAAAGCACAAACAATAAAACAAACAACACATAACATGGTCCATCTGAACCTTTTCACGGACTCGACTTCGCATAGGGGATTCATGACTCATCCTATCCTAGGTTCTGGGACTCGACAGTCGTGCTTGCTTCTTGCTCTGAAGAGGAGTCTGCTAAGTCTTATGGACCTTCTCAGGGTGTTGTCACGCCTCTTGTTGTCGCTTGATGGAGCAATTCGCTTGAGTTGTAAGGAACTCTGGTTGTCTTCTCGTCTGGGAAATTGCTGACGAAGGTGGTTCTTCATGGCTGTCACTGACAGGGTCTTCTGTTGTCTTCATGATCTTGTCAGTGCCTTCTTATCTTCCGAGGCTTCAAGAGTCTCAGGTGGACACCTTCATGCACCGATATTTGCATGACATGATAGAGTTCTGATCTGTTAATCATACTGATATCGACACCTAGAGCGGGGGATGAAGAGAACTGTTTTCCTGCTGACTAAGGTGAGGCGGACCAAATGGCGAGGTTCTCATCCACCGGTGGTGACCGACACAATTTCTTATAACTGACAGGGTCACTCTATTAGTGATGCAGGTCAAGTTTTGCATTTATTATGTCCAGGTTATCGTAGGCGAAATTGGCATCACTCTGGAATAGTGCCTAGGGTTTCACCATCTTCTAAGCCTCGATGTCCTTGTTTCTCATGGAGGTATTTCTGTTGGTGTCGTCTGGTCGTAGTGTTGTCTTCTCCGTCCTTCATCACATGTGTTTTCCTGGAAAGGTTACTTCATTCCGGGCTGCTCACGAGGATTTCAATTTATCCCGTGGTCAAAGGCATAAGGTTCTAGCGACCATTTGCAAGTTTTGAAAAAGTAGACGAGGAGTGTCAAGAAAATAAAAGTGGAAGGCTAGAGCATAACCTTCAATTTCTTTGAAGATTTAGGAGAGTCTAGAAAATATATAGGTTTTGTAAGTATTTTCGAAGAATGTGGAAAGCAGTTTTATCCTAAACTAACATCCGTGCTAACTAAGGGCTTCCTACAGTCAGGATGGCTTTGATACCATCTCTATGGGGACCCCGCCTTACTAGTCGAGAATCGCTGTGCTAAGTGATCCCAAAGATCAATGCTCACCGAACACAGATACCGAATAAAAGAGTCTTACATCCATACATATCGTTTGATACAATAAATGACCACTTCAGTCGAGTCTTACATATATAGGGCTTTATAGGCCAACACACCAAACTGGACCAATAGCGGAATTATTGGTTGAAAGCGTGAACCCATGCCATCAGCCTTAATCCACAGGCATTCTGACTGGGAAACATCCTAGCTCACATGAACGCCACCGAGTTAATCTTCACCATATAATGTCTTCCACACCTGGTCAATGAAATAACCAGTGGCAAGCCAATGAGTACTTTGGATGTACTTGCAAACAGCCCATGATATGAACAATGAAAGTGAAGGATAACAATATCATACATTTATAGTGTAACTCATCTGGGTGGAATGATCATGAATATGCATCAAGGTAATAATTAATCTTGAAGAACAGGTTACGGATACCAATATATCTGTTGAGGGATGAACCATTCGGGTTCACCCTATATGCCAAGTCACCAAACTTGGTCATATTATTTCTATAATAGCAAGGCCTTGCTCAACACACTCACGCACACTTGGTTTATGCGGAAATATCAGGACGTAGTTTAAGCAGGATTACCCAACTGTCCTTGACCGTGGACATGGCTATTCAAATAGTTTGACACTCTGTAGAGGTTGCGCGCTGTACCCACGAGAACCGGGAAACTTCCGTGTCATCCACGACTCGCGGTATATCACATATACCCGAGGTAAGTACCCGATCATTATCTTTCCCCTGACGATACTAGACAAAGAGGTCCACTTGATTGGTACCCAGCCCACATGTTGTACGTCTTATGAGCACTGACTCTGGACAGTATCAACCATGCGGGGACCAACGGTGTGCCTGGAACTCATAAAAATGGCATAGTCGCCCTTCCTGGCACGACCCCATCACGCGAGTGACGACAATCACTCCCGCCACTAGTATTTTGGCTCCTTGCTAGTACCGACGAGAGTAATCAACAAAGCCCCGTCGCATAAAGGGGTAACGTGGTCGCACATGTGAGGTTGGGACGGTCGACACATCATAAATCTAATCCCATTTCCCAAACCATACTCACACAAAACACCGGTGCACCACTTCACCAAAAGTGGCCACCCATCTCATCATCAACCTCGGGCATTAGTGGCATCCGACGTGATTTTTCATAAACCTTTGATTTAACTCATCATCATGCTCATGCAATGGTTCTCTAACTCTACTAGTCAACATGATAGTAGCATGATCCTCAAAGATGGTAGGATCAAGCTCATCATGCTTGTGCTCCGAGGAGCCATATGTATAACATCACCATCATGCAAGTGCTTAGAAGAAGCCTTCGGTACCATCACACCAATGATGAACCGGCACTATGATCACATGCAACGGAAAAGTACTTGCTATTCTAGCATGCGTCAATTCATATGCTCAAGTCATGGTCAAAGGGCTGCTTGCCTTACTCATGTAAGTCCTCGGGGTCTTCGAGGCTTTCCGCTCCATCCCCGAATAGTCCATCTGCCATCAACTATCGTGGGAAACAACCATAGTAAGCCACACAACAATCAGAATAAAAGTGCCACAAAATTAGAAGTTTTTTATTTTTCTTGGACCTCTCTGGTCATAAGAAAAATACCACAAGCTTCTCATAGGAGATTTGAATCATCGAGGATTTTTGAATGGATGGAAAGAGCAATAGGTGATCTTTGGAGAAGCCAACAGAATTCATTCTGTTAAAATGATTGGAGGCACCCATTTAACAGAGAATGATTTTAGAAATATTTAGTAAGTGGTTTCACTGAATTTGGAGTTGGTATCAATATTCTAGAGATTTTACTATGTGGAATAAATAGCAAAGGGGGCTATTCATTTGATGCAACAGAAATAAGTCATACAAAAAGTTGACCAGGGTTCTAAAAATAGGGAATGATTTAAGAAGGCTCTCAAAATTTGAATCACTCCAATTGGAGTTGATTTGAAGCGTATGGGATTTTTGAAAGATGGGACAATTCATATCCAGATTTGGATTTCGGTGACAATGCTATAGAAATCTTTCTGGAAAAATGTGCAAGGCACATAGGTGGATAGAGCTTGAATTTAGAAACCTGTAGAAATTTGAATCATGCAATTTGGAGCTAGTATGAATTTTGGATGGAATTTATAAGTTTAACAAAACACAAAATGGAAAAAAAGACTTTGCCTCAGGGTTATCCAACGCTCAAGGCGTTAAATAGGCCTTCAGGCCGGCCCAGTGGCTCGGCCACTAGCGAGGGGAGCCACACGAGGCGTAGTCCTGGAAAGGCGCCTTCGGCGAGGTGGAGACGCAAACACCCAGGGCGCCTCCACTTAACAGGAGGGGGCCCGACCGGTGGCTGGCTGACGTGGGGCCCTGCCGGTCGGGCCTTCTTCCTCCTTCGCCCGATCTGAGGCACGCACGGGGTAGGGCCAGCCGGTGCAGAGGCTGGCTTCAGTGGCTCTGTCCGCTGCTCGGCGGCGCTCCGGCCAGCATGGGCTTGGGGTGGGTAGCCTCCCGCGCCTGAGCAAGAGCCTGGTCCCGCTGGGAGCTCCTGGGGGCGAGGCCTTCGGCCATGGCGGAAGCCCACGGCAACTGCTGCGGTGGGGCGGTGGCTCGGCCAGCTAGAGGAAGAAATGGGGCGAGGGGGAGAATGCGGAGGGTCGCAGGGCCCCCGGGGCACCCCTACGCAGCCGAAAGAGGAGAGGAGAGGGGCTGGAGAACCCTAACACAGGCATGGCCGAAGCTGGCCATGGCGGCCATGGGACGAGGGAATGGAGCTTGGGAGAGAGGAGGGGCTCTAGGGGAACCCAAGGAAGAGGGGAGAGTTGCCGAGGCAATAGTGGCTCGGGGAGGCTTCAAATGGAGAGGGGAAAACCAAAGAAAGCTCGGGAGCTCTCCGGAGCTTCGAGGGCACGGGGTAGACATGCGTTCCAGAGAGGTTTTGGAGGCAAGCTGGTGTCGGGGAGAGCTTGGGATAGTCATAGGGGATGCTCTGGTTCTCTGAGACATGAGGAAATGGTGGGACATGCCCTGGAGAAGGAAGACAAGGTGCAGAGCACCGTTTCTACACGTCAGGGAGGTGGTCACCACCCCACCTGGTGTCCAGGGCCACCCCTTGGCGAGGCCAAGGTGTCAAGCATGCAAGGCATGCGTGCCACGAAGCACTGGTGGAGTTTGAACCCAAGAGGACAAGTTTTGACAAGGGTTTGACTGTTTCAAACATTTCAGCAGGAAACTAGGGGCTGATATAAATGGTTTTTATAGGAAGGGATGGGAGGTGAAACCATGTCCTGGAGCATCTGGTAGGGAAGGACTATACACCTGCAAAAATTCAGCTCAAGAAAAGATGTGTAGCTAGCACTTGCTGTACAAAGCTACTTTTCAGCCAGAAATGAACTTGAGGAGGTGCTGCTCATTTTCTCCACATGAGCATGCCATATCTTGGTTTTAAATGAAGCCTTGGCATATATTAGATGCCCTGGAAAGAGTTGGGGGTGATAGCTTAAGCAGAAGAATGGGAAGAAGGGTAAAACAGTGCTGCCAAGGGTGAAAATGAGAGAAAGTTACAAAGGGTCCTTCTCCAATAATGGACCACTGGCCATGGGAATGTTACTCGAGGTGAAATGTAACTATGTGAGGCTGTGGTAGAAAGTTGAGCTCAAGGGTAAAAGTGGAAGGAGTCAAAGAAGCCAATTTAGTGAGTGCAGACAAGGTGTTTGATCTGTGGTTGGGCTACCAGATAAATTCCAATAACTATGAAACTTAACAGGGTCAAATAATAGATGAAAACAGGCTAGCACACCAAATTTGGGATTTGCTGGAGGAGTTTTCCAATGTAGACTTGAAAAACCCTGGAAATGGGCAGAAATGGGTTTCTGCTTAGAACCCTATTCAAATAAATTCCCACAAATCCAATATTTGGTATAGGGGCATTATTTGAGCTTTAAGGCATGCACAAAAAGTTTGAGGTCAATTTGAGAAACTTTATAATGTAAAGTTTTCCAAAGTCAAAAATCAACAGAAAGGGTTTTGAGGGTCTTAGGACAAGTTCCTCTATTCTCCTTGGTGTACCACTTGGTGTGGATGCCTTATTGGAGTATTAGAACATGCCCACCAAATCTGAGCACATTTGGAGACACTTCACAATGTAGAGTTGCTCAAATTTGATTCTGGACAGAAAGGGTTTTAGAGTGATTAGGGGAGCCAACTCAACTTGGATTGAAATGAAACTTAACAAGATCATCAATGATATCAGAGATGACATGCCAGACTTTTACTGGAATTTATTGAGAATATTTCTAATAGAAATATTTCAAAATCTTGAAATAGGTAGGAATGGTTTTGGAGGGGTTTGCCCAATATTTTTAACATGACCATGTGTTGAAACTCATAAATATGGAATAACTATATCCACTAAGTTTCCCTAAATTTTCTTAAATATTTTGAAGGCAATAAAAATAACTTTCCTTCATAGGAGACCATTTTTGGCCTCACAGAAAGGCTTTTAAATAAAATAATAAAATAACTTTTAAAATAATAATATGGTGGTTTTTGGAAGACATTTCGATAACAGGTTTTAAATGAAATAATTGGTGCAAAAGAAATTCCCTAATTTGAGGACTTGTAGTACAAACCTCATCTAAGGGTTTCGAAGTTTTAATTCAAGGAAATGCTTTTTGGTGAAAATAGATATTTATCCTAAACACATGGCATGATCATTAGGCAGGAGATCATGGATGAGAAGGTGATTAGGAGGATGGCAAGAATTAATGGGGAGCAATCACATGCATTCAAGCAAACAAGCAAACAATGGTCACTCCAAGCATCACAAGGAGTCACAAAATTTTTAATTGGTCCTAAATTTTGAAGTAAGTTAATTAATCAGGAAGGCCAAAAACTGGGTGTGACACCGAGCGACGCATCGGCCCGACAGCGCCGCCTTTGGAGCCTCCGCCTCCCTGCCCCGCGCTCACGTAGCAACGCGCTTGCACAGGCCTTGGGAAGCCGTAGTAGAACAGAGCGTGCGCCGCGTTACCCCATTTCCGGGGGAACCGCGACACAACACCCAAAATTTGAAGAATCTGGTGCTGAGCTTGCTCTGATTCACGCACAACTCCGCACCCCCTACCTGGCGCGCCAAAGATGTCGGCGGTGCGAGGTCGACACCTATGGGAATCAATGTGAAACCCTTGTGATCGTAGGGCAGGGAGAGGTGACATGAAGAGTAGAGCTAGCGATCAGCACCCGGCAAGCCTTTTTACCCAGGTTCGGGCCGCTTACGCGTAAAACCCTACGTCCTGCTTGTATGGTTGTATTAAGCGTTTTTGTTGTTGATTGTTACAGTGACTGCTGATGATCGTCTTATGAGCCAATGACCAAAGAGTCTAACCCCTTATGAATGAGCTAAGGGCCTCCTTTTATAGGCAAAGGGTCACCTACTCTGCTTGGTGGTAGGTTCACGAGGAGTTATAGTGAACCAAGAGCGATGCTTATCCATCTACCGCTGTCATGTGCATTAAATGCATGCCTTGTCCTTGTCAACAATGTGCTGGTGAAGACACGTATCCAGGTGTTTCGACACCTGGACGCTACGCTGCCGCATGCGGAATGCGCTGGAACTTGGGGGGGGGGGGGGTGGCACTGTGGCAAGGGCAGTTGCCCTCCAGTGCCTAGCCTCGTCTTCCTGGCAAGGAGCTTGCCGGGGCCTTGGGTCTTCGTCCCGGCAAGGGAGCTTTCCAGGGGCTTCGGTCATCATCCCGGCAAGGGAGGCTTGCCGAGGTCTTGTACTTGGTGAGTTCATCACGTCGACCAAATGGGCGTGACCTTGGTCATCTTCGCGGCAAGGCAGGCTTGCCGATGCCTTGATAATCTTGGGGGTTGTATCTTGTCTCTGTCCTGCCATGCCCTGCCGGCAGGGGCTCTTCGCGCCCGTCCACAAGTCTGGGGCACTAGGGACCCGAGTCTTTAGTGCACCGACAGATGGCATGTAGTATGCTTAAAGAATATCAGACTCCTCATCGCTCCTGGCCTGAAGCAGTCAACATTGTGTGCCACATCATCAACAGGGTATATCTTCACAAATTCCTCAAGAAGACTTCATACGAGCTCCTCACTGACAAGAAACCCAATGTAAGTTATTTCAAAGTCTTCGATGCAAGATGTTGGATTAGAGATCCTCACGAGAGTTCAAAGTTTGCACCGACAACACATGAGGTTTTTATGCTTGGTTATGGAAAGAACTCGCACACCTACAGAGTCTTCAACAACTACCACAAGAAAGTTGTTGAAACTATAGATGTGTGGTTCGATTAAACTAATGGCTCGTAAAGAGAGCACATGCCTCCTGTGCTAGATGAAATGCACCCTGAGGAAGCTATTAATCTCAAGGCTACTAAAGATTTCATTCCTACTGAAGAACAACCACCTTTTGAAGAAGTCACCCCAAACAACAAAGAAATTCGGGCTGGTGCACCTGGAGAAATTTCTCTAGATCAAATTCCTCAACCATGTCAAAGAATTCAACCCACACATCCGAGGATTGCAAATGAAGTGCAAATTGACAAAATCCTCGATGACATCAATGCGCCAGGTCCTCTCACTCGCTCAAAATCTTCACATTTGATTAACTTTTGTGGGCATTCTTCCTTCGTGTCTATCACTGAACCCTCAAAAGTTGATGAAGCCTTCATGGAACCTCAGTGTATTCAAGCCATGCAAGAAGAACTTCATCAATTCAAGCTTAATGATGTGTGGAAACTTGTCAGTCGGCCTGATCCTCACAAGTACAATTTCATTAGTACCAAGTGGATCTACCAAAACAAGCAAGACGAAGATGGTCAGGTAGTGAGGAACAAGGCATGACTTTGTAGCCCAAGGCTACACACAGGTTGAAGGAATTGACTTTGATGAAACTTTTGCACCTGTTGCTAGACTTGAAGCTATTCGTATATTGCTTGCTTATGCTAATCATTACAATATCACATTGTATCAAATGGATGTGAAAAGTGCATTCATCAATGGTTAGCTTGAGGAACAAGTATATGTTGCTCAACCCCTAGGTTTTGAAGACCCAAAGCATCCTGACAAAGTCTTCAGACTTAACAAGGTTCTCTATGGCCTGAAGCAAGCCCCTCAGGACTGGTATGACACATTGAAGGAATTCCTCATGAAGAAATCCTGCAAATCCGGTTCACTCCACCCAACTCTATTCACAAAATCCTACGACAATGAACTATTTGTGTGCCAAATATATGTGGATGATATCATCTTTGGTTGTACTGACAAACATTACAGTGACGAATTTGCCTACATGATGGGTGAAGAATATCAAATGTCCATGATGGGGCAGCTGAAATTCTTTCTAGGACTTCAAATTCGTCAACCACGCAAATACATCTTCATTTATGAAGAGAAATAACTCAAGGATGTCCTAATTCGGCATGCATGAATGCAAAGGCGTCAAAATTTCCATGCCTACTAATGGCCACCTCTTCACTGATGAAAATGGTAAAGATTTCGATCAACATGTATATTGCTATATGATTGGCTCTTTATTGTACCTGTGTGCATCTAGGCCAGATATTACGCTTAGTGTTTGCATGTGTGCCCGTTTCCAAGCAAGACAGAAGGAATCACACCATAAGGCTGTGAAGCATACTCTTTGATATCTAGCTCACACACCAACGCTTGGATTATGGTAACCAAGGGCTCAAATGTTCATCTCGTTGGATATTCCGACTCTGATTATGCTGGTGACCGTGTGGACCGCAAGTCAACAGCAGGCACCTGCCATTTCCTTGGATGATCCTTCGTCTGTTGGTCCTCAAAGAAGCAGAACCGCGTGTCACTTTCCACTGCTGAAACTATGTACACTGATGTTGGTTCATGATGTACTCAACTGCTATGGATGAAGCAAACCCTCAAGGACTACGACATCAACATGAAGAATGTGCCACTCTACTGCGACAATGAGAGTGCAATAAATATTGCATACGACCCAGTACAACGCTCGAAGACCAAGCACATCCAGATTCGTCATCATTTTCTTCGTGACCATCTACTCAAGGGTAGCATCATCATCAACCACGTGAACAATTAAGGACTACTTGTAAGTGCATATAGTGCCCCTTAGTGATTTGGTGGATTGAAGACTTATAGGTTAAGAGACTCATATGTTTGGGAGTATACACATGCTCTATAAGTCGCTGAGGAGTTTGAGTTATTCGAAGAATATCGACCCCTAAAAATGTATGTCTTTAGGTGAAGACTTTGGTCATTCCTTGAATACTTTGATAGCGAAGAAATTGCTATTCCTCAGGAAGTCTTTGAAAATGAGGAATTTGGTGTATCTCGAAGAAAATGTTCTGAAGACTTTGAAGCTTTAAGATTTACTCTTTGTGTTTCATTTTTTCTTAAGTCATAGGAACACCATACTATTAGAGGGGGTCGAGATAATACTAAGGAAATAGTTTCTTATGATGCTCAACTCAAAACCTACACATACCAAATCTTTCGAGTGAATCCTTTGATAATCTCTCACAGCTTAGTCAAAGTCTTCAGTGACTGATACAAAGTTATTCTCGTTGCTGAAGAAATTGCACTCACCGAGGACCTAGGATTTCGCCAGTGCGAACTGCCTATCAGTGAGGAATATGAGAGACATGAGGACTTACACAGTTGAAAGATCCGACCATTACCGCACCGTGCGCCACCTGTCCCCAATCTTGTCCACCCAACGGTCATATCATTAGGGGCATTAATGTCATATCATGTCGGGATGCTCCCACGCTATAAATAGCCGGCCCCACAACCACTAGTTGGTTCGTTTCTCTGAGAGAAATTGACAATTTTCATTTAGAGCAAACCAATCCTCGAGGACCTTGAGCGAAAATCATCAAGTGAGGAAAAACACTAAGACACCCAAACCAAAACCCAAAACCCCAAAGTGATTGAGCATCACTGAAGAGATTGTTCCCGTGTGGAACCGGCGCTTGTTACCTTTGAGGACAGTGTATCCTCCAGACGGTTAGGCTTCATGGTCTAGAGCATCCAGCAATCAATTGTGGATCCTCGGTTGACCGAGTTTGCGAGGCTTTGGAAGTTCGCCCTAAAGACTTACCACGAGTGTTGGGCGAGGACTGTCTGTCCTTAGCTCAAGGAGAATACGGTAGGGACTATGTGTTCTGGTACTGTGTGTCCTTTGTTTTGAGTACCAAGACGCTCCAAACCAGACGTACGGCCGTCACAATAGTTGGAACTGGGTCATCAGTTGTCATCATCGAGCTATGCTACCTCTTGAGCTTGCGTTGGTTTTTCCCTTGAAGAGGAAAGGGTGATGCAGCATAGTAGCAATAAGTATTTTCCTCAGTTTGAGAACCAAGGTATCAATCCATTAGGAGTATCAAGCCAAGTCTCCAAAGTACCTGCGCAAAAACAGAAAACTTGCACCCAACGCTACAAAGGGGTTGTCAATCCCTTCACAATTGATTGCCAGGTGAGATCTGAAGGTGGAAAGTGCAACAAAGTGAAAGTGTAGAGCTGAAAATATGATATGAAGTAGATTCCGGGGCCATAGTGTTCACTAGAGGATTCTCTCAAGATAGCAAATATTATGGTGGGTGAACGAATTACTGTCGAGCAATTGATAGAACCGCGCAAAGTCATGACGATATCTAAGGCAATGATCATACATATATGCATCATGTTCGAGACAAGTAGACCGATACTTTCTGTATCTACTACTATTACTCCACACATCGACCGCTATCCAGCATGCATCTAGTGTATTGAGTTCATGACAAATAGAGTAACGCCTTAAGCAAGATAACATGAGATAGATGGATAAATTCACGCAATAGATATAAACCCCATCTTTTTACCCTTGATGGCAACAACACGATGCGTGCCTCGCTACCCCTTCTGTCACTGGGTGAGGTCACCACATGGTATGAACCCAAAACCAAGCACTTCTCCCATTGCAAGAATCATAGATCAAGTTGGCCAAACAAAACCCACGACTCGAAGAGAATTACAAGGATATGAAATCATGCATATAAGAGATCAGAAGAAACTCAAATAAGATACATAGATAATCTGATCATAAATCCACAATTCATCGGATCTCGAGAGACACACCGCAAAAGAAGATTACATCGGATAGATCTCCATGAAGATCGTGGAGAACTTTGTATTGAAGATCCAAGAGAGAGAAGCCATCTAGATACTAGCTATGGACCCTAATGTCTATGGTGAACTACTCACGCATCATCGGAGAGGCAATGGTGTTGATGATGAAGCCCTCCGTATCCGAACCCCCCCTCCGGCAGGGCACCAGAACGTGCCCCAGATGGGATCTTGCGGAGATAGAAGCTTGCGGCGACGGAAAAGTATTTTCGTGGATCTCTCTCGTGGTTTTGGATTTTTTAGGGATTTATAGGCGGAAGAAGTAGGGCAGAGAAGCCACAGGGGGCCCACAAGCCTGCTAGGCGCGCCCCCCAGGCCGCGGCTAGGGGGCTTGTGGCCTCCCCTCGCGCCCTTTGCTTTGGTTCTCAAGCTCCCTTCGTATCTTCTGTTCCAGAAAAAATCTTTTCGGAGGTTTTATTCCGTTTTGACTCCGTTTAGTATTCTCCTCTGAAAAGGGTCAAAAACACGAAAAAACAGGAGCTGGCACCTGGCACTGAGTTAATAAGTTAGTCCCATAAAAGATATAAAAGGCATACAAAACATCCAAAGTTTGACAAGATAATAGCATGAAACCATCAAAAATTATAGATACGTTGGAGACGTATCAAGCATCCCCAAGCTTAATTCCTGCTCGTCCTCGAGTAGGGAAGTGGTAAAGACTAAATTTTTGATGTGGAATGCTACCTAGCATATTTGTCCTTTGTAACTTCTTTCATGTGACATGAATGTTCAGATCCGTAAGATTCAAAACAATAGTTTTCTATTGACATGAAAACAATAATACTTCAAGCAAACTAGCATGGTAATCATGAACTTTCGAAATAACAAGGCCGAAAAAATCATCCCTACAAAATCATATAGTCTGGCTATGCTCCATCATCCCCACACAACTAATTTAAATCATGCCCAACCCCGGTATTGGCCAAGTAATTGTTTTCGCACTTTTACTTTCTCAAACCTTTTTCAACTCTCACGTAATACATGAGCGTGAGCCATGGATATAGCACTATAGGTGGAATAGAGTGTGGTGGAGGTTGTGAGACAAAAAGGAGGAGATGGTCACATCGACTCGGCGTATCAAAGGGCTATGGAGATGCCCATCAATAGATATTAATGTGAAAGAGTAGGGATTACCATGCAATGGATGCACTTAGAGTTATAAGTATGTGAAATCTCAAAAGGAGAACTAGTGGGTGTGCATCCAACTTGCTTGATCACGAAGACCTAGGGCAATTTTGAGGAAGCCCATCATTGGAATATACAAGCCAAGTTATATAATGAAGATTCCCACTAGTATATGGTGGTGACAAAACAAGAGACTCTTACTCATGAAGAACATGGTGCTATTATGAAGCACAAGTGTGGAAATGATAGTAGCATTGTCCCTTCTCTCTTTTTCTCTCTTTTTTTGTTTTTTTTGTTTCGGCTCTTTGGCCTGTTTCCATATCTCTCTCTCTTTTTTTGTGTTGGCAACTTTGCCCTCTTTTATTTATTTATTTCCTCACATGGGACAATGCTCTAATAAAGAGGATCATCACACTTTAATATACTCATAGCTCAATGCTTAGAACGATGAGGAATCTATAGGAAATGCCTCCGGGAGTGTACTGGGATGTGCAATGATCTAGCTTGGATTATGACGTTGAAACATCTTGCTAGCTATCTTACGATCATGCAATGTCAATATGAAAGTGACGGCACATGTCTTGAGACCGAACGATGCGAGTTGCATGGCAATATATCTCGGAATGGCTATGAAAATGCAATAATAGGTAGGTATGGTGGCTGTTTTGATGAAGGTATATGGTGGGTTTGTGCACCGGCGGAAGTTGCGCGACACTAGAGAGGATAGCAATGGTGGAAAGTGAAAGTGCATCTATACCATGGACTCACATTAGTCATGAAGAACTCACATACTTTTTGCGAAAGTTTTTGTTAGTAATCGAAACAAAGTGCTAAACGCATACTCCTAGGGGAAGTGTTGGTAGGTGTTAACCATCGCGCGATCCCGACCGCAACACAAATGATGACAATCAATAAATCAATTATGCTCCGACTTCCTAACATAGCGGTTCACCATACGTGCATGTTACGGGAATCACTAACTTCAACACAAGTATTTGTAGATTCACAACACCCTACTAACATAACTCTTAATATTACCAAATCCATGTCTCAAAACTAATTGAGAGGAATCAAACTTCTCTTTCTAATCAATGCACATGAATATGGAAGTTTCATTGTATCCTCCTTGGGTGCCTATCACCTTTGGGACTATTTACATAACACAAGCCAACTACTAAGCTACTCAGACAGAGCACTCTCAAAAAGATATAAGTGAAGATCGAGAGTTCTTATTTCTCCAAAGTATGACACCGCCGTGCTCTAAAAGATCTAAGTGAAGCACTTAGAGCAAAGTTATCTAGCTCAAAAGATATAAGTTATGTGAGCTAAATTGCCTAACTTAAAAGATATAAGCGAAGCTCAATGAGTATTCTAGCAAATTCACGATGAGTGCATGTCTCTCTCAAAAAGGTGTGCAACAAGGATGATTGTGTCACAACAAAAAAAGATTCCTATAATACACGACGCTCCAAGCAAAATACATATCATGTGGTGAATAAAAATATAGCTCCAAGTAATGTTACCGATGGATTGAAGACGAAAGAGGGGATGCCTTCCCGGGGCATCCCCAAGCTTAGGCTTTTTGGTGTCATTGAATTTGGCTTGGGATGCCTTGGGCATCCCCAGGCTTGAGCTATTTCCACTCTTTATCCCTTTGTCCATGAGAACATCACCGAAAACTTGAAAACTTCACAACACAAAACTTAAACAGAAACTCGTGATATCATTAGCACAAGAAAACAAACTACCACCTCTTGAGGTACTGTAGAAAACTTGATTTCTATTTATATTGGTGTTAGATTACTGTATTCTCACTTCTCCGTGCCTAGTACCCCCTGATACTATCCATATTTTATCAAAATAAGCAATCAACACAACAAAAAACAGAATCTGTCAAAATCAGACCAGCCTATAGCAATCTGTATACTTTGTATACTTCTGGTATCTCAAAAATTCTGAAACATTACGACAGTTTGGGCAATTGGCATATCCACCAACAGCAAAAATAATCAACTCAAAATCTCTTTCTGGATAAAAATGAAAAATAATTTCGTGAGCGAAAAGTTTCTGTCTTTTTTCAGCATGATCGAACAACCATCACCAAACTAGTCATAAATGTTTTACTTGGCTCAAACTAAAAAAGAAACAAAAAATACACAATCATAACAGAATTATGATGGTGTGGACTTAACAAAACAGAAAGCAAAAAGCAAAGATAAATTCATTGGGTTGCCTCCCAACAAGCGCTATTATTTAACGCCCTTAGTTAGGCATAAGGCCATAGAATCACGTATCGTCGTCTTTGGTAGTCAAACCATAAGTAGCCCTCATCATGGATTCATAAGGAAATCATATTGTCTTTCTAGGAAAATGTTCCATGCCCTTCTTTAATGGAAATTCAAATCTAATATTCGCTTTCCTTCATATCGATGGCAACACCAATAGTCCTTAGGAAAGGTCTACCAAGAATGATAGGACATGTAGGATTGCAATCAATATCAAGCACAATGAAATCTACGGGTACATAGCTCCTATTTGCAATAATAAGAACATCATTGATCCTTCCCATAGGTTTCTTAACAGTAGAATCCGCAAGATGCAAATTAAGAGAGCACTCATCAATCTCATTCAAGCCTAGAACATCACATAAAGACTTTGGAATCGCGGAAACACTAGCACCCAAATCACACAAAGCATTGTATTCATAGTTTTTGATCTTGATTTTGATAGTAGGTTCCCACTCATCATGAAGTTTTCTAGGAATAGAAACTTCCAATTCAAGTTTCTCTTCAAGAGATTTCATCATAGCATCGATGATATGATCGGTATAGGCCTTGTTTTGGCTATAAGCATGTGGAGAGTTTAGCATGGATTGCATCAAGGAAATACATTCAATCAAAGAGCAACTATCATAATTGAATTCCTTGAAATCCAAAGTAGTAGTTTCATTAATACTCAGAGTTTTGATATCCTCTACTCCACTTTCAATGCTTTTAGCATCGAGATAGATAGACTCCGAATGAGTGGGGCGTTCAACCAAGGTGGATTCATATCCAGCCCCATCATCATCAGGTTTGACACTAGAAAACAAGGATTCAATGGGAGTCACGCCAAGCACTTTAAGATCTTCGTGATTCTCATCACATATTTCAGGTTTAGCAACCATTTTATTGACTAAGGTAGCCTGCTTATCAGAAATCTGGCCTACTATTTTTTCAAGACGAGCAAACTGAGAATTTAGTGCAAGGAATTCTTTGGCCATATCATCAACTTCTTTATTCATAAAAGCCATAAAAGAATTTTTCTCCCTTAGTTCTCTACGGAAGTAACTATTATAATCAAACTATGTAGACATGAAGCCTTTAACACTAGTTTCAATCTCTTCCAACCTTGTGTAGTAAGCATCATAATCCTTTGGTTGGGCCATACAGGTCTTAGCATGCAGACAAGCGCACAAGCGAACAGAAAGCAAGCAAAAGAAAAGGGCGAACCAAGAAGCCAAGTATTTTTCTAAATTTTTGTTTTTCAGAAGTGTGGGAGAGGAAAACGAGAGGCAAAAAAGTAAATGCAAGAGATGAGTTTGCAACACTTACTTGGATAAGCTTCACTTGATGCTCCCCGGCAACGGCGCCAGAAATTGGCACGTTGACGGGAAACTATTCTTGACTTGATCCTCCCTGGCAACGGCGCTAGAAATTGGCACATTGACGGGAAACTATTCTTGACTTGATCCTCCCCGGCAACGGCGCCATAAATTCTTCTTGCTACCTATTGAGCTTGCGTTGGTTTTTCCCTTGAAGAGGAAAGGGTGATGCAACATAGTAGCAGTAAGTATTTCCCTCAGTTTAAGAACCAATGTATCAATCCAGTAGGAGTATCAAGCCAAGTCTCCAAAGTACCTCCGCGAAAACAGCAAACTTGCACCCAACACTACAAAGGGGTTGTCAATCCCTTCACGATTGCTTGCAAGGTGAGATCTGAAGGTGAAAAGTGCAACAAAGTGAAATTGTAGAGATGAAAATATGATGTGAGGTAGACCGGGGGGCCATAGTGTTCACTAGAGGCTTCTCTCAAGATAGCAAATATTACGGTGGGTGAACGAATTACTGTCGAGCAATTGATAGAACCACCCAAAGTCATGACGATATCTAAGGCAATGATCATACATATAGGCATCACGTCCGAGACAAGTAGACCGATACTTTCTGCATCTACTATTACTCCACGCATCGACTGCTATCTAGCATGCATCTAGTGTATTGAGTTCATGACAAAGAGGGTAACGCCTTAAGCAAGATGACATGGTGTAGAGGGATAAATTCATGCATTAGATATAAACCCCATCTTTTACCCTTGATGGAAACAACACGATGCGTGCCTTGCTACCCCTTCTGTCACTGGGTGAGGTCACCGCATGGTATGAACCCAAAACCAAGCACTTCTCCCATTGTAAGAATCATAGATCAAGTTGGCCAAACAAAACCCACGACTCGAAGAGAATTACAAGGATATGAAATCATGAATATAAGATATCAGAAGAAACTCAAATAAGATTCATAGATAATTTGATCATAAATCCACAATTCATCGGATCTCGACAAAAAAACTGCAAAAGAAGATTACATCAGATAGATCTCCATGAAGATCATCGATAACTTTGTATTGAAGATCTAAGAGAGAGAACACGCCATATAGCTACTAGATATGGACCCAAAGGTCTATGGTGAACTACTCACACATCATCGGAGAGGCAATGGTGTTGATGAAGACGCCCTCCGTATCCGAATGCCCCCTCCGGCAGGGCACCACAACGTGCCACTGACGGGATCTTGCGGAGACAGAAGCTTGTGGCGGCGGAAAAGTATTTTCGTGGATCTCTCTCGTGGTTTTGGATTTTTCAGGGATTTATAGGCGGAAGAAGTAGGGCAGAGGATCCACAGGGGCCCACAAGCCTGCTTGGCACACACCCCCAGGCCACGGCTAGGGGGCTTGTGGCCTCCCCTGGCGCCCTCTGCCTTGGTTCTCAAGCTCCCCGCGTATCTTCTGTTCCGGAAACAAATCTTTTGGAGGTTTTATTCCGTTTGGACTCCGTTTAATATTCTCCTCTGAAATGGGTCAAAAACACGGAAAAAACAGGAACTGGCACTTGGCACTGAGTTAATAAGTTAGTCCCAAAAAAGATATAAAAGGCATACAAAACATCCAAAGTTTGACAAGATAATAGCATGGAACCATAAAAAAAAAATACGTTGGAGACGTATCAAGCTAGATCTTATATTTCTTCAACTCTTTCATTTCCTCAATTACATGTTGATGACTTTGATCTGCACAGTTTGAAGAATTTGACGGAAGACTTTCTCTGAATTCCTCACATCAAATTTTACACTTAAGTTATTCATCACTTGCTTATCCCGATCACGCGACCTGTGCAACCTGAACATCTCTCCTCACTCTGAGGACTAAGTATACCTGACCATATCTCACTCTGAGGACTAAGTATACCCGATCGGGTCGGGCCTATAAATACTCGTGGTACAAAACCCACACCCGAGCCCAGCCCGGCCCGACCGTTGGGCCTATTTTTTGGTCCTAGGCTCGGCCCGATCCCGAAGAAGTCCGGCCCGACAGGCCCGGCCCGACGTAGGCATAAAATCAGGTTTTCACGAGCCCGGGCCCGGGCCTGGCCCTACCGCCGGGCTTGATTATCAGGCCCGAGCCCGCCGACCGGGCCGAGCTGCCCATGGCCAGATATTGGACTAAGCTATAGCCACTTTTGCACATGTGGTTAAGTACTTATTCTGTTGTACTCTCTTCATGACTGAGGACTTTCCTCACTAGGAATTTCCTGAGTGATGAATTTTTTAAAATCGCCTACTCACCCCCTCTAGTCGATATAACACACTTTCAATTGGTATCACAGCAAGGTACTCCCTTGTTTTGTGTGATTTTGGTTTAACCGTGTGTTATTTTAGTTATGTCGACCGCACGTATGATCAAGGTTACTGCGGGTTATCCTACCTTTGAAGGAAAGGATTTCCCTTACTGGAAAAACAAGATGCACATGCACCTTGAAGCAATTGATAACGATCTCTAGTATGTTGTGAAAAATGGTGTGCCCTCTGTCACTTCAACTATCACTGCCGCTGATGTGAAGAGATTGAAGCAACTCGACTCTTAAGCTAAGAATATCATCTGTGGCCATCTGAGCAAAGGTCAGTATGGCAGAGTGAGTGCTCTTGCCTTTACGAAGCTTATCTGGGAAAGGCTGTCCAAAGTTAAAGAAGAAGTCTCCACACAATTTGAAGTTTTTCGCAATCTCTTCAACCGCTTCGAGAGACTTGATAATGAAAGCTGCCAAGATACCTTTGATTGCCTCATTGACATCTCCAATGAGCTTCATGCTCTTGGAGCCAGAGACATCACATACCATGAATTTGTGAATAAACTGCTATGATCCCTTGATCCATCATTTGACACACTGGTACTGATGATTCAAGAATGAAGAGACTACAAACTACTTGATCCCACTGATATTCTTGAGAGACTCAATACTCATGAATTCCAACAAGAAGAGAAGATAGACCTTTACGGACCAAGCTGTACAAGACCTCGTGCACTGAAGGCAAAGGTTGTTTTCTCTTCTAAAGAAGACTCTGATTGCAGTCTTGGTGACCCTGAATAACTTGGTCAGGAACTTGCTATGCCCGTGAGGAAATTCTAGAAGTTCTCAAGGCGTGGCCAGTTCAGAATGTCTTCAAGGAGAGATATGAGGAAATCAGAATCTTCATCTAAGGACTACAAGAAAAGAATTTGCCATAAATGCAAGAAATCTGGTCACTACATTGCTGATTGTGCTCGTTGGGTGAAGGAATCAAGGTAGAATAAGTATAAGGATGACAGTTCTGATGACTCGAAGAAAAAGAAGAAGTCTTGAGAAGTCGTGCCCAAGAATGATGAAATTCAAGCGGGTGCACCTGTGAAAATTGCTCCTCATCAAATTCCTCAACCCAACCGAAGTCTTCAACCTACGCATCCGAGGATTGAAATGAAGTGGAAATCGATAAAATCCTCAAGGACATCAATGCTCCAGGTCCCCTCAGTCGCTCAAAAGCTTCACATTTGATTAACTTTTGTGGGCATTTCTCCTTTGTGTCTATCATAGAACCCTCAAAAGTTGATGAAGCCTTCATGGAACTTGAGTGGATTCAAGCTATGCAAGATGAACTTCATCAATTGAAAGCACATATGCTCCCTTGGTGATTTTGATAATTCATGACAACATATAGTATCTCTTGGACTAACAATTTATCTAGATATTTTAGGAAAGTCCATGGAGAGCTATAAGTTAAGGTTTATGTGTAGATGCCCCTGGATGCAAGAAAGGAATAACATTGGCTCAAGCTTCAAGTTAGAAGACTCTTCATTTTATATTTATGATAAATCACTTTTGAGTCCATAGGAAAGCTAACACTACTGAAATTCAGAAATTTGCCGTCTGCCAAGGCGGACGGCAAAGGGGGCAACCACGGACGGCAAAGGCTTTGCCGTCTGCCCCCTCATGGCAAAGTAGACGGTAAAAAAAATCCGGTGAAGAGGCTCTTTGTTGTCTGCTTTCACAAAGCGGACGGCAAAGAATCTTTGCCATGAGGGGGCAGACGGCAAAATAAGTGGGATGGCATATATTGCAACGTCCCCGTTAAGTGTTAACGGCAGGCCTCCTCTCTTTGTCGTCTGCCTCCCCCCTTTGCCATGTGGGGGCAGACGGCAAAGAGGGGAGAGAGAGGGGGCAGATTCTCTCTTTGCCGTCTGCGTCCCCCCCTTTGCCATGTGGGGGCAGACGGCAAAGAGGGGAGAGAGAGGGGGCAGATTCTCTCTTTGCCGTCTGTCCCCCCCCCTTTGCCATGTGGGGGCAGACGGCAAAGAGGGGGGAGAGAGGGGGCAGATTCCCCCTTTGCCGTCTGCCTCCACCCCTTTGCCATGTGTTGGCAGACGGCAAAGAGGGGAACCAGCCCCTTTTTTATTTATTTTTTGTTATATCCAGCATTTTTAACAATAATCAGGATATATATATATTTGACATAAATAAATTTCTTTCCGTACTCAATACCATATTAAAATAACTCTCATCCATAGTGCATACATATTATGGAAGTTACATCCGTACCAAACCATATATTACACCAGTTTCATCCACGTGCATACAAAGTTTCATATATTCATATACTACAATAGTTTCAATACAACCCATGGTATAAGAAATCATCTTCAAGCATTCCATCAACCAAGCTTCCCGTGAAGTGAAGGTAATCTGCAAAATGACAAATAAGAAAGTTAGAAACATAATACTAGATGAAGTAGTGTATATATAGGTTATTTCGGAGAGAAATTAGCTAAGTATAGACCATTTAGGAGCTAACTAAGCTAATTATGTCATTTAGGTGGAACCCTAGCTAACTATAGGAGAAGAGAAAGAGAAGAAGAAGTAAAAGAAGGAGGAGGAGGAGGAGAAGGAGAAGGAAGAGGAGAAGAAGAAGAAAAAGGAGGAGGAGGAGGAGGAGAAGGAGAAGGAAGAGGAGAAGAAGAAGAAGGAGAAGAAGGAGAAGACGAAGGAGAAGAAGGAGAACGCTCCTTCTCCTTCTTCTTCTCCTTCTTCTCCTTCTTCTTCTCCTTCTTCTCCTTCTTCTTCTTATCCTTTTGTCCCCTTCTTCTTCTCCTCCTCCCTCTCCTCCTTCTTCTTCTCCTTTTTCCTCTTCCTTCCTTTCATTTTCCTCTTTTTCTCTTCTTGTCCCCTTCTTCGGGCTAAATTGGCTAAGAATGCCTTTTTGGAGCTAAATTGGCTAAATTGGGCACCATCGATTTTGAACGGGCCCCCCCATTCTTGCCTCGGTCGGGAGATGCAAAATCAAATGTTGCATTGGATTAAACAAGCCCGGTGGAAATATGTTTTCTAATTTGCAGACCAACTCCGGCGCCAACTCTTCCATTTGATCTAGCACGCCAGGCGATAGTTCTTTCGCACAAAGAGAACGGAAGAAATAGCTCAGCTCTGCCAGTACTAGCCATTCATCCTCAGGGATAAAGCCACGCAACATCACCGGCATTACCCGCTCAATCCATATGTGCCAATCATGACTCTTGAGCCCAAATATTTTCAATTTCTCAAGACTCGCTCCCCTCTTTAGATTCGCAGCATACCCATCGGGGAACATCAACCGCATTTTCACCCACAATAGCATTTCCCTCATAGCTGGCCTTTCAAGATTGAACCATGCCTTTGGCTTCGCTATGCTTTTCTTTCCTTTCCGCTGTCGCAAGTTTTGCAACGGTCTACCACATAAAGCCTCCATGTCGATTCTAGCCTTAGGATTATCTTTTGACTTCCCCTCTATGCCGAACAATGTACCAAAAATGGCCTCCGCAATATTCTTTTCAGTGTGCATCACGTCAATGTTGTGTGGGCAAAGGAGGTCTTTGAAGTAAGGGAGATCCCATAAGCATGACTTGTGAGTCCAGGCGTGTTCCGTATTATACCCTTTGAAGTATCCTGGACGCAAAGGATCGGGCTCGAGAGTGTTTAACTGATCAAGGGTCTGTTGGCCTGTCAACGCAGCTGGTGCAGTGTTTTTGACAACTCTACCTTTGATGAAATTCTTCTTGTCTTTTCTGAACTTATGGTCAGGATCCAGGAATTGTCTATGCATGTCGAAGCAAGAATACTTGCGACCAGCCTACAGCCAACGGAACTGAAGAGCTGCCTTGCATGTGGTGCACGGGAACCTTCCATGCAGACACCAGCCAGCGAATAGCGCAAACGCCGGATAATCATGCGTCGAGTACATGTACCACACATGCATTTTGAAATTTGTTTTGGTAGCCGCGTCGTAGGTCTTGATCCCATTATCCCAGGCTTCTTGCAACTCATCCTTAAGCGGCTGCATGTACACATTCATATTCTTCCCCGGATAGTTGGGCCCTGGAATTATCAACGTCAGGAAAATGTTCTTTCTTTTCATAATCTCTCCGGGTGGCAAATTTAGTGGAATGACAAATACAGGCCAACAACTGTATTGTGCTGCCGTCATACCATACACATTGAACCCATCCATGCTGATGGCAACTCTAGGTTGCCTTGGATCTTCCGATTTATCCTTATGTAATGCATCGAAGTGCCTCCACGCAAAACCATCTGAAGTGTGTACCAGTAACTTGTTCCCATCCGCATCTAGTTCGGTTCTTTTGCCCAATTTGTGCCATGTCATCTGTCTGGCCGTCTCTTCGACCATGAAAAGACGTTGAAGTCTTGGTACGATTGGCAGATATCGAAGAAAACTAATGGGGATTTTGGTCTGATTCTTCTCACCCATGCCCTTGTCTACCACAATATACCTGGAAGAATTGCAAATGGGGCAATAGTTCAAGGCCGCATACTCAAGCCTAAATAAGGCACATCCATTCTCACAGGCATGTATCTTCTCATAGGGCATCTTAAGTACACAGAGGATTTTCTCTGACTGGTACAGGTTTGCAGGGAGTACATGGCCTTTGGGTAGAAAGCGTCCAATTATCATCATCATCGCGTCGTAGCATTCTCTGCCTAGGTTGAATTGAGCCTTCAGAGCCATTACTTGCGCGATGGCATCCAGCTGACAAAGCTCAGTCTGCTCGTGGAGAGGACGTTTTGAAGACTCCAGCATTTCATAGAAGGCCTTTGCAGATTCCTCCATCTCATCGTCCGAATCCCGAGCATCATCAAAGTCTTGCACCATGTCTTCAATCCCGGTACCATGCTCGTCGGTGCGACGACGAATCACCTCAGCTCTGGCACGTTGGTCAGACTCACCATGAAAAGTCCACACCGTATAATTAGGCGTAAAACCCCACTTCTGCAAGTGTTTACCCATTTCAAACTCTGTCTTCTTTTTCCAGTTGTCGCAGTTGGGACAGGGGCACCATGTTTTTTGCTGGCCATTTGCAAATGCGGCTCTCAGAAACCCCCTGGTTTTTGTTAACCATTCATGGGCCATGTCTTTCTGACTAGGGTGACCAGTGTACATCCAAGCACGATCACTCATGTTGCCTAGCTACCTATGGGGGCACAAGAAATAAATACATAATTCATCATCTATATTCATACGCTAATCAAGTTTGTCAGTTTTATTACGTCCATGCAACCTACACGCTAATAGGTAAAGATAGGTCCTAATCCCACCCGAGTATGTGTAGACTGGGTTCGTTTTCCCATGCTCTGCTCCAGATGCGACGCAGCATTTCGGCAGCACCTCCCCGCTGTTCTCCTGATACACGTCTCGACAATAAGCAGAGAGGATGTGTACCCGGAGAACAACAGGGGAGGCACTGACGAAATTCCGCATCGGATCCGGAGCACAGCATACGGGAAAACAAACCCAATCTACACATACTCGGGCTGTCCATGGATAATGTTGGACAATTCGAAAGGATGGCGGTTATAAATATGCAAAGAAATGCATATTTATAGATGTCGCCCTTTCGAACGGGAGACGCATACTGGTCACGCATACTCATGATTGAAGAAACCTATAGCTAGCAAGTTTCATCGGCACGAAGACCGGGACAGAGCAAATTAAGGGGGTAGGAGGAGAAGTCATTTGTGCTCACCAACAAACGCAAGGGCGGAGCTCGTCCAACGCACGTGGAGGTCGTCAAACAACTGCACATTGAAATTCACCCGATCAACACAAATACGATGTTTTTATAATTAACATGATCGGAAAATATGTGACCTAACTCATAATTTACAAAACTATGACCCCGTGGGCCTCTGGAAGGCCGAAAAGCACCTTCTCGTTCAAAAGAAGGCAGAAGAGGTGTCGGGGGTCGGGGCTTAATGGCGTCGGGAGTCAGTGCCGTCGAGGGTCGGTGGCATCGGGGGTCGGGGGGTTAGTGGCGTCGGTTGTGGGGGGTCAGTGGCGTCGGGGGTCCAGGGTCAGTGGCGTCGGGGGTCCAGGGTCAGTGACGTCGGGTGTCAGTGGCGTCGGGGGTCGGGGGTTGGTGGCGTCGAGCGTCGGGGGTCGGGAGTCGTGGGCCGAGGGTCTGGGTCGGGGCAGTGGCGTCGGGGGTCGAGGGTTAGTGGCGTCGGGGGTCAGTGGCGTCGGGGGTCGGGTGTCGGGGGTCAGTGGCGTCGGAGGTCGATGGTCGGGGGTCAGTGGCATCGGGCGTCAGGGGTCGGGGGTCGAGGGTCAGTTTCGGGGTGCCGGGGTTCCCTTTTCCTCTTCTTTCTTCTTCTCCTCTCTCCTCTTTTTCTTCTTCTTCTTCTTCTTCTTTTTTCTCCTCCTACTCCCCCTCCTCTTTTTCTCCTTCTATTCTTTTTCTTCTTCTTCTTCTTCTTCTTCTTCTTCTTCTTCTTCTTCTTCTTCTTTCTCCTCCTCTTTCTCCTCCTCCTCCTCTCCTCTTCTTCTTCTTCTTCTTCTTCTTCTTCTTCTTCTTCTTCTTCTTCTTCTTCTTCTTCTTCTTCTTTTTTCTCCTCCTCCTCCTCCTCTTCTTCTTCTTCTTCTTCTTCTTCTCCTGCTTTTTTCCTTCTGCTTTTTTTCTTCTAACCTAACTAACTAACCTAATTAGCCTAATAACCTAACCAAATAAACTAACTAAATTACCCTATATATAATAAAAAAACTAACCTAATAAACTAACTAAAGTAATTAACTTTTTTAAAAAGAAAAACAGGAAAATCTCACCGGCAGGGGGCGGCGGCAGGGGGCGGCGGCGGCAGGGGGCGCGCGGCTGGGGGCTCGCCGCAGGGGGCGTCGGCGGCAGGGGGCGGCGACGGCAGGGGGCGCAATGCAGGCGGCGCGCAGCAGGGGGCGGCGACGGCAGGGGGCGCAATGCAGGTGGCACGGGCGCGCGGCAGGGGGCGGCGGCGGCAGGGGGCGGCGGTGGCAGGGGGCGGCGTCAGGGGGCGGCGGCGGCAGGGGGCGCGCCGCAGGGGAGGTGCCCTCTCGGGGAGGGGATCCCACGGGGAGGGGGTCGCCGGGGGGGGGGGGGTGGGCTCGCCGGGGGGGGGGGGGGGGTGGGCTCGCCGCGGGGAGGGGATCTCGCGGGGAGGGGGTCGCCGCCGTGGAGAGAGAGAGTGGTCGGGGTGAGAGAGAGAGAGAGAGAGTGAGCGAGGGGGGTAACGGCCGTTATAGGGCTGCCCCTTTGCCGTCCGCCCCCGACGACAAAGGGCCGTATGGCAGACGGCAAAGGGCCGTATGGCAGACGGCAAAGGCCCGCGGACGGCAAAGGCCCCCGGATTTCGGACACGGCAGGCATGGGACCCACGCGTCCCCTTTGCCGTCTGCCCTGGGGCTCTTTGCCGTCTGCTGGCAGACGGCAAAGGACCCACACATGGCAAATAGTATTTTTGCCATGTGTCAATTCTTTGCCGTCTATATTGTGTCAACTGATGGCAAAGAGGTTCTTTGCCGTCAGCCAGCAGACGGTAAAGAACTGGCTGACGGCAAATTTCAGGATTCCAGTAGTGTAATACTATTAAAAGGGGGTGAGGTAGTAAAATGAACTGACTACTCAAATGCTCAAAGTTAGCCACCAAAACACTCAGTAATTTTTACCACATATCCACTCTGTAAAGTTCCACATTAACGAATTCGGTGTCACCAACATTCCCATATCGGACTCACTAAGTTTGACCTCAGACAAAGACGCTAGCCATTCCCACCAAATCAGTGCAACCGAAACCAAGTCGGTGCTACCGAGTTCGGTGTGACCAACATTCTGTTGCCAAG
Source organism: Hordeum vulgare subsp. vulgare (assembly GCF_904849725.1). Classification (NCBI taxonomy): domain Eukaryota; kingdom Viridiplantae; phylum Streptophyta; class Magnoliopsida; order Poales; family Poaceae; genus Hordeum; species Hordeum vulgare. The sequence goes on along the minus strand of NC_058521.1, from coordinate 122,582,000 downwards.
ATACAAAAAATCAGAATTTCCGAGTTTGAGTATCGGTTCAACGAGTTTGGCCATCTGACCGTTAGTCACCTTTTAGGTGCCACCGAGTTTCATATATCGGTCTCACCGAGATTCAAAAGTTCACACCTTTAGTGCTAATCGATACCACCGAGTTGTAAACTTCGGTATCACCGAGTTTGTCCTTTTGTGTGTAATGGTTGTATTTTGGCTGCTGCCTATATATACCCCTTCACCCACCTATCATTTGTGGGAGAAGCACTCAGAACACACACTTCACTGCCATATCCATTTTCTGAGAGAGAGCCACTTACTCATGTGTTGAGACCAAGATATTCCAGTCCTATCATTTGAAGCTTGATCTCTACCCTCCCCCAAACTGCTTTCCTCCAAATCAACCTCTCCTACCTATGCATATTCTGTGAGAGAGTGATTTGTGTTAAGAAGACTATCTTTAGAAGCACAAGAGCAAGGCATTCATTGATCTACCACATCTATTACATTTTGGAGGCTGGTGCCTCCTAGATTGGTTAGGTGTAGCTTGGGAGTCTCCTACTTCGTGTTGTGGAGTTGAACCAAGATGTTTGTAAGGGCCAGGAGATCTCTTACTTCGTGAAGATCTAGCGTGAGTAAGGGTAGTCCTCCGTGGACGGAAGCAGTGGTGGAATAGACAAGGCCACTTCTTTGTGGACCCTCCGTGGGTGGAGCCCTCCGTGGACTCTCGCAGCCGTTACCCTCCGTGGGTTGAAGTCTACACTAACATGGACGTACGATAGCGCCACCTATCGGAACCATGCCAAAAATCGCCGTGACAACGTCATGCGTTTGATCTCCCTAACTTACTCCTCTACATTACACTTGCATGTTTTATATTCCACTTCTATACTCTTAGAACAACATGTATAGGGTGTACTTGACTTGTTTATAACCGCTGAATTTGTGCCTTCTTTGAAATTGGGTTAAGCTAGAAATTTTATCTTGACAAGTAGTGTATTCAACCCCCCTCTAGACACATCTTCTATCGATCCCTCAATTGGTATCATAGCAAGGTCTCCAAGACCTTGGTTTAACTGCCATTGGAGGAAGATGAATGTGACTAGTCCCCAGATTTTTTGTTGTAGAGTGCCCATTCTTGATGGCGAGTACTTTAGACAATGGAAAAATGAAATGCCTGTTATATTTGATGAGTTCCATTTGCGCAAGTATGTTGAATATCCCTATGCGCCTCCCATTGACCCCATACATCCTTCTCATGATGATGAAGTTAATATGCTTGGTAACCTTAACACTGTCAATCTAATCATTAGAGGTTTACCAAGAAATGTGGTTAATCAATTGCCAAACTTTGAGTGCGCTCATACCTTGTGGAAAGATTTATAGAAAAGATATGCAGACTATTCCTTAAAAATCTTGATCTATTATTCCACAAATGCATTGCTTTTCACAAAATGAAGCCAACCGACCCTAACTTCGATAAATGCCTATTTGAGCTTCGTGACCTCATGCGTGCTAAAGGAGATGCCATTACTATTAACAAGATTATTGTTGAAGCCATTCGAATGCATAAACATGAACATTGTTGTAGTCAAATTTCTGATGAAATTCTTGTTTTTTATAATGGGGGAACTTCATCCGATGATGACTATGTGGAGCATGGCTACTACAATGAAGATGAAGAGCTTGACATCGTATATGAGAAGACCACGAATAACCTTAGTCTTGTGGCTAACCTTAAAGACTACATGGCCGGTGGAAAGGAGTGGGTTCTCGAAAGTGGATGCACCGACCAGATGACCGGAGATAATTACATGTTCCATGAGATTACACCAATCCATGGACCTCGGAAGTATGTGGCTTTCGGAGACAACTCCAAAGGTAAGGTACTTAGCCTTGGTAAGGTGGACGTATCTCATCATAGTTCCATTCAGAATGTCATGCTTGTTGAATCCCTTGGCTACAATATTCTTCCCGTATCTAGACCGGCATACTTTGGTTTAATTGTGCTATTTACGAAAACTGAATGCCGAGTGTTTCATAGCGACAATCATAACATCGTCTTCACTCGTTTCGTAGAGGTGATCTATACATTGTTGATTTCTCTAAGATATCGAAACCCCGTACATGTCTCATTGCAAAATCTTCTAAAGGTTGGTCATGGCATAGAAGGCTTGGACATGTTGGAATGCATAATAATTTCAAACTTATCAAAGGTGATCATATTCTTGGTGTTAAAGATGTTATCTTTGACAAAGATAGACTTTGTAGTGCTTGTCAAGCAGGAAAGCAAGTTGGTGGAAGTCATCCCGTGAATAACATCATGACCACAAGAAGACCCCTCAAGCTGCTTCACATGGATCTCTTTGGTCCCAATGCTTACAAGAGTCTCGGTGGAAATTCTTATGGTTTAGTCATTGTTGATGATTTTTCCAAATTTTTGTGGGTGTTCTTTCTCAATGATAAGTCGTAGGTACAAATGATCTTCAAAAACTTTGCTCAGAAACCTCAAAACTAGTTTGAACTGAAGATCAAGAAGGTTCGGAGCGACAATGGAACGGAGTTCATGAACACTAATGTGTATAGTTTTCTTGACGAAGAGGGTATCTTACATGAGTTCTCGACAACATACACAACTCAACAAAAGGGAGTTGTTGAGAGGAAGAGCCGGACGCTCATAGAGATGGTGAGAATGATGCTTGACGAATACAAGACTCCAAGACACTTTTGGCCGGAAGCCGTGGAAATAGCATGCCATGCCATAAACCGACTCTACCTGCATAAGCTTCTCGGTAAAACGACATACGAGCTACTCTCCGGTAACAAACCCCAAGTTGGATACTTTCGGGTATTCGGCTCTAAGTGCTATATTCTTGAAAAGCATCGTCGGTATAAATTTGCACCTAAATCTTATGAAGGTTTCCTTCTTGGTTACGGATCAAACTCTCACGCTTACCGTGTCTACAACAACTTCACTCGAAAGGTTGAAGAGACGGTAGATGTGAAGTTTGATGAGACTAATAATTCACAAGTCGAACAATTGCCAATTGATGTAGGAGATAAGGAACCTTCGGAAGCTATCGAAGATTTGTCTATTGGCAAGATTCGTCCCATGGAGGTTAAGGAAAGTACTTCATCAACTCAAGTGGAATCCCCCACTTCGCGTCAAGGCGAACCGCAAAATGTCATGGAAGCATCCACAAGCAGTACATGACATGATGAAGAAGAGGAAGAAGTACATCATGATGATCCACCTCAACCTTCCTCACCACCACCCCAAGGAGATGATGACGTCAACAACAACACTCAAGATGATGAAGATGATGAAGAAGAAGCTCCTCCATACAAGAAGAAGGAGCTCTCAAGAATTGTAGCAAGAGTGGACAGAGATCATCCGTTGAAACAAATCTACGGTGACATAAAAAACGGGAGAATCACTCACTCTAAATCTCGTTTAGCTAAATTTTGTGAGCATTATTCTTTCATATCTAGTGTTGAACCCCTAAAGGTAGATGAAGCTCTTCAAGATCCGGATTGGGTGAATGCTATGCACAAAGAGCTACACAACTTCAAGAGGAACCAATTGTGGACACTTGTTGAAAAACCTGAAGGCCAGCAGAATGTCATTGGTACAAGATGGGTGTTTCGGAACAAGCAAGATGAATACAGACAAGTTGTATGCAACAAATCACGTTTCGTAGCCCATGGATACATGCAAGTCGAAGGTATGGACTATGGTGAGACTTATGCTCCTGTTGCTAGACTTGAAGCCATTCATATTCTTCTAGCTTATGCCAATCACCAACCATGATATAACTCTGTATCAAATGGATATTAAAAATGGCTTTCTTAATGGAGAAATTGAAGAAGAAGTTTATGTTAAACAACCTCCTGGTTTTGTGAACCCTAAGAAACCCGATCATGTTTACAAACTTCGAAAAGCGTTATATGGTCTTAAACAAGCACCTAGAGCTTGGTACAAATGCCTAATGAAGTTTCTCATTGTAAAGTGTTTTGAGATTGGAAAAATTGATGCAACGTTATTCACTAAAAGAGTTAATGGCGAACTATTTGTTTGTCAAATATATGTGGATGATATTATCTTTGGTTCCACTAACCCACATTTTAGTGAGAAGTTTGGAAAGCTGATGTCAGGGAAGTATGAGATGTATATGATGAGTGAACTGAAGTTCTTCCTTGGACTGCAAATCAAACAATAGAGAGAAGGTACGTTTATCTCTCAAACCAAGTACACCAAGTACTTGATCAGGAAGTTTAACATGCAAGAATGCAAAGGTAGCCCCCATGCTTATTGGTGGACATCTTGACCTCACTAAGGAGGACAAACGTGTTGATCAAAAGGTTTATTGATAAATGATTGGTAATTGTTATATCTATGTGCCTCCTGTCCTGACATCACGCTGAGTGTTTGCATGTGTGCTCTCTATCAAGCACTACCTAAAGAATGTCATCTATTGGTTGTGAAAAGGATAGTGATATACCTTATACATACATCAAACTTTGGCATATGGTATCCCAAGGGATCTTCTTTTAATCTTGTTGGCTATTCCAATTCGGCCTATGTTGGAGACAAGGTTAATAGAAAATCCACATCGAGTACATGTCAATTTGTTGGGAGATCTCTTGTCTTTTGGACATCCAAGAAAAAAACTCGGTATCCTTATCAACTACCGAAGCTAAATACATTGCCGCTGGTTCGTGCTGTGCCCAATTACTATGGATTACTCAAACATTTAAGGATTATGGCATTCATGTTAGAAAAGTTCCATTGTTGTGTGACAATGAAATTTCTATTAAAATTGCCTATAATCCCATGCAACACTCTAGAACAAAACACATCCAAGTGCAGCATCATTTCATTCGTGATCATGTCGCTAAAGGAGATATCGATATCAAGCATGTCCGCACTAACAAACAACTACCTGATATGTTTACCAAAACACTTGATGACAAAGTGTTCTATCATTTGAGGTGTGAGTTGAACATCATTGATGCTTCAAACTCGAGCTAGACTCACTCGGAAGCATGCAAGGGCATGAGCTTGACTCACTATTCCTTGATGCCATTGATAAGATTATCTTATATCTTGGAAACTATCCTCCCTTGTATTTCATCTAACCTGTTGTAGGTACTTGGAAGAAATACGTCATCAAATCCAATCAAAATCAATCTTGACATGACCAAGTATCAACAACCTCTCTTCGAGGATGAAGGAAGAAGACAACAAAATCATATCCTTGACTATCACATGATGAAGTTATTCACTCTTGTCATTTGGATATATTATGGTCTTTGTTGCATGACTAACCATTGTAGGTGAAAAGTGAACCAAAACGACATGGATTGCTCCCAACTCAAGATGATCTTCATCAACTTTGAGCATCCACAAAACTACCATTGAAAAGTTTCAGAAACCTCTAGACAAAAGCGATGACCTGTTGAGTGATGAAATGAATCAAACTCAAATCCTCACTGAAGATTTTGAAAGTCTTCAGTCTAGGTTTGATAGTCTTCAAGAATGTTATGGCACACTCTTGGGTGATCATGAGAAGCTTACCTAGAAATTTCTTCAAAGAAAGCAAGATCTTGAGAAGCTAAGAATGTCCCATGATGATCTTCAAGGTGAAAATGATTCCTTACTTGCTCAACAAATCAGTACCACCGAGGAAGATTTAATTCCACCTTTTTTGAAATGCATCGAACGTGAAAGTGCAAATTCTTCGCCCGAAACTTCAAATGCTTATATCACTACAAAGTCTTCAACTGTTTCTGTGGTAACTAATTCCTCACTTGAGGAAACCACAAGTGTCACTGATGAAAATGCAGGGTTGAAGGAACTGTATGTGAAAGGCATATACAAAATCCTCAAAGGGCATCAAACCCTTTGCGATGTGCTCAAAAAACAGATCTTGAACAGGAATCCGAGGAAAGAGGGCATTGCCTTTGAGAGTAAACTGAATGTTGATGGCACATCCTGGAAACCTGAGTAGTATCCCAAAACCTCATGGGTTGCTGAAAAGGACCTCTTGTTGATCCATCCACTCTAACAGGATTTAGATGTGAAATTTCATATTCCTGTAATGAGTCACGTGACTCAAACTATAAATTGTTCAAAAACCAGGACGGTGAAGTATTTGCTTGGTATGTTGGAACTAACTGCATGAATGGACCACCCGTGAGGAAAATCTGCGTTCCCAAAAGCATCTTGGAAAGTTTTCAGGTGAATGTCCTCATGACACCACGAGTGAAGAACATGAACCCCAAATCAAATTCCTCGGGTGGACCAAAGTCTTCACAAGGATTAAAATCCTCATATGGTTAAAACTATGCTCGTACTCGCACTCACGCTTCTTATAGGCAGGTAAACTATAAGGGACATGAATATGTGCATGATTCCTCAAATCACTATGTTCATAAGTCCTCAAAGAATTTCTCTGCCTATTCATTTGAGTACTCTAACCCCCCTGCTGTGAAACAAAGTGTATTAGCCTCAATGCCTAAATTCTCGTATGGTGCTCATAGCATAATGAACTCTTTACCACCCCTTCACATGTGGGTGGTGAAGAGATCAAACTAATCACTTCTAAAGGTCAGGTCTCTAGATGAAAGTCATCATGTGAAGAATTTAATAGAGACATGAGGAAATTGCTTCAAAGGACTCAAGTTAATCATGATGAAATGACTCTCATTTCACAAGTCGTAATATTGTCCTAACTCTATATTATGTGATGAAATTGATATCATATTCTTAACTTTGAAGTATATGAGATGGTAAACAGTACTAATTCATCTGCATGATGACAAACCCAAAACCAGTGAGTGGGTTCTTGAGAGTGGGTGTACAAATCACATGACTGGTGACAAAAGCTTACTGATGAATATCCCACTCACTCCATCACCACTGAAGCATATCACCTACGCTGACAAAGGTAAAAGCAAGGTATTGGGACTTGGTGAAGTTGCTATCTCCAAGGATCGACACATGGACAAACTCATGCTTGTCGAATCCCTTGGGTTTAATCTCATGTTAGTCTTAATGCTTTGTGATCTTGATATGATTGTCATCTTTCGAAAACATAGATGCTTAGTCATCATGGAATCTAACAAAATCCAAAGAGTTCAAAGGCTTTAGGAGAGGAGACTTGTATATTGCCGATTTCTCTGGAGGTCCTCAACCAAACAAGTGTATTCTTGCAAAAGCCTCAGAAGGCTGGTTATGGCATCAACGACTAGGTCATGCTGGCATGAGGAATTTGCACACACTGGCGAAGAAGAAGCATGTCATCGGCATCGACACCGTCAAATTCCTCAAGGACCATCTCTATGGGGCTTGTGAGTCTGGAAATATGACCAGATCCAAGCACCCATCAAAGACTATCATGACTACTACTCGTCCTTTTGAATTATCGAAGACTATCATGACTATGAGTGTGTTGTCTATGTATCCACACATGTATTTGAGTTTCCAATCAATACAATTATAGCATGGATAATAAAGGATTATCATGAACAAAGAAATATAATAATGAATTAGGGCATATTTCCAACAACCAAGAGAAATAACTAGAAAGTTCTTGAGGGGTATCTTCGCCAAGGGAATTCACTCTTATTCATCTTGGAAAGAACTGTATGCAATCAACTCCAACCATATGCATTAGTTCAAGGAGTCGCACATTCCCTCAAAGCTGATCAAGGGAAAAGGTAATTAATGCATCTTTGGACATCACATCCATGTATTAAACTCCATGTCCATAGATATCCTTGTTGAGAGGACGAGGATGTCGCCTAGAGGGAGGTGAATAGGCGCTTTAAAATAATTATTGTTTATGCTTGAACAAATGCAGAATAAAACTAATGTTCAATTTGTCAAGCACAAAACCTAAAACAACTAGGCTCACCTATGTGCACCAACAACTTATGCTAAGCAAGATAAACAACTAAGTGATAGCAAGATATATAACAAGAAACAATATGGCTATGACAAAAAGTGTATGAGAAAAAGGCTCGGGTAACAGATATCCGAGGCACGCAGAGATGATGATGTATCCCGAAGTTCACACCCTTGCGGATGCTAATCTCCATTTGGAGCGGTGTGGAGGCACAACACTCCCCAAGATGCCACTAAGGCCACCGTAATCTCCTCATGGCCTCGCACAATGAAAGATGTCGTGATTCCACTAAGGGACCCTTGAGGGTGGTCACTGAACCTGTACAAACAAGGTTGACGCAATCTTCACAACTTAATTGGAGGCTCCCAACAACACCATGAAGCTTCACCACAATGGATTTGGCTCCGAGATGACCTCAAATGCTCGGGGCAATCTCCACAACCTAATTGGATACCTCGACATTTACCCGGAGCTTTACACCACAATGATTGAGCTCTAAGGTACCTCCAAGCTTCTAGGACGCCAAAGCATCCATGAAGAACAATTTCTAGGGTACCAAGTACCCAAGGGTAATAAGGTTCTCAAACTTCACTTCCACGTATCACCGTGGAAAACTCAAACCTATGCACCAAATGCAATGGCAAGGGCACACGGAGTGCCCTAGTCCTCCTCTCCCGAATGCCTCCACAACAACTAATGCTATGGAAGAAAATGAGAGGAAGAACAAAGAATAACACAAAGAACTCCAAGATCTAGATCCAACGGGTTCCTCTCACATAGAGGAGAAAGTGATTGGTGGAAATGTGGATCTTGATCTCCTCTGTATTTTCCCTCAAGAACTAGCAAGAATCATTGGAGGTATTGAGAGTTTGCAAGCTTGAAGAAGGTCAACAATGGGGAGCAACCACAAGATCAATGGAGACAGACCATTGGGGAAGAAGGCCCCCTTAAATAGGCATCCCAAAATCCAACCTTTATGCCCACATGTAGCGGTAGTACCGCTCGAAGGAGCGGTACTTCCACTTGCACGGAAGAATCGGGTCGGGTAGCCAAACACACAGGAGAAGAGGAGCCGAAGTTCCGCTGGAGCGGTACTACCGCTATGATCAACGGTACTACCGCTCAGGACAGATAGGGAAGAAACAAAGGAGAAGTACTGCTCAGGTCGGTACTTCCACTACAAACTTCCGCTCAAAAACAATTTCTAAACAAAATCAAAATATCGGGAAAGTTAAGTCGAGGTTGGGACGGAAGTAGGGAGCGGCAGTACCGCCTAAGTGGTAGTACCGCTCAACTCCCAATGGTATTTCCGTTTGAGAGAGAAAAACTGCATTGCCACTAAAACCGCCATAACTTTTGCATACGAGCTCCGAATTGAGAAAACTCAAGCTTGTTGGATTCCGGACGACAAGGGCTATCCAACAGCGACATAAGAAGAGGTAGTATGAAAATTCCAATGATATAGAGGTGTGAAACCTCGATGAATGAAGAACCGGTAAAAAATTCAACATCGAAAACATCATAGAAGATGCACATGAATTCCATTTTAGATGAAATTGAGCTTGTCATAAAGATGACCATAAGCTCTAAAAGTCACAAAGAGAACCACCAAACAAGAACCCAGAAATATGATGGAAGGATGCAAATGGTTTGACCTCTCAACACACGATATGATCAAACTACTCACTTGAGAGCCCCCCTTGACAGTATGTCAATCTATCCTAAAATAGAAAACCTATCAAGGACAAAGCTATACCTTGCACATAGTCCACTTGAGCTAGATGATGATGATCTTGACTGACTCAAGATGGACCACCTTTCTTGATTGCGCTGGCTCGATGAAGACTTGTAAATTGCTCCCCCATACTCCACTATGGGTGGGCCACTCTTCAGCACATCTTCACAAGTCCATTGCCACCACAATGTACAACAAGCTTCAAGCATGATATCTTCGTGATGAACCACTTGAACTTGCACACCGCAATCTTGATGACGATCACCACCTGATATCATCCTCTGTGGGTTGTATGAGATCTTCCTCTTGACGCAAGCCCATGGAAACACACCTAACCCCTCATAGAAATCTCACGAAGACCATGGGTTAGTACACAAAAGCATAATGGACAATGCTTATATTACCATGGGATCACTTGATCCCTCTTGGTACATCTGGTACACTTTGTGTGTTGATCAACTTGATTTAATTTTTGACTTTGTCTTGATCAACCTTGTGTCTTTATGACAATCCTTTGGATATAACCTTGAATACCACCTTGATCATCATATAAACTCCTTGAAACCAATAGATGGACTCCAAGAAATGCCTATGGACAAATTCTACAAATATAACTTAAGGCAACCATTAGTCCATAGGGATTGTCATAAATTACCAAAACCACATATGGAGAAATATGCTCTAACACTTCCATTTGTTCCTTTTGCTTCGGGACTAACCCATGCTGGTGAACAGAGTAAGAAACAACAGGGATTGCTCCCAACTCAAGATGATCTTCATCAACAATGAGCATCCATAACTACTACACCTAATTGAAGTCTTCTATGACCAAACCCAAGGTTAGTTTATCCCTCTTAGGGGGTATGTCACATCTAGGGGGATCTTCACTCTAAGACTTGAGTATAAGAATCTCCTAAACGATGTGAACACGTTAATGCATTACGTAAAAGTGGTAACCCCACTTGTGCTTAATCGATGAGTATGACCTATGATCAAGTATTCTTACTTGGCTCCTAAGTCAATATACTCATATATATATGACTTCGTCATCGCCAAAGTGCTTGATAGATACTACAATGTTTATGCACGATCACCATGTTTTATTTGACATCTTATAGTGTTTGCATGTTGGTATGCATTTTTTGCTCATTCGAGGATATCCTATTGTTGTTATTTGGCTTTCTATTTTATTGGCCAATTGGATATACAAAAATGGCTAAGTACCTTTCTCTAGCTATCTATGCTTTCTACTCTCAAATTATATTCATTCTTCATCAAAAAATTTGAGCAAGCACTTTAGGGACACTCTGTATGAGGAGTACTTGGAGATCCCTCTCGAGAAGGGCTGAATTCCAAAACCTCCCAAAGTGCATCTCAGTGTTACCAACCACAAAATCTCAGTCTCACCAAAGCCTAGGTTTCATGAGGTTTTCTCATCTCGGTACCACCAAATTGTTCATCTCGACTTCACCGAATTTCTGTGTCAGCTGATAGTTAAGAAACTTGGTGGCACAAAAAAATCAATCTCGGTGTCACCGACACCCAGGATATATATACATATATATATATATATATATATATATATATATATATATATATATATATATATATATATATATATATATATATATATATCCAACAGAACCCGACGGTTGAATCTCTTCTTTAAACATTGTCTTGCCGTACCTCCTCGCTGCCGCACCCTAGTCCCGTGGACTTCTTCTTGATCCGCTTGTGCGCCCCCGGCACACAAGTCATCACTGCCGTCGGAATCTTCACCACCGTTGCTTCCGTAGCGGATCCTCGCCAAGTTAGGGTATGGATCCGACACATTTTGTGCTTTTGAAATCTGATTCTTGCACAAATTTGGACTCACAAATTTGCCCAATTGCTACAAATTCAACCTAGAAGAGAATTCCCATATTTTAGCGAGCAAATAAATTTTTAGGGTTAACAGTCCGGAAAATTGAATCTCGGTGTCACCGGTTCATAAAAGTAGGTCTTACCGATTTTGGTTTTAGGGTCACTCAGAATGTTCTTGGCGGAACCGAGTTCTCCTTTTTGGTGAAACCGAAAAGTGTGCCAAGTATCTGTTAATGAGATCATTTGTCTCGGTGGCTCCGAAATTTCTAACTGAGTGGAACTTAAAACCTCTTTTTAAAATGTTAAAACTAACTTTTTGAGAGTTCAAATTTGACAAAACTACTGTAGTTTTTTTGATGCTCATCCATTCCAACTCTTCTATATCTTTTCCTAGTGTGTGCTTGTCTGCTACTCTGCTTGAGTGCTTGGTCTTGTTAGTAAGTCAGGTTCAGAAGATAGTCAAAACAATTTTAGTGAGCCGAGTTGTGAAATGGACTCAGGCACTAGCTGTGAGAGGACACCTTCTGACCCAGGTACTTCTAGCTCCCAAGGCTTGCCCAAGGCAGCTACCAGGTCCAGAAGGTAGGTCCGTTATAATGAAGAAGATGTTAACTTCATCCGTGAGCAATCTGCTCGCCAGAAGCAGAAGGAGAAGACCATAGTCCGGAAGACTGTGAGTAAGGAGTATGCCAGATCTACTAACATTAGAGCTCCAGAAGCTTGGCTTGCAAAGAAGCCAGGTCAAAAGAGAGCCAGCAAGAGGATTGTCCATGCAGTTGGGAGGCCAACCTCAATGTATGAAGATCCAGCAGAAGGTGCTGATGATGAGGAGGAAATTCCAGTTGAGGTTCCTCCTCCCAAGAAGAAAAATCGGATGGCTCATGCTATGCCTAACAAGACTGCCCCCAAGCCTTCAACACCTAAGTCTAAGAAGTTTGTAGCTCCCAAGAGGACTACAAAGGATATACCTGTAGCTGAGAAGGACAAAGGCTTTGCATCCAGAAATTTTGCTGTAGAGGAAGATGAGGATGCCCTTGTGCTTATGAAGCTTAGAGCACATCTGCCAACCCATGATGCTTCTCACCCTACTACCGAGGACATGAAGAAGAGAAAAGATCAAGGCCTGAGGAAATAGAGATTTGTTGATGCATGTGTTGTTGATCACCGCTTTCACACATGGGAACAACAAGATTTTTATGAGACAGTTTTGCTTGATAAGAATCCAACAGTTAGTGACATGAGATATGTCTATTGGGAATACATCAAGGCCAATGGAGATTATTTTCCCCATGTGAGAGAAAATTTCAAGATGGTTGAAATTAAAGATTTTGTTGGCAAAGTGACGACTTCTTGGAATGATGAGATGATCATGAAATTCTATTCCACCGCTCACTTCTATTCTGATGGAACAATTGTGTGGATGGCTGCTACCTATTGAGCTTGCGTTGGTTTTCCCTTGAAGAGGAAAGGGTGATGCAGCACAGTAGCAGTAAGTATTTCCCTGAGTTTGAGAACCAAGGTATCAATCCAGTAGGAGTATCAAGACAAGGCACCAATGTACCTGCGCAAAAACAAACAAATTTGCACCCAACTCTATAAAGGGGTTGTCAATCCCTTCACGATTATTTGCAAGGTGAGATGTGAAGGTGGAAAGTGCAACAAAGTAAAAGTGTAGATCTGAAAATATGATGTGAAGTAGACCCGGGGGCCACAGTGTTCACTAGAGGCTTCTCTCATGATAGAAAGTATTACGGTGGGTTAACGAATTACTGTCGAGGAATTGATAGAATCGCGCAAAGTCATGATGATATCTAAGGCAATGATCATACATATAGGCATCACGTCCGAGACAAGTAGACCGATACTTTCTGCATCAACTACTATTACTCCACACATCGACCGCTATCCAACATGCATCTAGTGTATTAAGTTCATAACAAACGGAGTAAATCCTTAAGCAAGATGACATGACGTAGAGGGATAGATTCATGCAATGGATATAAACCCCATCTTTTAACCCTTCATGGCAACAACATGATGCGTGCCTCGCTACCCCTTTTGTCACTAGGTGAGGACACCACACGGTATTAACCCAAAACCAAGCACTTCTCCCATTGCAGGAATTATAGATCAAGTTGGCCAAACAAAACCCACAACTCGAAGAGAATTACAAGGATACGGAATCATGCGTATAAGAGATGAGAGCAGACTCAAATAATATTCATAGATAATCTGATCATAAACCCACAATTCATCAGATCTCGGCAAACACACCGCAAAAGAAGATTACATCGGATAGATCTCCATGAAGATCATGGAGAACTTCGTATTGAAGATCCAAGAGAGAGAAGAAGCCATGTAGCTATTAGCTATGGACCCGAAGGTCTGTGGTGAACTAGTCACGCATCATCGGAGAGGCAATGGTGTTGAAGAAGAAGACCTCCGTGTCTGAATCCCCCCTCCGGCAGGGCACCAGAACGTGCCCCAGATGGGATCTCGCGGAGACAGAAGCTTGCGGCGGCGGAAAAGTATTTCCGTGGCTCTCTCTGGTGGTTTTGGATTTTTGGAGAATTTATATGCGGAAGAAGTAGGGCAGAGGAGCCACGGGGAGCCCACAACCCTCCTAGGCCCGCCCCCCTAGGCCGGTGATAGGGGGCTTGTGACCTCCCCCGAGGTCCTTTGCCTTGGTTCTCAAGTCTCCTGCGTATCTTCTGTTATGGAAAAATCATTCCGCAGGTTTTATTCCGTTTGGACTCCGTTTAATATTCTCCTCTGAAAAAGGTCAAAAACACAGAAAAAACACAAACTGGCACTTGGCACTGAGTTAATAGGTTAGTACCAAAAAAGATATGAAATAGCATATTCATGCATACGAAACATCCAAAGTTGACAAGATAATAGCATGGAACCATCAAAAATTACAAATACTTTGGAGATGTATCAAGCATCCCCAAGCTTAACTCCTGCTCGTCCTCGAGTAGGGAAGTGATAAAGACTGAATTTTCAATGTGGAATGCTACCTAACATATTTGTCCTTTGTAACTTCTTTCTCGTGGCATGAAAGTTCAGATCCGTAAGATTCAAAACAATAGTTTACTGTTGACATGAAAACAATAATACTTCAAGCAAACTAGCAAAGTAATAATGAAGTTTTGAAATAACAAGGCCAAGGAAAGTTATCCCTACAAAATCATATAGTCTGGCTATGCTCCATCATCCCCACACAACGAATTTAAATCATGCACAACCCCGGTATTGGCCAAGTAATTGTTTTCGCACTCTTACTTTCTCAAACTTTTTCAACTCGCATGCAATACATGAGCGTGAGCCATGGATATAGCACTATAGGTGGGATAGTGTGTGGTGGAGGTTGTGAGGCAAAAAGGAGGAGATGGTCACGTTGACTTGGCGTATTAATGGGCTATGGAGATGCCCATCAATAGATATCAATGTGAATGAGTAGGTATTATCATGCAATGGATGCACTTAGAGCTATAAGTGTGTGAAAGCTCAAAAGGAGAACTAGTGGGTGTGCACCCAACTTGCTTTCTCACGAAGACCTAGGGCAATTTTGAGGAAGCCCATCATTGGAATATACGAGTCAAGTTATGAAATGAAAATTCCCACTAGTATATGGAAGTGTCAAAACAAGCGACTCTCTATCATGAAGAACATGGTGCTATTTTGAAGCACAAGCGTGGAAAAATATAGTAGCATTGTCCCTTCTCTCTTTTTCTCTCTTTTTTTGTTTGGGCTCTTTGGCCTCTTTTCATTTTTTTGGTGGGCTTCTTTGGCCTCTTTTTTTTTTATTTCCTCACATGGGAGAATTCTCTAATAATGATGATCATCACACTTTTATTTACTCACAACTCAATACTTAGAACAATGATGACTTTATAGGAAATGCCTCCGGTAGTGTACCGGGATGTGCAACAATCTAGCTTAGCGTATGAAGTTAAAACATCTCACTAGCTATCTTACGATCATGCATTGGCAATATGTAAGTGATGGCACAAGTCATTAGACGGAACGGTGGGAGTTGCATGGCAATATATCTCGGGATGGCTGTGAAAATGCCATAATAGGTAGGTATGGTGGCTCTTATGGGGAAGTTATATGGTGGGTTTGTGCACCGGCGAAAGTTGCGCGGCACTAGAGAGGCTAGCAATGGTGGAAGGTGAAAGTGCATCTATACCATGGACTCACATTAGTCATGAAGAACTCATATACTTATTGCGAAAGTTTTATTAGTAATCAAAACAAAGTGCTAAACGCATACTCCTAGGGGAAGGGTTGGTAGGTGTTAAATATCGCGCGATCCCGAGCGCCACACAAAGGATGACAATCAGTAAATCAATTATGCTCCGACTTCCTAACATAGCAGTTCACCATACGTGCATGCTATGGGAATCACTAACTTTGACACAAGTATTTCTAGATTCACAACACCCTACTAACATAACTCTAATATTACCAAATCCAAATCTCAGAACTTAATTGTTAGGAATCAAACTTCTCTTACTAATCAATGCACTTGAATATGGAAGTTTTTATTATATCCTCTTTGGATGCCTATCATCTTTAGGACTACTTTCATAGCACACGCCAATTACCAACTTACTTAGAGAGAGCAATCTCAAAAAGATATAAGTGAATATCGAGAGTTTTTATTTCTACAAAATATGACACCTCCGTGCTCTACAAAGATTTAAGTGAAGCAATAGAGAAAAATTATCTAGCTCAAAAGATATAAGTGAAGCTCAATGAGTATTCTAGCAAATTCTTGATGAGTGCATGTCCCTCTCAAAAAGGTGTGTAACAAGGATGATTGTGACAAAACAAAAAGAAAAGACTCCTATAATACAGGACGCTCCAAGCAAAACACAGATAATGTGGTGAATAAAAATATAGCTTCAAGTAACGTTACCGATGGATTGAAGACAAAAGAGGGGATGCCTTCCCGGGGCATCCCAAGCTTAGGCTTTTTGGTGTCCTTGAATTTGGCTTGGGATGCCTTCACAACACAAAACTTAAACACAAACTCGTGATATCATTACCATAAGAAAACAAACTACCAACTCTTTAGGTACTGGAGTAAACTTTATTTCTATTTAGATTGATGTTAGATTACTGTATTCTCACTTTTCCATGGCTAGTACCCCCGATACTATCCATAGTTTCATCAAAATAAGCAATCAACACACCAAAAATAGAATCTGTCAAAAACAGACCAGTCTGTAGCAATCTGTATACTTCGTATACTTCTAGTATCCAAAGAATTCTGAACAATTATGAAAATTAGGCCAATTTGCATATCAACTAGTAGAAAAAATAATCAACTCAAAATCTCTTTCTGGATAGGAATTAAAAATAATTTTGTGAGCGCAAAGTTTCTGTCTTTTCAGCATGATCAAACAACTATCACCAAAACTAATGATAAAGGTTTTACTTGGCACAAACGCAAAAACAAACACAAAAAACACAACCATAACAGAATTATGATGGTGTGGACACAACAAAACAGAAAGCAAAAAGCAAAGGTAAAGTCATTGGGTAGCCTCCCAACAAGCGCTATTGTTTAACGCCCTTAGCTAGGCATTAATAGTTCAATGATGCTCACCAAAAGACAAGAATTGAAGCACAACTAGAACATTATAAAGCATGTGAAAATCACATCTAAGTCTAACATACTTCCTATACATAGGCATTTTATAGGAAAACAAATTATCAAGACAACCAATAGCTACCAAATGAAGGAAGTAGAAAGAGACAATGGCAATCTCAACATAACGAGAGGTGATTTAGTAACATGAAAGTTTCTACCAAAATATTTTCCTCTCTCATAATAATTACATGTGGTATCATATTCAAATTCAATAAGATAACTATCACATAGGATATTCTTTTCATGATCCACATGCATGCAAAGTTGACGCTCTTCAAAAATTGTGGGATTATCATCAACTAAAGTCATGACTTCTCCAAACCCACTTTCATTATTATTATCAATATCATATTCATCATGAGGCTTAAACAAATTTTCAAGATCATAAGAAAAATTATCACCCCAATCATGATCATTGCAACAAGTACTGGACATAGCAAAACTAGCATCCCCAAGCTTAGGGTTTTGCATATTTTTAGCATGATTATCATTAATAGAATTCATAGTGAAACCATTGCAATCATGCTTTTCATTCAAGGAGCCCTCGTGAATCACTTCACAAATTTCTTCATCACAATTTTCAGATTCACGCATCTCAAGCAAAACTTCATAAAGATAATCTAGTGCACAAAACTCACTAGCAATTGGATCAACATAATTGGATCTCTTAAAGAGATTAGCAAGTGGATGAGGATCCATATAAATAGATTTTAAGCAAGCGAAGATGCAAGCATATTGAAGGCACATAGCACACAAGCAAAGGAATGGCAAACGAAAAACGCAAATATTTTTGTATTTTTTTTCAGAAGTGGGGGAGAGGAAAACGAGAGGCAAAAGGAAAATAATGTAAATGCAAGAGATGAATATCATCCAAACAAATCACCGACCCATTGCCTATGAGTTTTTTGTACTACTGATGCTACTTGTCTTGCTCTACTGCTGTTGCTACTGTTTCTACTACTATCGCTTGCTACTGTTGCTACTTGCTACTGCTGTCACTACTGCTTTTCCTTGCCGCTGCTATTGCTCGTTACACTGCTGCTACCTGCTAGAATCTTGATTCGCTTGTAGTTGACGGGAACTGACAGTTTCCGTCAACGAGGCAACTTGGCGCCATTGATACAATCGTTAGGAATAGTCTGCCGTCAACAGATCGTTTCTGACACCGTTGTTATCATACTACTTTGCATGCTGATACTAATCTTTCAGGTGTGGTTGACTCTGACATATTCAGCTGCTAATACTTGAGAGTATCCTCTCACCTCCTATAGGCGTATCAACAAATTGGGTCGAATACTCCACCCTCGGAAACTGCTAAGATCCCACGCGCTTGTGGGTCATCAACAACATTCTTCTAGTTTCGATTGCCGGAGAGTGTTAGCAGCATTGTTCTGGTGCCGTTGCAAGGGGAAGAACAGTTGACATCAAGCATTTTTCTGGCGCCGTTGCCGGGGAGGTATTGCTATATTCTCTGAGTCACTTGGGATTTATATTTGCTGATCACTATGAAGAATCTGAAACATCCGAAAACCAAAGTCTTGCCCTCAACTACGAGGGGAGGTAAAGAATTGCCATCTAGCTCTGCACTTGATTCACCTTCAGTTATGAGTAAGTTTGCGACATCACCTCCTCCTAGAAATCTTGATATGTCGCCTATGCTTGATGATGCTTATGATGCTACTGCTAGAGATGCTATGCTTGATACTATGCTTGATACTATGCATGATGCTGCTAGAGATGCTATGTTTGATACTGCTTTGCCTGATGATGCTAGAGATGCTATTTTGCCTGATGATGCCAGAGATTCTATTTTGCCTGATGATGCTATGCTTGATGCTGCTAGAGATACTACTTTGCCTGATGTTCCACTAGGGGTGTTCCTTGATGCGCATATTCCTAGAGTTACTGCCAATGCTCGTGATGCTTCTGAAACTACCGATACTATTGAGATAGAACCTACTTTTGCTCCTGCTAGATCTAGCTCTCCTAGATATGAATTGCCTGATATACCTGAGGGTTACGTTATGGAGGGAGAGATAGCTGAGGATTTTATTGCGTGTAAGGATGCCTATGACGCTGAGAAATTACTTCTCAAGTGGAAGGAAAAATCTCGGGAAGTTAAGATGAAATACGACCCGAAGTTTGCCACCTCACCTATCTTTATTGCCGATAAGGATTATGAATTCTGTGTCGATCCTGAGATAATCTCTCTAGTCGAATTTGATCCTTTTCACGGTTATGAGTCTGAGACGGTCGTAGCCCATCTTGCCAAACTACACGATATAGCCAGCCTTTTAACTAATGAGGAGAAGATCCGCCACTACTACATCCTTAAGCTGTTCCCTTTCTCTCTAAAGGATGATGCTAAAGCCTGGTTCACCTTTCTTGCTCCTGGATGTGTGAGTAGTCCCCAGGAGATGGTCTATTACTTCTGTGAGAAATATGTCCCTACCCATAAGAAGCAAGCTGCCTTGCAAGAAATATACAACTTTGCTCAACTCCAAGAAGAGAGTCTTCCACAAGCTTGGGGGAGGCTCATCCAGCTACAGAATGCTTTGCCTGATCACCCTCTTAAGAAGAACGAGATACTTGATATCCTCTATAACGTACTTACCGATGCCTCTAGAGACCACCTAGATAGTTGTGCCGGTTGTGTTTTTAGGAACGAACTATAGAACAAGCTGAGACCCTACTGAATAACATCTTGATCAACGATAATGCTTGGACTATTCCCGTACCACCTCCTAAGCCATCTCCGAAGAAAAGAGGTATTCTATTCCTCAGTCCCGAAGATATGCAAGAAGCCGAGAAATCTATGCAAGAGAAAGGCATTAGATCTGAAGATGTCAAAAATCTACCACCTATCGAAGAGATCCATGGTCTCGATAACCCGATACAGGTAGTAGAAGTGAATTCTCTGCGTAGGTTTGATGAGAGTGATATTCCTTTTAACAAACCTGCTAGCCTATGCTTTGATGAATTTACAACTTTGTTGCCAAACAACAGAGTTTCAATGATTATGTTAGCAAACACTTGGAACAAAGTACTTGTATGCTTAGCCATTTAAGTGCTTGTGTAGACAGAAATGTCACTGATCTGAAGCTTCTGGGTAAACATGCCTCTATGATTACTACTCAGGTAGAACAAGTACTTAAAGCTCAGAATGACCTACTCAACGAATTACATGACAACTCTGTCAGAGTCATTACTAGAGGAGGCAAAATGACTCAGGAACCTTTGTATCCTGAAGGTCATCCAAAGAGACTTGATCAAGATTCTCAAGGAATCAATGCTGAACTCCTAAGAATCTTGGTGATCCCGGAGTGCCCACTATACCTTGCTCCATTAAAGGAAACTACGTAAGAACTGCCTTATGTGACCTTGGAGCCAGTGTTAGTGTCATACCGCTCTCTCTTTATCGTAGACTTGAGTTGGATAAGTGGACACCCACTGAAATTTCTGTGCAAATGGCCGACAAATCAACTCCTTTTCCTATCGGCATTTGCGAGGTTGTGCCTGTTGTGGTTGCTAACACCACTATCTTAACAAACTTTGTTATATTGGATATTCCCGAGGACGATGCCATGGCTGTCATCCTCGGAAGACCCTTTTTAAACACTGTAGGGGCTGTTATAGATTGCAACAAAGGCAATGTCACTTTCCATGTCAACGGTAATGAGCACATAGTGCACTTTCCGAAGAAAATATATCAAGTACATTGCGTCAATGCTATCGAAAAGACTTCATAGATTCTTATTGGGAGCTTTGAATGCCCTATTCCTCGTGTCAAGATGAAGTATGATTTGCTTGTTGGGGAGATACATATCACCATTGAGGTGACTTAGTGGCTGTTAGAAAATTCTCCGTTCTCTCTTGATATTCGAGAAGGTTTTGTCATGAGGACTTGATCAACCCCATTGACGGATCAACCTCATTTGCCTGTGATTTTCGATCTCCTTGCTCAAAGCACCATTCTCCGAACTGTTTTGGGGAAATTGCTCCTTGGTAAGTGACTCCTCCATTGGTCCAATTAGTTTTTTCGCTAGTGCTTTATCCTTTGCGTATTCTTGCTACCTTGGTGACCCTGTTCTTGAGCTAGAAATGTTGATTTTAGCTGGTTCCAAGTAGTTTTAGCACGTGATACGGTCTCTAGGCACTAGTAAGAGTAGTTGGTACAAGTTGGGTTAATATTTGTTCAATTTTCTTTCGAAGTCTCTAAAAATTTCAGAATTTTTCAGAGCTAGAAAAAGGAAAAGATGAGGAGGTTCTTGAGAGGCTCTTCAAGCCGTAACCCCAAGGAGGATGAGAAGAACCACCCCAAGTACGTAGTCCCTTGAGTCACAGAAGTTCGAGCGTGCGAGTGGCCAAGTGATGAATTTTTGCCTGTCGCCGGACTTTATGAATACTTTTATTACTTGGTGGAGAACGTAGGTCTTACTACGTTCGTTGAAGATAAGTGCTCACACTACCTCCTCCTCACCAATATTTTTGTTCAAAGCTTCAACTTTTATTCGAGGAATAATGCTCCCATGGTTGAGTTCATGATATACGATGTCCCCCAGTGCATGACGCTGCATGATTTTTGCAATGTATGCAAATTACCTTATGTTGGGGATATCCGTGACCCTCGTCCACGGGACTTGGAGGATTTCATTGGTTCTATTGCTATTGGAGAGGAGAGAGGAGTGTCTCGCGCTAGAATTGCTAGCATACATTTTCCCGTGCTTCGGTACTTCTCATTATTTGTGGGAAAATGTTTGATTGGCCGTGGGGAGGCTGGATCACTTAGCTCTCCAGAACTTGCGGTTTTGCGCGAAGGCCTTTATAGCGATAAGACTTACAGCCTAGGTGCTATAGTGGCCCAACAGTTGAACATCAACCGTTCCAAGGGTGTCGTCTATGGAGGTATCTATGCTACCCGTCTTGCCAGACACTTTGAGATACCCATTAGACTGGGAGAGGAAGGAGAGATGCTTCTCCCTGAGAAATATCTGGATTATGACAGCATGGTTCGCCATGATTTTCTAGATAGAGATGCTAGTAGACGGATGATTTATAACTTGGTATTTAGTCAGGGTACTCGAGAGACTATTACTTTGCCTGCTCCTTCTTTGTTCGATCTTCATGCAGGCAGGTACACTATTATGCCCGTGGACATCTACGCATATTGGGGCTTGGCCCAACCACAGGCGCCCATACCCGAGCCGCCAGTCGAGTACCAGACACCAATTTATCAGTGGGAGCCAGAGGAGCTCACACAGCAGTGGCATCCACAGTCTGCTCCAGAGTATCCAGGAGCTGGTTATTTCCCACCATGGGAGTAGACCAAGCTAGGCCAAAAGCCTAAGCTTGGGGGAGTACGTGTTCTCACCGACTTTGTTAGCCGGTGTTTACACTTTGCCACTGTATTATCCATGCTAGTTTATTTCCGTTTTCTTGTTTTCTTGTTTTGTGTCCTTTTGAGAAAACCCAAAAAGATTTTCTTTCTTCTTTTGCTTGTTGGGAGCTTTTCCGTGTAAATAGTTTTCTTTTTCTTTGGGCCAAGGTGGAAGATATTGGTTTCGATGCTTATTGGTTCTTGCATGCTTACCTGTTTAGCTTTCAAAGAGCCATATTACTTTGTCTTCTCCTTTGTGTTTGCCTGGAAATTCAGCTTAGTCCAATGCACGAGTGCGCTTATTATTGTTCACATCGTTCGATCGTGCAAGTGAAAGGCAATAATGATGATATATGATGAAGTGACTGAGACTGAAAAGCTGGTATGAACTCTATCTATTTTGTTTATGTAAATATGACTAGCTTGTCGACCCAGATTTAGCTTTGTTGTGAGAGGACCATGTTTGCAATAACAACTTAGAGATCATAGTTTCTGATGCCATGCTTATTTAGCTGAGAGTTTATAATGGTTTTTCTTGAATGCCAACATAGATTTTGAGATGACTATGATGTAGTATGATAGGTTGGTATTCTCCTTTGTATGTTTCAAGTGGCTTGACTTGGCACATATTCAAGCATGTAGTTGAAACAAAATCAACATAGCCTCTCTGATGTTCGTGTTCATGGTGATTTATATCATGTTCATGCTTGCATTCAATGTTAGTCAAACTCATTGCATCTTGATGACTGTTGTCGCTCTCTAGTTGGTCGCTTCCCAGTCTTTTGCTAGCCTTCACTTGTACTAAGCGGAATACTGCTTGTGCATCCACTTCCATAAACCCAAAAGTTTTTCCATGAGAGTCCACCATACCTACCTATTTGTGGTATCTACCTGCCGTTCCAAGTAAATTTGCATGTGCCACTCTCTAAACCTTCAAGAAATAATCTGTTTTGCATGCCCGAACTGCTCATGTGGTGATAGAGGGCTATTGGTATCTTCCATGCTAGGAGTGTTATCCTCGACATGTGTTTATTCAATGTCATTCACGAGAAAGGGGCCGGTATTTGGAATGCCCAGTTCCACGCTTAAATCGAAAACATAACTGTAAAACAAGACCCCCCCCCGGATTGTTGTTAGTATGGACGGTACCTGAGGATTCGGCTAGCCGTGGTGGTGGGGGAGTTAAAACTTTACTTTTCTGTTTGGGAACCGCCTATAGCATGAGTAGCATGGAATATATTGAGAACTCTTGGTCATTGTGTTGACAATGAAAGCATGCCACCCAAAATTATTATCTCTGTTTTCAAAGCTTGAGCTCTGGCACCTCTGCAAATCAATGCTTCCCTCTGCGAAGGGCCTGTCTATTTATTTTCCTGTTGAGTCATCATCCTCTTATATAAGCACCAATTAGAGATCACCTCTATCATTTTTATGCTTTGCTTTTGATTGATATTGAGTTTGACTATGACTAGATCTTCGTTGCTATGAATTACAATGTTTAGTCAGCCCTTGATCTTTGAAAGTGCTCTGCATTTATGTTTTGCGGTCTCAGAAAGAACTAGCGAGATACCACCTATTCATATTGCTTCATGCTTGCTTTGATTGAAGTGTTGGTATTTGAAACTCATTATTATTTCCTTGTTAGCTGATTATGCCATTGATATTAGTTTACCGTGAGCCCTTTGTGTCATTTGCTTATGTGGTTAACTTGTGATCTTGTTGAAATTCTGGTTATGAGTTAGACATAGTTGCTACAACAAGATCAAACAGAGTTTGTCAAAGTTTTTCTTTTTCTCTCAGTTTGTCAATTGAGTTGCTTGAGGACAAGCAAGGTTTTAAGCTTGGGGGAGTTGATACGTCTCCATCGTATCTACTTTTCCAAACTCTTTTGCCCTTGTTTTGGACTCTAATTTGCATGATTTGAATGGAACTAACCTGGACTGACGCTGTTTTCAGCAGAATTGCCTTGGTGTTATTTTTGTGCAGAAATCAAAGTTCTCCAAACGTCCTGAAAATTTACGCGGAGCAGTTTTGGAAAATATGAAAAATATCTGCGCCAAGTTCCACCTGAGGGGGTGGGACAGTGGGCCACAAGACCTGGCTCCGCCACCGCCCCCCTGGTGACGGTGGGCAGGTTTGTGGGGCCCACACGGTTCTGCCGCCCCCAACCTCAGGTCGGTAAGTTCCCTTTCGTCCCAGAAAAAATAAGAAGAGAAGTTTTTGTCGCGTTTACGATACGGAGGCGCCGCCACCACCTGTTCTTCATCTGGAGGGCAGATCTGGAGTCCGTCTTGGGATCCGGAGAGGGGAAATCGTCGCCATCGTCATCATCAACCTTCTTCCCTCTCCAATTCCATGAAGTTCTTCGTCGTTCGTGAGTAATCTATTCGTAGGCTCGCTGGGCGGTGATGAGTAGGATGAGATCTATGATGTAATCGAGTTAGTTTTGATGGGGATTGATCCCTAGTATCCACTATGTTCTGAGATTGATGTCGCTGCTACTTTGCCATGCTTAGTGCTTGTCACTAGGGCCCGAGTGCCATGATTTCAGCTCTGAAATTATTATGTTGTCACCAATATATGTGTGTTTCAGATCCGATCTTGCAAGTTGTAGTTACCTACTATGTGTTATGATCCGGCAACCCCGGAGTGACAATAACCGGAACCACTCCTGGTGATGACCATAGTTTGAGGAGTTCATGTGTTCACCAAGTGCTAATGCATTGGTCCGGTTGCTTATTAAAAGGAGAACCTTAATATCCCGTAGTTTCCTTTTGGACCCCGCTGCCACGGGAGGGATAGACAATATATGTCATGCAAGTTCTTTTCCCTAAGCACGTATGACGACACATGGAATGCATGCCTACATCACATTGACGAACAGGAGCTTGCCACATATCTCTTCGTGTTATAACTGTTGCATGATGAATATCATCCAAACAAATCACCGACCCATTGCCTACGAGTTTGTACTACTACTGTTGTTACTTGTCTTGCTCTCCTGCTGTTGCTACTGTTGCTACTACTGTCGCTTGCTACTATTGCTACTTGCTACTGCTGTCACTACTGCTTTTCCGTGCCGCTGCTATTGCTCGTTACACTGCTGCTACCTGCTACAATCTTGATTCGCTTGTCGTTGACGGGAACTGACAATTTCCGTCAACGAGGCAACTTGGCGCCATTGATACAATCGTTAGGAATAGTCTGCCGTCAACAAATCGTTTCTGACACCGTTGTTATCATACTACTTTGCTGTTGCTACTTTGCTTGCAGATACTAATCTTCTAGGTGTGGTTGAATCTGACATATTTAGCTGCTAATAGTTGAGAGTATCCTCTCACCTCCTATAGGCGTATCAACAAATTGGGTCGAATACTCCACCCTCAAAAACTGCTACGATCCCACACGCTGGTGGGCCTTCAATAACATTCTTCTAGTTTTGATTGCCGGAGAGTGCTAGCAGCATTCTTCTGGTGACGTTGCAAGGGGAAGAACAGTTGACATCAACCTCCACTGTCTACACCTCCAGCTCGAGTGACTTCTGCAGAAGCCGTCATCGACGCTCTCTTGTCCGGTCCATCGTGCGCAGAGAGATGCTTAGTTCTATACCATTGATCTTTTTGGAAACTTGTTGCCCAAGGGGGAGAAGTGTATAGATCAAATAGGGCTTCAAGAGGGAGAGCTTTGCACTTTATTTGCTCTCATTCGGTTTTTCAAAACTTTTGGTCCTTAGGATGACTTTATCAGTTTACAGGAGTGTCTTATCATACACTATGATTGTTTGATGCTACCACGTTATTACCTTTGAGCTATCTACATGATGATCATTCACTTGCTTGTTTGTTGTTACGTGCATTACTATTCATTCGTATCATTTGTGCGCCACCAAGTTGTATGTGAGATGGAAGAGTAACTCGTGATCCTAATCGATTGTGCATTTTCATTCAAATGCAAATTTAAAATAATGCACAAATTTAGGGGGAGCTCTTCCTTTTCACATACTTCTCAAAGCGTCTATGCTAATCATTGATTATATCTTTTGTCGAAGCTTTGATCTATATGTTCTCATCAATTACCAAAAAGGGGGAAATTGAAAGCACAATTGCTCCCTAAGGTGATTTTGGTAATTAATCACAACATATGCATCATTGGACTAATGATCTTATCCAAGTATACTTCAGAACAGTTCAAAGATGCCTTGATTATATGATTGGGAGGAGATGCCCCTTGAGCAAAGGAAGGAATATGATTGGCTCAAGCTTCAAGCAAGAAGACTCTACATTTTGCATTTGTGAGAAATAACTCTGAGTCCATAGGAAAGCTAATACTATTAAAAGGGGGTGAGGTATTATGATGAATTGGTTTCCCAAGTGCTGAGAGGTAGCCACAAAAAATACTCATCCATTCTCCCGCAAAATATCTCTGTCCGAAGCTAAACCTGCGAAGTTGGTGACACAAACTATTTATATTTGACCCTACCGATTTTACACTTGACAAATCCTATACCAATCCCTAACATCTTGGTACCAACAACTTTCACAGCGGTACCACCGAGATTCGGTGACCAACTTTATGGTGACAAGATATTCAAGAGCTGGAATTTCCAAGTTTGAAATCGGTCTCAACGAGATTTGGAAACTAGTCTAGGTCATCCTATCGGCACACCAGATTCCTATATCGGTCTCACAGAGAATTCAAAAGTTGCCACATTTAGTGCAACTAGGTACCACCGAGATTCATTTCGGTGTCACCGAGTTGGTCAATAATGTTGTAACAGTTCGATTTTGGGGGATGCCTATATATTCCCGTCCACCTACCTCTCATTCATAGAGGAAGCATTCAGAACACACTTACCCTTGCCAGATCCATTTTTTGAGAGAGATCCACCTACTCATGTGTTGAGATCAAAAGATTCCATTCCAACCATTTGAACCTTGATTTCTAGCCTCCCCAAGTTGATTTCCACAAGATCAATCTCTCATACCCGTGCCAAATCTATGAGAGAGTTATTGAGTGTTGATGAGACTATCTTTTGAAGCACAAGAGCTAGGAGTTCATCGTTCTACCGCATCTATTAGCTTTTGGAGGGTGGTGGGTCCTAGATTGGTTAGGTGTCGCTTGGGAGCCTCCTACTTCATGTTGTGGAGTTGATCCAAGATGTTTGTAAGGGCAAGGAGATCGCCTACTTCGTGAAGCTCTACTGTGAGTGGCGTTAGTCGTGTGTGGACGCAACCGTGGCGGAATAGACAATTCTGCTTCTTCGTGGACCCCTTGTTGGTGGAGCACTCCATGGACTCTCGCAGCCGTTATCCTTCGTGGGTTGAAGCATCCACTAACATGGACGTACGATAGTGCCACCTACCAGAACCATGCCAAAAATCATTGTGTCAACCTTTGCGTTTGATCTCCTTACCTTACCCTCTAATTTAGTTTTGCATGTCTTACTTTCCGCTGATATACTCTTAGATGTGTATGTGTAGGATGAACTTGACTAGTCATAATTGCTGCCCACAACTAAAATTGGGAAAGGCTAAGTTTTTATCATGGCAAGTAGTCTAATCACCCCCCTCTAGACATACTTTCGATCCTACACACGGGTCTCGGGAGCCTCCTGTAGTGAGGCATCCTCCTGATTGGAGGCATCCCTCAGGGGGAGGGTAGCCTCCTTAGAAGGAACGCCCGCTGAATGGGGCGCCCTCCCGAGGGGCGCCCGTGCTTGGCTCCGACGTAGGCCATGAAGCTCATATGATTCCGACTAGGTGGTCTCCTGCTGCTTCTTGGTGCAAGTAGGGCCTTCCCGCTCCACCACGAGGGTCGCGCTGACCGTCATAGGGGTGGCCGCCGGGTACATCAACAGGCGCTTGCGGGGCCGCCCACGACCATGACAGCAGGGCTCGTGAGGTACCGTTTGAGGTCCGGGAAGGCCGCGTCCGCCTCACGGTTTCATGCGAACGGACCCGGCCTTTTCATCAGCTTGAATAATGGCAATTCCCGCTCGCCGAACTTGGAGATGAAGCCCCCGAGGGAGGCTAGGCACCCCGCCAACTTTTGCATTTCCTTGAGGGTTTGGGGAGGGCGCATCTACTCGATTACCTTGACCTTCTCTGGATTTTTTTTCAATCCCTCGATGCGAGATGAGGAAGGCTAGGACCTTTCTAGAAGGGACCCTGAAGGCGCACTTGTCGGGGTTGAGCTTCAGGATGACCTTACGCAGATGGGCGAAAGTTTCCTCCAAGTCCTCAATGAGCGTCCTAGCCTCACGCGTATTGAGCACAATATCATCGACATAAGCCTCGGGATTCCTTCCCAGCTGGTGCCCAAACGCGATCTGCATTAGCCGCTGGAAAGTGGCACCAGTGCTCTTCAGGCTGAAGGGCATGCTCACATAGCAGAACACCCCGCACACGGAGACGAGGGCCATTGTTCCACATCTCCCGCCACCATCTTGATCTCATGGTAGCCCGAGAAGGCATCCAAAAACCACAGCAGATTGCAGCATGCGGTAGAGTCCATGATGTAGTCAATGCGTGGGAGTGGGAAGGGGTCCAGTGGACAGGCCTTGTTGAGGTTGGCGAAGTCGACGCACATCTGCTCCTTGACGCCCTTCTTGGGGACGATGACGGGTTTAGCGAGCCACTTTGGGTGGCGCACCTCGCGGATGACCCCAGCCTCTTGCAACTTTTGCACTTCCTGCATGATTAAGCGTTGTTTTTCCGGTGCTTGGTGTCACACATTCTTCTTGACGGGGAACACATTGGGGCAACCCAACAGGTGATGCTTGATCACGTGCCTTGGTACCCCGGTTAGGTCGGTCGCCTTCCATGCGAACACGTCCGTGTTTGCCCTGGGGAAGGCGATGAGCGCGCTCTCTTGCTTCAGAGGAATTGCAGTTTCTTTCTTGCCGGGCCACCTGAAGTAGGCTCTCAGGAGGCACCGCCTTGCCCCCGTTGGTTGCGCACACAACTGTCGGGGCTTTGCGTGCTTTCCTGAGGGATCTCACCACGTCCGTCTCATCGCATTTGATTGACATGACATTACTGCCGTCGAGGATCTTGACGATGTTGTGTTAGAATAAATCCGAGGAACTCCGTCGATCATCCGAGGACCAAGCAATCACATGGATATGACACCGAGATTTGTTAATGAGGTTCACCCATATGGATACATCCCCAGGGCATGACTACGGACGCTCCTCCCCGTGACACCGTCACAATACCGCACCCTGGCCGCCCTGAGCGCCGACACACGCCGCCGGCTCCCCCTGCACGCCTGTGCTATTATGTTGGCATAGGTTACATCGTGTGTCTAGCCCCACTATATATGAGAGGACTAGGATACAAGTGTCCTGCTTGAACACGACTCCATATACTATCTAAACACAATACAACTACAAGTCCAATTGTAACCTACCTTGTACACAATATTCGACAAAACTCTAACAAACTCCACCTTGGCAAATATTATCCACCTCCTTGAATTCGTCCATGCGTGAAACTTACATGTACAATGGACTTGACCTTATCCCATGAGCACGACTGCTACTCCAAAGACTCCATGTGAATCCACCTGCAACTTGAAGGTCCTTCTTTTCCTGACCATAGTCAATGCTCGAACGAAATTAAGCTCCACATTACTCTAGTTGCACTCCCAACTTCCAGAGTATCCAACAGCATCACACACCAATCACTGACATGCGTGAAAGTGAACAACTCATATTGGGTGTCTCACATAAGAGTTACTTGAACTCAACATCATCGCTCTTCCTTGAGCGCCCGTCTGAAACTTGAAGGAATTTTACCATTGCTTGTAGTCATCCCGAGTCAAATTCGCAATTTGTCTCACCACATGTATGACCACGAGAGCCCTGGCCCATCTCTATGACCCGTGTGTGCTACATGCCTTGCCGCTATTACCACATCAAGCCTTCGCTATCCCGGTCGAGTCTCAAGTGTCGCGAACCCACACCACTCAACCCCCACTACAGAGTACCATCGATCATCACCGACCGATGACGAGTATCACGTTTCCATCAGACCACCGAGCTTCAGTCCGAACCACGTGTCACTCGCTTTTCCCCAAGTGAAGTTCTTCAGACTCCAGCTCCACCTTCAACATGACTCCATTGTAGATCATCAGTCCATCCCTGAGCCCCATCGACTTCAAGCTCCATGTGTACACCACCTTGAATCAACCCCGCGCCATAGTCTTGTCGAAGCCACATAAGCCACCGGGCATGCACCACGTGTTTCCACGCCCAGAAGTCGGTCACCATCAGCATCACGCTATTACGTCGTCATTGCCGATCCCACCATCGTCTTCTGTACCAACCGACTTGCGTTGATCCGCCAGACTCTAGTCTGACCCAGCCGAAATCGACCAACTGGATGACACACTCCAGGCTCGCAAATCATCTTCCACAAATTTCATCCATCACATGATAATTCCATCTTAGCTGTCATGACTTCCTGCAACGCCTTCAAGCATCTTTGTCGTGCCAACAATCTTTCATCATTGCATGTCATAACCCAAGGTTTTTAGTTTGGTCAAACTTCTCTACCTCAAACCTGGTACCTGTTGGCACCATGATTCTTTGTAGGAGTGACCCCTCGAAAGAATTATATCCAAGCTTCAAACGATGCCCTGTAATCCATGTGCACATAGCAAAGCACAAACTTCCCTGGTACACTTCTCGTGTGCAAGCAGCAGAACTGCCAGATCAAAGATCGATTGAATTTGGGTACTCACGAGAGCTCCTCTACTAGCACTTTATGCTTCGCCAAAAAAACCTTTTGGACTGCTCCTTCGATATGTTGCTTGCTAGGCACGGACCAATGCTAGTTTTGCTTTGCCCTGCTCTCCTTGATGGTTCGGTACCCATGCCGATTTTCTCTTTGCTCGATTCGATCATACTGCCTCTGTCCGTGTCGCACCAGGACTCGGTCCTCCTTTTGATCCAAAAAAAATCTCGTCTACACCTTGCACAACTCTTCCCACCTTGCCCCTCGGTGCAACGTGCGTTCAACCAGACTTGCCACAAACGAGTAGGTTCCCTGCATCAGCCAAACCCCGCCAGGTCCAACCCACAGAACACCACAGGCCGCTCGCTCGCTACGCATCGAGGACACGTGCTATACGAACGTTGCACCGCTGCCGCGTCCGATCTCAGCGAGTTCTCCTAGATGCTCAAGACCTGCAGGCTGCAGCCACCACTTCTGATTGCCTTCCATCCTCTAAATTAACAGTCCGTCGCCTCCTCATAACCTTGCTCATGATACCACTTGTTAGAATAAATCCGAGGCACTCCGTCGATCATCTGAGGACCAAGCAATCACACGAGCACGACACCAGGATTTGTTAATGAGGTTCACCCATATGGCTACATCCCCGAGGCATGACTACGGGCGCTCCTCCCCTTGACACCGTCACAATACTGCACCCTGGCCGCCCTAGGCGTTGGCACACGCCGCAGGTTCCCCCTGCACGTCTGTGCTATAATGTTGGCATAGGTTACATCGTGTGTCTAGCCACACCATATCCTATCTAAACACAATACAACTACAAGTCCAACTGTAACCTACCTTGTACACAATATTCGTCACAACTCTAACATGTTGTACCCCGGATGAGTCGCCACCATGAAACCGGCGAGCACCCAAGATGTCGTTCTATGATAGGCTGATGTGTGCCACGATACGTCTCCAACGTATCTATAATTTTTGCTGGTTTCATGCTATTATCTTGTCAAACTTTGGATGTTTTGTATGCCTTTTATATTTTTTTTGGGACTAACTTATTAACTCAGTGCCAAGTGCCAGTTCCTATGTTTTTCCATGTTTTTGACCCTTTCAGAGGAGGATTTTGAACGGAGTCCAAACGGAATGAAACTGCCAAAAATATTTTTTCCGGAACAAAAAAATATCGGAGAGCCGAAGAATCAGGGCAGGGGGCCACCAGGGACCCCACAAGCCCTCACAGCGCGGCCAGGGGGGCCCACAGCCACCAGGCTTGTGGGCTCTATGAGGGCCCTTTGCCCTAGGTTTTGCGCCTATATATCCCCAAAAATTACACAAAAAATCAGGAGAACATCGAAATTACTTTTCCGCCACCGCAAGTTCTGTCTCCGCAAGATCCCATCTGGGGCATGTTCTGGTGCCCTGCCGGAGGGGGGATTCAAATACGAAGGGCTTCTTCATCGACACCATGATGTCTCCGATGATGCGTGAGTAGTTCACCATAGACCTACGGGTCCATAGCTAGTAGCTAGATGGCTTCTTCTCTCTCTTGGATCTTCAATACAAAGTTCTCCATGATCTTCATGGAGATCTATCCGATGTAATCTTCTTTTGCAGTGTGTTTGTCGAGATCCAATGAATTGTGGATTTATGATCAGATTATCTATGAATCTTATTTGAGTTTCTTCTGATCTCTCTTATGCATGATTTCATATCCTTGTAATTCTCTTCGAGTTGTGGGTTTTGTTTGGCCAACTAGATCTATAATTCTTGCAATGGGAGAAGTGCTTGGTTTTGGGTTCATACCGTGCGGTGACCTCACCCAGTGACAGAAGGGGTAGCGAGGCACGCATCGTGTTGTTGCCATCAAGGATAAAAAGATGGGGTTTTCATCATTGGTTTGAGATTATCCCTCTACATCATTTTATCTTGCTTAAGGCGTTACTCTGTTCATCATGAACTCAATACACTAGATGCATGCTCGATAGCGGTCGATGTGTGGTGTAATAGTAGTAGATGCAGAAAGTATCAGTCTACTTCTCCCGGACGTGATGCCTATATGTATGATCATTTCCTTAGATGTCGTCATGACTTTGCGCCGTTCTATCAATTGCTCGATAGTAATTTGTTCACCCACCGTGATATTTTCTATTTTGAGAGAAGGCTCTAGTGAACACTATGGCCCCCGGGTCTACTCCACACCATATTTTCAGCCTTACACTTTTTACTTCGTTGCAATTTCTGCCTTCAGATCTCACTTTGCAAACAATCTTGAAGGGATTGACAAACCCTTTAAAGCGTTGGGTGCAAGCTCTTTTGTGTTTTGCGCAGGTACTCTGGACTAGACGAGATTCTCCTACTGGATTGATACCTTGGTTTTCAAACTGAGGGAAATACTTACTGCTCCTGTGCTGCATCACCCTTTCCTCTTCAAGGGAAAAACCAACGCAAGCCCAGTCTCCGTCAACGTGTCAATTTATGGAGCTGTTGTCTGTTGCCGTAGCATGCCACATCGAAGTCGACAAGCTCAATGCGGTAGTTGGAGCATGTGTCGAAGGTGACGGGAGATGGATCTGGACGAGAGGGGCCACAGTCTTGTCGACTACCCTAGAGAATGGCCCGGCAGGCTTCAACTAACAGTAAGGCAGGTGAAGCGCCTCAAAAACCACGATGTAGGTGATGCTGAGCGCGGAGCCCCCATCGATGAGGGTCTTGGTGAGAGCGACTCAGCCGATGGTGGGGGTGCACACCATGGGGAGAGCTCCCATGGATACCAAAGACCCGAGGCGGTCCCCCGTGCCAAAGGTGATGTCACGCAATGCCCTCGCAGGCTCGGGCGCGGTCCCCAAGAACACCACATTTTCTCGCCCCTCGAGGGCGGAGCTCACCCTGCAGAAGGATGGCTTGGAGTGCCGGCCATCGCCCGGTGCCTAGGCTACGCTTAAGATGCACGCGACCTTGCGCCATGGTGCCACCGCTAGCTAGGGGTGCATCACGCTGATGCACTCCCGGGCCAATGCCTTGGGGCCACACTCCGTACCTCCCACGTACAACAACGGGGAGCAAGGCATTGGAGGAGGCGACTTGGCCGCTCCAGGAATGGCGGTGAGCCTTGCTACGGCGACAAAAAATCCTTTTGTTGCCTCTTGAGCTTACGTCGGTTTTTCCCTTGAAGAGGAAAGGGTGGTGCAGCACAGGAGCAGTAAGTATTTCCCTCAGTTTGAGAACCAAGGTATCAATCCACTAGGAGAATCGTGCCAAGTCCAGAGTACTTGTGCAAACACAAAAGAGCTTGCACCCAACGCTATAAAGGGGTTGTCAATCCCTTCAAGATTGATTGCAAAGTGAGATCTGAAGGCGGAAAGTGCAACGAAGTAAAATTGTAAGGTTGAAAATATGGTGTGAACTAGACCCCCGAGGGCCATAGTGTTCACTAGAGGGTTCTCTCAAAATAGCAAATAGTACGGTGGGTGAACAAATTACTGTCGAGCAATTGATAGAACCGCGCAAAGTCATGACGATATCTAAGGCAATGCTCATACATATAGGCATCATGTCCGAGACAACTAGACCGATACTTTCTACATCTACTACTATTACTCCACACATCGACCGCTATCCAGCATGCATCTAGTGTATTGAGTTCATGATGAACAAAGTAACGCTTTAAGCAAGATGACATGATGTAGAGGGATAAACTCAAACCAATGATAAAAACCCCATCTTTTTACCAGTGATGGCAACAACACGATGCATGCCTCGCTACCCCTTCTGTCACTGGGTGAGGTCACCGCACGGTATGAACCCAAAACCAAGCACTTCTCCCATTGCAAGAATCATAGATTAAGTTGGCCAAACAAAACCCACAACTCGAAGAGAATTACAAGGATATGAAATCATGCATCAGAGAGATCAGAAGAAACTCAAATAAGATTCATAGATAATCTGATCATAAATCCACAACTTATCAGATCTCGACAAACACACCGCAAAGGAATATTACATCGGATAGATCTCCATGAAGATCATGGGGAACTTTGTATTGAAGATCCAAGAGAGAGAAGAAGCCATCTAGCTACTAGCTATGGACCCGAAGGTCCATGGTGAAATACTCACGCATCATCGGAGAGGTCATGGTGTTGATGAAGAAGCCCTCCGTATCCGAATCCCCCCTCCGGCAGGGCACCAGAACATGCCCCAGATGGGATCTTGCGGAGACAGAAGCTTGCGGCGGTGGAAAAGTATTTTCGTGGATCTCCTCTTCAGTTTTGGAATTTTTCTGAATTTATAGGCGGAAGAGGTAGGGCAGACCTGCCACAGGGAGCCCACAAGTCTGCTAGGCAAGGGCCCCCCTGGCCACGCCTAGGGGGCTTGTGGGGTCCCTTGGTGGCCCCTGCCTTGGTTCTCAAGTCTGGTCCCTATCTTCTGTTCCGGAAAAAATCTTTTCGGAAGTTTTATTCCGTTGGACACCGTTTAAAATCCTCCTCTGAAAAGGGTCAAAAACACGGAAAAAAAGGAACTGGCACTTGGAACTGAGTTAATAAGTTAGTCCCAAAAAAGATAAGAAGGCATACAAAACATCCAAAGTTTGACAAGATAATAGCATGGAACCATCAAAAATTATAGATACGTTGGAGACGTATCAAGCATCCCCAAGCTTAACTCCTGCTCAGCCTCGAGTAGGGAAGTGATAAAGACTGAATTTTTGATGTGGAATGCTACCTAGCATAGTTGTCCTTTGTAACTTCTTTCATGTGACATGAATGTTCAGATCCGTAAGATTCAAAACAATAGTTTGCTATTGACATGAAAACAATAATACCTCAAGCAAACTAGCAAGGTAATCATGAACTTTCGAAATAACAAGGCCAAAGAAAGTTATCCCTACAAAATCATATAGTCTGGCTATGCTCCATCATCCTCACACAACTAATTTAAATCATGCACAACCCCGGTATTGGCCAAGTAATTTTTTTCGCACTCTTACTTTCTCAAACCTTTTTCAACTATCACGTAATACATGAGCGTGAGCCATGGATAGAGGACTATAGGTGGAATAGAGGGCGGTGGTGGGTGTGAGACAAAAAGGAGGGGATGGTCACATTGACTCGGCGTATTAAAGGGCTATGGAGATGCCCATTAATAGATATCAATGTGAATGAGCTGGGATTCCATACAAAGGATGCACTAGAGTTATAAGTATGTGAAAGCTCAAAAGGAGAACTAGTGGGTGTGCATCGAACTTGCTTGCTCACGAAGACCTAGGGCAATTTGAGGAAGCCCGTCCTTGGAATATACAAGCCAAGTTATATAATGAAAATTCCCACTAGCATATGGTGGTGACAAAACAAGAGGCTCTCAATCATGAAGAACATGGTGCTATTATGAAGCACAAGTGTGGAAAATGATAGTAGCATTGTCCGTTCTCTCTTTTTCTCTCTTTTTTTATTTGGGATCTTTGGCCTCTTTTTTTCTCTCTTTTTTTTATTTGGGCTCTTTGGCCTCTTTTTTTATTCCTCACTTGGGACAATGCTCTAATAATGACGATCATCACACTTTTATTTACTCATAGCTCAAAGCTTATAACGATGATGACTCTATAAGGAAATGCCTCCGGCAGTGTACCGGGATATGATCATGCAAAGGCAATATGAGAGTGACGGCACAAGTCATGAGATGGAACGGTGGGAGTTGCATGGCAATATATCTCGGAATGGCTATGAAAATGCCATAGTAGGTAGGTATGGTGGATGTTTTGAGGAAGGCATATGGTGGGTTTGTGCATTGGCAAAAATTGCGCGGTACTAGAGAGGCTAGCATTGGCGGAAGGTGAAAGTGCATCTATACCATGGACTCACATTAGTCATGAAGAACTCACATACTTATTGCGAAAGTTTTTATTAGTAATCGAAACAAAGTTGGTAGGTGTAAACCATCGCGCGACCCCGACCGCAACACAAAGGATGACAGTCAATAGATCAATTATGCTCCGACTTCCTAACATAGCGGTTCACCATACGTGCATGTTACGGGAATCACTAACTTCAACACAAGTATTTCTAGATTCATAACACCCTACTAACATAACTCTTAATATTACCAAATCCACGTCTCAAAACTAATTGAGAGGAATCAAACTTCTCTTTCTACTCAATGCACATGAAGGTGGAAGTTTTATTGTATCCTCTTTGGGTACCTATCACCTTTGGGACTACTTTCATAGCACAAACCAACTACCAAGTCACGCACCATGCTCTAAAAGATCTAAGTGAACCACATAGAGCAAAATTATCTAGATCAAAAGATATAAGTGAAGCACGATGAGCATTCTAGCAAATTCACGATGAGTGCATGTCTCTCTCAAAAGGTCTGCAGCAAGACTCCTACGAGACAAGACGCTCCAAGCCAAGCACATATCATGTGGTGAATAAAAATATAGCTCCAAGTAATGTTACCGAAGGATTGAAGACGAAAGAGGGGATGCCTTCCCGGGGCATCCCCAAGCTTAGGATTTTTGGTGTCCCTGAATTTGGCTTCGAATGCCTTGGGCAACCCCAAGCTTGAGCTCTTTCCACTCTTTATCCCTTTGTCCATGAGAACATCACCCAAAACTTGAAAACTTCACAACACAAAACTTAAACAGAAACTCGTGATATCATTAGCACAAGAAAACAAACTACCACCTCTTTAGGTACTGTAGCAAACTTGATTTCTATTCATATTGGTGTTAGATTATTGTATTCTCACTTTTCCATGGCTAGTACCCCCCGATACTATGCATAGTTTTATCAAAACAAGCAACCAACTCAACAAAAACAAAATATGTCAAGTACAGACCAGTCTATAGCAATCTCTGTACTTCATATACTTGTGGTACCTCAAAAATTCTGAAAAATTACGACTGTGTGGGAAAAAGGAAACTCAACCAGAAGAAAAACGAATCAACTCAAAAGCTATTTCTGAATAAAAATGAAAAATAATCTCGTGAGCGAAAAGTTTTATTCTTTTTCCAGCAGGATCAAACAACCGTCACCAAGACTAGTCATAAAGGTTTTGCTTGGCTCAAACACACAAAAAACACAAAATACACAATCATAACCGAATTATGATGGTGTGGACGCAACAAAATAGAAAGAAAAAGATAAATTAATTGGGTTGCCTCCCAATAAGCGCTTTTCTTTAAAGCCTTTTAGCTAGGCATTGATAATTCAATGATGCTCACACAAAAGACAAAAATTGAAGCACAATGAGAGCATCATAAAGCATGTGAAAATCACATCTAAGTCTAACATACTTCCTATGTATAGGCATTTTATAGGAAAACAAATTGTCAAGACAAGCAATAGTTACCATATGCAAGGAAGAAGAAAGAGACAATATCAATCTCAACATAACGAGAGGTGATTTGGTAACATGAAAGTTTCCACCACAATATTTTCCTCTCTCATAGAAATTACATGTGGGATCATAATTAAATTCAAGAATATAGGTATCACAAAGGATATTCTTTTCATGATCCACATGCATGCCAAGTTGACGCTCTTCAAAAATAGTGGGATTATCATCAACTAAAGTCATGACTTCTCCAAACCCACTTTCAATATTTTTGCAAACATCATAATCATCATGAGGCTTAAATAAATTTTCAAGATCATAAGAAAAACCATTACCCCAATCATGATCATTGCAACAACTAGCGGACATAGCAAAACTAGCATCCCCAAGCTTAGGGTTTTGCATATTTTTAGCATGACTCACACTAATAGGATTTATAGTGAAACCATTGCAATCATGCTTTTCATTCAAGGAGCCCTCGTGAATCACTTCATAAATTTCTTCATCACGATTCTCAGATTCACACATCTCAAGCAAAACTCCATAAAGAGAATCTAGTGCACAAAACTCACTAGCAATTGGATCAACATAATTGGATCTCTTAAAGAGATTAGCAAGTGGATGAGGATCCATATCACTAGATTTTCACCAAGCGAAGATGCAAGCATATTGAAGGCACATAGCACAAAAGCAAAGGAAAGCAAGCGAGAGAAAAGGGCGAACGAAAAAGGCAAACGAAAAAGGCAAACGAAAAAGGCAAATATTTTTGTAAATTTTTGTTTTTCAGAAGTGGGGGAGAGGAAAACGAGAGACAAAAAAGTAAATGCAATAGATGAGTTTGCGACACTTACTTGGATGAGTTCTTGACTTGATCCTCCCCGGTAACGGTGCCAGAAATTCTTCTGCTACGTCGACAGAAATCATTATTTTGCCTCTTGAGCTTGCGTCGGTTTTTCTCTTGAAGAGGAAAGGGTGGTGCAGCACAGGAGCAGTAAGTATTTCCCTCAGTTTGAGAACCAAGGTATCAATCCAGTAGGAGAATCACGCCAAGTCCAGAGTACCTGCGCAAACACAAAAGAGCTTGCACCCAACTGTCACACCCCAGGTTTTGGCCTTCCTGACTAATTAATTATTTCAAAAATGAGGACCAATTAATTTTTTTGTGAAATCTTGTGATGCTTGAAGTGACTATTGTTTGCTTGTTTGCTTGAATGCATGAGATTGCTCCCCATTAATTCTTGTCATCCTCCAAGTCACCTCCTCATTCCATGATCCCCTGCCTAATGATCATGCCATGTGTTTAGGATAAATATCTATTTTCACCAAATATTAGTTTCACCAAAAATTACTTCTTGAATTAAACTTTCAAACTCGTGACATGAGGTTTGTACTACAAATCCTCATATTAGGGAATTTCTTTTGCACCAATTAATTTATTTAAAACTTATTATCAAAATGTCCTCCAAAAACCACCATATTATTATTTTAAAAGTTATTTTATTATTTTATTTAAAAGCCTTTCTGTGAGGCCAGAAATGGTCTCTTATGAAGGAAAGTTATTTTTATTGCTTTCAAAATATTTAAGAAAATTTACTGAAACTCAGTGGATATATTTATTCCATATTTATGAGTTTCAACACATGGTCATGTTCAAAATATTGGGCAAACCCCTCCAAAACCATTCCTGCCTATTTCAAGATTTTGGAATATTTCTATAAGAAACATTCTCAATAAATTCCAGTAAAATTCTAGCATGTCATCTATGATATTCTTGATGATCTTGCCAAGTTTGATTTTAATCCAAGTTGATTTGGTTCCCCTAATCACTCTAAAACCCTATGTGTCCAGAATCAAATTTGAGCAACTCTACATTGTGAAGTGTCTCCAATTGTGCTCAAATTTGGTGGACATGTTCTAATACTCCAATAAGGCATCCACACCAAGTGGTGCACCAAGGAGAATAGAAGAACTTGTCCTAAGATCCTCAAAACCCTCTCTGTTGATTTCTGGCTTTGGTAAACTTTACATTATAAAGTTTGTCCAATTGACCTCAAACTTTTTGTGCATGCCTTAATGCTCAAATAGTGCCCCTACACCAAGTATTGGATTTGCGGGAATTCATTTGAATAGGGTTTTTCAAGTCTACATGGGAAAACTTCTCCAGCCAATCCCAAATTTGGTGTGCAAACCTATTTTAATATATTATTTGATCCTGTTAAGTTTCCTAGCCATTGGAATTCATGTGGTAGCCCAACCACAGATCAAACACCTTGTGTGCACTCACTAATTTGGCTTCTTTTGCCCCTTCCACTTTTACCCTTGAGCTTAACTTTCTACCATAGCCTCACATAGTAGCATTTCACCTCTAGTAACTTTCCCAAGGCCACTGGTTAATTATTGGAGAAGGTCCATTTGTAACTTTCTCTCATTTTCACCCTTGGCAGCACTGTTTTACCTCTCTTTCCGTTCTTCTGCTTAAGCTATCACCCCCAATTCTTTCCAGAGCCTCTCTAGGGTGTCAATGCATCATTTCAAACCAATTGATGGCTTGCTCATGTGGGAAAAATGAGCAGCACCTCTTCAAGTAGATTTTTGGCTGAGATATAGCTTTGTATAGCAAGTACAAGCTACCCTTCATTTCTTGACCTCAAACTTGGCAGTGTTATAGTTCTTGCGTAGGTAACACTGGCAGACATAATTTCTCCCCAAGGATTCCCACCTAAGACCCTCTGTTGTCAGCTCTAAGTTTGATGTTAGGAACTTAACAGCGGTCAAAACTAGTTCAATCCAACTCCACTAGCCACCAAACTCCAGAGTCCCCTCCCAGGTAGCATGCCCCACCTCCGAGACAGCTTGGACTGGTCATTTGAGTCCTGTGGGCATAGGTGGCCGTGGTGACCACCACCCTGACCTGCAAACTGGGTGCTCTGCACCTAGTTTCTCTCCTCCCGACTGTTTCTTGGCGAAGCAGGTTGTCCCAGCGTGTCTTAGAGCATCCCTTGACCATTCCAAGCCACTCCCAATCACTAGCTACCCTCCAAACTCCCTCTGGGCTGCGTGTCATCCATGCACAGAGAGCTCCAGAGAGCTCCCGAGCTCTCTCGGCCCTCCCCTCTCCTATCTCCTCTCCCTGAGCCCTCACTTGCTCTCTTTCAATTTCCCTCTCTCCCTTGGACCCCGAGGCACCCCATTTTCTTTCCTCCCATGCTCTGTTCCCACTCCCGTGTCCAAATCTCGCCGGCGGCACCCGTCCCAATTGGACAGGAGTGAGGCTTCCCCTCGCCCCTAACCTCCCCTGCGGGCACTCCTGCCCGGTGCGAGCTGTTCCCCCCTTCCTCTGGACCTTCTCCAGGCGCCTAGGACCCCTGACTGAGGAGGCCACGGCCACCACCATTACCGCAGGAGCCGGCGCTGCTCTGGGCCTCTCCGGCCAACAGGGGCCCCCAGCTGGGCGCAACTCGTGGCCCTGGTGCCCTCCGGCGGCTGGGCCACAGCCAGAGGTGGCCGGAGGCGTGGGTCACCGGCGGCAAGGCTCCCCTCCTCCTCTACTACCCGTTCCGGCGGGAGGTTGAAGAAAGGCCGCGGGCCCCGCACGTCAGTGGGTGGCCAGACCGCGAGGTGGACCGCGCCACTTATGTGGCCACGCCTCTGTGGGAAACCGTCTACCCGCGCGAGAAGCGCACTTTGGGCAAGGCGCCTCCTGTGTGGCTCCTCCCTGGCCGGATCGAGCTGTTGTGCCGACCGAATGCCTATCTAGTGCTCTGTGCGCTAGTTAGCCGAGGGATAAGCTCCTTTTCTCTTTTTCTGTTTTTTGCTTAAGTTGTAAATTCCATTATAAAATCATTCTAACTCCAATTTCATTGATTCAAATTTCTACAGGATCCTAAAAAGGAGGCCTATCCAAATAAGTGCTTTGCACAATTTTCCCTACCCAGTTTCTTTGGCATTTTCATTTAAATCCATAGTTGTCCATAATTGACCCCACTTTGGAAATTTCATAGGATGCAAATCAACTCCAAATGGAGTGATTCAAATTCCTAGGGTCTTCTTAAATCATTCCCTATTTTTAGAACCCTGGTCAACATTTTTGTGTGACTTATTTCTGTTGCATCAAATGAATATCCCCTTTGCTATTTATTCCACATTAGGAAATTCCTATTAAATTCATTTCAACTCCAAATCCAGTGAAACCACTTCCTAAATATTTCTAAAATCATTCTCTATTAAATGGGTGCCTTCACTCATTTTTAACAGAATGATTTCTATTAACTCCTTCAATAATCTCCTATTGCTCCTTTCACCTATTCAAAAATCCTTGAGGGTCCAAATCTCCTATGAAATGATTCAGGTATTTTTCTTATGACCAGAGAGGTCTAAGAAAAATAAAACTTCTATTTTAGTGACACTTTTATTCTGATTGCTATGTGTCTTACTATGGTTGTTTCCGACGATAGTTGACGGTAGACGGAGTATTCGGAGACGGAGCGGAAGACCTCGAAGACCCCGAGGACTTACGTGAGCAAGGCAAGCAACCCTTTGACCATGACTTGAGCATATGAATTGATGCATGCTAGAATAGCAAGTACTTTTCCATTGCATGTGATCATAGTGCCGGTTCATCATTTGTGTGATGGTACCGAAGGCTTCTTCGAAGCAATTGCATGATGGTGATGTTATACATATGGCTCCTCGAAGCACAAGCATGATGAGCTTGATCCTACCATCTATGAGGATCATGCTACTATCATGTTGACTAGTAG
Organism: Hordeum vulgare subsp. vulgare; assembly: GCF_904849725.1. Taxonomy (NCBI): domain Eukaryota; kingdom Viridiplantae; phylum Streptophyta; class Magnoliopsida; order Poales; family Poaceae; genus Hordeum; species Hordeum vulgare. The sequence goes on along the minus strand of NC_058521.1, from coordinate 122,538,632 downwards.
AGTTAGCCATTGCATCAGCATGATGATGAGTTAAATCAAAGGTTTATTAAAAACCCCGTCGAGTGCCACTAATGCCCGAGGGTGATGATGAGATGGGTGGCCACTTTTGGTGAAGTGTTGCACCGGTGTTTGTGTGAGTATGGTTTCGGAAATCGGATTAGATTTATGATGTGTCGACCGTCCCAACCTCACCTGTGCGACCATGTTACCCCTTTATGGGACAGGGCTTTGTTGATTACTCTGGTCGGTACTAGCAAGGAGCCACATTACTAGTGGCGGGAGTGATTGTCGTCACTCTCGTGATGGGGTCGTGCCAGGAAGGGCGACTATGCCATTTTTATGAGTTCCAGGCACACCGTTGGTCCCCGCATGGTTGATACTGTCCAGAGTCGGTGCTCGTAAGACGTACAACATGTGGGCTGGGTACCAATCGAGTGGACCTCTTTGTCTAGTATCGTCAGGGGAAAGGCATTGATCGGGTACTTACCTCGGGTATATGTGATATACCGCGAGTCATGGATAACACGGAAGTTTCCCGGTTCTCGTGGGTACAGCGCGCAACCTCTGCAGAGTGTCAAACTATTCGAATAGTCGTGTCCACGGTCAAGGACAGTTGGGTAATCTTGCATAAATTATGTCCAGCGTTTCCGCATAAACCAAGTGTGAGTGTTTGTGTGTATGTGTGGTAATTGGTGTACAAGATGAATTGATATTACCAAGTTTAGTGACTCGGCATATAGGGTGAACCCGGAGTGTTCAGCCCTTGACAGATGTGATGGCATCTGTAACCTGTTCTTCAAGAGTAATTCTTTAGCTTGATGCATATACATGATCATCCCACCAAGTTGCATTTCATCAAAGCTGCATGTTATTGTTGTACTTCACTTTCATGTTCATATCATGGGTTGTTTGCGAGTACATTCAAAGTACTCATTGGCTTGCCACTGGTTATTTCTTTGACCAGGTATGAAAGAACGGGATATGGTGAAGATTAACTCGGTGACGTTCTTGCGAGCTAGGACAATTCCCAGTCAGAATGCCTGTAGGTTAAGGCCGATGGCATGGGTTCACGCTTTCAACCAATAATTCCGCTATTGGTTCAGTTTCTAGTGTAGGCCTTTAAGGCCCTATATATTTAAGACTCGACCGAAGTGGTCATTTATTGTATCAAACGGTATGTATGGATGTAAGACTCTTTTATTCGGTATCTGTGTTCGGTGAGCATTGATCTCTGGGATCACTGAGCACGGCGATTCTCGACTAGTAAGTCCGGCTCCCCACAGAGCTGCTATCAGAGCCATCCTGACTATAGGAAGCCCTTAGTTAGCACAGACGTTAGTTAGGATAAAACTGCTTTCCAGGTTCTTCGAAAATACTTACAAACCTTTATATTTTCCCGACTCTCCTAAATCTTGAAAGAAATTGAAGGTTATGCTCTAGCCTTGCACTCTTATTTTCTTGACACTCCTTGTCTACTTTTTCAAAACTTGCAAATGGTCGCTAGTACCTTATGCCTTCTCACCAGGGGATAAAGTGAATCCTCGTGAGCAGCCTGAAATGAAGTTACCTTTGCAGGCAAACACCTGGGCTGAAAGACAGAGAAGACAACTCTACGACCAGACGACACAAGCAGAAGTACCTCCATGAGGGACAAGGATAGAGAGGCTTAGAAATGGTGCAACCCTGGGAACTGCTCTAGAGTGATGCCACTTTCGCCTACTATAACCTGGACATAATATATGCGAACCTTGATCTGCATCACTAATAGAGCGGCCCTGTCAGTTATAAGGAATTGTGTCGACCACCACCGGTGTATGAGAACCTCGCCATTTGGTCCGCCTCACCTTCGTGAGCAGGAAAACAGTTCTCTTCATCCCTCGCTATAGGTGTCAATATCGCAATTAGTATGATTGACAGATCATAACTCTATCATGTCTCCGAAATATCGGTGCATGAAGATGTCCCCTTGAGACCCTCGAAGCCTGAGAAGGCAGGAAGGCGATGACAGGATCATGAAGATAAGGAAGATCCTGTCAATGATAGCAATGAAGAACTACCTTCGTCAGCGACTTCCCAGACGAGAAGACAACAAGAGTTCTTTACAACCCAAGCGAATTGCTTCGGCAAGCAACAATAGACGTGTGACAACACCATGAGAAGATCCAGAAGAATTAGCGGACTCCTCTCCGGAGCAAGAAGCAAGCACGACTGTCGAGTCCCAGAACCTAGGATAGGATGAGTCGTGAATTCCTATGCGAAGTCGAGTCCGTGAAATGGTTCGGATGGACCATATTGTGTGTTGTTTATTTTTGTTGTTTGTGCTTTGATATGAGTCGCGCTTTTGCTTAGGCAAGAAGCATGCGGTTATATCACTTGTCTTATTCTGTTGTTCAAAACGATTTTTGGCACTTGTTTGAGTTGACTTTCCAATGCTTGCTTGATTGCACTAATACCCTTAGATACTCCCCTCTGTGCTCTCTCTCTTTCTCTCACCTCTCTCGACGACTGAAGACAGCAAGACAAGATGCACTAAGGATCCACTTCCAAGGACGGCTGACGTTGAAGACACTAAGTGTGCTATGCCTAATCGCACGCAACCCGTAGGAGTGTGATTTTCCCCTCGAGATTGGAAAACCACACTAGACCAGACTAACCTCCACAAGCCTTGCCAGCTCAAATTTTCTGGCCACATGTCTAGTACACGGACTTGCCAGAACTCGTGTAGGTCCCCGATAAACCCCGCTGACCACCGGGTTCTTAATGGAACGAGTGATCACAGCGAACAAGTTTCCTTCAATCTTAAGCTAGCACTGTAAACTTGATGCCATAAGGGGATCGTTCTCGGATATAGCGTATTAGACTAAAGATTGTCTTGATGACATGTGTCTTGAGGGTATAGCTAGACTATTTTGGTGGATCATGAGACCCTTATCAAGGTAGGTAAACTTGGTGGAACAAGTTGGTATATTAGCATAATCTACATAATATGGAGTAAGATTGGATTTAGTAGGATGATTTTGATCGCTAACATTATTCTTGGTGGTATACATGACTTTAGCAAGTAGATGGCATGGTTTGGAGACAATTACCATGATGACTTGGAGTATCAAGTAGACTTCTTATTGGACTTGAGTCTTGGATTTAAAAAGGTAATCTTAATAGAGTCCTTAGGATGACAGATACCACATGGTTCGGAGTAAATTGGACTTAGCTCGATAATCTCGATTATGATACCATGTTTCTCGGTGGATATACAGTGCGTATACTTGGAGTTGTCAAATAGATTTATGACCTATGTGGTTTGGCCTTGGAGATTAGATGGCCGTGACTATTGAAGTTGGTGGATACACTAAGACATAATTCTTGCAGTAATATGTGAATTATTAGGACTCTAGAGATCATGTAAAACCCATCAATGTTGGATTTGTAGGAGTGATAGGTCCAGTGATGATTGATCGGACTGATGGACCACTTGATCGGATTCATAGGAAGGGAAACAAGATATTGGATTGGTGTACTACGTGTTTCCTTAATATAGTAATGGAGTACCCTGTTCATTATATGATCTAGCTGGACATTGGATTTGTAGCATCCCAGTGCAACCTTAGCAGCTTATATACCTTCCCGAGGTTCTTGCATAGGAATACATGTGCATCGTTGCTACACCATGCTCGTAGCGTTGGGTTAGTTCTTCCCTCAACCCTGGAGTTGACTAGCATGAGCGGTGTGGAGTTGACCCACGTGGGATGATATCCTTGATGAGATGAGGTGATGTTGTCTCAAGTTAGCGGTCGAACTACTGGCATCTAGGGAAAGTTCTTAGAGATAAGATGATAACTGTTGGCCACATCCTAAGGTCCTTGAGACCCTAAAGCTTTGTTGAGCCACAAGATGGACGGATTACGACCATAGAAGACGACTCTAAGTCATTAAAATGTGGCCAGTACCCGTCCATAGCAAGTCCCCGTTGTCCTCACCGGACTCATGGGCATTGTGCTTACGTCGTGTTCGGGGAAAGTATGATGTCATCCTCACAGGCGACATACTTATTCACCCAGTAAGAGGAAGAACACCTTAGTCCTGTTCGGACGAGCCCCAGGAACGTCGATTGTTATGCCTCTCGAGGGTACGGTGATGTATCGAGAAGGTGGACTTCTTGAAGCAGTCCCAAGACGAAGGAAGTCTAACCTACTCAAGTCAAGATGAAGAACCGGCATGGTTGGGAAACCACGGCAACAACGAAGAAGTAGAAGACGACAACCACCGACCGCGCACCGACCACATCAACGACGTCAAGAAGCCTCGACGATTCAAGATGATGAAGCCCTTGGACAAGCGAAAGAATCAGACGACCTCTCCTTGGTCCATATTAAGGACGCAAGTACTAGTAGGTCGTGGTGGAAACCTGCTAAAGGTGATTTCCGCTTGCCGAGTCGAAGACCTTGGGAACGGATGCCTGGTCTATACTCTTGGGTAGCCAGCTCATCCAGAACCCCTCGCTAACCCTCCCAGATGGTAGGACCTATTTTGAACTCTGAGCCTCCGAGCTTAGCCTCATAGGTGAGACCCCAACCCGGACCCTTTCACGAGAAGCCTTCGAAGACCATTGCGACCATAGCCTGACTACCGAAAGGGAGTCAAGGACTTCCCCGTAAGCAGGAAGCAACATGAAGACTTTGGCAGTGCGTTCTAACACAAGACATCTTGATGTCACTAACCGACATGCGAAGGCCCATGACCAGATCCCAGACACACCATCTTGCCGTGTATTCTGACCTTAGGATGCACTTGCAAGCAAAAACCTTGCACGGACTTAGTTCACCAAGCCCTTGACCTCGGTCAAGCCTAACTTATTGCCAAATCCCGCTCACGATCAGTCAAGGCAGTGCGAAACATTCGAAGTTGTATCATTAAGCACCTCAAGACCACCACATCAACATGGGGACATGAAGACTACCTCCGACTCAAGATTTTGTACCTCACCAACCCCTAGCCTAGAAATCTCGGGGACGAGATTTTCTTAAGGGGGTAAGGTCTGTCACACCCCAGTTTTTGGCCTTCTTGACAAATTAACTTATTTCAAAAATCAGGACCAATTAATTTTTTGTGTGAATGCTTGTGATGCTTGAAGTGACTATTGTTTGCTTGCTTGCTTGAATGCATGAGATTGCTCCCCATTAATTCTTGTCATCCTCGAAGTCACCTCCTCATTCCATGATCTCCTGCCTAATGATCATGCCATGTGTTTAGGATAAATATCTATTTTCACCAAATCTTAGTTTCACCCAAAAGTATTTCTTGAATTAAACTTTCAAACCCCTCACATGAGATTTGTACTACAAATCCTCATATTAGGGAATTTATTTTGCACCAATTATTTTATTTAAAACCTATTATCAAAATGTCCTCCAAAAACTACCATATTATTATTTTAAAAGTTACTTTATTATTTTATTTAAAAGCCTTTCTATGAGGCCATAAATGGTCTCTTATGAAGGAAAGTTATTTTTATTGCTTTCAAAATATTTAAGAAAATTTAGGGAAACTCAGTGGATATATTTATTCCATACTTATGAGTTTCAACTCATGGTCATGTTCAAAATATTGGGCAAACCCCTCCAAAACCATTCCTGCCTATTTCAAGATTTTGGAATATTTCTATAAGAAATATTCTCAATAAATTCCAGTAAAATTCTAGCATGTCATCTATGATATTTTTGATGATCTTGCCAAGTTTCATTTTAATCCAAGTTGATTTGGTTCCCCTAATCACCTATTTGTCCAGAATCAAATTTGGGCAACTCTACATTGTGAATTGTCTCCAATTGTGCTCTAATTTGGTGGAGATGTTCTAATAGTCCAATAAGGCATCCACACCAAGTGGTGCACCAAGGAGAATAGAATAACTTGTCCTAAGACCCTCAAAACCCTCTCTGTTGATTTCTGGCTTTGGTAAACTTTACATTATAAAGTTTATCCAATTGACCTCAAACTTTTTGTCCATGCCTTAATGCTCAAATAGTGCCCCTACACCAAATATTGGATTTGTGGGAATTCATTTGAATAGGGTTCTAAGCAGAAAACCATTTCTGCCCATTTCTAGGGTTTTTCAAGTCTACATTGGAAAACTTCTCCAGTAAATCCCAAATTTGGTGTGCAAACCTATTTTTTATATTATTTGATCCTGTTAAGTTTCATAGCCATTGGAATTCATCTGGTAGCCCAACCACAGATGAAACACCATGTGTGCATTCACTAATTTGGCTTCTTTTGCCCCTTCCACTTTTACCCTTGAGCTTAACTTTCTACCACACCTTCACATAGTTGCATTTCACCTCCAGTAACTTCCCATGGCCACTGGTCAATTATTGGAGAAGGTCCCTTTGTAACTTTCTCTCATTTTCACCCCTGGCAGCACTGTTTACCTCTCTTTCCATTCTTCTGCTTAAGCTATCACCCGCAATTCTTTCCCGAGCCTCTCTAGGGTGTCAATGCATCATTTCAAACCAATTGATGGCCTGCTCATGTGGGAAAAATGAGCCGCACCTCTTCAAGTAGATTTTTGGTTGAGATATAGCTTTGTATAGCAAGTACAAGCTACCCTTCATTGCTTGACCTCAAACTAGGCAGTGTTGTAATTCTTGCGTAGGTAACACTGCCAGATATAATTTCTTCCTAAGGATTCCCACCTAAGACCCTCTGTTGTCAGCTCCAAGTTTGTTGTTAGGAACTTAACAGCAGTTAAAACTAGTTCAATCCAACTCCACTAGCCACCAAACTCCAGAGTCCCCTCCCAGATAGCATGCCCCACCTCCGAGACAGCTTGGACTGGTCATTTGAGTCCTGTGGGCACAGGTGGCCGTGGTGACCACCACCGTGACCTGCAAACCGGCTGCTCTGCACCTAGTTTCTCTCCTCCCGACCGTTTCTTGGCGAAGCAGGTTGTCCCTACGTGTCTCAGAGCATCCCTTGACCGTTCCAAGCCACTCCCAATCACTAGCTACCCTCCAAACTCTCTCTGGGCTGCGTGGCATCCATCCACAGAGAGCTCCAGAGAGCTCCCGAGCTCTCTCGGCCCTCCCCTCTCCTATCTCCTCTCCCTGAGCCCTCACTTGCTCTCTTTCATTCTCCCTCTCTCCCTTAGACCCCGAGGCACCCCATTTTCTGTCCTCCCGTGCTCTGTTCCCCCTCCCATGTCCAAATCTCGCCGGCGGCTCCCGTCCCAATTGGGCAGGACCGAGGCTTCCCCTCGCCCCTAACCTCCCCTGCGGGCGCTCCTACCCGGTGTGAGTCATTCCCCCCTTCCTCTGGACCTTCTCTAGGAGCCTAGGACCCCGGACTAAGGAGGCCACGGCCGCCACCATTGTCGCAGGAGCCGGCGCCGCTCTTGGCCTCTCCGGCCAACACGGGCCCCCAGCTGGGCGCAGCTCGTGGCCCTGGTGCCCTCCGGCGGCTGGGCCACAGCCAGAGGTGGTCGGAGGCGTGGGTCGTCGGCGGCAAGGCTCCCCTCCTCCTCTGCTGCCCGTTTCGGCGGGAGGTTGAAAAAAGGCCACGGGCCCCGCACGTCAGTGGGTGGCCAGACCGCTAGGTGGACCGCGCCACTTATGTGGTCGCGCCTCGGTGGGAAACCGTCTCCCCGCGCGAGAAGCGCACTTCGGGCAAGGCGCCTCCTGCGTGGCTCCTCCTTGGCCAGATCGAGCTGTTGGGCCGGCTGAAGGCCTATCTAGCGCTCTATGCGCTAGTTAGCCGAGGGATGAGATCCTTTTCTCTTTTTCTGTTTTTGCTTAACTTGTAATTTCCATTATAAAATCATTCTAACTCCAATTTCCATGATTCAAATTCCATTATAAAAACATTCTAACTCCTATCCAAATAAGTGCTTTGCACAATTTTCGCTACCCGGTTTATGTGCCATTTTCATTTAAATCCATATTTGTCCATAATTGACCCCACTTTGGAAATTCCCATAGGATGCAAATCAACTCCAAATGGAGTGATTCAAATTCCTAGGGTCTTCTTAAATCATTCCCTATTTTTAGAACCCTGGTCAACATTTTTTTGTGACTTATTTCTGTTGCATCAAATGAATAGCCCCTTTGCTATTTATTCCACATTAGGAAATTCCTAGTAAATTCATTTCAACTCCAAATCCAGTGAAACCACTTCCTAAATATTTCTCAAATCATTCTTTGTTAAATGGGTGCCTTAACTCATTTTTAACAGAATGATTTCTGTTAGCTCCTTAAATAATCACCTATTGCTCCTTTCACCTATTAAAAAATCCTTGAGGGTCCAAATCTCCTATGAAATGATTCACATATTTTTGTTATGACCAGAGAGGTCCAAGAAAAATAAAACTTCTATTTTAGTAGCACTTTTATTCTGATTGCTATGTGGCTTACTATGGTTATTTCCGACGATAGTTGACGGTAGACGGAGTATTCGGAGACGGAGTGGAAGACTTCGAAGACCCCGAGGACTTACGTGAGCAAGGCAAGCAACCCTTTGACCATGACTTGAGCATATGAATTGATGCATGCTAGAATAGCAAGTACTTTTCCGTTAACTGTGATCATAGTGTCGGTTCATCATTGGTGTGGTGGTACCGAAGTCTTCTTCAAAGCACTTGCATGATGGTGATGTTATACATATGGCTCCTCGGAGCACAAGCATGATGAGCTTGATCCTACCATCTATGAGGATCATGCAACTATCATGTTGACTAGTAGAGTTAGAGAACCATTGCATGAGCATGATGATGAGTTAAATCAAAGGTTTATGACAAAAATCCGTCGGGTGCCACTAATGCCCGAGGGTGATGATGAGATGGGTGGCCACTTTTAGTGAAGTGGTGCACCGGTGTTTGTGTGAGTATGGATTCGGAAATGGGATTAGATTTATGATGTGTCGACCGTCCCAACCTCACCTGTGCGACCACGTTACCCCTTTATGGGACGAGGCTTTGTTGATTACTCTGGTCGGTACTAGCAAGGAGCCACATTACTAGTGGCGGGAGTGATTGTCGTCACTCTCGTGATGGGGTCGTGCCAGAAAGGGCGACTATGCCATTTTTATGGGTTCCAGGCACACCGTTGGTCCCCGCATGGTTGATACTGTCCAGAGTCGGTGCTTGTAAGACGTACAACATGTGGGCTGGGTACCAATCGAGTGGACCTCTTTGTCTAGTATCGTCCGGGGAAAGGCATTGATCGGGTACTTACCTCGGGTATATGTGATATACCGCGAGTCATGGATGACACGGAAGTTTCCCGGTTCTCGTGGGTACAGCGCGCAACCTCTGCAGAGTGTCAAACTATTCGAATAGCCGTGTCCATGGTCAAGGACAGTTGGGTAATCCTGCTTAAACTACGTCCAGCGTTTCCGCATAAACCAAGTGTGAGTGTGCGTGTGTGTATGTGTGGTAATTGGTGTTAGAAGATGAATTGATATGACCAAGTTCGGTGACTTGGCATATAGGGTGAACCGGGAGAGTTCAGCCCTTGACAGATGCGATGACATCTGTAATAGGTTCTTCAAGAGTAATTCTTTAGCTTGATGCATATACATGATCATCCCACCAAGCTGCATTTCATCAAAGCTGCATGTTATTATTGTAGTTCACCTTCATGTTCATATCATGGGCTGTTTGCGAGTACATTGAAAGTACTCATTGGCTTGCCACTGGTTATTTTATTGACCAGGTATGAAAGAACGTGATATGGTGAAGATTAATTCGGTGACGTTCTTGCGAGCTAGGACGCTTCCCAGTCAGAATGCCTGTAGGTTAAGGCTGATTGCATGGTTTCACGCTTTCAACCAATAATTCCGCTATCGGTTCAGTTTCAAGTGTAGGCCTTTAAGGACCTATATATGTAAGACTCGACCGAAGTGGTCATTTATTGTATCAAACGGTATGTATGGATTTAAGACACTTTTATTCGTTATCTGTGTTCGGTGAGCATTGATCTCTGGGATCACTGAGCACGGCGATTCTCGACTAGTAAGTAGGGGTCCCCACACCAACGTTATAAAGGGATTGTCAATCCCTTCAAGATTGATTGCAAAGTGAGATCTGAAGGGGGAAAGTTCAACGAAGTAAATTTGTAAGGCTGAAAATATGGTGTGAAGTAGACCCGGGGGCCAGAGTGTTCACTAGAGGCGTCTCTCAAAATAGCAAATAGTACGGTGGGTGAACAAATTACTGTCGAGCAATTGATAGAACCGCACAGAGTCATGACGATATCTAAGGCAATGATCATACATATAGGCATCACGTCCGAGATAAGTAGACCGATACTTTCTGCATCTACAACTATTACTCCACACATCGACCTCTATCCAACATGCATCTAGTGTATTGAGTTCATGACGAACAGAGTAACGCTTTAAGCAAGATTACATGATGTAGAGGGATAAACTCAAACCAATGATGAAAACCCCATCTTTTTACCCTTGATGGAAACAGCAGGATGCGTGCCTCGCTACCCCTTCTATCACTGGGTGAGATCACCGCACGGTATGAACCCAAAACCAAGCACTTATCCCATTGCAAGAATCATAGATCAAGTTGGCCAAACAAAACGCAGAACTTGAAGATAATTACATGGATATGAAATCATGCATAAGAGAGATCAGAAGAAACTCAAATAAGATTCATAGATAATCTGATCATAAATCCACAATTCATCAGATCTCTACAAACACACCGCAAAAGAAGATTACATCCGATAGATCTCCATGAAGATCATGGAGAACTTTGTATTGAAGATCCAAGACAGAGAAGAAGCCATCTAGCTACTAGCTATGGACCCGAAGGTCTATGGTGAACTACTCACGCATCATCGGAGAGGTCATGGTGTTGATGAAGAAGCCCTCCGTATCAGAATCCCCCCTCCGGCAGGGCACCAGAACGTGCCCGAGATGGGATCTTGCAGAGTCAGAAGCTTGTGGCGGTGGAAAAGTATTTTCGTGGATCCCCTCGGCAGTTTTGAAATTTTTCTGAATTTATAGGCGGAAGAGGTAGGGAAGACGTGCCACAGGGGGGCCACAAGCCTGCTAGGCGTGCCCCCTAGCCGCGCCTAGGGGGCTTGTGGGGTCCCCTGCTGGCCCCTGCCTTGGTTCTCAAGTCTGGTGCGTATCTTCTATTCCGGAAAAAATCTGTTCGGAAGTTTTATTCCGTTTGGACACCGTTTATAATCCTCCTCTGAAAAGGGTCAAAAACACGGAAAAAACAGGAACTGGCACTTGACACTGAGTTAATAAGTTAGTCCCAAAAAAGATATAAAAGGCATACAAAACATCCAAAGTTTGACAAGATAATAGCATGGAACCATAAAAAAATATAGATATGTTGGAGACGTATCAAGCCTGACGCACCGGCCCTACCCGGCGACGGGCCCTGTATTCGCTAGTTGAGGATGGAGAGGCCCTTGTGCCCCGCGTAGTGAGGAGTGGGCATTTGTTTGTCCGTGACCGGTGCGAGGGAGGTGGGCCATGACTTGGCCATCGTCCCACTGCTCGGGAAGACGCATATAAACCCTCCGCCCCTACGCGATGAGTCCGACGAGGATGGCCGCACCGGTGCGCCGAGCGGCCGCGTACTCTGCGTGCGGGTGGTGGGCGTACGCCATGGAGTTGGTGGAGCCCGAGTTGAAGCCAGAGTCAGAGAACGGTTGCGCACCCCTACCTGGTGCTCCTAATGTCTGAATTGGGGCTCCGCTCACCGAGAAAGGTTCGAACTCTGGGGTGCACTCACTCTCCAACCCTGTTCTACATCTCGACTTCACTTCGACTATCTGATGACTCGATCTAAGGAAAGCAAACAAGAACATGCGAGCTGTTTACCCAGGTTCGGTCCACCTTGCGGTGTAAAACCCCACTTCTCCTTGTCTGGATTGCTTGAGGTGGAAGACAAGTAAAAAGTCGGGTTCTTGCCCTAGTGAAGATATTGGGGATCGGATCCCTGGTATAGAGGCCGAGCCTATCTCTTATACTGGCCTTGGTCCTATTCCCTACGAAATCACACTCGGCGGGAAGGGTCGCCACAACGGCCATTTTGAAAGGGGACAAGACCGCGGCTTGCCCTGACAAAGGTGGTCTTCTCCTGCAAAAGCCCTTCCCCATGACGCGTTGGTGGGCTCGGGGGTGACCTCCGCCCTGCCGAACCCCCAGCCTTAGACCTCTTGCAACAATGAGGAAACCTTTGGCTTTGCTTTGGGGGCCCGCCAGCTGGCCTCGTTTCCTTAGCAATAAAGTGGAAAGCTATCATGCACTCGTCCGTTGGAACCGCTCCTGTACCACCTATGCAACTTGTGTCACCCACATGGAGCTCGCCTTGCGAGGGCCTCGGGGGTAGCCTCAGTGCATGTCTTCACAGTGAGTGCCCTCTCCCGGTTATCGATGATGATCCTCAGACACTCGCCTTGCAAGGCTAGGGCCCTTGTGAGGGTCTTCCTTGTTTGCCCCCCAATGGGCTGGGCCAGGCTTGTGTTGTCGTGCCACACCTCGGGCCGTAGGCCGACGGGCCTAGGCTCCCCCGGTCCCAGGGGCCCGATAGGAGCATCATGTATTACAGTTTGCTTTCTAAAAAAATTCCACAACCATTGTTTACTGGACACACCTACTTAAGAGAGACACATGTTCACCATGATTTGTTAGAATATTGTGTGTGCTTCACTTTTATCTTTCACAACATGGTGGCGTATAAATTTTATAGAAATAATTGCACCCTCGTTCTTCACTTAAATTTGTTTGAGACTTCATAAAGTGACAATAATTTGCATGTGTTATAAGACTAGTCCAAAAATAATAGGCATTCAAGGAGTGCATAATCAAAACCTTCATGTAGCACATAAAATAGAAATTGTGGGTTAATGGTATTGATGTGGTAATAAGAAAGGGCGTGAGAGCTTGGTTGTTGGTTAATAAAAATATTGATAGTTAAAGGGTGTTAATTTAGTGTTCATCTAAATATTGTTTATGGCATGGTGATGATGTGTGATCATTCATATTCCTCATTGAAATCCTAGTCCTATTTAGGTCGGAGGCACGCGATTGTTAACTCCTACCAACCTCCTCCCTAGGGGCATGCGAGTAGTACTTTGATTGAAGACATCTAATAAAACTTTGAAGGAACGATGATGGATGGATATACGCACTCTCACCACCTCATATTTATTGGCCTCTTTGGTAGCATGGATTGCCCATTCTCATCTCGAGGATCGGTGCAAACTTCGTTGGTGCATCCAAATCCCACGACATGATACGCGCTGTTACGCACAAGACACCCTATGTCTTCCTCAAAACAACCACCATACCTACCTATCATGGCATTTCCTATTGGGGAACGTTGCATGGGAAATAAAAAATTTCCTACGCACAGGAAGACCTATCATGGTGATGTCCATCTACGAGAGGAGATTAGATCCACATACCCTTGTAGATCGTTAATCGGGAAGTGTTAAGAAACGCGGTTGTTGTAGTGGTACAACTTCGTGAGTCAAATCACCGTCGTCCCACGATCCGTTCCGATCTAGCACCAAACGGACGACACCTCCAAGTTCAGCACACGTACAGCTCGTTGACGATCTCGACCTTCTTGATCCAGCAAGAGAGATGGAAAAGTAGATGAGTTCTACGACAGCGTGATAGCGCACCGGTGGTGGTGATGATCTACTCCTGCATGGCTCCGCTCGAGCTCCGCAGAAATCCGATCTAGAGGATGAACTACGTGGTGTAGGTTTGAGTTGCACGTGGCAAACGTTGTCTCAAAAGCCCTAAAACCACCAATATATATAGTAGGAGAGGAGGGGCTAGCCTTGGGGCTCAAGGGATCCCCAAGGGCGCCGGTCGAAGGGAGGAGGTGGACTCCCACCCCAATTCGGTTTGGGGAAAGGAGTCCACTCCTTCCTTCCCACTCCCTCTTTCCTTTTTTTCTTTCCTTTGGTATTTTCCCCTTGTGATGCCATAACCCTCTTGGGCTGGCCTCACCAGCCCACTAAGGGCTGGTGCGCCACCCTAGGGTCACTGGGCTCACTCTCAGGTGGGTGGGCCCCTCCCGGTGAATACCCGGAACCCATTCGAGACTCCCGGTACACTACCGGTAATGCCCGAAAACTTTCCTGTAACCAAATGAAACCATCCTATATATCAATCTTCATTTCTGGACCATTTCGAAAACCCTCATGACGTCCGTGATCTCATCCGGGACTCCGAACAATCTTCGGGCACCAACACATATAACTCAACTATACTAAAACGTCACCGGACCTTAGGTGTGCAGATCCTACGGGTTCGAGAACTCTGTAGACATGACCCGAGACACTCATCGGTCAATATCCAATAGAGGGACCTCCATGTCCATATTGGATCCTACATATTCTATGAATATATTATCGGTTGAACCTCTGTGTCAAGGATTCATATAATCCCGTATAACATTCCCTTTGTCCTTCGGTATGTTACTTGCCCGAGATTCGATCGTTGGTATCCGTATACCTATTTTAGTCTCGTTACCGGCAAGTCTCTTTACTTGTGAAGAAATACAAGATCCCGTGACTCACACTTGAGTCACATTGCTTGCAAGGCTTGTATGTGATGTCGTATTACCGAGTGGGCCCCGAGAAACGTCTCCGTCACACGGAGTGACAAATCCTAGTCTTGATCCATCCTAACTCAACGGACACCTTTGAAGATACCTGTAGAGCACCTTTATAGTCACCCAGTAACATTGTGACGTTTGATACACACAAGATATTCATCCGGTGTCAGTGAGTTACATGATCTCATGGTCATAGGAATGAACACTTGACACGCAGAAAACAAATGCAACAAAATGACACGATCACATGCTATGTTCATAGTTTGGGTCTAGTCCATCACATGATTCTCCTAATGATCTGATCCAGTTATCAAGTGACAACACTTGCATACGGTCAGAAAACCTTAACTATCTTTGATCAACTAGCTAGCCAACTAGAGGCTTGCTAGGGACATTGTTTTGTCTCTATATCCACACATGTATCTATGCTTTCATTCAATACAATTATAGCATGGATAATAAACGATTATCTTGAAACAGGAAATATAATAATAACTATTTTATCATTGCCTCTAGGGCACTAGAGTCAATAATCTAGTCTCACATTGCTATGCGATTTACATTGGAATGATTCTAACACCCATACAGTTCTGTTGTTCATCATGCTTCGCTCGTGGAAGAGGTTTAGTCAGCGAAGGCGCTACATTCCGATCCATGTGCACTTTGCAAATATTTACGTCATCTCCTTCGATGTAGTCGCGGATGAGGTTGAAGCGTCCTTTGATGTGTCTGGTCTTCTTGTGAAACCTTGGTTCCTTTGCTAATTAAGTGGCACCAGTTTTGTCACTGAACAGAGTTATTGGATTTAGTGCGCTTGGCACAACTCCAAGATCCATCATGAACTGCTTCATTCACACACCCTCCTTAGCTGCCTCCGAGGTAGCCATGTACTCCGCCTCACATGTAGAATCTGCTACGACGCTTTGGTTGGAACTGCACCAGCTTACCGCACCCCCATTAAGAATAAATATGTATCCGGTTTAAGACTTAGAGTCATCCGGATCAGTGTCAAAGCTTGCGCCGACGTAACCCTTTACGACGAGCTCTTCGTTACCTCCATAAACGAGAAACATTTCCTTAGTCCTTTTCAGGTACTTCAGAATATTATTGACCGCCGTCCAGTGATCCACTCCTCGATTACTTTGAAACCTTCCTGCCATACTTATGGCGAGGCTGACGTCCGTTCTAGTGCACAACATTGCATACATAATAGACCCTATGGCTGATGCATAGGGGATGATACTCATCTTTTGTCTATCTTTCGCAGTTACTGGACACTGAGTCTTACTCAAATTTATACCTTGTAACACTGGCAAGAACCCCTTCTTGGACTGTTCCATTTTGAACTTCTTCAAAACTTTATCAAGGTATGTGCTTTGTGAAAGTCCTATGAGGCGTCTCGATCTATCCCTATAGATCTTAATAACTAGAATGTAAGCAGCTTCTACTAGGTCCTTCATAGAGAAACACTTATTTAAGTAATCTTTTACGCTCTCTAAAAACTCCATATTGTTTCCAATCAACAATATGTCATCCACATATAATATTAGAAACGCGATAGATCTCCCACTCACTTTCTTGTAAATACAAGATTCTCCAACAACTTGTATAACCCAAACGCTTTGATCACTTGATCAAAGCGCTTATTCCAACTCCAAGATGCTTGCACCAGTCCGTAAATGGATCGCTGGAGCTTGCATACTTTGTTAGCATTCTTTGGATTGACAAAACCCTCGGGTTGCATCATATACAACTCTTCCTTAAGAAAACCGTTAAGTAACGCCGTTTTGACAACCATCTGCCACATTTCATAATCGAAAAATGCAGTTATTGCTAACATGATTCAGATGGACTTAAGCATCGCTACCGGTGAGAATGTCTCATCGTAGTAAACTACTTGAACTTGTGAAAAACCCTTTGCTACAAGTCGAGATTTATAAACTGTTACATTACCTCCGCGTCCGTCTTCTTCTTAAAGATCCATTTGTTCTGAATAGCCTTGCGGCCTTCAGGTAATAGTTCCAAAAACCACACTTTGTTTTCATACATAGATCCTATCTCGGAGTTCATGGCCTCCAGCCATTTGTTGGAATCCGGGCCCACCATTGCTTTTTCATAATTCGCAGGTTCATTTTTGTCTAACAACATGATTGATAAGACATGATTACTGTACCACTCAGGAGCAGTACTTTATCTTGTCGACCTGCGAGGTCCAATAGGAACTTGATCCGAAGTTTCATGATCATCATCATTAACTTCCTCCTCAACCGGCGTCGCTTCGACACGGGTTTCCCCTTGCCCTGCGCCACCATCTAGAGGGAGTAGAGGTTTGACAACCTCATAAAGTTCTATATTCCTCCCACTCAATTCTTTCGAGAGAAACTCCTTCTCAAGACAAGCTCCGTTCTTAGCAACAAACACTTTGCCCTTGGATTTGAGATAGAAGGTGTACCCAACTATCTCCTTTGGGTAACCTATGAAGACACACTTTTCCGCTTTGGGTTCTAGCTTTTCAGGATGAAGCTTTTTGACATAAGCATCACATCCCCAAACTATAAAAAAGACAACTTTGGCCTCTTGCCATACCACATCTCGTATGGTGTCGTCTTCAACGGATTTTGATGGTGCCCTATTTAATGTGAATGCAGCTGTCTCTAATGCATAACCCCAAAACGATAACGGCAAATTGGTAAGAGACATCATAAATCACACCATTTCTAACAAAGTACGATCACGATGTTCGGACACACCATTACGCTGTAGTGTTCCTGGCGGTGTTAAATGTGAAATGATTCCACATTGTCTCAAGTGAGCACAAAACTCGAAACTCAAATATTCACCCCCACGATTAGAACGTAGGAACTTGATTTTCTTGTTATGATGATTTTCAACTTCAGTCTAAAATTGCTTGAACTTATCAAAAAATTTAGACTTGTGCTTCATCGAGTAGATATAACCATACCTTCTCAAATCGTTAGTGAAGGTGAGAAAATAACGATATCCGCCGTGCGCCTCCACACTCATCGGACCGCACACATCGGTATGTATGATATCCAACAAGTCACTTGCACGCTCCATTGTTCCAGAAAACGGAGTCTTAGTCATCTTGCCCATGAGGCATGGTTCACACGTGTCAAGTGATTCAAAATCAAGTGACTCCAAAAGCCCATCGAAATGGAGTTTCTTCATGCGCTTTACACCAATGTGACCTAAGCGGCAGTGCCAGAAAAACATGGCGCTATCATTGTTAACTATACATCTTTTGGTCTCAATGTTATGTATATGTGTATCGTCACAATCAAGGTTTAATATGAACAATCCTCTCACATTGGGTGCATGACAGTATAAGATATTACTCATAGAAATAGAACAACCATTATTCTCTGATTTAAACGAGTATCCGTCTTGGAATAAACAAGATCCAGATATAACGTTCATGCTTAACGCATGCACTAAGTAACAATTATTTAAGTTCATAACTAATCGTGATGGTAACTGATGTGAGACTGTGCCGATGGCGATTGCATATACCTTGGAACCATTCCCCACGCGCATCATCACTTCATCCTTTGCCAGCCTTCGTTTATTCCGCAGTTCCTGCTTTGAGTTGCAAATATTAGCAACAGAACCGGTATCCAATACCCAGGAACTACTACGAGAGTTGGTTAAGTACACATCAATAACTTGTATATCAAATATACCTGATTTTTCTTTGGCCGCCTTCTTATCACCAAATACTTGGGGCAGTTGCGCGTCGAGTGACCCATCCCCTTGCAATAATAACACTCTGTTTCCGGGTTAGGTCCAGCCTTGGGTTTCTTCGTCGGATTGGCAACAGGCTTGACGCTCTTCTTGGAGTTACCCTTCTTGCCTTTTCCGTTTCTCTCGAAAACAGTGGTCTTATTGACCATCAACACTTGATGCTCTTTCCGAAGTTCTGACTCTGCGACTTTCAGCATCGCGAATAACTCGCGAGGTGACTTGTTCATCCCTTGCATGATATAGTTCAACAAAAAGCTCTTATAGCTAGGTGGCAGTGATTTAAGAATTTTGTTAGTGATAGCCACTTGCGGGATTTTAATCCCCTGCTCAGCTAGACGGTTTGAGTACCTGGACATTTTGAGCACATGTTCATTGACAGACGAATTCTCCTCCATCTTGCAAGCATAGAATTTATCGGAGGTCTCATAGCTCTCGATCCGGGCGTTCTTTTAAAAGATAAACTTCAACTCCTGGAACATCTCATATGCTCCATGACGCTCAAAGCGACGTTGAAGTCCTGGTTCCAAGCCATACAAGACTGCACATTGAACTACTGAGTAGTCCTCCTTACGCGATTGCCAAGCGTTCAAAACATCTTGGTCAGACGTAGCGGGTGGTTCATCTCCTAGCGCAGCATCAAGGACATATTTTTTTCCAGCTTGTAGGATGAGCCTAAGATTATGTGTCCAGTCTACAAAGTTGCTTCCATCATCTTTCAACTTAGCTTTCTCTAGGAACGTATTGAAATTCAGGGTTCCTACTTCGTGAACCATTGATCTACAACATAAAATATTGCAAAGTGGACTTAAACTATGTTCAATATAATTAGAGTTTAACTAATCAAATTATTAATAAACTCCCACTCAAGAAATACATCCCTCGTCTCATTTCAGTGGTGCATGATCCAAATTCACTAACTCAAGTCTAATCATCACGTGAGTTCAGTATAGTTTCAGTGGTAAACATCTCTATGCTAATCATATCAACTATATGATTCATGCTCTACCTTTCGGTCTCATGTGTTCTGAGGCCATGTCTGCACATGCTAGGCTCGTAAAGTTTAACCCGACTGTTCCGCGTGTGAACCTGTTTTGCCCCCGTTGTATGTGAACGTTGAGTCTATCACACCTGATCATCACGTGGTGTGTCAAAACGACGAACTGACGCAACGGTGCACAGTCGGGGAGAACAAAATTTCATCTTGAAATTTCAGTGAGGGATCACCTTATAATGCTACCGTCGTTCTAAGAAAAATAAGGTGCACAAAAAGATTAACATCACATGCAATTCATAAGTGACATGATATGGCCATGATCTTGTGCTTCTTGATCTCCATCACCAAAGCACCGAGATGATCTTCTTGTTACCGGCACCACACCATGATCGCCATCATCATGATCTCCATCATAGTGGCACCATCGAGGTTGTCGTTCTATGTATGCTATTACTACTAAAGCTACAAACTAGCAATATAGTAAACGCATCTGCAAACACAAACTTTACTTTAAAGACAACCCTATGGCTCCTGACGGTTGCCGTAGCATCGACGTGCAAGTCGATATTAACTATTACAACATGATCATCTTATACATCCAATATATCACATCATGTCTTTGTCCATATCACATCACAAGCATACCCTGCAAATACAAGTTAGACGTCATCCAATTTGTTGTTGCATGTTTTACGTTGTTGCTATGGGTATCTAGTATGATCACATCTTACTTACGCAAAAACCACAATGGAGATGTGCAAATTGCTATTTAACCTCTCTCCAAGGACCGCCTCGATCAAATCCAATTCAACTAAAGTTGAAGAAACACGCACCCGCCAGTCATCTTTATGCAACGAGTTGCATGTTGGTCGATGAAACCAGTCTTTCGTAAGCGTACCAGTAATGTCGGTCCGGGCCGCTTCAATCCAACAATACAACTGAATCGAGAAAAGACTAAGGAGGGTAGAAAATCGAACATCAACGCCCACAAAACCTTTTGTGCTCTCCTCGAGATAATATCTACGCATGAACCTAGCTCATGATGCCACTATTGGGGAACGTTGCATGGGAAACAAAAAATTTCCTACGCACACGAAGACCTATCATGGTGATGTCCATCTACGAGAGGAGATTAGATCCACATACCCTTGTAGATCGCTAAGCGGGAAGCGTTAAGAAAAAGCAGTTGATGTAATGGTACAGCTTCGTGATTCAAATCACCGTCGTCCCATGATCCGTTCCGATCTAGCACCGAACATACGACACCTCCGCGTTCATCACATGTACAGCTCGGTGACGATCTTGGCCTTCTTGATCCATCAACATAGATGGAGAAGTAGATGAGTTCTCTGGCAGCATGACGGCACGCCGGTGGTGGTCATGATCTACTCCTGTAGGGCTCCGCCAGAGCTCCACAGAAATCCGATCTAGAGGATGAACTACGTGGTGTAGGTTTGAGTTGCACGAAGCAAAAGTTGTCTCAACAGCCCTAAAACCACCAATATATATAGGAGGAGGGAAGGGGATAGCCTTGGGTCTCAAGGGATCCCCAAGGGCGCCGGCCGAAGGGAGGAGGTGGACTCCCACCCCAATTCGGTTTGGGGAAAGGAGTCCACTCCTTCCTTCCCACCTCCCTCTTTCCTTTTTTCGTTTTTCCTTTAGTATTTTTCCCTTGTGTCGCCATAGCCCTCTTGGGCTGGCCTCACCAGTCCACTAAGGGCTGGTGCGCCACCCTAGGGTCACTGGACTCACTCCCGGGTGGGTGGGCCCCTCCTGGTGAATACGAGCAACCCATTCGTCACTCCCGGTACACTGCCGGTAATGCCCGAAAACTTTCTGGTAACCAAATGAAACCATACTATATATCAATATTTGTTTCCGAACCATTCCGGAAACCCTCGTGACGTTTGTGATCTCATCCGGGACTCCGAACAACATTTGGTCACCAACACATATAACTCAACTATACTAAAACG
This sequence comes from Hordeum vulgare subsp. vulgare, assembly GCF_904849725.1. Lineage (NCBI taxonomy): Eukaryota > Viridiplantae > Streptophyta > Magnoliopsida > Poales > Poaceae > Hordeum > Hordeum vulgare. Next base: position 122,517,301 of record NC_058521.1, on the reverse strand, counting down.
TCACTGAACCTTAAGTGTGTAGACCCCGTGGGTTTGAGAACTATGTAGACATGACCCGAGACACTCCTCGGTCAATATCCAATAGCGGGACCTGGATGTCCATATTGGATCCTACATATTCTATGAAGACCTCACCGGTCGAGCCTCTGTGCCAAAGATTCGTATAATTCCGTATAACATCCCCTTTGTCCTTTGGTATGTTACTTGCCCAAGATTTGATCGACTGTATTCTTATACCTATTTTAGTATCGCTACCGGCAAGTCTCTTTACTCGTTCCATAATACAAGATCCCGTGACTCACACTTGAGTCACATTGCTTGCAAGGCTTGTATGTGATGTTGTGTTACTGAGTGGGCCCCGAGATACGTCTCCGTCACACGGAGTGACAAATCCTAGTCTTGATCCATGCTAACTCAACGGACACCTTCGAAGATACCTGTAGAGCACCTTTATAGTCACCCAGTAACATTGTGACGTTTGATACACACAAGGTATTCCTCCGGTGTCAGTGAGTTACATGATATCATGGTGTTAGGAATGAACACTTGACACGCAGAAAACAATAGCAACAAAATGACACGATCACATGGTACGTTCATAGTTTAGGTCTAGTCCATCACATGATTCTCCTAATGATGTGATCTAGTTATCAAGTGACAACACTTGCATATGGTCAGAAAGCCTTAACCATCTTTGATGAACTAGCTGGCCAACTAGAGGCTTGCTAGGGACATTGTTTTGTCTATATATACACACATGTATCTATGCTTTCATTCAATACAATTATAGCATGGATAATAAATGATAATCTTGAAATAGGAAATATAATAATAACTATTTTGACATTGCCTCTAGGGCATATTTCCAACATTTCCATGGCCTTCCTAAGATATATTGCGTGTAGCTTCCACCGTTATACCATATGACTACTACACTCATTGTCATATTACTTTGATAGATCATGTAGCTGACATAGTATTTGTGATAAAGCCGCCATTCATCATTATTATACATGTGACGCTAGATCATAGCACATCCTGGTACATAGCTAGAGGCATTCACATAAATTCATATTTTTAGTAGTTTTTCCTATCAATTTGTAAGTAAATAGAAGTGTGAACCTTTTTCCTTATTAGGGCATTTTCTCAGTGAGGAAAGGATGATGGAGACAATGATCCCCCAACAAGTCAAGATGAGAATCAAGATGAAAAAGAAAAGGAAACAAGGAAAAAAGGAGAAAAATAAAATAAATAAATAAATTAGAGAAAAGAGATAATGGATGATGCTACTACCTCTTTTCCACACTTGTGCTTCAAAGTAGCACCACGTTTTCATATAGAGAGTCTCATGTTTTGTCACTTGTATATGGTAGTGGGAATTTTTCATTATAAAACTTGGCTTGTACTTTATGATGACAGTCTTCCTCAAATGACCAAGGTATTCATGAGCAAGCAAGTTGGATGCGCACCCACTTAGCTTCAATTGGGTTTTCATACACTTATAGATCTAGTGTATCCGTTGCATGGCAATTCCTTCTCCTCACATTGATATCGATTGGTGGGCATCTCCATAGCCCGTTGATCCACCTAGTTGATGCGAGACTTTCTTATCCACTTTTACCCCTTTAAAACATACCACTATATTTTATTCCACCTATATTCTATGTGCATAGTTCATGCTCATGTATTGAGTGAGGAATAAAAAGTTGAAGCGCGCTAAAAAGTATGATCCAATTTTCTGGCTTAACACCGTGGTGCTTGACATTTGTATTTGTGTAGTGAAGATGGAGCCATGCCACGCTAATATGATAAAATGTATGGATGGTAAATATTCTTAAGGTTGGTATACTTTGAAATTTTATGATAATGTTACTTACGTTCATGGATATTACTATGTTGATATTTGTTGATTCATTGTTTCTCAATGACTATACCTGCAAGAGATTACATGTTGTGTAGCATGTTAGATCAAAAATTATGTTTTTACCATTTATCTACTCGAGGACGAGCAAGAATTAAGCTTGGGGATGCTGATATGTATCCAATGCATCTATAATTTTTTAGTATTCCATGCTATTATATTATCATTCTAGGATACTTTCCACATATTTACTTGCTGGTATTATCATTCTAGCACTAACCTATTAACCTAGTGCCAAGTGCGAGTTGTTGTTTCGTCCATGTTTTTGGCTTTTCAGGAATATTTTACTAAACATAGTACAAATACCCCGTCACGTTTTGATGATTTTTTAATACAAAATAAGGACCTGGAAGCTTGAGAAGGATACCGGAGGCCCCACAGGGTGGCGCGAAGCAAACAAGGGACGTCCAGGGAGGTGGGTGCGCCCTGATAGCTTGAGTCCACGTCCCTTGGCCTCCGAACTTCATCTTTGTCCTATAAATTCACATATTCCCCAACAACCCTAAGGAGCTACTCAAAACACTTTTTTGCCGCCACAAGTGTGTGTTCTGTTGTGTGCCCATCAGAAGCCCAATTCCGGTGCCCTCCGACAGGGGGATCAATCATGGAGGGCCTCTATATAAACCTTGCTGCTCCCATGGTGATGTGTGACTAGTTCACCACAGACCCACAAGTCTGTAGTTAGTACCTAGATAACTATATTTTTCTATATGTTCTTCATTGCCATGATCACCGTGATTCCGGTGGTGACCTATCTTATGTTATCACTGTTGTGCAGTGTGTTTGTTGAGATCCGATGAATTGTGGGTTTATGTTTAGATTATTTATGACATTATATTGAGTCCCTTGGTGGTCTTTTCATATGTATGCATGATTATGATAGCTTCATCATTCTCTTTGGTCTACTGATTTAGTTTGGTCAACTTGATTGATTTACCTTTAACGGGAGAAGTGCATTGTAGTGGTTTCAATCTTGCGGTGCTCAATTCCGAGTGACAGAAAGGGACAAGGCATGTATTGTATTGCTTCCACTAAGGGTAAAACAATGGGGTTGGTTCATATTAACTGGGTTTACTTTGTCTACATCATGTCATTGTTCTCCAAGCATTACTCTATTTTCACATAATACTCTATATGGATGCTGGATAGCGGTTGATGGATTGAGTAATAGTAGCAGATGCATGCAGGAGTCGGTCTACTTTCTTACCGACATGATGCCTATATGTACTTATCATTGCCATCGATAAATATTGCATAACTATGCTCTTTTCTATCAATTTCCCAACAATAAATATGGCACAACTATGCGCTTTTCTATCAATTTACCCACTATATGCTTTCTATGAGAGAGAGAGAGAGAGGCCTCTAGCGAAAACTATGGCCTTCGGGTCTATTCACAGATATAAATACAAAAATTGAAAATACCTTTCTCCCATTATTTACTTTTCATTTATTTTCTATTTTATATTTATCAAACTATCCATCTACACTACTTATTACTTGCAAGTAATGAGTTCAAGGGGATTGACGACCCTCGTGTGTGTGGAGGGTGCAAGTGTGTGCTCTTTTGTGTGTAGGTGCTGAAGACAAGAAATTGCGTGGCCATCCTATTGGTTTGATAACCTTGGTTCTCACCGAGGGAAATACCTATCTATATTGTGCTGCATCATCCCCTCCTCTTTGGGGAAAACCCCAACGCAGATCACATGTATCACTTGCCTCCACCATCTCCATCAAGAGGGGTTCATCATCATTCTCAAGGACCCCCATATCATTTAACCCATTGTAATCTCATGAACCCTGATACTTGTGATCTACGTTGGGTTTTCCGTGAAGAGGAACGGGTAATTTCTGCAAAATATGGGTACGTATTTCTCTCAATTAAGAAACAAAGGTTTATCGAACCAACAGGAATATCGATCCTCAAACTTCTTCAGCGTGTGCACACAAAAGAGCAAAAAACTTGAACCCAACACGGGCAAGAGGGTTGTCAATCCCCTTGATGTCGTTATTTGCAAGCGAATGAGGTGTGTAGATAATTGTACACAATTGTAAAATACAAAATAAAATAAAATACAAATAAGAACAACATGATAAAGATAAGTTTTGTGGATATATAAGTGAATAGACCATGGGGCCATAGTGTTCTCTAGTGGTATCTCTCATGAAAGCAACATCCAATGTGTAAGCAAATTACTATTGGGCAATTGAGAGAAAAGCGGATAGTTATGCAATTTTCAGGGCAATGATCATGTGTATATAGGCATCATGTCTATAACAAAATAGGATAACTCCTACGTGCATGTAAAACTATTAATCCACTTCAAGAGCGCTTATATGCTTGCCTCTCTACGCATTAAGTTCATGACAAACGGAGTAATGCTTGGAGAATGATGACATGATGTAGACAAATTAAACTCAATCAATATGAATAAGACACATCGTCATATCCTTGGTAGAAACAACACAAAGACATATCTTGTCCCCTTCTATCACTGGGATATAGAAACCTGTCACGTTGAACCCACTACAATGCACCTCTCTCACCAAAGAAATATCAAACTACTTGGCCAAAGGCATTCAATAGATCAAAGAGATTTACAAAGATATGATGATCATACAATTAAGAATCATAATAATTTCAGAGAATACTCAAATACTTTTCATGAATTGTTTGAACATAAACCTAGAATTCACCGGATCCCAACAAACACACCATACGAAAGTATTACGTCGGATGGGTCAAAACGAATATGCAATGACCATTGTATTCAAGATCAAGAGAGATAGAGAGAGATAGCCATCTAGGTACTAACTTCGGACCTGTCAGTCCATGGTGAACTTCTCACACATCATCATGAGGGCAGCACCGTTGATGAAGAGGCCCTTTGTGATGGCTACCCCTCCGGTAGGGTGCAGGAACGGAGCTCCATATGGGATCGTCATGGAACAAAGACTTGTGGCGGCTGAAAAAGTGTTTCCTGATCGTCCATAGGGTTTTTGGAATATATGTGCCTCCCTCTAGCTGCGCTCTATTGGCTTGTGCCTCCCTCGTATGGCTTCTGGTATTCTACCGAGGCTTCGAGGTTTTCTTGTTGTCCAGAAAAAAATCATAAAAAGTTTTGGAGCAATGGGAATTCATTTGGATAGTAAATGTGAAAAGTAAAAAACACACGAAAAATACCAACTGGCACTACGCACTGGGTCAATAGGTTAGTGCTGAAAAATAATATAAATTGGTAAAGTATTACTCAAAAAGTACCCTAGAATGATAATATAATAGCGTGGAACAATAAAAAATTATAGAGACGTTGGAGACATATCAAGCATTCCCAAGCTTAATTCCTCCTTGTTCACGAGTAGGTAAATGATAAAATATAATATTTGATATGACATGCTACCCAATATGCAATCCTTTGCATGTATGCTCACTGAGAAATGATGAATTAACAAACATCAACATAGTAATATTTATAAGCAGAAGGACCAAAATGATCAATCTTTTAAAGTATATGATCCTGAAAGAATGTTTACTACCATTCATTTTATCATATTTGCAAGGCATGGATCCATCTTCACCACATTAATACAAATGTAAAGCACCACGGTGTCCAAGTCACCCAATTGGATCATACTTTTTCAATGTACATGAACTTTTTATTCTTCATGCAATAAATGAGTGTGGTCCATGGACATATCATAAAGGTGGAATAGAATATGGTGGTAGATATCAAAGGGGTGAATAGTGGAGAAGATAGTCTCACATCAACTAGGCGTACCGACGGGATATGGAGATGCTCATTGGTAGATGTCAATGCAAGGAGTAGGGATTGCCATGCAAAGCTCGATGATCATCACACTTTTATTTACTTACAACTCAATCAAAACTCGATATGAAGAACTATGAAGCAATATGACTCAATATGAATGCCTCTGGAAGTGTACTAGGATGTGCACTGATCTAGTATGACAAGCATCAATAATACAATGAACAGTGGCTTTGCAACAAATGCTATGTCAGCTCTATATGATCATGCAAAGCTATATGATGATAAATGAACTAGCCATATGATGTAACAGTGGAATTTGCATTGCAATATATTTCGGAATGGCTATGGAAATGCCATAATAGGTAGGTACGGTGGCTGTTTTGAGGAAGATATAGGAAGGCTTATGTGTGATAGAGCTTATCATGTCACGGGGTTTGGATGCTTCGGCAAAGTTTGCACCGATCCTTGAGGTGAGAATGGGCAATGCACGATACCGAAGAGGCTAACAAAATATGAGGAGGTGAGATTGCGTATGTCCATGGTTTCACATAAGTCATGAAGAAATCATATACTTATTGCAAAGTTTTATTAGTTTTATCACAAATCAAAGCACTACTCGCATGCCCCGAGGGTTAGTTTTGCGAGGAGTTAACCATCACACGCCTCCTACCTGAAACAACACTAGGATTTTAACGATGAATAGAAATGCTCACACATCCCCCCATGCCTTTTTAATATTCAGAAATACAACATATTAACACCTTTTAATACCAATACTTCTATAAATAAACAATGATGCAATCACACCCTTTTTCATATTACCACATCAATATCATTAACCCACAATTTCTCTTTATGTGCAGCATGATGGTTTTTATTATCACTCATTAAATACCTATTACTCTTGGACTAGCCTTATGAGCCACACAAATTACCGTTACTATTTATTAACTCTCAAACAAATATAAGTGAAGAATGAGAGTGCAAATATTTCTACAAAATCTATACGGCAGAGTGCTCAAAAAGATATAAGTGATGTACTTGAGAAACTGCTAAGCTCAAAAGATATAAGTGAAGCACATAGAGTATTCTAACAAATCATGATGATTGGGGCAATAAAATGATGATTGGGTCAAACTAAAAATAAAATGAAACAAAAGAAAATGACGCTCCAAGCAAAACTCATATCATGCGACGAATAAAAACGTAGCTCCAAGTGACATATCGATGGATTGAGACGAAAGAGGGGATGCCTTTCGGGGCCTCCCCAAGATAAGATTCTTGAGTCTTCCTAGAGTATTATATCGGGATGCCTTTGGAACTCCCAATGTTAGGCTCTTGCCTATCCTTATTCCTGTGTCCATCGTGATAACACCCAAAACTTTAAAACTTCAATCACACAAAACTCAACAAAACTTCATGAGATTCGTTAGTATAAGCAACATATCAAATAATTAGATATTGCCATAAATAGATTCATATTTCATTATTTCATGATATGTACTGCATTCAAACTTCTCCATGTCTTATACCCCCTGATACAATCTATAGCATCATCAAAACAAGCAAATTATGCAAGTAAAAACAGAATTTGTCTAGAACAGAACCGTGTGTAATGATGTGTAAAGAACCTATACTTCTGTAACTCCCAAAATTCTGACAAACTAGGACGACCTGAGTAATTAGGAGATAAATATTGTGTAAAACATTCATCTTAAAAGACGTTCCAGTATAATCAGAGAAATTCTACGCTCGATTCTACATATCATACAAGTCATCCCAAAGGATTTACTTGGCACAAACACTAATTTAAGAATAAAAACACAATCATTAAAGAGGCAATAATCATGTTACCACTACTGAAATTTAGAAATTTGCCGTCTGCCAAGGCGGACAGCAAAGGGTGCAACCACGGACGGCAAAGGCTTTGCCGTCGGTCAGCTGATGGCAAAGTAGACGGCAAAAAAAATGCGGTGAAGAGGTTCTTTGCCGTCTGCTTTCCCAAAGCGGACGACAAAGAATCTTTGCCATGAGGGGGCAGACGGCAAAATAAATGGGACGGCACATATTGCAACGTCCCCGTTAAGTGTTAACGGCAGGCCTCCTCCCTTTGCTGTCTGCCTTCCCCCCTTTTCCCTGTGGTGGCAGACGGCAAAAAGGGGAGAAAGAGGGGGCAGATTCCCCTCTTTGTTGTCTGCCTTCCCCCCTTTGCCATGTGGGGGCAGACGGCAAAGAGGGGAGAGAGAGGGGGCAGATTCCCCCCTTTGCCGTCTGGCTTCCCCCCTTTGCCATATGGGGGCAGATGGCAAAGAGGGGAACGAGCCCCTTATTTATTTATTTTTTGTTATATCCAGCATTTTTAACAATAATCAGGATATATATATGTATATTTGACATAAATAAATTTCTTTCCGTACTCATAACCATATTAAAATAACCTCTTATATCTAGCTTTCAAGTTGCATCCGTACCAAACCATATATTACACCAGTTTCATCCACGTGCATACAAAGTTTCATATATTCATATACTACAATAGTTTCAATACAACCCATGGTACAAGAAATCATCTTCAAGCATTCCATCAATATTTTCCGCTTCCCGTGAAGTGATGGTAATCTGCGAAATCAAAAATAAGAAAGTTAGAAGAATAATACTAGATGAAGTAGTGTATATATAGGTTATTTTGGAGAGAAATTAGCTAAGTTTAAACCATTTAGGAGCTAAATAAGCTAATTATGTCATTTAGGTGGAACCCTAGATAACTATAGGTCGTTTCGGAGCTAACTTGGGTAAAATAGGTCATTCCGGAGCAAACTATGCTTATTAAGCCATTTTTGATCTAGCTAAGCTAATTATAGGCCATTTAATACCTAAGTTAGGGGAATAGGTCATGTTGCAGCTACGTAAGCCTTATCATGACATTTAGGAGAGAACTTAGCTAACTGTAGGTCATGTTTTATTAAATAGACCATTTAGGAGCTAACTAAGCTAATTATGTCATTTCGTAGGATAATTAGCCAATTTAGCCTTTCTTGGATGAGTCTAAGCTACGAGAAGAAGAGAAAGAGAAGAAGAAGTAAAAGAAGGAGGAGGAGGAGGAGGAGGAGAAGGAGAAGGAAGAGGAGAAGAAGAAGAAAAGAAGAAGGAGAAGGAGAAGGAGGAAGAAGGAGGAAGAAGAAGGAGAACGAGAAGGAGGAAAAAGGAGGAGAAGAAGGAGAAGGAGCTCCTCCTTCTCCTTCTTCTCCTCCTTCTTCTCCTTCTTCTTATCCTCCTCCCTCTCCTTCTTCTTCTCCTCTTCTTCTTCTTCCTTCCTTTCATTTTTCCTCTTTCTTCTCGTCTTGTCCCCTTCTTCGGGCTAAATTGGCTAAGAATGCCTTTTTGGAGCTAATTATGTCATTTCGAGGACAATTAGCTAAGTATAGGTCATTTTTTATTAAATATGTCATTTTGGAGCTAACTAAGCTAATTATGTCATTTAGATGGATAATTAGCCAATTTAGCCTTTCTTGGATGAGTCTAAGCTACGTAGAAAAAGAGGAAGAGAAGAAGAAGTAAATGAAGAAGGAGGAGGAGGAGGAGGAGGAGAAGGAGAAGGAAGAGGACAAGAAGAACAAAAGAAGAAGGAGAAGGAGAAGGAGGAAGAAGGAGGAAGAAGAAGGAGAAGGAGGAGCTCCTTCTCCTTCTTCTCCTTCTTCTTATCCTCCTCCCTCTCCTTCTTCTTCTTCTCCTCTTCTTCTTCTTCCTTCCTTTCATATTTCCTCTTTCTTCTCGTCTTGTCCCCTTCTTCGGGCTAAATTGGCTAAGAATGCCTTTTTGGAGCTAATTATGTCATTTCAAGGATAATTAGCTAAGTATAGGTCATTTTTTATTAAATAGGTCATTTTGGAGCTAACTAAGCTAATTATGTCATTTAGATGGATAATTAGCCAATTTAGCCTTTCTTGGATGAGTCTAAGCTACGAAGAAGAAGAGAAAGAGAAGAAGAAGTAAAATAAGGAGGAGGAGGAGGAGGAGGAGGAGAAGGAGAAGGAAGAGGAGAAGAATAAGAAAAGAAGAAGGAGAAGGAGAAGGAGGAAGAAGGAGGAAGACGAAGGAGAAGGAGGAGCTCCTTCTCCTTCTTCTGCTCCTTCTTCTCCTTCTTCTTATCCTCCTCCCTCTCCTTCTTCTTCTTCTCCTCTTCTTCTTCTTCCTTCCTTTCATTTTTCCTCTTTATTCTCCTCTCGTCCCCTTCTTCAGGCTAAATTGGCTAATAATGCCTTTTTGGAGCTAATTATGTCATTTCGAGGATAATTAGCTAAGTATAGGTCATTTTTTATTAAATAGGTCATTTTGGAGCTAACTAAGCTAATTATGTCATGTAGATGGATAATTAGCCAATTTAGACTTTCTTGGATGAGTGTAAGCTGCGTAGAAGAAGAGAAAGAGAAGAAGAAGTAAAAGAAGGAGGAGGAGGAGGAGGAGAAGGAGAAGGAGAAGGAGGAAGAAGGAGGAAGAAGAAGGAGAAGGAGAAGGAGGAAGAAGAAGGAGAAGGAGAAGGAGGAAGAAGGAGGAAGAAGAAGGAGAAGGAGGAGCTCCCTCTCCTTCTTCTCCTCCTTCTTCTCCTTCTTCTTATCCTCCTCCCTCTCCTTCTTCTTCTCCTCTTCATCTTCATCCTTCCTTTCATTTTTCCTCTTTCTTCTCGTCTTGTCCCCTTCTTCGGGCTAAATTGGCTAAGAATGCCTTGTTGGAGCTAATTATGTCATTTCGAGGATAATTAGCTAAGTATAGGTCATTTTTTATTAAATAGGTCATTTTGGAGCTAACTAAGCTAATTCTGTCATTTAGATGGATAATTAGCCAATTTAGCCTTTCTTGGATGAGTCTAAGCTACGTAGAAGAAGAGAAAGAGAAGAAGAAATAAAATAAGGAGGAGGAGGAGGAGGTGGAGGAGAAGGAGAAGGAAGAGGAGAAGAAGAAGAAAAGAAGAAGGAGAAGGAGAAGGAGGAAGAAGGAGGAAGAAGAAGTAGAAGGAGGAGGTCCTTCTCCTTCTTCTCCTCCTTCTCCTTCTTCTTATACTCCTCCCTCTCCTTCTTCTTCTTCTCCTCTTCTTCTTCTTCCTTCCTTTCATTTTTCCTCTTTCTTCTCCTCTTGTCCCCTTCTTCGGGCTAAATTGGCTAATAATGCCTTTTTGGAGCTAATTATGTCATTTCGGGGATAATTAGCTAAGATAGTTCATTTTTATTAAATAGGTCATTTTGGAGCTAACTAAGCTAATTATGTCATTTAGATGGATAATTAACCAATTTAGCCTTTCTTGGATGAGTCTAAGCTACGTAGAAGAAGAGAAAGAGAAGAAAAGTAAAAGAGGTAGGAGGAGGAGGAGAAGGAGAAGGAAGAGGAGAAGAAGAAGAAAAGAAGAAGGAGAAGGAGAAGGAGGAAGAAGGAGGAAGAAGAAGCAGAAGGAGGAGCCCCTTCTCCTTCTTCTCCTCCTTCTTCTCCTTCTTCTTATCCTCCTCCCTCTCCTTCTTCTTCTTCTCCTCTTCTTCTTCTTCCTTCCTTTCATTTTTCCTCTTTCCTCTCGTCTTGTCCCCTTCTTCGGGCTAAATTGGCTAAGAATGCCTTTTTGGAGCTAATTATGTCATTTCGGGGATAATTAGCTAAGTATAGGTCATTTTTTATTAAATAGGTCATTTTGGAGCTAACTAAGCTAATTATGTCATTTAGATGGATAATTAGCCAATTTAGCCTTGCTTGGATGAGTCTAAGCTACGTATAAGAAGAGAAAGAGAAGCAGAAGTAAAAGAAGGTGGAGGAGGAGGAGAAGGAGAAGGAGAGGAGAAGAAGAAGAAAATAATAAGGAGAAGGAGAAGGAGGAAGAAGGAGGAAGAATAAGGAGAAGGAGGAGCCCCTTCTCCTTCTTCTCCTCCTTCTTCTCCTTCTTCTTATCCTCCTCCCTCTCCTTCTTCTTCTTCTCCTCTTCTTCTTCTTCCTTCCTTTCATTTTTCCTCTTTCTTCTCGTCTTGCCCCCTTCTTCGGGCTAAATTGGCTAAGAATGCCTTTTTGGAGCTAATTATGTCATTTCGAGAATAAGTAGCTAAGTGTAGGTCATTTTTTATTAAATAGGTCATTTTGGAGCTAACTAAGCTAATTATGTCATTTAGATGGATAATTATCCAATTTAGCCTTTCTTGGATGAGTCTAAGCTACGTAGAAGAAGAGAAAGAGAAGAAGAAGTAAAAGAAGGAGGAGGAGGAGGAGGAGGAGGATGAGAAGGAAGAGGAGAAGAAGAAGAAGAAAAGAAGAAGGAGAAGGAGAAGGAGGAAGAAGGAGGAATAAGAAGGAGAAGGAGGAGCTCCTTCTCCTTCTTCTGCTCCTTCTTCTCCTTCTTCTTGTCCTCCTCCCTCTCCTTCTTCTTCTTCTCCTCTTCTTCTTCTTCGTTCCTTTCATTTTTCCTCTTTCTTCTCCTCTTGTCCCCTTCTTCAGGATAAATTGGCTAATAATGCCTTTTTGGAGCTAATTATGTCATTTCGAGGATAATTAGCTAAGTATAGGTCATTTTTTTTATTAAATAGGTCATTTTGGAGCTAACTCAGCTAATTATGTCATTTAAATGGATAATTAGCCAGTTTAGCCTTTCTTGGATGAGTCTAAGCTACGTAGAAAAAGAGAAAGAGAAGAAGAAGTAAAAGAAGGAGGAGGAGGAGGAGGAGGAGGAGAAGGAGAAGGAAGAGGAGAAGAACAAGAAAATAAGAAGGAGAACGAGAAGGAGGAAGAAGGAGGAAGAAGAAGGAGAAGGAGGAGCTCCTTCTCCTTCTTCTACTCCTTCTTCTCCTTCTTCTTATCCTGCTCCCTCTTCTTCTTCTTCTTCTCCTCTTCTTCTTCTTCCTTCCTTTCATTTTTCCTCTTTCTTCTCGTCTTGTCCCCTTCTTCGGGCTAAATTGGCTAAGAATGCCTTTTTGGAGCTAATTATGTCATTTCGAGGATAATTAGCTAAGTATAGGTCATTTTTTATTAAATAGGTCACTTTGGAGCTAACTAAGCTAATTTTGTCATTTAGATGGATAATTAGCCAATTTAGCCTTTCTTGGATGAGTCTAAGCTACGTAGAAGAAGAGAAAGAGAAGAAGAAGTAAAAGAAGGAGGAGGAGGAGGAGGAGAAGGAGGAGAAGGAGAAGGAAGAGGAGAAGAAGAAGAAAAGAAGAAGGAGAAGGAGAAGGAGGAAGAAGGAGGAAGAAGAAGTAGAAGGAGGAGCTCCTTATCCTTCTTCTCCTCCTGCTTCTCCTTCTTCTTATACTCCTCCCTCTCCTTCTTCTTCTTCTCCTCTTCTTCTTCTTCCTTCCTTTCATTTTTGCTCTTTCTTCTCCTCTTGTCCCCTTCTTCGGGCTAAATTGGCTAATAATGCCTTTTTGGAGCTAATTATGTCATTTCGGGGATAATTAGCTAAGATAGGTCATTTTTATTAAATAGGTCATTTTGGAGCTAACTAAGCTAATTATGTCATTTAGATGGATAATTAACCAATTTAGCCTTTCTTGGATGAGTCTAAGCTACGTAGAATAAGAGAAAGAGAAGAAAAGTAAAAGACGTAGGAGGAGGAGGAGAAGGAGAAGGAAGAGGAGAAGAAGAAGAAAAGAAGAAGGAGAAGGAGAAGGAGGAAGAAGGAGGAAGAAGAAGGAGAAGGAGGAGCCCCTTCTCCTTCTTCTCCACCTTCTTCTCCTTCTTCTTATCCTCCTCCCTCTCCTTCTTCTTCTTCTCCTCTTCTTCTTCTTCCTTCCTTTCATTTTTCCTCTTTCTTCTCGTCTTGTCCCCTTCTTCAGGCTAAATTGTCTAAGAATGCCTTTTTGGAGCTAATTATGTCATTTCGGGAATAATTAGCTAAGTATAGGTCATTTTTTATTAAATAGGTCATTTTGGAGCTAACTAAGCTAATTATGTCATTTAGATGGATAATTAGCCAATTTAGCCTTGCTTGGATGAGTCTAAGCTACGTATAAGAAGAGAAAGAGAAGAAGAAGTAAAAGAAGGAGGAGGAGGAGGAGAAGGAGAAGGAGAGGAGAAGAAGAAGAAAATAATAAGGAGAAGGAGAAGGAGGAAGAAGGAGGAAGAAGAAGGAGAAGGAGGAGCCCCTTCTCCTTCTTCTCCTCCTTCTTCTCCTTCTTCTTATCCTCCTCCCTCTCCTTCTTCTTCTTCTCCTCTTCTTCTTCTTCCTTCCTTTCATTTTTCCTCTTTCTTCTCGTCTTGTCCCCTTCTTCGGGCTAAATTGGCTAAGAATGCCTTCTTCGAGCTAATTATGTCATTTCGAGGATAATTAGCTAAGTATAGGTCATTTTTTATTAAATAGGTCATTTTGGAGCTAACTAAGCTAATTCTGTCATTTAGATGGATAATTCGCCAATTTAGCCTTTCTTGGATGAGTCTAAGCTACGTAGAAGAAGAGAAAGAGAAGAAGAAGTAAAATAAGGAGGAGGAGGAGGAGGAGGAGAAGGAGAAGGAAGAGGAGAAGACGAAGAAAAGAAGAAGGAGAAGGAGAAGGAGGAAGAAGGAGGAAGAAGAAGGAGAAGGAGGAGCTCCTTCTCCTTCTCCTCCTTCTTCTCCTTCTTCTTATCCTCCTCCCTCTCCTTCTTCTTCTTCTCCTCTTCTTCTTCTTCCTTCCTTTCATTTTTCCTCTTTCTTCTCGTCTTGTCCCCTTCTTCGGGCTAAATTGGCTAAGAATGCCTTTTTGGAGCTAATTATGTCATTTCAAGGATAATTAGCTAAGTATAGGTCATTTTTTATTAAATAGGTCATTTTGGAGCTAACTAAGCTAATTATGTCATTTAGATGGATAATTAGCCAATTTAGCCTTTCTTGGATGAGTCTAAGCTACGTAGAAGAAGAGAAAGGGAAGAAGAAGTAAAAGAAGGAGGAGGAGGAGGAGGAGGAGGAGAAGGAGAATAAGAGGAGAAGAAGAAGAAAATAAGAAGGAGAAGGAGAAGGAGGAAGAAGGAGGAAGAAGAAGGAGAAGGAGGAGCTCCTTGTCCTTCTCCTCCTCCTTCTCCTTCTTCTTATCCTCCTCCCTCTCCATCTTCTTCTTCTCCTCCTCTTCTTCTTCCTTCCTTTCATTTTTCCTCTTTCATCTCCTCTTGTCCCCTTCTTCAGGCTAAATTGGCTGAGAATGCCTTTTTGGAGCTAATTATGTCATTTCTAGGATAATTAGCTAAGTATAGGTCATTTTTTATTAAATATGTCATTTTGGAGCTAACTAAGCTAATTATGTCATCTAGCTATCTTTTATTAAAACACTAGAAATAACATACCTAAGTTAGGGTCAAGCACGGTGGCCCTGGCTTGTTTCACGTGGAGAAGGCTGCCCTGGAGAAGGCTCGACTGTAGAAGGGTCGTGCGATGCGTTTCGGGAGATATTCTGCACCAAACATCGTTTGCAATGTCTAGTTAGCATGAGGAAACTCTTAAGATCACTCCACTGAAATGAAACTCACCGTCCCCGCCACGTTAATGACTGGCATCGGCGGAGGGACTTGGCCGTTCTTCTCGCACATAGACTGTACATTTGGTTTCGACAAGTCAAACTTTTTATTTATTAATGAAACGGACATTCAAATGCAAGATTTGAAATAACATGAAGAAGAAACTTACCGCGAGTAGCTCGTATATGGCCCTGGTAGATGCATCATTCTGTGCCCTCTCCGCCTCCACCAATGCAGTCGTCCTCTCCTCCAGCTCCCTAATTTCCTTATCCTTCTCCGCCATAGCCGCCTGCAGTCGTCCTCTTGTACGAGGCAGTATGGGCCATCGCATACAGGTCGTACATCTGTGGCGCCTCCGTCTTATTGTGACGCGCCTAAAAGAGAGAGAGAGGAAAATTGTATTGGTAAAGGGCTCAAGATAGCATTAAGAATGAATTGCATGAGGCATGAAGCAAACCACATACCCAGTTCTCGCCAAATTGGATTAAGTTGACGCTCCCTTGATGGTGTGGCACGCCAACCATTTTGTCACGCCTCTCCTTGGCATTGTTGTGGCTGGCCTCCCACGTTTCGGAGCACCACTAATCCACCAAGGCCTCCCAACAATCCATCTTATCCACACACCATCTCGGGGCACCTAAGTTAATAAAGAGAAATTTGAGCGCGTAAGAACCAAATCAAGGAAACTAACTACAAAGCCTTAATAATATGTAATTACCTTCATGTAATGCTCCTTCTCCATCTTAGCATCACGACACTTCCCCTTGTCAAGCCTAATACGCCGCGTGGCATAGTAGTCTCGAACAGCCTGCACCCGAGCCTCGTGCCGAAAGTTTTGAAGTAGGCGGCGACATTCTGTTTCGATAACCTTTGCCGCGTCCTCCTCGTATCCCTCCTCACACCTGTAGTAGGTATGCAAACGAGACAACACCGATTAGTTCTTGTCTTTTCTGAAGTTATGGTCAGGATCCAGGAATTGTCTATGCATGTCGAAGCAAGAATACTTGCGACCAGCCTGTAGCCAACGGAACTGAAGAGCTGCCTTGCATGTGGTGCACGGGAACCTTCCATGCACACACCAACCAACGAATAGCGCAAACGCCGGATAATCATGCGTCGAGTACATGTACCACACATGCATTTTGAAATTTGTTTTGGTAGCCGCATCGTAGGTCTTGATCCCATTATCCCAGGCTTCTTGCAACTCATCGTTAAGCAGCTGCATGTACACATTCATATTCTTCCCCGGATAGTTGGGCCGTGGAATTATCAACGTCAGGAAAATGTTCTTTCTTTTCATAATCTCTCCGGGTGGCAAATTTAGTGGAATGACAAATACAGGCCAACAACTGTATTGTGTTGTCGTCATACCATACACATTGAACCCATCCGTGTTGATGGCAACTCTAGGTTGCCTTGGATCTTCCGATTTATCCTTATGTAATGCATCGAAGTACCTCCACGCAAAACCATCTGAAGTGTGTACTAGCATATTGTTCCCATCCGCATCTAGTTAGGTTCTTTTGCCCAATTTGTGCCATGTCATCTATCTGGCCGTCACCTTGATCATGAAAAGACGTTGAAATCTTGGTACGATTGGCAGATATCGAACAACACTAATGGGGATTTTGGTCTGATTCTTCTCACCCATGCCGTTGTCTACCACAATATACCTGGAAGAATTGCAAATGGGGCAATAGTTCAAGGCCGCATACTCCAGCCTAAATAAGGCACATCCATTCTCACAGGAATGTATCTTCTCATAGGGCATCTTAAGTACACGGAGGATTTTCTCTGACTGGTACAGGTTTGCAGGCAGTACATGGCCTTTGGGTAGAAAGAGTCCAAATATCGTCATCATCGCGTCGTAGCATTCTCTTCCTAGGTTGATTTGAGCCTTCAGAGCCATTACTTGCGCGATGGCATCCAGCTGACAAAGCTCAGTCTGCTCGTGGAGAGGACGTTTAGAAGACTCTAGCATTTCATAGAAGGCCTTTGCAGATTCCTCCATCTCATCGTCGGAAACACGAGCATCATCAAAGTCTTACAACATGTCTTCAATCCCGGTACCATGCTCATCGGTGCAACGACGAATCACCTCAGCTCTGGCACGTTGGTCAGACTCACCATGAAAAGTCCACACTGTATAATTAGGCGTAAAACCCCACTTCTGCAGGTGTTTACCCATTTCAAACTCTGTCTTCTTTTTCCAGTTGTCGCAGTTGGGACAGGGGCACCACGTTTTATGCTGGCCATTCGCAAATGCAGCTCTCACAAACCCCCTGGTTTTTGTTAACCATTCATGGGTCATGTCTTTCTGACTAGGGTGACCAGTGTACATCCAAGCACGATCACTCATGTTGCCTAGCTACCTATGGGGCACAAGAAATAAATATATAATTCATCATATATATTCATACGCTAATCAAGTTTGTCAGTTTTATTACGTCCATGCAACCTACACGCTAATAGGTAAAGATAGGTCCTAATCCCACTCGAGTATGTGTAGACTGGGTTCGTTTTCCCATGCTCTGCTCCAGATGCGACGCAGAATTTCGGCAGCACCTCCCCGCTGTTCTCCTGATACACGTCTCGGAAATAAGCAGAGAGGATGTGTACCCGAAGAACAACAGGGGAGGCACTGACGAAATTCCGCATCGGATCCAGAGCACAGCATACGGGAAAACAAACCCAATCTACACATGCTCGGGCTGTCCATGGATAATGTTGGACAATTCGAAAGGATGGCGGTTATAAATATGCAAAGAAATGCATATCTATAGATGCCGCCCTTTCGAATGGGAGATGCATACTGGTCACGCATACTCATGATTGAAGAAACCTATAGCTAGCAAGTTTCATTGGCACGAAGACCGGGACAGAGCAAATTAAGGGGGTAGGAGGAGAAGTCATTTGTGCTCACCAACAAACGCAAGGGCGGAGCTCGTCCAACGCACGTGGAGGTCGTCGAACAACTGCACATTGAAATTCACACGATCAACACAAATACGATGTTTTTGTTGGGGAACTTCGCATCGGAAACAAAAATATTCCTACGCGCACGAAGACCTATCATGGTGATGTCCATCTACGAGAGGGGATGAGTGATCTACGTACCCTCGTAGACCGTACAGCAGAAGCGTTAGAGAACGCGGTTGATGTAGTGGAACGTCCTCACGTCCCTCTATCCGCCCCGCGAACAATCCCACGATCAGTCCCACGATCTAGTACCGAACGGACGGCACCTCCGCGTTCAGCACACGTAGAGCTCGATGATGATCTCGGCCTTCTTGATCCAGCAAGAAAGACGGAGAGGTAGAAGAGTTCTCCGACAGCGTGACGGCGCTCCGCAGGTTGGTGATGACCTTGTCTCAGCAGGGCTCCGCCCGAGCTCCGCAGAAACGCGATCTAGAGGAAAAACCGTGGTGGTATGTGGTCGGGCTGCCGTGGAAAAAGTCGTCTCAAATCAGCCCTAAAACCTCTGTATATATAGGTGGGAGGGAGGGGGCCTTTCCTTGGGGTCCAAGGACCCTCAAGGGGGTCGGCCGAGCCAAGGGGGAGGACTCTCCCCCCCCCCCAAACCGAGTTGGACTAGGTTTGGTGGGAGGGAGTCCCCCTCCCTTCCCACCTCCTCCTTTTTTTTTCTTTTCCTCTTGATTTTTCTTCTCTTGGTGCATAGAACACTTGTGGGCTGTCCCACCAGCCCACTAAGGGCTGGTGTGCCTCCCCCAAGGCCTATGGGCTTCCCCGGGGTGGGTTGCCCCCCCGGTGAACTCCCGGAATCCATTCGTCATTCCCGGTAACTCCGAAAACCTTCCGATAATCAAATGAGGTCATCCTATACATCAATCTTCGTTTCCGGACCATTCCGGAAACCCTCGTGACGTCCATGATCTCATCCGGGACTCCGAACAACATTCGGTAACCAACCATATAACTCAAATACGCATAAAACAACGTCGAACCTTAAGTGTGCAGACCCTGCGGGTAAGAGAACTATGTAAACATGACCCGAGAGACTCCTCGGTCAATATCCAATAGCGGGACCTAGATGCCCATATTGGATCCTACATATTCTATGAAGATCTTATCGTTTGAACCTCAGTGCCAAGGATTCGTATAATCCCGTATGTCATTCCCTTTGTCCTTCGGTATGTTACTTGCTCGAGATTCGATCGTCAGTATCCGCATACCTATTTCAATGTCGCTTACCGGCAAGTCTCTTTACTCGTTCCGTAATACAAGATCCCGCAACTTACACTAAGTTACATTGCTTGCAAGGCTTGTGTGTGATGTTGTATTACCGAGTGGGCCCCGAGATACCTCTCCGTCACACGGAGTGACAAATCCCAGTCTTGATCCATACTAACTCAACGAACACCTTCGGAGATACCTGTAGAGCATCTTTATAGTCACCCAGTTACGTTGCAACGTTTGATACACACAATGCATTCCTCCGGTGCCCGTGAGTTATATGATCTCATGGTCATAGGAACAAATACTTGACATGCAGAAAACAGTAGCAACAAAATGACACGATCAACATGCTACGTCTATTAGTTTGGGTCTAGTCCATCACATGATTCTCCTAATGATGTGATCCCGTTATCAAGTGACAACTCTTTCCTATGGCCAGGAAACCTTGACCATCTTTGATCAACGAGCTAGTCAACTAGAGGCTTACTAGGGGCAGTGTTTTGTTTATGTATCCACACAAGTATTGTGTTTCCAATCAATACAATTATAGCATGGATAATAAACGATTATCATGAACTAAGAAATATAATAATAACTAATTTATTATTGCCTCTAGGGCATATTTCCAACAGTCTCCCACTTGCACTAGAGTCAATAATCTAGTTCACATCACCATGTGATTCCAACGAATCCAACACCCATATAGTTATGGGGTCTGATCACGTCTTGCTCGTGAGAGAGGTTTTAGTCAATGGTTCTGAAACTTTCAGATCCGTGCGTTCTTTACAAATCTTTATGTCATCTTATAGATACTGCTACTACGCGCTACTCGGAAATGCTTCAAATATCTACTCTACTATACGAATCCGTTTCACTACTCATAGTTATTCGGATTAGTGTCAAAGCTTGCATTGACGTAACCCTTTACGACAAACTCTTTAACCACCTCCATAATCGAGAAAAATTCCTTAGTCCATTAGTTACTAAGGATAAATTTCGACCGCTGCTAGTGATTCAATCATGGATCACTCTGTGTACCTCTCAACCTACTTTGAGTCAAGGCACACATCAGGTGCGGTACACAGCATGGCATACTTTAGATTCTACGGCTAAGGCATAGAAGACGACCTTCGTCTATTCTCTTTATTCTGCCGTGGTCGGGTTTTGAGTCTTACTCAAATTCACACCTCACAACGCAACCAAGAACTCCTTCTTTGCTGATCTATTTTGAACTCTTTCAAAAACTTGTCAAGGCATGCATCTTGTTGAAACTTCTATTAAGCGCTTTCGATCTATCTCCATAAATCTTTGATGCTCAACGTTCAAGTAGCTCAATCCAGGTATTCCTTTGAAAACTCCTTTCAAACAACCTTGTATGCTTTACAGAAATTCTACATTACTTCTGATACACAATATGTCAACCACATATACTTATCAGAAATTCTATAGTGCTCCCACTCACTTCTTTGGAAATACAAGTTTCTCATAAACCTTGCACAAACCCAAAATCTTTGATCATCTCATCAAAGTGCATATTCCAACTCCGAGATGCTTGCACCAGTCCAATGAAGGATCGCTGGAGCTTGCATACTTGCTAGTATCTTTAGGATCGACAAAACCTCCTGGTTGTATCACATACAATGTTTGCTCAAGGAAACCGTCGAGGAAACAATGTTTTGGCATCCTATGTGCAATATTTCATAAATAATGCAACAACTACTAACATAATTCTAACAGACTTTTAGCATCGCTACGAGTGAGAAAGTCTCATCATAGTCAACTTGTTTGATCTTGTCAGAAACATCTTTGCGACAAGTCGAGCTTTTAATAATAGTGACTTATCACTATCATCGTCTGTCTTCCTTTTAAAGATCCATCTTTACTCAATAGACTTATGACCATCAAGTAGTTCTTCCAAAGTCTACACTTTGTTTTCATACATGGATCCTCTCTCGGATTTCATGGCCTCCAGCCATTTGTCGGAATCCGGGCCCACCATTGCTTTCTCCATAACTCGTAGGTTCACTGTTGCTCAACAACATTACCTCCAAGACAGGGTTACCGTACCACTCTGTAGTAGTATGTGACCTTGTCAACCTACGAGGCTTGTAGTAACTTGATCCGATGCTTGATGATCACCATCATCAGCTTCCACTTCAATTGGTGTAGGCGCCACAGGAACAACTTCCTGCGCCCTGCTACACACTGGTTGAAGTGATGGTTCAATAACCTCATCAAGTTCTACTACCCTCCCACTCAATTCTTTCGAGAGAAACCTTTCCTCGAGAAAGGATCCGTTTCTAGAAACAAACACTTTGCTTTCGGATCTGAGATAGGAGATGTACCCAACTGTTTTGGATATCCTATGAAGATGCATTTATCCGTTTTGGGTTCGAGCTTATCAGACTGAAACTTTTTCACATAAGTGTCGAAGCCCCAAACTTTCAAGAAACGACAGTTTAGATTTCTCTAAACCTCAGTCTATACTGTGTCATCTGAACGGAAATACGCGGTGCCCTATTTTAAAGTGAGTGCGGTTGTCTTTAATGCATAACCCATAAACGATAGTGGTAATTCGATAAGAGACATCATAGTATGCACCATACCAAATAGTGCGTCGCTATGGCGTTCAGACACATCATCACACTATGATGTTCTAGGTGGCATGAACCGCGAAACAATTTCCACATTGTCTTAACTGCATACCAAAACTCGTAACTCAGATATTCATTTCTATGGTAATATCGTAGACAATTTATCCTCTTGTTACGACGAACTTCACTCCGAAACAGAATTGAACTTTTCAATATTTCAGACTTGTGATTCATTAAGCAAATACTCTAGTATCTACTCAAATCGTCATTGAAGTAAGAACATAATGATATCCACTGCGTGCCTCAGCACCCATTGGACTGCATACATCAAAATGTATCACTTCCAACAAGTTACTATCTTATTTCATCTCAATGAAAACCAGGCCTTGCTCATGTGGTATGATATGCATGTCACTAGTGATTCAAAATCAAGTGAGTATAAAGATCCATCAGCATGGAGCCTCTTCATGCAATTTATACCAACATGACTCAAGCGGCAGTGCCACAAGTAAGTGGTACTATCATCATTACCTCGTATCTTTTGGCATCAATATCATGAACATGTGTAACACTGCGATCGAGATTCAATAAACCATTGAAGGTGATTATTCAAGAAAATAGAATAACCATTATTCTCTTTAAATGAATAATCGTATTGCAATAAACACGATCCAATCATGTTCATGCTTAACGCTAGCACCGAATAACAATTATTTAGGTTTAACACCAATCCCGATGGTAGAGGGAGCGTGCGACGTTTGATCATATCAACCTTGGAAACACTTCCAACACGTATCGTCACCTCGCCTTTAGCTAGTCTCTGTTTACGGTGTAGCTATCATTCCGTGTTACTAATCACTTAGCAACCGAACCGGTATCCAATACCCCCATGCTACTAGGAGTACTAGTAAAGTACACATCAACATCATGTATATCAAATATACTTCTTTCGACTTTTGCCAGCCTGCTTATCTACCAAGTATCTAGAGTTGCTCCGCCTCAGTGATTGTTACCCTCATTACAGAAGCACTTAGTCTCGGGTTTGGGTTTAATCTTGGGTCTCTTCATTAGTCCAGCAACTGTTTTGCCGTTTCACGGAGTATCCCTTCTAGCCCTTGCCTTTCTTGAAACTTAGTGGTTTTACTAACCATCAACTATTGACGCTCCTTCTAGATTTCTACTTTCGTAGTGTCAAACATCGCGAATCACTCAAAGATCATTGTATCTATCCTTGATATGTTATAGTTCATCACGAAGCTCTCACAGCTTGGTGGCAGTGACTTTGGAGAACCATCACTATCTCATCTGGAAGATTAACTCCCACTTGATTCAAGTGATTGTCGTACTCAGACAATCTGAGCACACGCTCAACGATTGAGCTTTTCTCCTTTACTTTGTGGACAAAGAATCTTGTCGGAGGTCTCGTACCTCTCAACAAGGGCACGAGCATGAAATCACAATTTTATCTCTTTAGAACATCACTTATGTTCCGTGACGTTTCAAAACGTCTTCGGTGCCTTGCTTCTAAGCCATTAAGTATTTTGCACTGAACTATCGTGTAGTCATCAGAAACGTGTATGTCGGATGTTCACAGCATCCACAGACGACGCTCGAGGTGCAGCACACTGAGTGGTGCATTAAGGACATAAGCCTTCTGCGCAGCAACGAGGACAATCCTTGGTTTTACAGACTCAGTCTGCAAAGTTTGCTACTATCGATTTTCAACTAAATTTTCTCTAGGAACATATAAAAACAGTAGAGCTATAGTGCAAGCTACATCGTAATTCGCAAAGACCATTAGACTATGTTCATGACAATTAGTTCAATTAATCATATTACTTAAGAACTCCCTCTCAAAAGGTACATCTCTCTAGTCATTTGAGTGGTACATGATCCAAATCCACTATCTCAAGTCCGATCATCACGTGAGTCGAGAATAGTTTCAGTGGTAAGCATCTCTATGCTAATCATATCAACTATACGATTCATGCTCGACCTTTCGGTCTCATGTGTTCCGAGGCCATGTCTGCAC
Source organism: Hordeum vulgare subsp. vulgare (assembly GCF_904849725.1). Lineage (NCBI taxonomy): Eukaryota > Viridiplantae > Streptophyta > Magnoliopsida > Poales > Poaceae > Hordeum > Hordeum vulgare. Next base: position 122,493,338 of record NC_058521.1, on the reverse strand, counting down.
ATGCTAGGCTCGTCAAGCTTAACCCGAGTGTTCCGCATGTGCAACTGTTTTGCACCCGTTGTATGTGAACGTTGAGTCTATCACACCCGATCATCACGTGGTGTCTCGAAATGACGAACTGTAGCAACGGTGCATAGTCGGGGAGAACACAATTTCGTCTTGAAATTTTAGTGAGAGATCACCTCATAATGCTACCGTCGTTCTAAGCAAAATAAGGTGCATAAAATGATTAACATCACATGCAATTCATAAGTGACATGATATGGCCATCATCACGTGCTTCTTGATCTCCATCACCAAAGCACCGGCACGATCTTCTTGTCACCGGCGCCACACCATGATCATCCATCAACGTGTTGCCATCGGGGTTGTCGTGCTAATTATGCTATTACTTCTAAAGCTACATCCTAGCAAAATAGTAAACGCATCTGCAAGCACACACGTTAGTATAAAGACAACACTATGGCTCCTGCCGGTTGCCGTACCATCGACGTGCAAGTCGATATTTCTATTACAACATGATCATCTCATACATCCAATATATCACATCACATCGTTGGCCATATCACATCACAATCATACCCTGCAAAAACAAGTTAGACGTCCTCTAATTTTGTTGTTGCATGTTTTACGTGGTGACCAAGGGTATCTAGTAGGATCGCATCTTACTTACGCAAACACCACAACGGAGATATATGAGTTGCTATTTAACATCATCCAAGGACCTCCTCGGTCAAATCCGATTCAACTAAAGTTGGAGAAACCGACACTTGCGAGTCATCTTTGAGCAAAGGGGGTTACTCGTAACGATGAAACCAGTCTCTCGTAAGCGTACGAGTAATGTCGGTCCAAGCCGCTTCAATCCAACAATACCGCGGAATCTAGAAAAGACTAAGGAGGGCAGCAAAACGCACATCACCGCCCACAAAAACTTTTGTGTTCTACTCGAGAAGACATCTACGCATGAACCTAGCTCATGATGCCACTGTTGGGGAACTTCGCATGGGAAACGAAAATTTTCCTACGCGCACGAAGACCTATCATGGTGATGTCCATCTACGAGAGGGGATGAGTGATCTACGTACCCTCGTAGACCGTACAGCAGAAGCGTTAGAGAACGCGGTTGATGTAGTGGAATATCCGCACGTCCCTCGATCCGCCCCGCGAACAATCCCGCGATCAGTCCCACGATCTAGTACCGAACGGACGGCACCTCCGCGTTCAGCACACGTACAACTCGACGATGATCTCGGCCTTCTTGATCCAGCAAGAGAGACGGAGAGGTAGAAGAGTTCTCCGGCAGCGTGACGGCGCTCCGGAGGTTGGTGATGACCTTGTCTCAGCAGGGCTCCGCCCGAGCTCCGCAGAAACGCGATCTAGAGGAAAAACCGTGGAGGTATGTGGTCGGGCTGCCATGGAAAAAGTCGTCTCAAATCAGCCCTAAAACCTCCGTATATATAGGTGGGAGGGAGGGGGCCTTGCCTTGGGGTCCAAGGACCCTCAAGGGGGTCGGCCGAGCCAAGGGGGAGGACTCTCCCCCCCCCAAACCGAGTTGGACTAGGTTTGGTGGGAGGGAGTCCCCCTCCCTTCCCACCTCCTCCTTTTTTTTTCCTCTTGATTTTTCTTCTCTTGGCGCATAGACCACTTGTGGGCTGTCCCACCAGCCCACTAAGGGCTGGTGTGCCTCCCCCAAGGCCTATGGGCTTCGCCGGGGTGGGTTGCCCCCCCTCCCCCCCGGTGAACTCCCGGAACCCATTCGTCATTCCCGGTACATTCCCGGTAACTCCGGAAACCTTCCGGTAATCAAATGAGGTCATCCTATATATCAATCTTCATTTCCGGACCATTCCGGAAACCCTCGTGACGTCCGTGATCTCATCCGGGACTCCGAACAACTCAAATACGCATAAAACAACGTCGAACCTTAAGTGTGCAGACCCAGCGGGTTCGAGAACTATGTAGACATGACCCGAGAGACTCCTCGGTCAATATCCAATAGCGGGACCTGGATGCCCATATTGGATCCTACATATTCTACGAAGATCTTATCGTTTGAACCTCAGTGCCAAGGATTCGTATAATCCCGTATGTCATTCCCTTTGTCCTTTGGTATGTTACTTGCTCGAGATTCGATCGTCAGTATCCGCATACCTATTTCAATCTCGTTTATCGGCAAGTCTCTTTACTCGTTCCGTAATACAAGATCCCGCAACTTACACTAAGTTACATTGCTTGCAAGGCTTGTGTGTGATGTTGTATTACCGAGTGGGCCCCGAGATACCTCTCCGTCACACGGAGTGACAAATCCCAGTCTTGATCCATACTAACTCAACGAACACCTTCGGAGATACCTGTAGAGCATCTTTATAGTCACCCAGTTATGTTGCGACGTTTGATACACACAATGCATTCCTCCGGTGTCCGTGAGTTATATGATCTCATGGTCATAGGAACAAATGCTTGACACGCAGAAAACAGTAGCAACAAAATGACACGATCAACATGCTACGTCTATTAGTTTGGGTCTAGTCCATCACATGATTCTCCTAATGATGTGATCCCGTTATCAAGTGACAACTCTTGCCTATGGCCAGGAAACCTTGACCATCTTTGATCAACGAGCTAGTCAACTAGAGGCTTACTAGGGGCAGTGTTTTGTTTATGTATCCACACAAGTATTGTGTTTCCAATCAATACAATTATAGCATGGATAATAAACGATTATCATGAACTAATAAATATAATAATAACTAATTTATTATTGCCTCTAGGGCATATTTCCAACAGTTTTTATAGTTAACATAATCGGAGAGTATGTGACCTAACTCATACTTTACAAAATTATGACCCCGTGGGCCTCTAGAAGGCCGAAAAGCACCTTCTCGTTCAACAGAAGGCAGAAGAGGTGTCGGGGGTCGGGGCTTAGTGGCGTCGGGAGTCAGTGCCGTCGAGGGTCGGTGATGTCGGGTGTCGGTGGTCGGGAGTCGGGTTAAATGCGTCGATGGTCGGGGGTCAGTGTCATCGGGGGTCGAGGGTCACTAGCGTCGGGGGTTGGGGTCTTTTCGATCAACAAGAGGCCAAAGAGGTGTCGGGGGCCCGGGGTTGGGGGTTAGTGGCGTCGGGGGTCGGGGGTAGGGGGTCGAGGGTCAGTGGCGTCGGGGGTCGGGGGTCGGGAGTCGGGGGTTGGAGGTCGGGGGTCGGGGGTCAGTGGTGTCGGGCGTCGGGAGTTGGGGGTCGGGGGTCAGTGGTGTCGGGCGTCGGGGTCGGGGGTCGGGAGTCGGGTGTCAGTGGCGTCGGGGGTCGGGGGTCGAGGGTCGGGGGTTTGTGGCGTCGGGCGTCGAAGGTTGTTGGCGTCGGGCGTCGGGGGTCGAAAGTCGGGTGTCGGGGGTCAGTGGTGTCGGGTGTCGGGGGTTGGGAGTCGGGTGTCAGTGGCGTCAGGGGTCGAGGGTCGGGGGTTGGTGGCATCGGGCCTCGGGGGTTGGTGGCGTCGGGCGTCGGGGGTCGTGGGCGGGGGGGTCGGGGTCCTTCTCTTTCTTCTTCTCCTCTCTCCTCTTTTTCTTCTTCTTCTTGTATATCCCTTGTGACCTCACTCGTCTTTTTTCTCCTCCTCCTCCTCCTCCTCCTCTTCTTCTTCTTCTTTCTTTTATCTTTCTCCTCCTCTCCTCTTTCTTCTTCTTCTTCTTCTTCTTCTTCTTCTTTTTTATTCTAGTTTATTATTCTCTTATTTTCTTCTAAGTTTTTTTCTATCTATTTTTTTCTTTTCTATCTACTTTTTCTACCTAATAAACTAACTATCTAATTTAACATAAAAACAGAAAAAAAAACTAAACCTAGCACTAAACTACATATTCTTCTTCTACTTTTTCTACTTTTTCTTTTTATTATTCGGACTTTCTAGCAAAAAAGAAGAAGAAACAACAGGAACAAAAACAAAACAAAAAAGAAAAATACTAACCGGAGGGGAGGGCGTCGGGGTCGCCGGCACAGGGGAGGTGTGGCTGGGGCGCCGACCGGGAGGGAGGTGGGAGGGGCCAGCGGCGGACGGGAGGGAGGCGGGAGGGGGCGGCGGTCGGGAGGGAGGTAGGATGGGGGGCGCCAGGAGGGAGGTGGGAGGGGGCCGCGGCGGCCGGGAGGGATGTGGGAGGGGGGCGCGGCGGCCGGGAGGGAGGTGGGAGGGGGGCGGCGGTCGGGAAGGAGATGGGAGGGGGCGGCGGTTGGGAGGGAGGTGGGAGGGGGCGGCGGCGCAGGTGGCTAGGGAGGGGAGCTACCACGGCGGCGGGTGGGCAGACGGCAGCGCGTGCGCGCGAGAGAGAGAGTGAGAGGGGGTAGGCGGGCACGGCGTGGGTGGGGGTGGCATCCGTTAGGGGAGGCGCCCAAGCCGTTAGGGCCATGTCCCCTTTGCCGTCTGCAAAGGGAGGGTGGCAGACGACAAAGGGGCGGGGTGGGTGGGGGTGGGGTTTCGGCCGTTGGGGGGGGCTTGGCCGTCTGCCCACCCTTTGTCGTCTGCATAGGGCTCCTTTGCCGTCCTCCAGCAGACGGCAAAGAGGTGGCCGACGGCAAATAAAACCTTTGCCATCAGCCACCTCTTTGCCGTCAGCACTGTGCCAACTGACGGCAAAGAGTACCTTTGCCATGCGTCAGTAGACGGCAAAGGCAAGGTAGACGGCAAAATTCTCAATTCCAGTAGTGTATCACACCCAAACATAAAGTAAAAAATAAGAGAACTATTGGGTTGGCTCCCAAAAAGCGTTATTGCTTTATGCCCTTATCTAGGCATAATGCATATGATCAAGTATTGTCATCTTTGAGACTCAAACCGTAAGTAACCCTCTTGATGGATTCATAAGGTGGTTTGATTATCTTTCTAGGGAAATGTTACATCCCTTTCTTTAATGGAAATTGGAACCTTGTATTCCCTCTTTCATATCGAAAATTGCACCTATAGTTCGTAGGAAAGGTCTTCCAAGTATTATTGGACATGTAGGAATTCAATCAATATCAAGAACAATGAAATATACATGAACATAATTCTTATTTGAAATAATGAGAACATCATTAATTATACATAAGGGTTTCTTAATGGTAGAATCCGCAAGATGCAACTATAGGGAATACTCTTGAATATTAGTGAAACCAAGCACATCACAATGGGATTTAAGTATTGTTGAAACACTAGCGCCAAGGTCACACAAAGAATTAATATTTATTTATCTTTATTTTGATAGTAGGTTCCCACTCATCATGTAATTTTTTAGTAATAGAAAATTCAAGTTCAAGTTTCTCATCATAAAGCTTTTATCATTAGTTCCACTATATGATTAGTGAAAGCCTTATTTTGTTCTTAAGCATTGGGTGAGCTAATAATGGTTTGTAAAAAGTAAATACATTCAACAAAATATAAACTTTCATAGTTAAAGTCCTTGTAATCCAAGATAGCGAGCAATTCAGTAGTTAAAGTTTTGACCGCTCCAAACCCACCTTTTCGAGTTTTAGCATTAGAATCACCACCCTCCAAACAAAAAAGCCACTCTATAGCTAAAGTTGACTCATATCTAGTCCCTTTACCATTTATATTCAGATAATTAAATAAATACTCAATAGTAGAAGTGCCAATCAATTTAAGAGCTTCATCATGATTTCGGGAAAAACCAAGTGGGGGACCTTTTCTAGGAATTCCCGCTTAGCCTTCAAATTGGCGGTCCTCTCCTTAATTTCATTAGTAGATATTTGGATATATTTAATAGTATCATTAAAATCATGCTTGGGAGGCAAAGCTTTACTTTTAAGAGTTTCTACATCAAGAGAAATTCTATCCATATTTTTAGACAAAGTATCGGTCATATGCAACTTTTTCTGTACCATAGTACTGAAAACTTTTTGAGAATTAATAAATTAATTAATGGTATTTTCAAGATCATAGGATAACTTATTATTAGTATTAGAAGTATTTCCATAAGAATTGCCATAAGAGTTGGCATAAGCATTAAAGGGATTTTCGGGATATGGCCAAGCATTGAAGTTACCCCTATAGGCTTTGTTATTAAAATTATTCAGCGAGATAAAATTCACATCAATGACATTATAATTTTGCTCAAAAAAGTATACAAGGGCATGCCATTAGTATCAACATGAGAATTTTTAGTAGCAAACAAATTCTTAAGAGCATCCACTTTTTCATTCAAACTAGCAATTTCCTCAATAGATTTTACCTTCTTACTAGTTGGAGATCTTTCTGTATGCTAGTGAGAGTAGTTGATCATGATGATGTACAGATGTTTGGTGGCATCTCTAAGCTCACCTCCATGAAGGTACCACCTGTGGCAGAATCTAGAAGATTTCTAGACACAAAGTTTAGTCCAGCATAGAAGTTTTGGATAATCATGCACAAGTTTGAACCATGAGTCGGGCAATTTCTAATCATCAGTTTCAACCGCTACCAAGCTTTTGCAACATGTTCATGATCTGCTGTTTAACATTTATTATTTCATTTCTAAGGGAGATGATCTTAGGAGGAGGAAAATACTTGGCAATAAAATCATCTTTGCACTTATCTCAAGTTCCAATACTATTACGTGGTAAAGATGAAAACCAAGCCTTAGCTCTATCTCTTGGTAAAAATGAGTTTTTTTTTAATTTCACAATATAATTATCCATGTCCTTCTTCTTTTCCATATCATAAAGTTCAATAAAGGTATTAAGATGAGCAGCGGGATCCTCAATAGGACTTACTGAAATTTGTTCTTTCATGACAAGATTAAGCAATGCGGCATTAATATCAAAAGCCCCCACACTAGTGGCGGGTGGTATAGGAGTACTAATAAAATTATTGTTATTAGTATTTGAGAAGTCACACAACTTAGAAGTATCTTGAGACATGGTCACCAAGTAAGTAAAGTAACATGCAGGACAAGTAAATTAGCGAGCAAATAAGTGAACTAGTGACAATACAGGATACATATTTTATATTTGTCATTTTGGAAGCAAGCTAAATAGAAAAGAAAATAAAAAATAAGAACAAGTGAATGATAATTTGTGTGAAGTTACTTGATAGTTCGTGATGATATTCCCTCGCAGCGGTGCCAGAAATCCTTCATGATACTTGTGGTCTGCGTTGGGTTTTCCGTGAAGAGGAACGGGTAATTGTAGCACAATGTGAGTAAGTATTTTATTAAGTTAAGAAACCAAGGTTTATTGAACCAATTTGATTATCGATCCTCAACCGTCATCAGTGCCTACACACAAAAGATCAAACAACTTACACACAACGAGGGTAAGAGGGTTGTCAATCCCCTTGATCTCGTTATTTGCAAGCGAATTAGGTGTGTAGATAATCGTACACAATTGTAAATTACGAAATAAAATAAATACAAATAAGACCAACAAGGTAAAGATAAGTTTTGTGAATATATAAGAGAATAGACCCAGGGGGCATAGTGTTCTGTAGTGGCATCTCTCATGAATGCAACATACGGTGGGTAAACAAAGTACTATTGGGCAATAGATTGAAAAGAGGATAGTTATGCGATTCTAACGGCAATAATCATGTGTATATAGGAATCACGTCCATAAGAAAATAGGTTGAGTCCTTCCCGCGCTAACTACTATTACTCCACTTCAAGGTTGCTTCTATGCTTGCCTCTCTATGTAGTAAGTTCATGACAAACAGACTAATGCTTGGAGAACGGTGACATGATGTAGACAAAGTAAACTCAATCAGTATGAATAAACCCCCATCATTTATCCTTAGTAGAAACAGCAAAAATACATACCTTGTCCCCTTCTGTCACTAGGATATATAAACCGTCAGGTTGAACCCACTACAACGCACCCCCTCACTGAAGAAATATCAAACTACTTGGCCAAAGCAATTCAATAGATCGGAGAGATTTATAAAGTTATGATGATCATGCAATTAAGAATCATAATAATTTCTGAGAAGACTCAAATATTTTTCAAGATTAACTTGAACATAAAACCATAATTCATTGGACCCCAACAAGCGCATCATACAAAAGTAATACATTAGATGTATCAAAACGAAGATGTGATGACCATTTTCTTGAAGATCAAGAGAGAGATAGCCATCTAGGTACCAACTATGGACCCTAGGTCTATGGTGAACTACTCACACATCATCACGAGGACGACAAGGTTGATGAAGAGACCCTCCATGATCAACCTCCTCTGCAGGGTGCTAGAACAGAGCTCGAGATGGGATCACCATGGATAGAGACTTGAGGCGGTGGAAAAAGTGTTTGCGATCGTCCTTAGGTTTTTTTTTGGAATATATGTGAATTTATAGGCCAGAGAATGGAGGTACGACGACCACCAGGGAGGGACAAGCCATCAAGGCGCTCCGACCCTCCGGCCATACGATGTTGGCTTGTGCCTCTCTTGTGTGGCAGGTGGTCTTATCCCGAGGCCTCCAGTTTTTCCTTTGGTCCAAAAAATCAAAAAAAAGTTTCAGAGCAATTGGACTTCGTTTGGTACTGTAAACCTAAAAAGTAAACAAACACACAGAAAACAACAACTGGCACTGGACATTGGGTTAATAGGTTAGTTCTCAAAAATAATATAAATAGGTAAAATATTACTCAAAAAGTATCCTAGAATGGTATTATTATAGCATGGAACAATCAAAATTTATAGATAAATTGGAGACATATCAAACCCTAGAGGAACAACTTGCGTATGACGTGTGTCATCCATCCATGTTTTCCATCATTGGTAAGATTATGTTTCTTGCCTTCATGAGTGAGTAGTCCCCTTTGTTCTAGGGTTATGGATGAACCCTATTGTGTAATAGGTACATAGTTATTAGGATTTAATATCGTCTTTGCATGTTTATGTTGATAATCATATGGACTTTCGGTGAAGTCTACCATCCAACGTATGCCAACTTTGGATGGAAGGTTATTACTGTTGGCTAACTATGTACTTATGGAGTTGAGTGACGTGACATGCCCCTTCTCCCTTCATAGCAGATAGTTGCAGCATGGTTGCGTCTAATACGTCCATTTTGCATTACGATTTCCTATTGACATTTATGTTATTCTTGTCCATTATTCCTCATCATGATACAATTCTTATGCCTTTTCCCTCTGAATTTACAAGGTATATCACATTGAGGAAAATACGAGAAACTGGAATTCTGGACCTAAAAAACAAGAAAAAGGCTGAAAACTCACTGGACTCCAAATGACCTGAAACTTCTCATATAACTTTTGTTGAATATATAAGAATTATTGGGCCAAAAATATACCAGAGGGGGGCCTCCTGCTGGCCACAAGCTAACAAGGCACGCCCTCCCCCATGGGTGCCTTTTAGCTTATGGGGGCCCATCAGGTCCCCAAGCCCCTCTCCTTTGATATAAAGTGTGTTTGGTCGTACAAAAAAATAGAGAGAGACTTTCGACACAAAGCACCGCCGTCTTGAGGAAGAAACTTGGGTAGCGGCCGTTTTTCTCTCCGACCCAACGACTCTACCGGGGAAACTTCCCTCTGGGAGGGGGAGATCGAAGCCATCATCATCACCATCGCTTCTTCCTTTGTGGGAGGACCAATCTGCATCAACATCTTCACCAACACCATCTCATCTCAAACCCTGGTTCATCTCTTGTATTCAATCTTTTTCTCAAAACCTGAGATTAGTACCTATGGGTTGCTAATAGTGTCGATTACATCTCGTAGTTCATGCTAGTTGGTTTACTTAGTGGAAGATATTATGTTCAAATCCTCAATTATCATTATTATAGCTCTGATCTGTAACATGTTGACGATGCGTGAGTAGTTACTTTTGTTTTGGAGGACATGGGAGAAGTCTTGTTATAAGTAATCATGTGAAGTTGGTATTCGTTCGTTATTTTGATGACATGTATGTTGTTGCTCCTGTTAGTGGTGTCGAGTGAATGTCGATTACACGACACTTCACCATGTTATGGTCCTAAGGGAAGGAACTGTGGAGTAATAATTAAATGATGTGTTGAGAGAGTGATAGAAGCTTAAACCCTAGTTTATGCATTTTTCATAAGTGTGGATGATTTGGATCCCCACGTTTCATGCTATGGTTAGATTTATCTTAATTTTTCTTTCGTAGTTCTGGATGCGTGCGAGACGAGGTAATCATAAGTCGGTTGGTTGTTCAACTAAGAACAACACCTTAGCACCGGCCCGCCCACATATCAAATTATCAAAGTAACGAACGCGAATCAATTCAACATGGTAAACATGACTAGGAAACAATTTCCATGTCTCCTCGGGTGTATTTGGTCCATATAAGAGTACTTTCAGGCCTGCCCTTTAATATAAAAAGGATTGGGCTCTCTTGCTATACACTTGCTACTATTGTTACTTGTCACTTGTTACAAATTATCTTGCTGCAAAACTATCTATCATTATTACTAAAAGAACTTGTAGAGAATACCTTGATGAAACTGCTTATCATTTCCTTCTCTCTTCGTTGGGTTTGAAACTCTTACTTACCGACAGGACTACAATTGACCCCCTATATTTTTGGTTCATCAAGAATCTTTTTGGCACCATTCCCGGGGAGTGAAGCGCCTTTGGTAAGTGGAAATTGGTAAGGAAACATTTTCGATACGTGCTAAAATTTACTATTGGTTGTTACTATAGATAATCACCCTTTGAGTGGTTTGTTCGGGGTATCTTCGCCCCGAATGGAAGGGGAAAACGTTTCTCATCAACCTACTAAACCTACCGAATATATTTATTATTATATTCATTCGATTATGTTAGAGAAACTGTAGCTAATCCGTATGAAGGTTACGGTACAACTCATCGTGATTATCACTTGATATATGTGGATGAGATTTGTGGATTATTTAGCTTGCATGTTTATCCAAAGAGAAAGTCAATAAGAAGGTTTTCCCTTTATATTTGGAGGAAAAAACATTAATGTGGTATAGTCTATTGGATGATATTGGATCATGGTACTGGAATCGCTCGAAGCTAGAACTTCATCAGAAGTTTTATCCTATGCATCTTGTTCACCGTGATCGGAACTTTATATAAAATTTCTGGCCTCGTGAAGGAGAAAGCATCACTCAAGCTTGGGGGAGGCCTAAATCTATGATGCACACTTGAACCAACCATGATATCTCAAGACAAATGATTATACAAAAAATTTATGCTCGACTTTCTCATGATGATCAATCAATACTTGATTCTTCGTCTACTGGTTCCTACATGAACAAAACTATTGAATTCAAATGAGATCTTTTGGAAAGAATTAACCCAACTCTAAAGATTGGTAACTCGAAAAAGTTAAAGAGTCGGGTATAAAGCTTGAATTTGATTGTTTTATGGAAACAGATATGTAACATCCCAAATTTTGCTATGTTATAATATTTAGTAGATTGATAGTTTGTTTGTTGAGTGATTGAAACTTGAGTGAAATTTAAAACTTTTTAAAGCTTTTTGAATGAGAGGGAATAAAATGACTTTCCCATTTTCCTTTTGAATTCAAATTCATCCATTTAAAATGAGTGAGAGAAGATAACATGACTTCTTCAACTATAAAGAATTTGAATGAATGTGGCATTTGAATTTTCCTTTGGTTTTTTATTTGAATTTTTATTTTGATTTTTGGGCACAAGATTTCAACCACAAAAATTTTCCTCACAATATACTTGCCAAGCAAGAAAGAGAGGAGGTAACATGACACCCCGCCAAAAAATAGAAGCCAGAAAAAAATAGTGCCAAAAAATTTGAAGGCAAAATTTGAATTTTATTGAATTTTAAAAAAATAAATTTTTATAAATTTTTTGTTTTGTGAAAAGTAAAATTTTCATGTCGTAGGAAATTTTATTCTGAAAATTTTGATATATAATATGCCTGTATAAAATATTCTCTTAATTTCGTTTATATTTTTTTTCACTGTTTATTTTCAAAAAATAAAAAGGCACTATTCACGAGGAAACACTGTTCATCCGAAATATAAAAAAAAGACAAGCCTGACAGATTTGGGATGATGCGACTGGTTGATTCCTTTTGGCCCATGCGGCTCCTCTCCCTCCTTTTCTCCTCTTTTCGTCTATATTTAGTCCCACATTGCCTACCTAATGACTTTTAGACCTTCTTTCCACCTATAAATATAGACCCATAGGAGCATCCAAAAATCATCTATTTCGGGTTAAATCAATCTTTTGGTTTGACTAGGTTTATTAAGTAAAAAATTTATTTTCTCTTCGGCGGGACTTTTCGAAATCGTCTCCTCATTGAAATTAATTCTTTCTATGCATTCTAAAGGTATTTCTCTTCGTATTTTTTTATACTCCCGTAGTTTATTATTTCTAGACTAGTATTCCTACACTAGTATACGATAGAGTAATTAGTGTTATCAATTAGTCCGTATATTTACACATTAGTCCTAGAATTCTTTTAGACATAGCACTTTTCTTCCGTAAAACAGCTTGGCCCTAATTTTTCAAATAGCCATAACTTTTTACTCGTCTATCCGAATTAGATGAAACCAACGCCTAGAGTTTCGTCATGATCCCACCTATCCGGTGAACCTATCATATCAGCTTTTTTTGAAATTTTCAAATTTCGAAATTTGTTCACACTCATATTCAAACTTCTTTTGATCATATCTTTTTATCCATAGCTCAGTTTTAGATGAATCAAATTGCATTGGATTCATATCAAAGTAATCTTCCCGTTTATATCATTAGTTTTAACTTTTCAACTTATAATTTTGATCAAATCAGATTTATCTATTAGTGCCCAAAAGTGTTCACATCGTTCTAAGCCGATTCAATGTTATATTGAAGTATTTGTATCTTTTGATCCGCTATTTCAAATCTAGTAATTCTTTTTTCTACATGCTCCTGTTGATATCCTATATCCAGTAGCATCATTAGTTTCTACCTTCGAACATTACAAATTTGAGCGATTCAAATTTGTATTCGAACATTCATTTGATCTTATCTTGCAAATCGTACCACCTTTTCAATTGATTCCTTTTACCCCTAAGCACTCATGTCATATATTTTTGTATGTAACCATTATACTTCAGTTCATCTTCTCTTGACCTTCTGAATGCAAATTCAATTCATACTTCAATTCGCTATAACTTGTGTTGTAGTGCTCCATTTCAAGAAGTTCTTTCTACAAATAAATTCTTATGTCTTATACTATTTGTCAAACAACATTCATGTTGTTCTCCCAATATTTTTTATCATCTCCCATAGTGTATGCAAGTCGAGCTTATATAGCGATAGTTGATCATTCTTTGACGCTTTTGAGTTGACCCTTTTCACCTTTCCTTTTAAACACCATAAGGCCCTATCTTTTCTTATTAAATCTTGGTATGTTGTTATGTTGCACCAATACATGTTTTGTTCTTATGTTCTTTTGGTTCTTCCTTTTGGCATGAACGTTTATTGAATGCTATTTCATTTACGATAGATTGCTCGGAGTGTGACGAGTAGAATTATCAGAATTATGAGAGCGACTATCTTCATCAAGTAATACCAGGCAACGCAGGTTGAACTTGTTTTTACCTATGTTTTATATGCATTGTAGCTCTACCTTCTTCAGCCAATTGCATGCAAAGTAGGTACTTGGAAATTGGATCTTGATGTAGTATCATGTGGTAGGCACCCATCACCCTTGTTACTTGGCTCGGGACGATGAATTTTATTTTGGTATGCTTTTAGTAGACGGGGTTTTGGTTGAGTGTTTATCATGCGTGTTGCGAGAACTTAATAAATAAGGACCTGAAGACTCAAAGACTTGCAAGACCTCATAACGAAATATACCTGTGGGTGAAGGATGGTTTAGATGGGCTCCCTGGAGAAACTAGTGGATGACCCGGGATGCATGGAGAAGCGCCATGACATCTTGCGGAAAGCTTCACCCAGGCACAAAGAGATGGATGGATACTTCAAGACCCAAGGCTTACCTGCACAGCCACAAGTCATTATGGGCTCCGGCTTGGTTGGACAACGTGGTGACTCTGGACAGGCGGTGCTACGAGTGTAGAAGAACGGTAGGATTGGATGGGCACCGTCAGAGTCTCAGAGGAACCCGTTGAAAGACCATGTTTTGATCATCCGGTTCTCAAACACCCTGAAGTGCGAGGACTTCAACGGAGGCGATCAAATCTTGTGGGGAATTTGTGCAAAACTCTGCAGAGTACTCAAACCTAATCGATTAACCGTGTCCATGGTCATGGACAACTTGAGCCGAAGGAACTAAAGTTATCAGGAATTCTCAACACCATTAAATCTTACTGATGTGGGTAATATTGATCTTGGAGGGATTCGGATCTGGGGCTTAGGGATTCAGCCCGATTGACTAAAGAGCGCTCACGCGCTTTCCAAAAAAAGAAAACCTTCCTATTTTTTATTTTCTTTTAAAACAGAAAGTAAAATATATGAAAAAAGAAATAAAATAAAATCTAGATATAGGGGTATTATATACCAACCTTTTCAGGAAAAAAATCCCTATCCATTTGACATTTTCCAAGACAAAAATAAAAACTTTTAAAAAAATGTTTTTTTCCGAAAAAACCTAAAAGCTTTGTTTTCTTTTTGCAATTATTTTCTCCATAAAACTTTGGTTTTTCTTGGCTCAAATATTTTCAAAAGTGCCCCTGATTTTGGTAGGGTCATATTCCTCCTCTCTTTCTTGCTTGCAAGAATTATTTCCCGGCATTTCTCATGCGAAGAAAAAAATAGAAAAGCAAAAGATTTTTTTTTGAAAGAATGCGAATGCAAATCTTTATTTCATTCGATATGCATAGATGCTTAGCTACAATTGTAAAACATTCCCCATTAGGAAATTTGGGATGTTACAAACCTACCCACCTTAAGATGAATCTCGCCCCCGAGATTCGGGTTGGCTAGCAAATAGGTGCGGGTGGTCTCAACGAAGATCCTCTTCTCGTTCCCAGGTGGCTTCTTGCTCGGTGTGGTGGCTCCACAACACCTTGCAGAACTTGATGATCTTGCTGCGGGTAACTCTGTTGGCGGTCTCGAGAATCCTGACGGGTTTCTCCTCATACGTCAGATCACTGTCAAGATGTATGGCCTCTAGGAGCACTGTATCTCTCAACGGAACATCAGCCATCTCAGCGTGGCATTTCTTCAACTAGTAAACATGGAAGACATCATGAATTCCGGACAATCCTTCCGGCAATTCCAGTTTATATGCAACTTCGCCTCTACGTTCAAGGATTTTGTAGGGGCCAATGAATCGGGGTGCTAACTTTCCTTTCACACCAAATCTCTTGATTCCTCGAAGTGGAGACACCCGAAGATATGCTCGATGTCCCTCTTCATACGTTACTTCCTTGCGTTTGCTGTCAGCATAACTTTTCTGCCTGGACTGAGCTATCTTGAGTCGGTCACGAATCAGCTTGACCTTCTCTTCAGAATCTCAGCTAAGGTCGGGACCAAAAAGTTGTCGGTCTCCAACACCATCCCACATCAACGGTGTTTTGCACCTCCTTCCGTATAGAGCTTCGAAAGGGCCATCTTCAGACTGGTCTGATAGCTAGTGTTATATGAGAACTCGGCCTAAGGCAAATTGTCATCCCAGCTAGACCCATAGTCTAGTGCGCAAGCTCTCAACATGTCCTGATTCTGATTGACTCTCTCGGTCTGTCCGTCAGTCTGAGGGTGAAAAGTTGTACTGAACTCCAATCTCGTTCCCAAGGTTTCATGCAGTTAGTGCCAAAATTTTGATGTGAATTGAGTCCCTCTATCTGACACAATACTCTTTGGTACTCCATGTAGACATACGATCCTGGTCATATATATCTTGGCCAGCTTGGCACTCGTGTAAGTAGTCTTCACGGGAATGAAGTGAGCTACCTTGGTCAAACGATCGACCACAGCCCAGATAGAATCGTAACCAGAACGGGTCCTGGGTAATCCTGTGATGAAATCCATACCAAGATTCTCCCATTTCCACTCGGGTATCAGCAATGGTTGAAGTAATCCTGCTGGCTTCGGATGCTCAGCCTTTACTCGTTGACAAACATCGCATATTGCTACAAATTCAGCAATGTCCTTCTTCATTCCTGTCCACCAGAAACTTTCTTTCAAGTCCAGATACATCTTGGTGTTGCCTGGATGTATCGAATACGGGGAATTGTGGGCCTCCTGAAGTATCAACTTCCTGAGTTCGGGATCATTGGGCACATAGATGCGATCCTCAAACCATAAGGTTCCGTGTTCATCCTCACGAAAACCTTTAGCCTTCTTGTCATTCATTCTCTGCTTAATCTCAGCTATCTCCTTGTCTGATTTATGTGCTTCGCGGATCTTTTCGGTCAAGGTGGACTGAATTTCTAGCGTTGCTACAAATCCTCTTGGAACTATCTCCAATTTGAGCTCTCTGAGATCATCGTCTAACTCTTGGGGTAATCCTCCCGCTATGAGTGTGTTCACATAACTCTTGCGGCTCAAGGCATCGGCTACAACATTTGCCTTCCCGGGGTGATAATGCAATCTCATGTCATAGTCCTTGATCAACTCTAGCCATCTCCTCTGTTTGAGGTTCAACTCCTTATGCGTGAAGATATAGTTCAGGCTCTTGTGATTAGTGTAAACATCACAACTATTTCCGATCAGGAAATGTCTCCAGGTCTTGAGAGCGTGCACTACGGCTGCTAGTTCCAAGTCATGCGTGGCATAATTCAGCTCATGGGGCCTGAGCTGTCTGGATGCATAGGCTACAACTTTACCTTCTTGCATGAGCACTCCTCCAAGTCCTTGACGAGAAGCGTCATAGTAAACCTGGAAATCCTTCCGAATGTTCGGCAATATCAGCACTGAGGCTGCAACCAGAAGTTTCTTCAACTCTTGAAAACTGGCTTCACATTCCTCGGTCTAAACATACTTGGACTCCTTCTTCAACAACTATGTCATGGGCTTGGCGATCTTTGAGAAATTCTCAATGAACCTCCGATAATATCCAGCAAGTCCGAGGAAACTGCGGATCTCCTTAACTGAAGTGGGTGCTACCCATTCGGTGACTGCTGCGACCTTGGCTAGGTCCACTACTATTCCTTCTCCTGAAATGACGTGTCCGAGGAATCCGACTTCCTTCAACCAAAATTCACATTTGCTAAACTTCGCATACAGCTGATGCTCTCGGAGTTTCTCCAAAACCAGACGTAAGTGTTCCTTGTGTTCCTCCTCATTCTTGGAGAATATCACTATGTCATCGATGAACACCACGACAAACTTGTCCAAGTATTCCATAAATACCTTGTTCATCGGATTCATAAAATATGCCAGAGCATTAGTCAGTCCAAATGACATGACCATGTACTCATACAGACCATACCGGCTGGTGAAGGCTGTCTTGGGTATATCTTGTTCACGAATTTTCAGCTGATGATACCCGGATCGAAGATCGATCCTGGAGAACACTCGGGCTCCAACTAACTGGTCAAACAGATCGTTGATCATCGGCAAGGGATACTTGTTCTTGATGGTCGCCTTGTTCAATGCACGATAATCGACAACCATTCTCAAGGACTTATCTTTCTTTTCAACCAGGAGCATTGGGGCTCCCCAAGGTGAAGAACTTGGGCGAATATACCCTTTGTCCAACAACTCCTTAATTTGCTTCTTGATTTCTACTAAATTGTTTGCGGGCATCCGATAGGGTCTCTTGGATATCGGGGCTGTTCCGGGTAATAGCTCAATCAGGAACTCAATCTCTCTATCCGGTGGCATGCCCGACAATTCCTCCGGAAATACATCTTGGTATTCTTTAACAATCGGTACTTCCTCCTGGACTACTCCCGTGAGAGAGTTTACCCGATTACTCCGTGCCGGGCGCTGGGATACGTACTTAATCCTCTTTTTCTCGGGGGTGGTGAGCAAAATAGACTTAAGGGCACAATCAATATTCCCTTCGTACTTGGCCAACCAATCCATGCCTAGGATTACATCCAATCCCTGAGACTCTAATACGATAAGGTCGGTGGGAAACTTATGGTTCCCGATGTTGAGACTCAAAGCATGGCATCCTATCCCGGCTGTCATCATGCTTCCTGGGGAACTGACCTTAATAGGCTGGCTAAGGGTTCTAGTTGGCAAACTATACTTTTCCACAACTACCCTTGATATGAATGAATGCGTTGCACCAGAATCAAAAAGTACCAATACTGGACGTGAATTTAGCAAAAACTTACCAACCACAGTATCGGGGTGATCATAGACCTATTCAACATCAATGTGATTCACCTGAGCTCGAGGAAAAGGGTTGGGCTTGTTTGCTGCTGAGTTGCCGTTGCCGTTTCCATTTCCCTGCTTATTCCGGGGACATTCAGTGGCATAGTGTCCCGTCTTCTTACAGTTGAAGCAGGTGATGTGATTCAGATCCTTCTGTGCTGGAGCGGAATGATGCTGAGTGCCGGTACCGCCATTCTTGAAGTTGCTGTTGTTGTGGTGGTTCCCATTTCCTCCATGGTTGTGCACTGGGTGGTTATGGTGGACGTGTCCTCCAAACTTACCGGATCCAGTCCCGGTATTCCCTGAATAGGGGGTGTAGCGAGGCTTCTGCTGAGTGCCGGAGTTGAACTTCCTATTGCCATACTTCCACTTGCGGTTCTCCATCTCCTGAAGTTTCCCCCTCCAAGATGAGGGCCTAATCTACCAGCTCCTGGTAGTTGTTGAAGTTGGCTACAGTCAGCTGAATGCTCAGCTCATCATTGAGTCCCTCCAAGAAATTTTCCTGCTTGGCCGCATCATCGGCCACATCTCCAGGTGCATAACGGGCGAGCATGCTGAATTCATCAACATACTGAGCCACAAAGCGATTTCCCTGGCGTAAGTTGCGAAACTCATGCTTCTTCAGACTCATGGCCCCAGCTGAGACATGAGCTGTGCGAAAGGCTTGCTTGAACTGCCCCCAAGTGACTCCAGCAATGGGGTATGTGGTGGTGTAGTTCTCCCACCATGCAGCTGTAGGGCCTTCAAGTTGATGCGCGGCAAAGCGCACCTTCTCAGCTTCAGTACATCCAGCAGTGATTAGTTCCCTCTCCATCTTGCGGAGCCAATCATCTGCCACAATGGGCTCAATGTTGCTGGAGGAAGTCGGAGGGTTCAACCGCAGGAAACGGGTGAGATTGTCGGCCTAGGGTGGATGATGGTTAATGTTATTGTTCTTGTTGTGGATGATCAGCTGCATCAGGGTATTCGGTTGCTGAATTAACTGAGTGAGCTCCGATGGGAAGTTGGAAGCAGGGTCACGTCTCGGAGGCATCTGGTGTTTGTAGAGGGGTGGGATTAGCATAGAACAATGGTCTAAAGGGTAATTACACTACCCATATGAAATGCAACAAACAAGTATCACGCCACACATTTTATTCAATACCATCACAAAAGGTTCACACACGGGGATACAAGTTTCGATAACCTAAACATCGGCCTAAGCGTTTAACGATAAGATAAATTGGTGGACTAGTCTAAGTGTCCTCCTCAGAAAAGCATGGTGGTGGGTCCTTCGGTGGAGCATGCTTCGTAGTCGTCCTCATTGCTGATCAAGGGGGCTACGTCTCCTTCAGGATGAAGGTTCTCGCCCATGTCTAGTTCTTCCTCCAGATATGCGACACGAGCCTTCAGCTTCTCGATCTTCTCCAAGAAGTCCTTCACCTCCAATTCATGCTCATAGTGGGCTTCCCGGGCTGCTTCTTCGAGTTTGAGTTTGCGAAGCGACAGTTGCTTGATCTTCTTGGCGTCCTTGACCACACGATGCTCCAGAGTCCCGCTGTGCTTCTCCAACTTCTGGGCATAGGACAGGAGAGCGTCCTTGGTCTTGATTGAGATGATTTCTCCATCTTCTCCTCTACGGGATACCATGAATAGGTCTGGTGAAATAGGGCAACCTTTGTACACTTCCTTGATATGTCCGAGTGCACAATGGACCGCCATGTCCCTTTCGAGAATCCAGCTGGGTGCGATGAACTTGAAGTCCATAGGCTCAGTGTGCGGCTCAAATGTCCTTCCTGGGACGTGCACCTCAATCCTGTAGCGTGAATCCTCCAGGTAAGACGAAGTAGGCTTCCCTGTGATAGTCGACAGAGCAATCCTCAAGTCCTTGGTGATCTGCATCAGCTTCTTTCCGAAAGGCATAGTGGCGTCGGGCTGGCAAAACTCCATGAACTTAACGGGGATGAAGGTGGCCATCTAAAACATTGGAAAAATCGGAGAGAAGTCAGAAAAGAGCAGAAGAGGAAATAGAAGATTTATAGACATAAGAAAAATAGTTTTCTTCCTAAGGCTTTTCCATTCCTAGAGATTACGTCCTACGGTCAGCGTGTGCTCTGATACCATATCTCTAGCGACCCGACCTAAAATGGCCAAGTCTCTGGTGTTTCCGTACCATCCCAAGATCATGCTGGTACACACACAGCACATCATTGTATATATCAAGAGTTCAATCACACAACTTTATTAATTGAAATCTCATATCGAGTACTTTAATACAATAATGGATTACAATAAAGTGGCTGAAGGCCATCTCATGAGATAACTAACGAAGACTAGCGGAAGGTTCAAAGGTAGACAAGTCCATCCGACTCCAGAGCATATCACCGAGCGTAGATCGTAGCCTCACTCCTGGTCGGAAAAATACTCTGCAACATGATATGTTGCAGCCGTGTAGGTCAGCATATGGAATATGCCGGCAAGTCATCAAAGAGAGGGGGTGAAATAATAACCAACTATTTCTACATGCATATATGGCTGGTGGGGCTATCAGTTTTTTAGTGAAAAGCAAGTTTTCTCCTACATCAAGAGAGGGCTAAAAGAAAAATATTACTACATTGTTTGTTGTTAACGAGATGGTTCCGCCAACCAATTCTCGTACCCGAGTTGTCGATAATTCCCACATCATTTTTAAATTGTGTTGAGAGTTCAGGAAAATTTCAATGCCTTCAGCTCAAGTTGTCCATGACCGTGGACACGGCTAATCGATTAGGTTTGGGCACTCTGCAGAGTTTTGCACACGTTCCCCACAAGATTTGATCGCCTCCGGGTATGTCCTCGCACTTCGGGGTGTTTGAAGACCGGATAATCAAAACATGGTCTTTCAACGGATCCCTCTGATCCCCTATCGGTGCCCATCCAATCCTACTGTTCTTCTACATCTGCTAGCACCGCCTGTCCAGAGTCGCCACGTTGTCCAACCAAGCCAGAGCCCATAATGACTTGTGGCTGTGCAGGTAAGCCTTGGGTCTTGAAGCCTCCGTCCGTCTCTTCGAGCCTGGGTGAAGCTTTCCGCAAGATGTCATGGCACTTCCCCATGCATCCCGGGTCGTCCACTGGTTTCTCCAGGGAGCCCATCTAAACCGTCCTTCACCAAGAATTGCATTGCATCACGAGGTCTTGAAAAGTTTTGTCTTAACCGGTCTTGGTTATTGAAGTATTCTCGCATCACTCGTGATAAACTCTCAACCAGAACCCCGTCGACTCAAGCATAGCAAAGTAAAGTTTGTCGTCCCGGGCCAAGTAACGGGGTTGTTGGGTGCCTACCACATGATACTACAACAAGTAACCAAATTTCCAAGTACCTACTCAGCACGCAATAGGGTGTTTGAAGGGTAGAACTACAATGCATAAGACATAGGTAATACATGATCAAATGACTTGCCTTGCTGATAGTTGTCCTTATCGAGCGCTTGTAAGTAGCACGCTTCGCACTCCGGGTGATCTATCGATACAAACAAATACACACCATAAGCACTACAATCATTAACAAGCAAAATAACATCACAAGCATAAAATTACTAATGCATAAAGTGAAGAAAATCACTTAACATAAGCAAAACAGAATCTGTTTTTGATAAAACCCCAACTAAAAATATTTAACAAAAATTGAAACTTAAACTACAGAAAGATATGATCACTAGGAAGCAGTAGCAAAAAGTATCAAATTAAAAGCTATTTTTAAAATCCTGGAATAAGCAAAACAAGATTTAAACTAAATCTGATCTACTTCAAATTTTGAAATTTCAAACATAGGCAAATCATATGTTTTCGAAAACTAGAGAAAAATTGTGACCTACTCGAAAACGAATCAACCTCATTGGACCTCTAGATCAAAAGTTATAGGGAAAACAAAATTTAAACTCTCTCTGTTTTCTAATTAAAACAGAAAAAGGAAAATTAGATCTAGCGGACAGGGGGGGTTTGTGGCAGCTCCTCATTGGCCTAGATGGTGTGTGCTGCGGGGCTAACTAGCAAACGGCCGATAACTAAACAAAACACCGGCTAACTAATAAGTGCGACAGAAAACCATTCGGTTCTTTAACTAAAACCGAAGGGGTACCGTGATCTAATCTACATCGTCTAGAGCAGATCGGACGGTTGAAAGAAAAACAAAAGGGCTTACCGTGGGGAGGGTCTGCAGGGGGTTCTCCGGAAAGGCAGAGAAGTGGCGGTGGTTGGGGGCGTGGCTCCGGCGAGGATCCGGCGAGTCCAAGGCGTGGGGAGGACGGCGGCGGGTCTCCTCCGTTGGTTGGCGGCGACGGCGAGGTCCTTCGTGGCCAGGGAAGAGTTCTGGGAGGCTAGGGAGTTCCTGAGGAGCTTGGATTCCGGCGGGACAGTGGCGGGACGCTGCGGTGGCAAGGTGCTCGGGCTAGTGGGGAAAATGGGGTGCGGGGATCGAGGGGAACTCGCTAGTGGTCTCGGTGGTGCGGGGGGGGGGGGGGGGGGGGAGGGGGCGAGGTGGTGAGCGGGGCGAAGCAGGGAAAGCTCATGTGGTGTTGCTCCGGCGAGCAACAGAGGCAGGGGCGAGGCGGCGTGACAGCGTGGGGAGGAGGGGTAGAGTGAGGGCCGGGGATGTGGATTATTTAGCGGAGAGAGGGGGCGCAGAGGGAAGGAGATCGGTAGGGGGTGGGGAGGAGATCGGTGGCCGGCGCTGGGAAGGAAGGGGATCAGTGAGGGAAAAGGAAGAAGAAGACCGAGCGGGAGGTGGATCTGCCAGTGGGGCCCTGGCGCAGAGAGAGAAGGGGCCGAGGGGAGAAGGATCGGTTACCGATCCTGGAGGGATTCGGATCTGGGCCTTAGGGATTCAGCCCGATTGACTAAAGAGCGCTTAGGCGCTTTCCAAAAAAATAAAACCTTCCTATTTTCTATTTTCTTTTAAAACAGAAAGTAAAATCTAAAAAAAATAAATAAAATAAAATCTAGATATATGGGTATTATATACCAAAATTAAAAAAAAATCCCTATCCATTTAACATTTTTCCAAGACAGAAATAAAAACTTTTAAAAAATGTTTTTTTTCATAAAAATCCTAAAAGCTTTGTTTTCTTTTTGCAATTATTTTCTCCATAAAACTTTGGTTTTTCTTGGCTCAAATATTTTCAAAAGTGGCCCTGATTTTGGGAGGGTCATATTCCTCCTCTCTTTCTTGCTTGCAAGAATTATTTCCCGACATTTCTCGTGTGAGGAAAAAAATAGAAAAGCAAAAGAATTTTTTTGAAAGAATTCGAATGCAAATCTTTATTTCATTCAATATGCATAGATGCTGAGCTACAATTGTATAACATTCCCAATTCGGAAATTTGGGATGTTGCACAAACCTAATCGATTAGCCGTGTCCATGGTCATGGACAACTTGAGCCGAAGGAACTAAAGTTATCAGGAATTCTCAACATCATTAAATCTTATTGATGTCGGTAATATTGATATCTTGGATATGAGAAACGTTTGGTGGAACCTTCTCATTAACAACCAATAATAAAGTAAAATTTACTTTTACCTCTCTCTTGTTGTAGGAAAATTTGATTTACGCAAAACTTAAACTACAACCCCACCTGCCATATATGCATGTAGTATAGATGATGTTTTCACCCCTCTCTGTGACTTACCGGCATATTCAATATGCTGACCTACACGGCTGCAACATCTTATGTTGCAGATATTTTCTTCGACGAGTAAGAGTACGATTCAGGGTTACGGTCTACACTCAACCAGCCGTTGGTGTTTATTGGGACTCCACTCCCTTTGTCTGTTTCCGCTGAGATTGTGAGGTATATATCAATTTTACGGTTTTACATGTGATTGCACTTTGATATATACATTGATGTACTGTGTGTGCCAGCATACTGATCCAGGGATGGCACAGATACACAGAGGATTGACTCGTTTTGAGTCGGGTCGCTACAAGATACTATTCATAAGTTTAGAAATAAATACGGGCTTGACTCTGAGATAGTAGGTACTTCCCGTGAATCATTTTCTACTCAAATTGATCTCCATAAGGAGAAGTGGTTTCAACATCATCCCCCTATTGA
Organism: Hordeum vulgare subsp. vulgare; assembly: GCF_904849725.1. NCBI lineage: Eukaryota > Viridiplantae > Streptophyta > Magnoliopsida > Poales > Poaceae > Hordeum > Hordeum vulgare. The sequence continues at coordinate 122,469,053 of NC_058521.1, read as the reverse complement.
GAAATTGTTGGAGGAACCCATTAAGGTTACGGAAGAAATAATCATTAACCATGTTGATCCACTTTTTCCTACTACTTACATTGAGAAATCACCTTTTCCTATTAGGATTAAGGAACATGATAAACCTACAACTATGGTTAATACAAGTCATATTAGGACACCTAAACCCTCTGACCAAATAAATATGGAACCTAATATTGCTATGGTTAAAGATATCCTATTTTATAATATTGAAGAACGAGTTATTTACTTCTGTGATGAAGTTGTTAGAATGGAAAAACCTGTGAGAAACAAGTAGGATTAGTTAGATAAAAATAAACCAGTTGTTGGCATGCCTGTTGTTTATGTTAAGATTCGATATCGTTGTTATCATGGCTTATGCGACATGGGTTCTAGTGTTAGTGTTGTAATTTTTACCTTATACCATGAAATTATGCATGATATATCACCCTATGAAATAGAAGATATTGATGTCACTATTAAACTTGCAAACACAAACACCATTTCACCACTTGGGATTGTTAGAAATGTTGAAGTCTTGTGTGAAAAATTAAGTACAAAACTAATTTCATAATACTTGGTTCCAAACAAGATAGCTTTTGTCCTATTATATTTGATAGACCTTCCTTCAATATTGTTAGTGCTGAAATTAATTGTGTTACCGAGAAGGTTAAAGTAATATTTAGTGATTTGGCTCATGAATTGAATTTCTCTAATTTTGGTAGACAACCACATGAGAGAGAATTGCTAGTAAAGATGAAATTACTGGTCTTGCTTCTATTGCAGTGCCTCCTACCAATCCATTAGAATAATATTTGCTAGACCATGAGAATGATATGCATATGAATGAGAGAAATGAAATAGATGATATATTATTTAGACAACCACCTATTCATAAACACAACTTGCATGTTGATTTTTTAGGGGACCCTCCTCCACCTTAAGGGAGATCCCATGTTTGAGCTAAATAAATTATCTGATGCTTTGAAGTATGTTTATCTTGATGAAAATAACATATATCATGTTATTATTAGTGCTAACCTTCAAGAGCATGAATAAAAGAGAATACTCAAAAATTTGAAGAACCAGAGGGCTGCTATTGGATATTCTCTTGTTGATCTTAAGGGCAATAGTTCCACTCTATGTTAGCACAAGATTAATATGGAATCAGATTCTAAACCTGTCGTTGATCATCAGCGCTACTTAAATCCTATGATGAAGGAGGTCGTAAGAACTGAAATAATAAAGCTTCTAGAGGATGGTATAATTTATCCTATTGCTCATAGTAGATGGGTATGTCCTGTTCATTATGTAGCTAAGAACGGAGTTATATTTTTGTGTCTAATGATAAAAATGAACTTATCCCATCAAGAGTTGTAAGTGGTTATAGCATGGTAATTGATTTCAGGAAACTAAACAAGGCCACTAGAAAATATCATTACCCCTTGCCTTTAATTATCAAATGCTAGAAATATTCTCTAAGAACTCACATTTTCGCTTTCTTGATGGATATTTTGGCTTTTCTCAAATACCCGTGTCAAAAGAGGACCAACAGAAAACTACTTCCACATGACCTTTTGGAACCTATGCTTATAGATTTATGCCTTTTGGTTTATGCAATGCACCTGCTACTTTTCAAAGATGTATGACTGTTATATTCTCTGATTTTTGTGAAAACATTCTTTAGGTATTCATGGATGATTATTTTGTTTATGGATGATTGCTTGAGCAACCTTGATCGAGTTTTGTAGAGATGTGAAGATACTAATCTAGTATTAAATGGGAGAAGTGCCACTTTATGGTGAATGAATGTATAGTAGTTGGGCATAAAATTTGTCAAAGAGGTATTGATGTAAAAAAGGCTGAAGTTGATGCAATAGAGAAAATGTCATGTCCCAAAGATATCAAAGGTATAAGAAGATTTCTTGCCCATGCTGGTTTCCATAGGCGTTTCATTAAATGTTTCTCCAAGATTTATAGAATATTAACTAATCTTCTTCAAAAAGATATTCCTTTTGGTTTTGATGATGATAGTGTAGATGCCTCTGAAATACTTAAGAAAGCCTTGATCTCTGCACCTATTCTTCAACCACCTGATTGGAATTTACCCTTTGAAATTATGTGTGATGCTAGTGATCATGATGTTGGTGCTGTTCTAGGACAAAGTGTTGACAAGAAATTAAATGTTATTGATTATACTAGTAAAACTCTAGAGAGTGCTCAAAGTAATTATGGTACTACTGAGAAGGAATTTTTAGAAGTTGTCTTCACATGTGATAAGTTTAGACCTTACACTGTTAATTCAAAAGTTACTATTCACACTGATCATCCTGCTATTAAATACCTTATGGAATAGGAAGATACCAAGCCTAGACTGATTAGTTGGGTTCATTTGCTTCTAGAGTTTGATTTGCATATTGTTGACAAAAAGGGAGGTGAAAACCCTATAGAAGATAATTTGTCTAGAATGGAATATGTTCTTGATGGCCCACTCCCTATTGATATTACTTTTCTTGACGAGCAATTAGCTATTATAAATGCTTCCCGCAGTACTCCTAGGTTTGCATATTACGCTAATTACATTATTGCTAAATATATACCACCTAATTTCACATACCAGCAAAATAAAAAGTTCTTCTATGATTTAAGACATAATTTTTGGGATGACCCACATCTTTATAAAGAAGGAGTTGATGGTGTTATTAGGCATTGTGTACCTGAGCATGAACAGGGATAGATCCTACGGAAGTATAATTCCAAGTGTTACGGAGGGAACCATGCTGGTGATAGAACTGCACACAAGGTATTACAATCCGATTTTTACTAGCCTACTCTTTTCAAAGATGCTCGTAACTATGTCTTTTCCTGTGATGATTGTCAAATAATTGTAACAATGGTAGACGTCGGGAAATGCCTAGGAATTATTCACTTGCTATTGAACCATTTGATGTTTGGAGTTTTGATTATATGGGACCTTTTCCTTCCTCCAATGGGTATTCATATTTTAGTTGCTATTGATTACGTTACTAACTCGGTAGAAGCTATTCCAACTAGTAGTGCTAATCACAACACTTCTATTAAAATGCTTAAAGATGTTATTTTATTGAGGTTTGGAGGCCCTAGATATTTAATGACCGATGTGTTGGAAATATGCCATAGAGGCAATAATAAATTGGTTATTATAATATTCCTTTTTCATGATAATCGTTTATTATCCATGCTATAATTGTATTGATTGGAAACTCAGATACATGTGTGGATACATTGACAACACTATGTCCCTAGTGAGCCTCTACTAGACTAGCTCGTTGATCAAACATGGTTAAGATTTCCTAATCATAGACATGAGTTGTCATTTGATAACGGGATCACATCTTTAGGAGAATGATGTGATGGACAAGACCCAACCGTAAGCATAGCATATTGATCGGATCACTAAGTTTCTTGTTGTTGCTTTCTACATGCCAAGTATTTGGTCTTAAGACCATGAGATCATGCAAATCCCTAACATCGGAGGAATACCTTGTGTGTATCAAACATAACAACGTAACTAGGTGATCATAAAGATTCTCTACATGTATCTACAAGGGTGTGAGTTGGATTGGCATGGATCGAGACTAGGATTTGTCACTGCGTATGACATAGAGGTATCTCTGGGCCCACTCGGTAATTCAACATCACAAGAAGCTTGTAAGAAATGTGACTAGGGAGTTAGTCACGAGATCTTGTATTACATAATGAGTAAAGAGACTTGCACATAACGAGATTGAACTAGGTATGGAGATACCAACGGTCCAATCAAGGGCAAGTAACAAACCGCTCGACAAAGAAAACTGCATACGGGATTGATTGATTCCTTGGCATCATGGTTTGGCTGATAAATATATTTGTGCAATATGTAGGAACCAATATGGACATCGAGGTCCTGCTATTGGTTATTGTCTAGAGAGGTGTCTCGGTCATGTCTACATGATTCTCGAACCCGCACGGTCTGCACGCTTAACGTTCGATGACGCTAGAGTAGTATTGGGATATGTACGTTGGTTAACAACTGTTGTTCGGATTCCCGAATGAGCTCCCGGACGTCACAAGGAGTTCTGGAATGGTCCGGAGGTAAATATTTATATATGGGAAGTCCTATTTTGGTCGCCGGAAAAGTTTCGGGTATTTTCGGTAGTGTACCGGTGTGCCGAAAAGGGTTCCGGGGTCTAGCGGCACCGGGGGCCCACATGGGCCATAGGCGGTGCGCCCTACCCAGCTTGGGCCAGGTGCATCAGCCCCTAGAGGTGAATTAGTCTTGGGAGCAAGAGTATCAAAGGGACAAGGCACCCGAGAGGTGCCACGGAGGAAGGGGACTCCTCCCTTCCTTGTGAACGGAGGACTCCTTCATTGGCGCCAGCCCCATCCCTTGGAGGAGTGGTCTAGGCTACGCCTCCCCTCTCCCCTTTGCCTCCTATATATAGTGGAGGGGAGGGGAGGGCTGCACACACATATTCCCATGCCCCGGTGGCAGCCCTCCATCTCCTGTTACTCTGTTTTCTGTTCGCATCGCGTCTACGGTAACGCTTGGCGAAACCATGTAGGGATTGCTCCACCACCATCTCCACCATGTTGTCGTGCTGGTTGGGATCCCATCTACTTCTCTTCCCTTGCTGGCTGGATCAAGAAGGAGGAGACATCATCAAGATGCACATGTGATGAACGCGATGGTGTCGCCCGTTCTGTGTTGATCGAGACGGGTCACGATTGGATCGTGAAGACGTACGACTACATCAACCATGTTTCTTAACACTTCCGCTTAACGATCTACAAGGGTATGTAGATGCACTCCCCCTATCGTAGCTATACATCTCCATAGATATATATTGGGTGCACGTAGGAAATGTTTTGTTTCCCATGCAACATTCATTAACAGGGGCATCATGAGCTAGGTTTATGCGTAGATGAAATGCACGAGTAGAACACAATGTGTTTGTGGGTGTTGATGTTCATATTTGCTTACTTCCTTAGTCTTATCTTGTTTCAGCGGTATTGTGGGATGAAGCGGCTCGTACCAACCTTACTTGTCCACTTACAAGAGACTGGTTCCACCGACTAACATGTAACTTGGTTGCATAAAGGTGGCCGGCGGGTGTATGCCTCAACCACTTTAGTTGAATCAGATTTGACAAAGGAGGTCCTTGTACAAGGTTAAATAGCAACTTTAATTTCACCATTGTGGATTTGCATAGGTAAGAACAGTTCTTGCTAGTTGCCATAGCAGCCACGTAATACTTGCAACAACAAAGTAGAGGATGTCTAACTTGTTTTCGCACGGCATGTTGTGATGTGACATGGCAAATACGTGATTTGATATATGTGATGTATGAGATGATCATGTATTGTATAGATTATCATGACTTGCATGTAGATGAGCACGGCAACCGGCAGGAGCCATATGGTTATCTTCAATTTATTTGTGCCATTTGCTTGACGTTATCACTTTAAGTTACCAATAGTCGTAGAAGCAATAGTTAGCGCGACAACCACATGACGACATGACGGTGGGGATCATGGTGTCATGCCGATGACGATGGAGATCATGTCAGTGCTTTGGAGATGGAGCAAAAGCACAAGATGATAATGGTCATATCATGTCACTTATATGATTTCATGTGATGTTTATCTTTTATGCATCTTATTTTTCTTAGGACGATGGTAGCATGATAAGATGATAGCTCACTAGAATTTCAAGATAAAATTGTGTTCTTCCCAAATGTGCACCGTTGCGAAGATTCATCGTTTCGAAGCACCACATGATGAACGGGTGTGATAGAATCTACGTTCGCATACAACGGGTATAAGTCAGTTTTGCACATGCAGAACACTTGGGTTAATGTTGACGAGCCTAGCATGTATAGACATGGCCTCGGAACACAGGAGATTGAAAGGTTGAACATGAGTCATATAGTAGAGATGATCATCATGGAGATATTCACCTTTGAAACCACCTCATCTCACATGATAATCAGATTTGGGTTGGTGGGTTTGGATCATGTTACACTCGGACAACCTGAGGAATATTGGTTTGAGTGGGAGTTCTTTAGTAATATGATTAATTGAACTCATTATCATGAACATAGTCTAAGTTGTGTGTACAAAGTATGTTGTAGACTAAAAGATCGCGTTGTAGCTCCCTTGTATTTTGATACGTTCCTAGATAAAACTAAGTTGAAAGATGATAGTAGCAATTATGCGGAATAGGTTCGTGATATGAGGACTGTCCTTAATTACTGCACACAAGGCTTATGTCCTTGATGAACTGCTCGGTGCGCCACCCCCACAAGCATCGTCTGATGGTGTTGAGAACATCAGATGGACATGTTTTCATGACTACTTGATAGTTGTACGAATCATACTTTATAGCCTAGAATTGAGGCTCCAAAGACGTTTAGAACATCACGGAGCACATGGGATGTTCCAAGGGCTGAAATTATATTTTCAGGCTCGTGCCTGCAAGATGAAGGAGAATATCTCAATCAATGAGCATGTGCTTAGATTGTCTAGGTGCTACAATCGCTTGAATGACGTGGGAGTTCATCTTTGAGATAAGATAGTGATTGACATATTTCTCCAAGTTACTGAAATCAAGATGCTAGTGCTTCCTGATGAACTATAACATGCCAGGGATGGAGAAGATGATTCGTGAGCTATTCAGGATGTTTTACATCGTGAAGGTAGAAACCAAGAAGGAGCATCAAGTGTTGATGGTTAGTAAAACCACTAGTTTCAAGAAAGGCGAGGGCAGGGAGGGGAACTTCAAGATGAAGGGCAAGCCAGTTGCTACTCCAATGAAGAAACCCGAGGTTGGACCCAAACCCGAGACTAAGTGCTTCTGTTGTGAGGGAAACAGTCATTGAAAGCGAAACTGTCCCAGATACTTAGTAGATAAGAAGGCTGGCAATGTGAGCAAAAGTAGATTTGATATACATGTTATTGGTGTGTGCCTTACTAGTGATCATTCTAACCCCTGGGTATTTGATACCGGTTCAGTTGCTAATATTTGTAACTCGAAACATGAATTGCGGGTTAAATGGGCACTAGCTAAGTGTGAGGTTACGATGTGTGTTGGAAGTGTTTCCAAGGTTGATGTGATCACCATTACATGCTCCATCTACCTTCCTGATTAGTGGTAAACCTAAATAAATAATATTTGGTTTGTGCGTTGAGCATGAACATTATATTGATTTTGTTTATTGCGAGACGATTATTCATGTAAGTTAGAGAATAATAGGTTATTCTCTTTACATGAATAATATCTCTTATGATCATGCACCCAATATGAATGGTTTATTGAATCTCGATCATAATAATACACATGTTCATAATATTTATGTTGAAAGATGTAAATTTAGTAATGCTAATAACACTTAGTTGTGGCACTGACGCTTAGGTCATACTGGTGTAAAACGCATGAAGAAAATCCATGCTGATGGATCTTTGGACTCACTCGATTTTGAATCTCTCGAGACATGCGGACCATGCCTCATGGCCAAGATGAATAAAGACCCCGTATTGCAGTGAGACGGAGTGAGAAATTGATTTATCAGAAATAATACATTTTGATGTGTGCAGTCCAATGAGTACTGAAGCACGTAGTGGATATAGTTATTTTCTTACCTTCACATATGATTTGAGTAGATACGAATGTATTTCCTTGATGAAACACAAGTCTGAAATATTGAAAATTTCAAGCAATTTCAGAGTGAAGTTGAAGATCATCGTGACAAGAAGATAAAATGTCTACGATATGATAGTAGAGGTGAATATCAAAGTTTTGGTTTTGATATACATTTAAGACAATGTGGTAATTGTTTCACAAGTCATGCCACCGGGAACACCATAGTGTAATGGTGTGTACGTATGTCATAGCCATGCTCTATTGGATATGGTGCGTACTATGATGTCTCTTGCCGATTTGCCACTATTATTTTGGGGTTATGCATATGGAGAACTATATCCACTTTAAATAGGGCACCATCTAAATCCATTGAGATGACATCGTATGAACTAAGGTTTGGCAAGAAACCTAAGCTATGATTTCTTACAGTTTGGGGCTGCAAAACTTATGTCAAAAGGCTTCGGCCTGATAAGCTCGAACCAAAAGCGGAGAAGTGCATGTTCATATGATACCCTACGGAAACAAGTGGGTATACCTTCTATCTCAGAACCGAGTGCGAATTCTTCGTTGCTAAGAATGGATCCTTTCTAGAGAAAGTGTTTGTTTCGAAAGTATTGACTCGGAGGAAGGTTGAACTTAATGAGGTTATTGAACCATCACTTCAATTAGAGAGTAGCGCGACACAAAAGGTGTTTCTGTGACACCTACACCAATTGAAGGGAAGCTAATAATAATGATCATGAAGCTTCAGCTCAAGTCACAACCGAACCTCGTAGGTCGACAAGGACACATACTGCTCCTAATTGGAATGGTAATGCTTTGTCGAAGGTCATGTTGTTGGGCAACAGCGAACCTACGAGCTATGGAGAAGTGATGGTGGCCCAGATTCCAACAAATGGTTAGAGGCCATGAAATCCAAGATAGAATCCATGTATGAAAACAAAGTATGGACTTTGGAATAATTACTTGATGGTCGTAAGGCTACTAAGTACATATGGATCTTTAAGTAGACACATAATGATGGTAATGTCACAATTTATAAAGTTCGACTTGTTGCAAATAAAGTTTCACACAAGTTCAAGGAGTTGACTATAATGAGACTTTCTCACTCGTAGCGATGCTAAAGTCTGTTGGGATTATGTTAGCTGTTGCTACATTTTTCAATTATGAAATTTGGCAGATGGATGTCAAAACATTGTTCACTTAACGATTTCCTTGAGGAAAGGTTGTATGTCATACAACTAGAAGGTTTTGTCGATTTTAAGGTGTAACACCCTGTGTTTAGCTTTCCTGACTAATTAAGTTATTTCAAAAATTAGGACCAATTAATTTTTTTGTGTATGCTTGTGATGCTTGAAGTGGCTATTGTTTGCTTGCTTGCTGGTATGCTTGTGGTGATTCTCAATAATTCTTGCTACACTCGAGACTCACCTCCTTAGCCGAAAACTCCTACCTAATGATCATGCCATGTGTTTAGGACCAGAAATCATTTTACCAAACATTATTTTCACCAAAAAGCATTTCTTTGAATTCAACTTTCAAAACCCGTGAGATGAGATTTGTGCTACAAGTCCTCAAATTAGGGAAACAATTTTGCACCAATTATTTTATTTGAAACCCATTGTCAAAATGACTTCCCAAAACCACCATATTATTATTTTAAAAGTTATTTTACTAATTTATTTAAATGCCTTCCTGTGAGGCGAGAAATGGTGTTTATGAAGGAAAATTATTTTTATTGCTTTCAAAATATTTACTAAAATTTAGGGAAACTCAATGGACATATATATTCCATATATATGAGTTTCAACACATGGTCATGTTCAAAATATTGGGAAAACCCCCTCAAAACCCTTCCTGCCTATTTCAAGCTTTTGGAATATATCTATAAGAAATATTCTCAATAAATTCGAGTAAAATTCCAGCATGTCACCTATGATATGTTTGATGATCTTGTCAAGTTTCATCTCAATCCAAGTTGATTTGACTCCCTTAATTATTCTAAAACCCTATCTGTTTAGATCCAAATTTGAGCAACTCTTCATTGTGCAGTGTCTCCAATTGTGCTCAAATTTGGTGGACATGTTCTAATACTACAATAATGCATCCACACCAAGTGGTGCATCAGGGAGAATAGAAGAACTTGCCCAAGCCCCTCAAAACCCTCTCTGTTGATTTCTGACTTTGGGAAATTTTACATTATAAAGTTTCTTCATTTTACCCCTAACTTTTTGGGCATGCCTTAATGCCCAAATAATACCCCACACCAAATATTGGATTTGTGGGAATTGATTTGAATAAGATTGTAAGCAGAAAGCTATTTCTGCCCGTTCCAAGGGTTTTCCAAGTCTACATTGGAAACCTTCTCCACCAAATCCCAAATTTGGTGTCCAAGATTATTTTCATCTATTATTTGATCCTCTTAAGTTTCATATCCATTGAAGTCCATCTGATTGCTCTGCCACTCATCAAACACCTTGTGTGCATTCACTTTATTGGCTACTTTGGCCCCTTCCACTTTTACCCTTGAGCTCAACTTTCTATCACAGTTTCATATAGTTACATTTTACGTCCAGTATCATTTCCATGGCCACTGGTCAATTATTGGAGAGAGGCTCCATGTAACTACTCCTCATTTTACCCTTGGAATCACCCTTTTCACCTATCTTGTCCCACTTCTGCTTAAGCCAAAGCCCCCTCCTTTTTCCAGAGGGTACATAGCATCCCAAAGCATTGTTTCAAACCAAGAGATGGCATGATCACTGATACGTCTCCAGCGTATCTACTTTTCCGAAATATTTTGCCCTTGTTTTGGACTCTAATTTGCATGATTTGAACGGAACTAACCCGGACTAATGTTGTTTTCAGCAGAATTGCCATGGTGTTGTTTTTGTGCAGAAATGAAAGTTCTCGGAATGTCCTGAAAATTTACGAAGAATTTTTCTAGAATAAAAGAAAAATACTTGCGCAAAGATTCACCGGAGGGGGCGTGCCAGTGGGCCACAAGCCCACAGGCCGCGGCCACCACCCTAGGCCGCGCCGTGAGGGCTTGTGGGGCCCACGTGGCGCCACCGCCTCCAAACTCAGCTCTATATCTTTCGTCTCGCCTGGAAAAAATTCAGAGAGAAGGTTTCATCGCGTTTTACGATATGGAGGCGCCGCCACCTCCTCTTCTTCATCTGGAGGGCACATCTGGAGTCCGTTCGGGGCTCCGGAGAGGGGAAATCGTCGCCATCGTCATCATCAACCTTCCTCCATCGACAATTCCATCATGCTCTTCACCGTTCGTGAGTAATCTCATCGTAGCCTTGCTGGACGGTGATGAGTTGGATGAGATCTATCATGTAATCGAGTTAGTTTTGACGGGGATTGATCCCTAGTATCCACTATGTTCTAGATTGATGTTGCTACTACTTGCCTATGCTTAATGCTTGTCACTAGGGCCCGAGTGCCATGATTTCAGATCTGAACCTATTATGTTGTCGCCAATATATGTGTGTTTTAGATCCTATCTTGCAAGTTGTAGTCACCTACTATGTGTTATGACCCGGCAACCCTAGAGTGACAATAGCCGGAACCACTCCTGGAGATTACCATAGTATGAGGAGTTCATGTATTCACCATGTTTTAATGCGTTGGTCCGGTTCTTTATTAAAAGGAGAACCATAATATCCCGTAGTTTCCATTAGGACCCCGCTGCCACGGGAGGGGTGGACAGTAGATGTCATGCAAGTTCTTTTCCCTAACCACGTATGACTACATACAGAATACATGCCTACATTAGATTTAGGAACGGGAGCTAGTTACTTATCTCTCCGTGTTATAGATGTTACATGATGAATCACATCCGTCATACTCATCCATCACCGATCCACTACCTATGAGTCTTTTACTACTAGTCGTTGCTACGTTACTTTGTCCTGGTTTGTCCCTTGCAACAAAAGGGATTGGGCCACTTTGCTACAACTGTTGCTACTCATGTTACTCTGCTGCTACTGCCATTCCTTGCTACTTCGTTGTTACTTGTCGCAAGATCCTTTTTCGTCTCCGTTGGCGGGGAAGAATAGTTCCCCGTCCATGGGCAACACTTCACTAGCGCCATTGATACAACAGTTAAGAATAGTCTGCCGTCAACAGTTCTGTTTCTGACACCATTGCTATCATACTACTTTGCTACTGATACCTTGCTTGCAGACACTAATCTTTCAGGTGTGGTTGAATCTGATAAACTCAACTGCTAATACTCGAGAATATTCTTTCGTTTCCCCTTGTGAGCGAATCAACAAATTTGGGTCGAATACTCTACCCTCGAAAACTGTTGTGATCCCCTACACTTGTGGGTTATCAATCATATGGAGAAAATGAGCAGCACATCTACAACTAGATTTCTGGCTAAAAAGGTAGCTTTGTACACCAAGTTGTATCTACACTCCCTTGCTTGAGCTGAAACTTTGCAGATATGTTGTCCTTCCATACCTGAGGCTGCTAGATATGCTTTTCCCTCATTATCCCTCATGTTAGTGCCCTCTTTGGTAGCCCTAAGTTTGTTGCTGCAATCTTAACAGCAGTCAAAACCTTTTTAAACTAGCTCCACTTCGGGCCAAACTTCACCAGTGCCCTGTGGCCTGCATGACTTGCATGTTTTACACCTTGGCTTGGGCAAGGGAGGGACCAGGAGACCAAGTGGGGTGGTGACCACCACCCTGGGGTGCAGAAATGGTGCTCTGCACTTTGTCTCCTCCCTCCAGTCCATTTCTAGCTTGTCCAAGATGTCTCAGAATGTTTAGAGCTTTCTTTTGACCGTTCAAACCACTCCCCATCATCAGCTAGCTTCCAAGCTTTCTCAGGCACGCCTGGCATCCGTGCACCATGAATCTCTAAGAGCTCCCGAGCTCTCTCTTCTCTCCCCCTCTTATTTCCTCTTCCTTGAGCACTCTCTGGCTTTCCCCAGATCCTCCTCTCTCCCTCGAATGCCCTATTCCCCCAACCTCGCTCTTGTTTCCCTTATTTCCCCACCATGGCCGAAGGAGCTCCAGTGACCTCGGCTCGAATTTGAGCACGTCGAGCGTTCCCTCCTCCTCTAAGCCGCGCCATGGGGTTCCCCTTGCATCCCTGATCCCTCCCCCGCAGCTCGCTTCCTCCTTGGTGGCCTCGGCGCCGTGCCCTCATCGCTGCGGGCCGCATCCACCATGGCAGGGGTTGGCCGCGACCGAGTCCTCCCTGGGCGCGTGGGGCCTTACCCTCCATGTCGCCACCTCCCCCTCGGGCTGTGGGTGGCCGGGCCTCGCCGGACGCAGCGCTGGGCGCTAGCCCGATCTGCGCTAGCGCCCTCTGCTCGTCTCCGGGCAGCAGCTGACGGGAGGTTGAAGAAGGCCAGCGGGCCCGCGCGTCAGCTGGATGAGGAGGCCGCGAGGTGGGCCGCGCCACTTAAGTGGCGGCACCTCGGTGGGAGGCCATCTCCTCGCGCGGAAGGCCCATTTCATGCAAGGCACCTCCTGCGTGGCACGGCTGGCCAAGCCAAGCCAGTGGGCCAGCCCAAAGGCCTACCTAGTGCCCTGGGCGCAAGATAATCCCCGAACGCTGAGCTCCTTTTCTCATTTTTCCTATTTTGATTAACTAAAAAAATCCATTCAAAAATCATTCTAACTCCAAATTGTTTGATTCAAACTCCTACAGGTTCCCAAAATTCAGGGCTATCCAAATATGTGCTTTGCACATTTTTACGGAGCAACTTTCTGTGGTGTATTTATTAAATTACAAATCTGGATATATTTGGTCCCACTTTGGGAAAATCATATGGAGTTCAAATCAACTCCAAATGGAGTGATTCGAATTTCTATAGCCTTCTAATATCATGCCCTATTTTTAGAACCTTGGTCAACATTTTTGTCAGACTTTATTCTGTTGCATTAAATAAATAGCTTCCTATTGCTATTTACTCCATACTAGAAAATTCCTAGAATATTCATTTCAGCTCCAAATCCAGTGAAAGAACTTCTAAATAATTCTAAAGTTGTTCTCTGTTAAATGAGTGCCTCCACTCATTTTTATCATAATAGATTCCGTGAGCTTCATAAAGAATCCCCTCCTCCTCCTTTCCTCCATTCAGAAATCCCTGATGATCCAAACCTCCTATGGAAAGCTTCAGGTATTTTTCTTAAGACCAAAGAGGTCCAAGAAAAATATCACTTCTATTTATGTAGCACTTTTATATCTGCCTCTGTGTGGCTTACCGTGGTTGTTTCCGATGATAGTTGACGGGTAGACGAAGTACTCGGAGTTGGAGCGAAAGACCTCGAAGACCTCGAGGAGTTATGTGAGAAAAGGCAAGCAACCCTTTGACCATGACTGATCATATGTTACATTGTATGCTAGAGTAGAAAATATTTCTGTTGCATGTCATCATAAGTGACGGTAAATCATTGATGTGATGTTACCGATGGCTCCTCTGGAGAACATGCATTAAGCTTGATCCTACCACCTGTGAGGGTCATGCTAGTATCATGTTGACAAGTAAAGCTAGAGTAAAAGTAGCATGAGTATGTGTTGATCAAAGTCTTATGAAAACCCCGTTGGGTGCCACTAATGCCCAAGGGTGATGATGAGTTAGGTGGTCACTTTTGGTGAAGTGGTGCACCGGGTATTTTGAGTGAGTATGGTTTTGGAAATGGGATTAGATTTATGATGTGTCGACTGTCCCAACCTTACCTGTACGACCACGTTACCCCTTTATGGGATGGGGCTTTGTTGATTACTCTGGTCAGTGCTAGCAAAGAGCCACATTACTAGTGGCGGGAGTGATATGTGGTTACTCTCGTGATGGGGTCGTGCCAGGTAGGGCGACTATGCCATCTTTATTTGTTCCAGCCACACCGTTGGTCCCCGCATGGTTGATACTGTCCAGAGTCGATGCTCATAAGACGTACAACATGTGGGTTGGGTACCAATCGAGATGACCTCTTTTTCTAGTATCGTCAGGGTAAATGCAATGATCGGGTAATTACCTCGGGTATGTTATATACCGTGAGTCGTGGATGACATGGAAGTTTCCCGGATCTCGTGGGTCCAGCGTACTACCTCTGCAGAGTGTAAAACTATTCGAATAACCGTGTCCACGGTCAAGGACACGTGGGTAATCCTTCTTAAACTACGTCAAGTCGTTTCCGCATAAACCAAGTGTGTGTGTGTGTGTGTTACATGGAGTTATTATGGAAGAAGTGATATGACCAAGTTCGGTGACTTGGCATATAGGGTGCAATCAGATGGTTCAGCCCTCAACAGATATATTGATATCTGTAACATGTTCTTCAAAAGTAGTTCTTAACTTATGATGTATACGTGTGATCATGTTTATTTACCACCAAGAGATATCCACCAAAGATGCATGTTATTGTTACCCTTCACTTTCATTGTTCATATCATGGGCTGTTTGCGAGTACAATCAAAGTACTCATTGGCTTACCACTGGTTATTTCATTGACCAGGTATGAAAGAACATGATATGATGAAAAGTAACTCGGTGATGTTCTTGCGAGCAAGGACGCTTCCCAGTCAGAATGCGTGTAGGTTAAGGCTGATGGCATGGGGTCATGATTTTCAACCAATAATTCCGTTATTGGTCCAGTTTGGTGTGTTGGCCTTCAAGGCCCTATATATGTAAGATTCGACCGCAATGGTCATTTATTGTAACAAACAGTATGTATGGATGTAAGACTTTTATTATTCAGTATCTGTGTGTTGGGTGAGCATTGATCTCTGGGATCACTAAGCACGTACATTCGGCGATCTCGACTTGTAAGTCGGGGTCCCCACATAAGGATGCTAAAAGGCATGCAAGCTCCAGCGATCCATTTCTGGATTCGTGCAAGCATCTCCGAGTCATAATAAGCGCTTTGATGAGGTGATCAAAGCTTTTGGGTTTATACAAAGTTTATGAATAAACTTGTATTTACAAGAAAGTGAGTGGGAGCACAATAGAATTTTTGATAAGTATAAGTGGAGAACATATTGTTGATCGGAAGTGATTTAGAATTTCTGGAAAGCATAAAAGTTTGTTTGAATGGACTTTTTCAAATGAAAACATGGATAATGGTACTTCAATATTAGGCATCAAGATCTATAGAGATAGATCAAGACGCTTGATAAAGATTTCAATGAATAGATACCTTGACAAGATTTTGAAGGAGTACAAAATAGATCGGTCAAATAAGGAGTTCTTGGATGTATTGTAAGATGTGAATTTGAATAGGGCTCAAAGCTCGACCACGACAGAAGAACGAGAAACGACGAAGTTTGTCCCCATTTCCTTAGCCGCAGGCTCTAAAATATGCCATGTTGTGTAGTGTGTGCCTTTCCGTGAGTCTGTCAAGGGGTACAAGAGTGATCCAGGAGTGTATTACTAGACAACTGTCAAAATTATCATTATTAACTAGAGGACTAAGGAATTTTTTCTTGATTATGGAGGTGATAAAAGAGTTCATCACAAAGGGTTACGTCGATGCAAGCTTTGCCACTAATCCGGATGGCTCTAAGTAGAAAACATGATTCATTTAGTTGAGCAGTCATTTGGAATAGTTCCAACTTGAGCGTGGTAGAAACATCTAAAGTATGATATAGAGATTTTCAAAGTACACATGGATCTAAGTATTGCAGACGCTTTGACTAAAACCTCTCTCACAAGAAAAACGTGATCAAACCCGAGAACTCATTAGGTCATGGTGATGTGAACTACAATAGTGAATCTAGTGCAAGTGGGAGACGGTTGGAAATATGACCTAGAGGCAACAATAATTTGGTTATTATCATATTTATTTTTTCACGACAATCGTTTATTATCCATACTATAATTGCATTGATTGGAAACTCAGATACATGTGTGGATACATAGACAATACTGTATCCCTATTGAGCCTCTACTAGACTAGCTCGTTGATCAAAGATGATTAAGGTTTCCTACCCATATACATGAGTTTTTATTTGATAATGGGATCACATCATTAGGATAATCATGTGATGGAAAAGACTCAACTGTAAGCATAACACATTGTTTGTATCACACAGTTTATTGCTATTGCTTTCTACATGTCAAATATCTATTCCTAACACCATGAGATCATGCAAGTCGAGGACACCGAAAGAAATACCTTGCATGTATAAAATGTCACAACATAACTGGGTGATCATAAAGATGCTCCACGAGTATCTCCGAGGGTGTTTGTTGGGTTGTCATGGATCGAGTCTGGGATTTGTCATCTCATATGACAGAGAGGTACCCCTAGCCCACTCGATAATTCATCATCATCAGAGGCTTGAAAGGAATGTGACTAAGTAATTAGTCACAAGATCTTGTATTATGGAATTAGTAGAGGGACTTGCCGGTAATGAGATTTAAGTAGGTATGGAGATACCGACGATCGAATCTCTAGCAAGTAACATATCGTTGGACGAAGGGAATTGCATACGAGATTAATTGAATCCTTGGCATCTTGGTTGGACGATGAAGATATTCATCGAATATGTAGGAACTAATATGGGCATCCTGGTCCTCCTATTGGTCATTGGACAGAGATGTGTCTCGATCATGTCTACATGATTCTGGAACCTGTAGGTTCCGCACGCTTAACGTTCAGTGACGCTGGAGTAGTGTTGGGATATGTACTTTGGTGAGCGAATGATGTACGGAGTCCCACATTAGATCCGGATGTCACAAGGAGTTCCAGAATGGTGGGGTAAATATTTATATATGGGAAGTCCTATTTTGGTCTCGAAAAAGTTTTGGGCATTACAGGTAGTGTGCCGGGGTACCGAAATGGGTTTCAGGGGTTCACCAGCACCGAGGGCCAACATGGGCCATAGGGTGTGCGCCCTAGCCAGCTTGGGCTAGGCTTGCCAACCCCTAGAGGCGAATTATTCTTAGGGGCAAGAGTACCAAAGGGCAAAGGCACCCCGGAGGTACCTTGTAGGAAGGGAACTCCTTCATTCCTTCTGAAGGGAGGACTCCATCCTCGGTCGCCAGCCGTCCCTTGGAGGAGGGGTCAAGGCAGCGCCTCCCTCTCCCCTTTGCCTCCTATATATAGTGGACGGGAGGGGAGGGCTGCACACACCAATTCCCACGCCTCGTGGCATCCCTCCCTCTCCCCTTACTCTATTTTCTCCCCACATCGACTCTACGATAGCGCTTGGCGAAGCCCTGCCGGGATTACTCCACCATTATCTCCACCAGGTTGTCTTGCTAGTTGATAACCCATCTACTTATCCTCCCTCACTTTTTGGATCGAGAAGGAAGAGACGTCGTTGAGCCACACGTGTGTTGAACGCGTTAGTACAGTCCGTTTGACGCTAGATCGGGACGGATCGCGGGTGGATCATGAAGACGTATGACTACATCAACCGCATTTTCTAATGCTTCCGCTTAGCGATCAACAAGGGTATGTAGATGCACTCCCCCTCTCGTAGTTGTACATCTCCATAGATAGATCTTGGGTGCACGTAGGAAATTTCTTGTTTCCCATGCAACATGCCGCAATAGTAGCATCATGAGCTAGGTCTATGCGTAGATGATATGCACGAGTAGAACACAAAGTGTTTGTGGGTGTTGATGTTCAGAGTGCTTACTTCCGTAGTCTTATCTTGATTCAGAGGTATTGTGGGATGAAGCGGCTTGGTCCAACCTTACTTGTCCACGTACAAGAGACCAGTTCCCCCGAGTGACATGTAACTTGGTTGCATAAAGTTGGTTGGTGGGTGTCTATCTCTCCCACTTTAGTTCAATTGTATTCGACGGAGGTGGTCCTTGTAGAAGGTTAAATAGCATTGTATCTTTGCGTAGGTTAGAATGTTTCTTGTTAGTTGCCCATAGCAGCCACGTAAAACTTGCAACAACAAAGTAGAGGACATATAACTTGATAGTTGCACGGCATGTTGTGATGTGATATGGCAAATACGTGATTTGATATGTGTAATGTATGATATGATCATGTTTGGTATATATTATCACAACTTGCATGTTGATACGTCTATGTCGTATCTACTTTTCCAAACTCTTTTGCCCTTGTTTTGGCTCTAATTTGCATGATTTGAATGGAACTAACCCGGACTAACGTTGTTTTTAGCAGAATTGCCATGGTGTTGTTTTTGCGTAGAAATAAAAGTTCTCGAATTGACCTGGAAATTTACGAGGATTTTTTGTGGAATATATAAATGACCAACCGGAGGAGTGGAGCGAGGAGCCCAGAAGCCCACTAGGCGCGGGCCCCCCTCGCCACGCCTAACAGGCTTGTGGGGCCCTTAGAGCTCCACCGCCTCCAACTCCAGATATATTTAGTCCCTTTCGTCCGAAAAATAAAGGAGAAGAGTTCATCGCATTTTACGATGCGGAGGTGCTGCCACCTCCTGTTCTTCCTCTGAAGGGAGATCTTGAGTCCGTTCTGGGCTCCGGAGAGGGGAGATCGTCGCCATCGTCACCACCAACGTTCCTTCATCGCCAATTCCATGATGCTCTTCAGCGTTCGTGAGTAATCTCATCGTAGGCTTGCTGGACGGTGATGGGTTGGATGAGATCTATCATGTAATCGAGTTACTTTTGATGGGGATTGATACCTAGTATCCACTATGTTCTGAGATTGATGTTGCGACTACTTTGCCATGATTAATGCTTGTCACTAGGGCCCGAGTGCCATGATTTCAAATCTGAACCTATTATGTTCTCGTCAATATATGTGTGTTCTTGATACTATCTTTCAAGTTGTAGTCACCTACTATGTATTATGACCCGGCAACCTTGGAGTGACAATAGTTGTAACCACTCCCGGATATGACCATAGTATGAGGAGTTCGTGTATTCACTAAGTGCTAATGCGTTATTCCGGTTCTCTATTAAAAGGAGAACCTTAATGTCCCGTAGTTTTCATTAGGACCCCGCTGCCACGGGAGGGATGGACAATAGATGTCATGCAAATTCTTTTACCTAAGCATGTATGACTACATACAAAATACATGCCTACATTACATTGACGAACTGGGGCTAGTTACTTATCTCTCCGTGTTATAAGTGTTGCATGATGAATATCATCCGACATAATCATCCATCACCGATCCAATGCCTACGAGTTTTTCCTACTGGTCCTTGCTACGTTACTTTGTCGCTACTGTTCTCACTGCTGCTACAGTTACTGCTACTGTTGTCACTGCTGCTACTGTTACCGTTGCTACTGTTGCTATCACACTACTTTCCTACTAAAACTTTGCTGTAGATACTAAGTCTTTCAGGTGTGGTTGAATTGACAACTCAACTGCTAATATTCGTGAATATTCTTTGGCTTCCCCTTGTGTCGAATCAACAAATTTGGGTTGAATACTCTACCCTCGAAAACTGTTGCGATCCCCTATACTTGTGGGTTATCAAGACTATTTTCTGGCGCCGTTGGCGGGGACACATAGCTCTATTCTCTGAGCAACCTGGGATTTATGTCTGCTGATCATTATGAGGAATCCGAGAGATCCAAAATCTAAAGTCTTGCCCTCAACTACGAGGACAAGTAGGGAACTGCCATCTAACTCTGCACTTGATTCACCTTCATTTATGAGTAAGTTTGCGACACCACCTCCTGCTAGAAATTATGATGTGTCGCGTGTGCTTGATGATGCTACTTCTGTTATCCATGATGCTTGTCATGATGCTTTTCTTGATACTCCTTTGCCACTAGGTGCATTCCTTGATGCACAAATTGCTAGAGTTGCTGCTAGATGTGATGATACTTCTGAAACTGCTGAGATTATGGAAGTAGAACCTGGTATTTCGCGTGTTAGAACTAGCTCTCCTAGATATGAATTGCCTGATATGCCTGAGGGTTACATTATGGAGGGAGAGATAGCTCAGGAATTTCTTGCTTGTAAGGATAGCTATGATCATGAGAAATTATTGCGCAAGTGGAAAGAAAAATCTTTGAACACTCGGATGAAATACGACCCGAAGTTTGCTAGTTCACCTATCTTTGTGACCGATAAAGATTATGAATTCTCTGTCGACCCTGAGTTAATCACTCTGGTTGAATCTGATCCTTTTCACAGTTATGAGTCTGAAACGGTTGTAGCACATCTTACCAAACTGCACGATATAGCCACCACATTCACGAGTGAGGAAAAGATCCGCCACTACTTGGTTCACTTCTCTTGCTCCTGGTTGTGTGCGTACTCCTTAGGACATGATCTACAACTTCTTTGAAAAATATTTCCCTGCCCATAAGAAGCAAGCTGCCTTGCAGGAAATATACAACTTTGCGCAAGTTGAAGAAGAGAGTCTCCCACGAGCTTGGGGGAGGCTCGTCCAGCTACTGAATGCTTTGCCTGATCACCCTCTTGAAAAGAATGAAATACTTGATATCTTCTATAATGGACTAACCGATGCTTCTAAGGACCACCTAGATAGTTGTGTCGGTTGTGTTTTTAGGGAACGAACTGTGGAACAGGCTGACATCCTATTGAATGATATCTTGTGCAATGAGAATGCTTGGACTATTCCCGAACCACCTCCGAAGCCAACTCCTAAGAAAATAGGTATCCTATTTCTCAGTCCTGAAGATATGCAAGGAGCTAAGAAATCTATGAAAGAGAAAGGCATTAAATCTGAAGATGTCAAAAATATACCATCTATCGAAGAGATCCATGGTCTTGATAACCCGATACAGGTAGTAGATGTAAATTCTCTTCGTAGATTCAATGAGAGTGATATTCCTTTTGATAAACTTGCTAGCTTATGCGTGGATGAATTTGATAACTTTGTTGCCAAACAACAAAGTTTCAATGATTATGTTAGCAGACAATTGGAACACAATGCTCGTATGCTTAGTCATTTAAGTGCTTGTGTGGCCAGAAATGTCAATGATCTTAATCTCTTGAGTAAACATGCCTTTATGGTTACTACTCAAGTAGAACAAGTACTTAAGGCTCAAAATGACTTGCTCAATGAGTTGAATGACAATTCTGTCAGAGTCGTCACTAGAGGCGGTAGAATGACCCAGGAACCTTTGTATCCTGAGGGTCATCCTAAGAGAATTGAACAAGATTCTCAAGGAGTTAGCACTGATGCACCTAGTCATCCTAGGAAGAAGAAGAAATATGATAGGAAATTGCATGGTAGCAACCCCGTTGCTGTTACACCCGAGAATCCAAACGATGTCTCTGTTTCTGATGCTGAAACGCAATATGGTGATGAACATGAGCCTAATGATAATATCGATAATGATGTTCATGAAGATGCTCAACGTAGCAATGATAAGGATGTGGAGATTTAACCAGTAAATCTTGATAACCCACAGCCTAAGAATAAGAGATACTATACGAACGAGTTCGCTGCTAGGAAGCATGGTAAAGAAAGGGAACCATGGGTTCAGAAAGCCATGCCCTTTCCTCCCAAACCATCCAAGAAAAAGGATGATGAGGATTTTGAGCGATTTGTTGAAATGATTAGACCTGTCTTTCTGCAAATGCATTTGACAGATATGCTCAAAATGTCTCCGTATGCTAAGTACATGAAGGATATTGTGACTAATAAGAGGAGGATACCTGAGGTTGAGATTTATACCATGATCGCTAATTACACCTTCAAGGGTGGAACTCCTAAGAAACAAGGTGATCCCGGAGTGCCCACTATACCTTGCTCCATTAAAGGAAACTATGTTAGAACTCCTTTATGCGACCTTGGAGCCGGTGTTAGTGTTATGCCTCTCTCTTTATCATAGACTTGAACTGGATAAGTGACACCCACTGAAATCTCTCTGCAAATGGCCGGCAAATGGCTTTCCCTATCGGGATTTGTGAGGATGTGCCTGTTGTGGTTGCTAACGTCATATCTTAACAGACTTTGTTATTCTGGATATTCCTGAGGATGATGCCATGGCGGTCATACTTGGAAAACCCTTTTCAAACACTGTAGGGGCTGTTATTGATTGCAACAAAGGCAATGTCACTTTCCATGTCAATGGTAATGAGCATACGGTGCACTTTCCGAAGAAACAATATCGAGTACATTGCCTCAATGCTATTGAAAAACATCATCGATTCTTATTGGGAGCTTTGAATGCCCTATGCCTACTGTTAAGATGAAGTATGATTTGCTTGTTGGGGATATGCACATCCCCATTGAGGTAACCTAGTGACTATTCGAAAATTCTCCATTCTTTTTAATGCGATTCGAAAAAGTTTGTCAAGGAGACTTGATCAACCTTATTGATGGATTTCTTTCGATGACCATGGGATGGAAGAATCGAGGAGTCACAACCATCTATTCCAAGCTTTCACCTTCGGTTGCTTAGAAGAAAAATGATAGATTTAGCTTCAGTTTTTCCTGTTTTCTGCTTTTTGCGTCCCGTAGAAAAGTGTCCCGAAAATAGAAGTTATCCGAATGCCCTGAAAATCAAGTATGATTTTTTCTGGATTTTTTGAAAAATTCTAAGACGGAGAGCTAGTCAGGGGGATGCACCAGTGGGCCACAAGCCCTGGAGGCGCGGGCACCCCCCTGGCCGTTCCTACTAGCCTTTTGGGCCCACGTGTCCCCCCTCGACTTATTCCAGCTCCCATCTCCTTGTCCTACCTCCAGATAAAATCGTTTCGCAGCTCAAACCCGTGTTTTTGCTCTTCTTGCTGCGATTTTCGATCTCCTTGTGCAAAACTCCATTCACCAAACTGTTTTGGGGAAATTGCTCCTTGGTATGTGACTCCTCCATTGGTCCAATTAGTTTTTTCTCTAGTGCCTTATTCGTTGCGTAATTTTGCTGCCTTGGTGACCCTGTTCTTGAGCTTTGCTTGCTAAATTTAGCTCGTCCCAAGTAGTGTTGATGCGTGATATGGCCTCTAGGCACTTGTTGGAGTAGTTGATATGAGTTTCGTTGAGCCTTGTTCACTTTTCCTTAGAGTCACTAAAAATTTCAAAAAATTTCAGAGAAAGAAAAAGGAAAAGATGAGGAGGTTCTTAAGAGGCTCTTCAAGCCGTGACCCCAAGGATGATGAAAATGAGAAGAAGAAACCCAAGTATCCGATCCCCCGAGTTGCAGAAGTTCGAGCGTGCGAGTGGCCAAGCGATGTGTTCTTACGCACCGGCGGACTTTATGAGGACTTTTACTACTTGGTGGAGAATGCAGGCCTTACCGCCTTCGTTGAAGATAAGTGTCCGCAATACCTCCTCCTCACTAATATTTTCGTGCAAAGCTTTAACTTCTATCCAAGGAAGAACCCTCCTATGGTTGAGTTCAAGTTACATGATATCCCCCAGTGCATGTCACTTCAGGATTTTTGCAATGTTTGGAAATTACCTTATGTTGGGGATATTCATGAATCTCGTCCACGGGACTTGGACGCTTTCATTGATACTATTGTTGTAGGAGAGGAGAGAGGAGTGTCCTGCGCTAGATCTGCTAGCATACATTTTCCCGTGCTTCGGTACTTCTCATTATTCGTGGGAAAATATTTGATTGGCCGTGGGAAAGCTGGGGCCCTTAGCTCCCCAGATCTTGCGGTGTTGCGCGAAACCCTTTATAATGATAAAACTTATACCTTGGGCGCTATAGTAGCTCAACGGTTGAACACGAACTGTTCTTAAGGCGTTGTTTATGGAGGTATCTATGCTACCCGTCTTGCTACACATTTTGAGATACCAATTAGACTGCACGAGGAAGAAGAGATTCTTCTTCCTGAGAGATATCTAGATTATGATAGCATGGTTCGCCATGACTTTCTTGATAAAGATATAAATAAGAGGATGATTTATAACCTGGTATTTAGTCAGGGTACTCGTGAGACTATTACTTTGCCTGCTCCTTCTTTGTTCAATCTTCCTCTAGGCAGGTACATTATTATGCCTTCGGACATCTACGCATATTGGGGCATAGCACCACCATAGGCGCCCGTGCCCGAGCTACCAGTCGATTACCAGACGCCAGTTTATCAGTGGGAGCCAGAGGAGCTCACACAGTAGTGGCACCCTCAGCACACTCCGGAGTACCCCGGAGACGGTTATTTCCCTCCATGGGAGTAGACCAACTTAGGCCAAAAGCCTAAGCTTGGGGGAGTACATGTTTCTCACAGACTTTATATTCATGCTCACACTTTCACTTTGGTAGTCGGTGTTCACACTTTGCCACTGTATCATCCATGCTACTTTATTTCTTTTTTCTCATTTTCTTCTCGTGTGTTTGTCTAGTTTGAGAAAACCCAAAAAAGATTTTATGTTCTTCTTTTGCTTGTTGGGAGCTTTCTCGTGTAAATAGTTTTCTTTTTCTTTGGGTCAAGGTAGAAGACCATGGTTACAATGTTTAGTGGCTCTCGCATGCATATCTGTTTATCTGTCAAAGAGCTATATTACTTTGTCTTCTCCTTTGTGTTTGCTTGCAGATTCCAGCTTAGTCCAATGAACGAGCACTCTTATTATTGTTCACATCATTCGGTCGTGCAAGTGAAAGGCAATAATGACGATATATGATGAAGTGACTGAGCCTGGAAAAGCTGGTATGAACTCAATCTATTTTGTTTTTGTAAATATGACTAGCTCATCGTTCCCAATTCAGCTTTGTTGTGAGGGAAACATGTTTGCAATGACAACTTAGAGATCATAGTTTCTGATGCCATGCCTAATTAGCTAGGAGCTTATAATAGTTTGTCTTGGATGCCAACATGAATTTTGAGATAATTATGATGTAGTATGATAGGATGGTATCCTCCTTTGAATGATTCAAGTGGCTTGACTTGGCGCATGTTTACGCATGTAGTTGAAACAAAATCAACATAGCCTCTATGATATTCATGTTCATGGTGATTTATGTCCTACTCATGGTTGCACTCAATGTTGGTTAATCTCAATGCATTTTGATGACTCTTGTTGCTCTCTAGTTGGTCGCTTCCTAGTCTTTTGCTAGCCTTCACTTGTACTAAGCGGGAACACTGCTTGTGCATCCACTTCCATAATACCAACGTTGCTCCATATGAGTCCACCATACCTACCTATATGCGGTATCTACCTGCCGTTCCAAGTAAATTTGCATGTGCCACTCTCTAAACCTTCAAGAAATAATCTGTTTTGCATGCCCGAACCGCTCATGTGGTGACAAGGGGCGATCAGTATCTTCCATGCTAGGCATGTTATCCTCGATATGTGTTTATTCACTATAATTCACGAGAAAGGGGCTCGTAATTGGAATGCCCAGTTCCATGCTCAAATCGAAAAGATAATTACAAACAAAACTCCCCCTGGATTGTTGTTGGTATGGACGGCAACCGAGTATTTGGCTAGTCGTGGAATGTGATTGATCGGTGGTGGGGGAGTCAAAACTTTACTTTTCTGTTTGGGAACCGCCTATAGTATGTGTAGCATGGAAGATGGTGAAAACTCTTGGTCATTGTGTTGACAATGAAAGCATGCCACCCAAAATTATTTATCTCTGTTTTAAAAGCTTGAGCTCTGGCACCTCTATAAATCAATGCTTCCCTCTGTGAAGGGCCTGTCTATTTATGTTTCCGTTGAGTCATCCTCTTCTTGCAAAAAGCACCAATTAGAGAGCACCTCTGTCGTTTCTATGCTTTGCTTTTAATTTTTATTGAGTATGACTGTGACTGGATCTTCTTTTCCATGAATTACAACGTTCAGTCAGCCCTTGGTCTTTGAATGTGCTTTGCATTTATGTTTTGCGGTCTCAGAAAGAGCTAGCAAGATACCATCTGTTCATACTGCTTCATGATTGTTTTGATTGAAGTGTTGATGTTTGCAACTTATTATTATTGCTCGCTAGTTGATTATGCCATTGATATGAGTTCCTCTTGAGACCTAAATGTCATTGCTTATGTGGTTAGCTTATGATCTTGCTGAAAATCTGAATATGAGTTAGACACAATTGCAACAACAAGATCAAACAGAGTTCGTAAAAGTTTTTCATTTGTCTCTTTCGGTTTGTCAACTGAATTGCTTGAGGACAAGCAAGGCTTTAAGCTTGGGGGAGTTGATACGTCTCCATCGTATCTACTTTTCCAAACTCTTTTGCCCTTGTTTTGGACTCTAATTTGCATGATTTGAATGGAACTAACCCGAACTAACGCTGTTTTCAGCAGAATTGCCATAGTGTAGTTTTTGCGTAGAAATAAAAGTTCTCCGAATGACCTGGAAATTTACGAGGATTTTTTGTGGAATATATAAAAATACTGGCGCAAGAATCAACCGGAGGAGTGGAGCGAGGAGCCCACAAGCCCACCAGGCACGGCCCCCCCTGGACGTGCCTAGCAGGCTTGTGGGGCCCTCAGAGCTCCACCGCCTCCAACTCTAGTTCTATTTAGTCCATTTTGTCTGGAAAAAAAGGTGAAGAGTTCATCGCGTTTTACGATACGGAGGCGCCACCAGCTCATGTTCTTCCTCTAGAGGGCAGATCTGGAGTCCGTTCTGGGCTCCGAAGAGGGGAGATCGTCGCCATCGTCATCACCAACCTTCCTTCATCGCCAATTCCATGATGCTCTTCACCGTTCGTGAGTAATATCATCGTAGGCTTACTGGACGGTGATGTGTTGGATTTGATCTATCATGTAATCGAGTTAGTTTTGATGGGGATTGATCCCTAGTATCCACTATGTTCTGAGATTGATGTTGCTACTACTTTGCCATGCTTAATGCTTGTCACTAGGGCCCGAGTGCCATGATTTCTGATCTGAACCTATTATCTTATCGTCAATATATGTGTGTTCTTGATCCTATCTTGCAAGTTGTAGTCACCTACTATGTGTTATGACCCGGCAACCCCGGAGTGACAATAGCCGGAACCACTCCGGGAGATGACCATAGTATGAGGAGTTCATGTATTCACTAAGTGCTAATGCGTTGTTCCGGTTCTCTATTAAAAGGAGAACCTTAATATCCCGTAGTTTCCATTAGGACCCCTCTGCCATGGGAGTGATGGACAATAGATGTCATGCAAGTTCTTTTCCTTAAGCACGTATGACTACATACGGAATACATGCCTACATAACATTGACGAGCTGGAGCTAGTTACATATCTCTCCGTGTTATAACTGTTGCATGATGAATATCATCCGGCATAATTATCCATCACCGATCCAATGCCTACGAGTTTTCCTACTGGTCCTTGCTACGTTACTTTACCGCTAATGCTATAATTGTTGCTACTGTTACTGCTACTGCTGTCACTGCTGCTACTGTTACCGTTGCTACTGTTGCTATTACACTACTTTGCTACTAATACTTTGCTGCAGATACTAAGTATTTCAGGTGTGGTTGAATTAACAACTCAACTGCTAATACTCGATAATATTATTTGGCTTCCCCTTGTGTCGAATCAACAAATTTGGGTTGAATACTCTACCCTCGAAAAATGTTGTGATCCCCATTACTTGTGGGTTATCACATGTCGATCAGTACGACAACCGGCATGAACCATAGGTTTTTCTTTAATTTATTTGCACTATTTGCTTTACTTTATCATTGTAAGTTAGCAATAATCGTAGAAGCAATAGTTGGTGCAAATACCACATGAAGACACGATTATGGAGATCATGATGATGGAGATCATGGTGTCATGCGGGTGACGATGGAGATCATGCCGGTGCTTTGGAGACGGAGATCGAAATCTCAAGATGATGATGGCCATATCATGTCACTTATATGATTTGCATGTGATATTTATGTTTTATGCATCTTATTTTGCTTAGGACGACGCTAGCATTATAAGATGACCCCTCAAAAGAATTTCAAGATAAAGTTATGTTCTCCCCAAGTGTGCACCGTTGGAAAGGTTCTACGTGTCGAAGCACCACATGATGGTCGGGTGTGATAGACTTTACACTCGCATACAATGGGTGTAAATAAGGTTTGCCCATGCAGAACACTTGGGTTAAACTCGACAAGCCTAGCATGTACACACAAATCCTCGGAGCACAGGAGACTGAAAGGTCAAACATGATTCATATAGTAGATATTCTCAACATGGAGATGTTAACCATTGAAACCACCGCATCTCACATGATGATTAGACTTGGGTTGGTGGATTTGTATCATCTCACTCTCAGAGAACCTTAGGGATGTTGATTTGAGTGGTAGTTCTTTAGTAATATGAATAATTGAACTCATTATCATGAATAATTGAACATAGTCTAAGTTGTCTTTGCAAAGTCTATTGCAAATCAATAGGTCGCGTTGTAGCTCCACTTCATTTTGATACGTTCCTAGAGAAAACTAAGTTGAAATATGATAGTAGCAATTTATGCGGACAAGGTCCGTGATGTGAGGATTGTCCTTATTTGCTGCACAAAAGGCTTATGTCCTTGATGCACCGCTCGGTCTGACACCCCTCAGTTGTCGTCTGTGGATGTTGAGAACATTAAACATGCATGTTTTGATGACTACTTGATAGTTTAGTGCGTCATGCTTTATGGATTAGGATTGAGGCTCCAGACACTTTTTGAACGTTACGGAGCATATGAGATGTTCCAGCTGAAATTAGATTTTCATGCTCATGCCCATGTTGAGAGGTATGAGACCTACGACAAGTTATTTGCCTCCAAGATGAAGGAGAATAGCTCAATCAGTGAGCATGTGCTCGGATTGTCTGGGTGCTACAATCGCTCGAATTACGTGGGAGTTGATCTTCCATATAAGATAGGGATTGACATAGTTCTCCAAGTCACTGCCACCAAGCTATTAGAGCTTCGTGATGAACTATAACATGCCAGGGATGGAGAAGATGATCCCTGAGCTATTCACAATGTTATACACCGTGAAGGTAGTAATCAAGAAGGAGCATCATGTTTTGATGGTTAGTAAAACCACTAGTTTCAATAAAGGCGAGGGGATGAAGGGAAACTGCAAGAACAACGGCAAGCCAGTTGCCGCTCCAATGAAGAAACCCAAGGTTTGACCCAAACCAGAGACTAAGTGCTTCTGTTGTGAGGGGAACGATCACTGAAAGCGGAACTGTCCCAGATACTTGGCAGACAAGAAGGATGGCAACGTTAACAAAAGTCTATTTGATATACATGTTATTGGCGTGTGCCTTACTAGTTCTTGTTGTAACCCATGGGTATTTGATACCGGTTCAATTGCTAATATTAGTATCTCAAAACAGGAGTTGCGAGATAAATGGAGACTAGCTAAGGTTGAGGTGACGATGTGTGTTGGAAGTGTTTCCAAGGTTGATGTGATGACCATCGCACGCTCCATGTATCTTCGTGATTATTGGTAAACCTAAATAAATGTATTTGGTGTGTGCTTTGATCTTGAACATTATATCGATTTTGTTTATTGCGAGACGATTATTCATGTAAGTTAGAGAATAATCGGTTATTCTGTTTACATGAATAATATCTCTTATGATCATGCACCCAATATGAATGGTTTACTGAATCACGATTCTAGTGATACACATGGTCATCATGTTGATGCTAAAAGATTTAAAATTAGTAATGCTAATACCACTTACTTGTGGCACTGATGCTTAGGTCATACTAGTGCAAAACGCATGAAGAAACTCCATGCTGATGTATCTTTGGATTCACTCGATTTTGAATCTTTTGAGACATATGAACCATGCCTCATGGGCAAGATGACTAAAGACCCCGTTTTCGAGTGAAATGGAGGAGGCAAGTGACTTATTGGAAATAATACATTTTGATGTGTGCAGTCCAATGAGTGCTGAAGCACGCAGTGGATATTGTTATTTTCTTACCTTTAGAGATGATTTGAGTAGATACGAGTATATTTACTTGATGAAACACACGTGTGAAATGTTGAAAAGTTCAAGCATTTTCAGAGTGAAGTTGAAGATCATCGTGAAAAGAATATAAAATGTCTATGATATGATCATAGAAGAGAATATATGAGTTTTGAGTTTGGTATACATTTAAGAAAATGTGGAAATTGTTTCACAACTCATGCCACCTGTAAAACCATAGTGTAATGGTGTGTTCGTACTTCATAGTCTTGCTCTATTGGATATGGTGCGTTCTATGATGTCTCTTACCAATTTTCCACTATTGTTTTGGGGTTATGAGTTAGATACAACAACAATCACTTTAAATAGGCATCATCTAAATCCGTTGATATGACACTGTAGGAACCATGGTTTGGCAAGAGCCTAAGGTGTCGTTGGGGCTTTGATGCTTATGTCAAAAGGCTCCAGCCTGATAAGTTCGAACTCAAAGCGGAGAAGTGCGTATTCATAGGATACCCTAGGGAAACAATTGGGTATACCTTCTATCTCAGATCTGAAGGCAAAGTCTTTTTTGCCAAGAATGGATCCTTTCTAGAGAAAGAGTTTCTTTAAGTCACTACCAAACCTCGTAGGTCGACAAGGACACATACTCCTCCTGAGTGGTGCGGTAATCCTTTCTTGGAGGTCATGTTGTTGGACAATACTGAACCTACCTCCTATAGACAAGAGATGGTGGGCCTATATTCCAACAAATTGCTAGAGGCCATGAAATCCGAGATAGGATCCATGAATGAAAACAAAGTATGTAGTTTGGAAGAATTACCTGATGGTCGTCAGGCTATTATGTACAAAAGGATATTTAAGTAGACACACAATGAAGGTAATGTTACCATTTATAAAGCTCGACTTGTCACGAAGAAAGTTTCTGACAAGTTCAAGGAGTTGACTACAATGATACTTTCTCACTCATAGTGGTACTAAAGTCCGTTGGGATTATGTTAGCAGTTGCTGCATTTTTCAATTACGAAACCAGCAGATAGATGAAAAAATATTGTTTCCTTAACAGTTTCCTTCAAGAAAGGTTTTATGTGATACAACCAGAAGGTTTTGTCGATCCCGAGGATGCTTAAAGGCATGCGAGCTCCAGCGATCCATTTATGCACTCGTGCAAGCATCTCGGAGTTGGCATAAGTGATTTGATTAGGTGATCAAATATTTTGGGTTTATAGAGAGTTTATGAAGAAACTTGTATTTACAAGAAAGTGAGTGAGAGCACTATAGAATTTCTGATAATTATATGTGGATGACATATTGTTGATCAGAAATGATGTAGAATTTCCGGAAAGCATAAAGGGCTATCTGAAAGCAGTTTTTCAAAAGAAAACTTGGATAAAGCTACTTAAATATTAGGCATCAAGATCTATAGAGATAGATCAAGATGCTTGATAAACTTTCAATGAATACATACCTTGACAAGATTTTCAAGGAGTTCAAAATAGATCAGTCAAAGAAGGAGTTCTTGGGTGTATTGTAAGTTGTGAACTTGAGTAAGACTGAAAGCTCCACCATGGTAGAAGAAAGAGAAAGAGTGAAGGTCGTCCCCTATTCCTTATCCGTAGGTTCTATTGTATGCCATGTTGTGTACCGAACCAAGTGTGTGCCTTGCCATGATTCTCTAAAGGGCGATGTGTATCAAAGGTATCTATAATTTTTTATTGTTACATGTTGATATATTATCATTCTAGAAAACTTTTGGGGTATTTATTTACCAAATTATATTATTTTTTGAGCACTAACCTATTGACTGAATGCCTAGTGCCACTTGCTGTTTTGTGCGTGTTTTTCACTTTTCAGGTTTTCCATACCAAACAATGTTCCATGGCCCTGAAACTTTTTGGTTATTTTCTCTGGACCAAAATAAGACCAACGGGCATCAGAAGAAAGATGTAGTGCTCACGAGGGGCCCACAAGCCAACAGGGCGCGGCCTAGGGCGCCCTAATGGCTCAGGCTCCCTTGTGGCCTTCCCGAGTCCGTTCTTTGGCTTATAAATTCTCATATACCCTAGAAACATCACAGGGGGTCCTGAAACACTTTTTACGCTGCCACAAGTCTCAGTTCCAATGGAAGGCCATCTGGAGCTTTGTTTCAGCCCCCTGTCGGCGGGGGGATCGATCATGGAGGGCCTCTTCATAAACCTTGCTTCCCTCACGATGATGTGTGAGTAGTTCACCACACACCTACGGGTCCATAGTCAGTACCTAGATGGCAATCTCTCTCTCTCTTTGATCGTCAATATAATGATCATTGCATATTTTCTTTGATCCATATGATGTAATTCCTTTTGTGCGGTGCGGTTTTTGGGATCTAATTAATTGTTGGTTTATGTTCAGATCATTCATGATAGTACTTGAGTCTCCTATGTATGCTTATATGATTCTTATGTGTGTGATTATGATGGCTTCACAATTCTCTCCAATCTATTAAAATAGTTTGTCCAACTAGATCTATATTTCTTCAGTGATAGATGTGCGTTGTAATAGGTTTTCTACATCCTAGTGACAGAAGGGGACAAGATGCGTCTTTGTGTTGCGGCTACTAAGGATAAAATTATGGGGTTTATTGATATTGCTTCAGTTTACTTTGTCTATGTCATGTCATTATTCTCCATACATTACTCTGTTTTACTTAATACTCGTAGGACTATTGGTTTATGGACGTGATGCATGTATACACATGATCATTACCATGAATATCACATAACTATCAGTTTTTCTGCCAATTGCCCAACAGTAATTTGTTTACACACAGTATACTATTTTTTCATGAGAGATGCCATTTGGGAAAGCTATGGCCCCCGGGTCTATTCACAACATATTTATAAAACCTTCAATACCTTTCTGTTATTTAATTGTTTTTATTTTATCTTGCTATCTGCAATTATCTACACGCCTCACTTGCTTGCAAATAACAAGACAAGAGGATTGACAACCCTCTTGCTTGCGTTGGGTGCAAGTTGTTTGTTATTTTGTGTGCAACATTGAAGACATTTGTGGTTGATATTCCTATTGGTTCTATAAACCTTGGTTTCATAACTGAGAGAAATACATACCCACATTATGCTGCGATAACACGTTCCTCTTCACGGAAAACCCAATGCATATGACATGTATCAGGAAGGATTTATGGCGCCGTTGCCGCGGAATATCATCACCAACTACCAACTAACTCCACACAAAATTACATTACCTTTTTCCTCTTTTTATTTGATGTGTATTTAGTTTATCCTAGAAAAAATTAAAAATACAAAAATATTTATCTTTGCTTGCTTAGCTTGTCACTAGATTGCATCTTCGCTCTTTAATTTGCTTGAAAGTTGCTATGATGTCTGAGTTTGAAGTTAATGATGCTTCCGCCGCTAGTGTTTAAACCCTTGATTTGCCAACTTCACCTTGCAATGAGAATGCTAAAACAAATTTAGATGAAGGTGCTAATGAAAAACTTGATAATCTTGTTTATGATGATCCTCCTAAGTTGGAACCTATTATGCAATCTAAGACACTACGCATATGAAGTGGTAATATTACTGGAAAGAGTGTGATACAAGATTTTTAACATGTGTGAGATCATTAACTTTGATAGGAAGTTCTATTGTTGATAGAACTAAAAGTTATGTTGATGCAATATCTTTTCTTATAGTACAATTGGAGAGACAATTTGTGCACATGCATCCTTTTACACAATGGTTGTTCCTAGAATTCTCTAATATCTATGAGGCTTCCACTAAACATCTCGCTATTATATTCCTTTGTTAGGAATTTAGTAGTATCATACAAGAATCTAATGATATATTTTAACATTATAGGGTTAACGGTGTGTGCCCACCCATAGAGGGAATTATTTATGAGTTGGAAGAAATAAGAAAACTAAGGTCCACACTATGTTGCTTAAGATGAGAACCTTGGAAAAAAGGTATCGCTTAATGTCTTAGTTGATAAGATTTCTGAACACAGTGACGAATTTGCTATACCGAAACTTGGGTCGGATTATGATCTTCAAACAAAATTAAGGAAACACCTCCATATGAATTTGTACAATGAGGAACTAACTATCACTTATTAAAAACCTAAGAGCCTCATGTTCCTCCCGAAGTAGACCTTTCGGATCCTAATATTGTGCTATTTAGTCCCTTCAATTAATTTTTCTTACCAATTAGGAATATTTTTGCTGAAATAAGGGATTATTATTATCTCACTATGGGTCATTCGTACAAAGATGAAAACACTTGTAATTGTGCAATATGCCTAGCTAGGGGCTTATAACAATAGTGCTTGTTGCGAGGCAACCAAATAGTTATCTTTATTTTTTACTTTTAATTTAATTTAGTTTGTGATAACATGATTATTTCCTCTATACTGATTGTGCTTTTATGTTTTAATTGGTATCTGTGCCAAGTAAAGCCTTTGCGATGTTTTGCATGATGAGTAGAATTGATGCGGTGCAAAACCAGAAACTTTGATGTCCATTGCAGAATTTATCTGATTTTACTTGAACGTTTTTTAATATGAATGTTTTACAAAATATTTATGTAAACATTCCTCAGGTCTTCCTATTTTTTCAAAAAGATGGAGTTACAGAAGTATACGTTCCTTGTAGATTAATATAGACTATTCTATTTCTATCAGATTCTGTTTTTGCATGCGTAGTTTGATTGTTTTGATGATGCTATGGATTGTATCGAGAAGTATATGCCATGGAGGAGTTAAATATTAGCATACTCTATAATGAAATAGGAGTCAACTTATAACATCAGCTGAAAGCATTTGATATGTTGCTTATAATAACGGATCTCGTGAAGTTTTGTTGAGTTTTATGTGATTGAAGTTTTAAAGTTTTGGGTATTATCCCAATGGACAAAGGATTGAGGAGAAACAAAAGAGTAAGCTTGGGGAATCCCAAGGCACCCCAATGTCATATCCCTGAATCCCTAAAAGAGTATAGCAAGTTTGTGCTCATGTCTTCTTCTTTGCATGCAAGTAAATGAAATGAAATCAAAAGCAAAGCAAAGAAAACAAAAGCAAACCCTAGAAACTCTATATTCAAAAGCAATTCAAATTTGGTGGCAAATTAAAGAATCCAAAATGGCCATTAGAAAAGTTCATCATTTCTGATAAATGTTGCAAAAAAAATATCACGGGTGAAATATATTTTCAAAATGCTTTTGGCATTTTATTTTAAATTTAAAAGCTACTGAAATCAATTATATAATTGATTTCAAATAATCCAAAGTTTTCAAAAATGTTGAAACTTTTATATATGTTTGGAAATATTCCAAATAACACCCCAGCATGTTTCAAACTATGTTAGGAATAGTTTGGAAACAAAAATAAAATAAAACTAAATCAGAAATGATAAAACAAAAAGTGGAAAAGAAAGAAAATAGAAAATACCTTACGTGTCGCTTACCTGGCCCAGGCCCAGCTCCTCCCCCTCTGTCGTCTTCCTCCTTCGCCAGTCGGAGCAGGAGCTGGCCACCGCTTCTCCAGGCGCGCCCATGCACCTATGTGCGTGCCTGGCTCGCCCGGATGAGCTGGAGAGGGAGGATAAGCCTCCCCGGGCTCGTTCCCATCCTCTCCCCCTCCTCACTCGCCCCCTGCATCTCTCTCCCTCGACCGCCATTGTTGCCAGCTCGAGCTCGAGCTAGCCATCGCTCCGGCCGTCCTCCCTCGCCTCTGCGTGCGCTGTTCACTCCGCCTCGTCGAGCTGGTCGTCCCTGCCAAAGGAGAAGAGCCCCCGAGCCCTGCATCGCCCTCGTCACCGTCGTGTTCCACCTTCGGCCGCCGGCAAGCCATCGTCGATTCGTCGGATCCAGTGCCTCCCCGAGCAGCCTGAGCCTCCCATCGTCACCGCAGTGAGCTCCGGAGTGTTTTCCCCCATCTTCCCCTCTCTTTCTTGAGCTGTAGGCCCAGTTTCACCGGAGCTCGACGAGGACCGCCGCTGTAGCTCGTCGCCGGTGACCCTACGATGACCGGTTGGTCCACCCGAGGCCTGCAACAGCTCCAGCTCATCACGTAGATGCTCTAGGAGCCCAACCCCGTGCGTTTTGCCCCCGATTTCGATGACCTTGACGATGGCTGAGCTCCGGCAGCCGCCGAGCTCGTCGCCGGCGTCGATTCGGGCCACCCCAGCCCCTATGGTTTGCTCCATCGTCCGCGCCATCGAGTGGCCATTCTCCGAGTGCCTTCTGCCGCTCAATTGTTCATCGAAGACGCGTTTCCGACGCTCTCCGCCGTCCCTGGTGCTGCCGGAGGCTCACCGCCGGCGAGATCGACCTCGTCGCCGGTGAGTTCAACCCCCCTGGGCCTATGACAGGTGGGGCCAGCCCGTGAGTAATTAAGTTTAAGTTAATGAAAATAATTAAATAATTAAATCCCTAACCAGTCACTAACATGTGGGCCAGCCACCGCTATTTAACTAGTTAACTGCAAATTTAACTAAAAACTTACCAGAGTCACTAACCAGTGGGTCCCACTGGTCAGGTTTGACTTTCAACAGCCAGCTGGCCTACTGATGTCATGCTGATGCAGTAATACTATTTCTGTTTAAAATAATTCTAGAATAATTGCAAAACTTTGGAAATCAGACAAATAATATATGCAAATTGATCAGAAAAATTCAATGAACACAATGGTGGTACTTGAATGTATGAAAAACAAAGTTATGAAATAGCATCAGGTCAAATCA
This sequence comes from Hordeum vulgare subsp. vulgare, assembly GCF_904849725.1. NCBI lineage: Eukaryota > Viridiplantae > Streptophyta > Magnoliopsida > Poales > Poaceae > Hordeum > Hordeum vulgare. Next base: position 122,431,957 of record NC_058521.1, on the reverse strand, counting down.
ATTAAATTCTTAAGATAGATATGCCATTTCAAATGATATTTGAATTTGGATTTCAAACCAGATGCACAATAAGGTTTCACCAACCACATTGAAGCATACCACCCCTCACTTCATGCCATGTTCATGCATCATGATTGTTGCATATGATTGCTATTAATTGTATGTTGTTATTTCGGTAGGCCCCGCCCCTCCGGATACGACTGATTATCCGACTGACGGATATCACCCCTGTGCTGAGCAACAAGGCAAGCAACAATTTTGATCATCCCAATAAATCCCATGTTCTCGCTCCTGCTCTTATTTATTGCATTAGGTCAAAATTCTTGAAATGCTTTTACCACGTTAGTTGAACCCATTTCTTTGCATGACCTGTCTTTGTCACAGTAATTAGCTAAACCTTCCAACCTAGCATACCTGGTAGATGCTTGAGCCATGATGTGTCTTATCCTGCTATGCATGCTATGCTTAGAGTTGTGTCTGGTCTGTCATCTGGGTGATGAATAGGATCGTCGGAATGTGTTTAGTTAATAAGGTTCTGTGTTGAACCTGACTTGGTAAATATACTGGTGAAAGGCTATGTAGGAGTACATGGCGGGTTGTTTCATTGGAACCGTCCTTAGGAACTGAGTTCCGTGTATGTAATCCAAGACAAGATACTAACACATGTTGGGCCCTGAAATATGGCCCCGCTCGACTTAATAATCGCGTAGTACTCGTTCCAGGAGTTGCAAGTAGTTTCTGGTTTTTATAGTCATGCTGGAGGCCGTGCATAGTGCTGACCTTAGAGGTGGGCTATGATGCGGTAGGCACTGGCACGGTGTACCAAGTGGCACCCGGATGGTGGGATTGGGAACCCTGCGCACATCGTTTGGGGCCGTGGTTGAAACCTCGGCCGGACTTCCGTGCGGGTTACCCTCAGATAGGCGATAAACCTGGACTAGGTATTAGCATGGTTAACGATCGTGGCCGACTCCCTCGCTGGGCTTCCGCTTCAAGGTTGCCGAGGTGCATGACGTGCACATACTGATAAGTGGCGAGAGCATGTGTGAAGAAGTACACCCCTGCAGGGTTATGATCTATTCGAATAGCCGCGTTCGCGGATATGGACTACTTGGAAACATATGTTGTTCATAGATAACTTCAATGGATACTCATAAAAGTATCAAGATAAGTGTGACTGTCATGGATGGCATTTTTGTAGGAGGACGGGAATGTTTCCATGATGGTGTATTGTTGTGGAGTTAGTGGACTCGTGTGCGAGAAAACAAAGTTGTAAAAACTATTTAAAATTGTAGTTTTGTCTAGCCAAGAGTCAAAGCTGGCTTTCTGCATGAAACCCCACAACCCCTTGTTGATACATTGCATGAGTAGATAGATTTGTTCTAAAGTCTTGCTGAGTACTTTTGTACTCACGTTTGCTTAATAAATTGTTGCATAGGATCTTAATGACCCAAATGGTGGGTTCTATCTTGACGTTGATGACGATGAGTAGCTGGTGTCCTAGCTACGATCTGGCCCCAGGTTGGGTCTGTAGATAGTCAGGCCATGTGCCTTTTACCTTTCCATCTGTCTATACTCAGACAGTTTTAATCTTCCGCTGGCTTGTAAGACTTGTTTGAATGACTTGTGATGATGGGTCATGAGACCCATATCTATGTAATATTATGTGTGAGTCTCTTCCGAGCCTCCTAAATAAAGTTTGTATGTTTATGGTTATGTTGTGATGCCATCGATGTATGCCATGCGTACGTGTGGTGTACTTGATATGTATGGGATTCGAACACCTAGTCGTATGCCTTAGTAGTACTCCTTATGGGGAAATGCCCCTTTGTGTTTCCACCGAGCCATGGTAGTTCACTATTGCTCGGGAAAGGTCATGCGGTGTAATGGAGTCCTTGTAGCTTGCTACGACTCGTCTACACTCGTTGATGACCGACACCTGCTTTGCTGGGTCATGTATGCATGTCCCTATACGGTACTGCCACTTGGGTTTATGACTAGACTTGTCGGCCCGGGTTCTTTGACATCGGAATGCTAGCGACACAATTGCATACACGAGTCAAAAGGAGCAAACGGTCCCGACTAAGGTAAGGCAGCAGCCGTGGGGTTTACCATGTGTGAGACTGCAAAGGGATGTGATGTGTTACAGGTTGGATTCCTATGGCTTAGGATCGGGGTCCCGACAGTGTTGGTATCAAAGCCTGACTGACTGTAGGATTACCAAGCCAAACTGGTCGAAGTTGAGTCTAGAATTGATTTAGTTATGTATAAGGGAATTGTTTGTGGAAGGGAACGTAAGATTATTGCTTCTCTTCTCAAGTCATTCTAATTCTGGTCATCCTCGTCTTTTCTGCGGGAATTAAGAACTAGGTTACTTATCTTTCTCTCAGGATCGTGTATTCCTAATCGGTATATTATAGGACAACGAATCAAGAGTTACTCTCGGTTTCTTTTATTCTAAGGGAAGGAAAGTAAGTTTTGATGACCATGGAATTGAACTTGATAGTTGAGTGGTTATGCTATCCTATCTTTTGTGGGTTGTCTCAAAATTGTTTTTGAGCATTTACAGCCGTTATGCTACCCAATTTTGTCTCTAGAGCTCTAATGCCTTTGCATTACTCTTTATTTTCAGATGCCTGACCGTCCTTCTCGTCAGGTGGTTCGTCTGACTAGGTGCATTGATGTGTTGGGTCACACGACCAGGCTAGTCAGGATGATGTCCGTAGCCGGTTACCGCTGGTACCCAGACTATACAGTGGAGGAGCAGTACCGGGATTTCAATCAAAGTCAGTATATGTGCACTCTTAGGGTATTCCCAGATTACCCTGGAGCCGAGGAGCCAATCCATTGGTCTTTTGTATTGGGGGTTACTGTTGACATGGCAGTACAAGATGCTGCCTATTCAATGTTGACCATTATGAGGGCGAGACATGCACTGCTGCAGAATTCAGAGTTCTACTATGTTCCCGCCTCTCAGCCAGGAGAAAAGGATACCTTAGTGGGGTCTACTTTGAGTCCTCTATGGAGGATCCGCTGCGACAGTCCACCGCTGAGATGTTAGATAATAGAGAGAGGGATGCTCGTGCCCTTCGTATGGAGCTCTATGCTACACGTGCCCATCTATGGACAGCTTTGACACAGCTGGCACCTGTAGTCCAGACAGGGTATGGAGATATGGAGATGTTGAACCCTGTTAGGACTCATCTTCCAGCTCATGTTGACTGGCCTGCTATAGGAGGAGTCACCCCTCTTCGAGGACCTCTACTACCACCAGTCAGGGGACCAAGGCCACACCCGTGTCCCTACAGTTCCCAGTGGTCGCAGGCTCGAGTATTTCCTGATCCGCAGGTTGAGCTCCCAGGCCATGGAGGCAACCTTTATGAGATGTTTTATGCGGATGCATGAACCGTGAGTGGAGGAGTAGTATGGTAGTAGCTGTACTTCCACAGTCCTCTGTGTCTTGTGGAGTATGCTTATGTCGTGAGATGAGTTCCGAAGGCATAGTTAAATAATGTATTGGAATCTTGGAAAGCCTCTAATGAGTAGTATCATCTTTTCAGTAGTTTGCTCTTCGGTTAAGGTTGTACTGAACTATCTAATGGTGTGTATGAACCATGGTGTATATATAGCAGTTTCTTGTTACCATGTTGTTCGGATGTTCATTTCCGCGTCCATGTGTTTAGTGCATTCTAATCCATAGCTAGTATTGATGATGATATTGGTTTAAGCTGTGAGTTTGTTTGTCAGGATGGTGTTCACCAGCTTGAACCGTGCTCCTGCCGATGAGCAGGGAGAAGGTAGTCAAGCATCGCAGGAGGAATTGCCTCACCCGCCTTCTGTGGCGGAAGTTATGCTTGAGACGGAAATAAACAAAAGAGAGACCAACCGTCTGTTAGAGCGTATTGAGCAAAATATGTCTCGTCAGCCGAGGAACGATGCAGTGTCCTTCAATGACTTCGTGAAGCTGAATCCTCCGAAGTTCCATCACTCCGTCGATCCTCTCGATGCTGATGACTAGTTGTGCAGTATATCGCGCAAGATTCGCTCTGCAAATGTTTCTGAGACCAACCAGGTGACCTTTGCGGCGTACTTTCTGGAAGGACCCGCCAATCTATGGTGGGAGAACTTTAAAGCTATGCCTCCTGCCGGACCAGCAGCCACATGGGCAGACTTTAGTGCAGCCTTCCATCGGCACCATATTCCAGAGGGTCTGATGGACCGTAAGAAAGAGGAATTATGTGCGTTCACCCAGGGAAAGTTGACCGTGGATGCTTATAGCCGCGAATTCGGTAATCTCGCTCGCTATGCAACTGAAGAGGTGTCAACTGATGCTAAGAAGCAAGCAAGATTCCGCAAGGGTCTGATCCTTGAACTTCGTAGTGACCTGCGCCTCCACGAATGTACAAGCTTTCAAGATCTTGTCAACAAGGCGATCAATGCCGAGACTGGTCATACCGATTATGAAGCCACGAAGAAGCACTCCCGTGACTCTGGCCCCTCATCTGGTTCCGCGTTTCCGAAACGCAGGCTGTGGGTTCCAAATAGTTCCCTGCCGCCAGGATATACCCCGAGGCCATCCTATGTTGCTCCTCACGCAAATCAAACCAACCCTCCAGCAAAGACCTATGGTCGTCCAGCTAGCAATGCTGCACCACGTGCCAATCAGGTGATGTGTTACAAGTGCGGAGAACCATGGCACTACTCACGAGAGTGTCCCCAGAATATAGGTGCCAAGCAACCTGGAAAGTCCGTTGGGCAAGGCAAGTCGGGCAAAGCTTACTCTGTGAAGCCAACTCCTGCACGTGGCCGCGTGAACTATGTTTCAGCAAAAGAAGCTGCAGGGGATCCCGACGTCATATTGGGTACGCTCCTTGTCAACCATCACCCAGCGTTTGTTCCTTTTGACACTGGGTCATCTCATTCTTTAATTTCATAAGGTTATGCACAGTTGCATAACATGTCCTTTTATGATATGCCAATCCCATTGGTTGTCCAAACCCCTGGTAGTAAGTGGCAAACCTCCAGGATAACCTATTACAATGAAATCCTAGTAGACAGGCTAGTTTTTCTAGCATCTTTGATAGCCCTGAAATCTTTGGATATCAATATCATCTTGGGTATGGACTGGATGTCAGCTCATTATGCCAAGATTGATAATCATTCTAGAAATGTTCAGCTTACCCATCCCTCGGGTGAGATAGTTAATGTCTCTACTCGAGCTGCCAAATGCCAACTCTATTCCCTCAATGAAAATCCTCTTCCAGAACTTGAAGACATTCTGGTAGTCCGTGACTTCCTGGATGTTTTTCCAGAAGAACTGCCAGGAATTCCACCTGACAGGGATGTAGAGTTTGTGATAGACCATGTTCCAGGAACTGTTCCAATAGCTAGAAGACCTTACAAAATGGCACCCCTCGAGCTACCAGAACTTAAGAAGCAACTAGATGAGGCCTTGAATAAAGGTTTCATTCATCCTAGCTCTTCTCCCCAGGCTTGTCCCGTCCACTTCGTCAAGAAGAAAGACAGAACAGATCGGATGGTTGTAGATTATCGACCAGTTAACCTGGTCACCATAAAGAACAAGTATTTGCTCCCCAGGATCAGTGACCTGTATGATCAGCTCGCTGGATCCTCAGTCTTCACCAAAATGAATTTGAGGTTGGGTTGCCATCAAATCAAGATCGAGTACGGGGACATTCCAAAAGGCTTTTGTCACTCGTTATGGCCAATACGAGTACATTGTTTTGTCCTTTGGTTTAACGAATGCCCCATCCACCTTCTCTCGCTTGATGAATTCAATCTTCCTGGAGTATTTGGATAAATTCGTCATGGTATACCTCGATGATATTCTCATCTACTTGAAGAACGAACAAGAACATGCCGAGCATTTAAGGCTGGTATTGATGAAACTTCGAGAGCACCGCCTTTATGCCAAGTTTTCAAAATGTGAATCTTGGTTACCAGAAGTGACCTATCTAGGCCACGTAATCTCTGGTAAGGGTATTCCTATCAATCCTGAGAGAGTTCAAGCCGTCCTTGATTGGACTCAACCTGAATCGGTTAAGCAAGTTAGGAGTTTTCTTGGACTAGGGAGCTATTGTCGCCGCTTTGTTGAGAATTTCTCCAAGGTTGCAAATCCTCTAACTGAATTCCTCAAGAAAGATAAAAAGTTCGAGTGGACACCATAGTGTGAGCATAGTTTTCAGGAACTAAAAAGACGCCTGACTTCCTCACGTGTGTTGCTACCACCAGATAATTTTCAGGAGCATAGTGTGAGCATAGTTTTCAGGAACTAAAAGGACTTTGTTATCTATTGCGACGCCTTGCGACAAGGATTAGGTTGCATTCTCATGCAGGATCGTCATGTGATCGCATACGCATCTCGACAGTTGCGTCCACATGAGGATAATTATCCCACACATGATCTTGAGCTTGCAGCTGTAGTCCATGCACTTAAAACCTGGCAACATTATCTTCTTGGTAATCGTTGCGAAATATTCACTGATCACCAAAGTCTGAAATATATCATCACCCAGCCGGATTTGAGTCTTGGGCAAAGACGGTGGGTTGAGTTGATCACAGATTACGACTTAGGGATAACTTACACCCCGGGGAAGGCCAATGTTATGGCCGATGCACTAAGTTGTAAGTCTTATTGTAACAATCTGATGCTACAACGAAGTCAACCACATCTCTATGAGGAATTTCGGAAGTTAAATCTTCACATTGTTCCTCAAGGATTCCTTTCTAACCTGGTGGCGAAACCTACTCTTAGGGATCAGATCATAGCTAGCGAGAAGCATGATAAGGGTATATCACGGATCAAGGAGAATATTATTAGCGGAAACTCTAAGGAATTCTCCGTGAACGATCAAGATGTGGTGTTCTTCCAGAATCGTCTAGTAGTTCCTAAGAATCCACGTCTAAGGCAGTTGATCCTTAAGGAGGCCCATGATTCTCCTCTCACTATTCAACCCGGTAGTACTAAGATGTATGAGGACCTACGCCAGAGATTTTGGTGGACTAGGATGAAGAGAGAAATTGCTGAGTTCGTTGCTAACTGCGACGTTTATTATCGACTTAAGGCAGAATATCAAAGGCCTGCTGGCACCCTTTAACCTTTAGCTCTTCCTGAATGGAAATGGGATAAAGTCAGTATGGATTTCATCATTGGATTTCCCAAGACCAAGAAAGGAAATAATGCTATCTTTGTGGTCATTGACCATCTTTCCAAAGTAGCTCATTTTCTTCCAGTTCGTGAGAGTATAATAGCTAGCCAGCTAGCAGAGTTATATATCTCTCGAATAGTGTCTCTTCATGGTGTTCCTCTGGAGATTAACTAAGACTGTGGAAGTATCCTTACTTCTCGCTTCTGGGAGAGTTTTCAGAATGCCATGGGGACTCACGTATCTTTTAGCACTGCTTTCCATCCTCAATCAAGTGGTCAAGTAGAAAGAGTGAATCAAATCCTAGAAGATATGCTGCGAGCTTGTGTTATATCGTTCGGTATGAATTGGGAGAAGTGCCTTCCATTCGCCGAATTTGCTTATAACAATAGTTATGAATCAATCTTGGGCAAAGCCCCTTTTGAAGTTCTCTATGGACGAAGATATTGAACACCTCTTAATTGGTCAGAAACCGGAGAGAGGCAACTCTTTTCTCCGGATATGATCCAGGTGAAAGGATCGATATGGTTGGCTAGAGGGGGGGGTGAATAGACAACGTCCATTTTTTAATTAATCTTAGCAAGTTAAGGTAAACACTATCCGGGTTCACAAATAATATGACAATGAGGTGAACCCTATAGAAGCTAACAACGAGAGCTATTAAGACAAGTAAGATATAGTCACAAGCATAAGCAAATACAAAGTAAAGGATAGAGATAACCACAAGTGGAACCGATGGAGACGAGGATGTGTTACCGAAGTTCCTTCCCTTTGACAGGAAGTACGTCTCCGCTGGAGCGGTGTGGAGGCACAATGCTCCCCAAAAAGCCACTAAGGCCACCGTATTCTCCTCACGCCCTCGCACGATGCAAGGTACCGTGATCCCACTATAGGTGCCCTTGAAGGCGGCGACCGAACCTTTACAGACAAGGTTGGGGCAACTCCACACAAAGCTTGGAGGCTCCCAACTAAACCACGAAGCTTCACCATGATGGAATATGGCTTCGAGGTGACCTCAACCGTCTAGGATGCTCAAACACCCAAGAGTAACAAGATCCGCAAGGGATTGGTGGGGGAATCAACTTTTCTCTTGGTGGAAGTGTGGATCTAGGCCTTCTCAACCAATCCCTAAAGAATCAACAAGTTTGATTGGCTAGGGAGAGAGATCGGGCACTTTTGAGCTTGGGGAGCAACAATGGAGCTTAGAGAGGTAAGAGATAGGGTTCCTCTGCTAGAAGAACCCTTTATATAGTGGGGGGAAAAATCAGACCGTTTTCCCACTCTCTGCCCGAGCTCCAGCGGTACTACCGCTGAACAGGAGCGGTACTACCGCTGCCTGGCGGTACTACCCCTGGATGCAGCGGTACTACCGCTGGGCCTCCAGCGGTACTACCGCTGACATCAGCGGTACTACCGCTGGCCCCTTGGTAGTGCACAAACACTACTACCGCCAAGAAAGTCTTCGCAAAAGGGTCCGTCCACGAACTACCGCTAGGTAGGTGGAACAAAGCACCTCGAGCGGTACTACCGCTGGCCAGGGGCGGTACTACCGCTGGCCAGTGGTACTACCGCTGGCTGCAGCGGTACTACCGCTAGCAGTCCAGCGGTACTACCGCTTGGGACCATTTTGCAGAGATGCTAAAAACAAAGAGGCGAGGGCCGCTCCAAATATAAAGGAAAGGGAGAATGTGATGTGTGCGTGTGTAAAGATAGATTCCACCCAAACCTTTTCACTACGGATCCCTTCTTAATAGTACGGCTTTCCTATGACTCAAATAAAGAGAATCGTAGAGAGCGCCGTGCTTCCGATCCATGAGAGAGGAGACGAGTCGTCTTGTGCCGTTGACGTGTGTTATCTGAAACCTTAACACACACAGTTAGTCTTGTACGGTACTTTCATCAATCACCAAAATCACTTAGGCATAAACTATGCCCCAACAATCTCCCCTTTTTGGTGGATTGATGACAATACCGGATTTGCACAGAGAATAATATGAGAACTAAAAGATAGAGATATATGACAATACGGGGCATATGTCTCACAACATATGATGGAAATAAATCTCACATAAGATCATGTCTCACAAAAGATAGCAAACTAGAAGCAAACCAAGTTCGAAGCAAACCATATGAAATAAAGCAAAGCAATGCAAGGTTCGAATATGAAAGCAAATCCTAGACTCTCTCCCCCTTTGGCACAAGACACCAAAAAGGGGCACACCTAATGCCACAGGTAACTAAACCTCGTCTTTAGGATCAGCAGACTCGTCTGTCCCCTCCTGGTCGGTCTGCTCCTCCTCTTCCGCCTCATCGCCACACCACTGGTACCCCTGAGCCTGCATCCAAGTAGCCTCAGGAGTGATGTCATCCTCTGAGCCGCTGGAGATGTCCACATCCAAGGTCCTGAGAACACGCTTATGCCTCTGGCAACTCTGCTTCTGAGCCACGTGTGTCTGGTACTGACCCTTGGCCTGCATACAGAAAAGTGTCTTCATCTTGTCCTGCAGTTTGATAGCCCAAGATGGCATGGCAGACGAGCGGGACTGAGAGGCGGTTCCTCTGTCAGCAGCAGTCTCTGTATCAGTATCCATGTGCTAAGAGGATGTAGATGGGTTGGCCCACTTGGCCTTGACGCGAAGCCTGATCGGGTCATGCACAATGTAATCAGACTGAGCATAGAGCAGCTCCTCCGGAAAAGCCTCTTGCCACTTATGGCTAATGTATGCGAACAGGTAAGGCCCGTAGATAGGAACCTTACGCATGATGATGCAGTTCCAGAGCTCTGTGAACATCACATCAGAAATATCCAGCTGAGCAGACTCCTAAGACATAGCCTCCTCACAAAGTAACAGCATCTCAGCCAAGGAGCCATGGACCTCATCAAAGTTACCACTCCGAGGGAAGAGGGTGTTGCGAAAGATCCGATGCATGATGAACAGGTGCTTGGGAAGCACCCCCTTCCTCAGATACAGTTTCTGCAGTCTGTCCTTTGCGGGAGCCCTATCGGCGGTGGCTGCAGCATGAGGACGCTGCCCAAGAGGAGTGTCAGCACCCTGGAAGTCAATGTGAAGGAATTGCATGAACTCCTGCCAGCTACCGCTCAGCTTCTTGGACCCAGTCATCCACACCATGGAACGCTCTGCATCAGGAGAGACATGGACTGTGACATAAAACTGAGCAACTGCAGTGGGATCAAAATCCGTCTTTAAGGTGGTGATGTCCTTGATGCCCAATTTGTCAACCAGAGAGAGGGCACCACCAAAGTAGTCCATGTTCCGCTGAAGATGTGCCAGGTCAATCCACTGAACAGAGACATAGTTCTTCTTGAAATGAGCTACCACATCACGGTAGATCCTGCACTGGTCCTTTACCCAGACGTGGTCTACATCCTTGATCACTTCCCTCTCGTTGAGATAGGGGTTCTTGGTGCGAAACTGCAGAAAGTCATTGGGGGACATTTTTCAGATATTGACCGTCTTATCCTTGTGAGAGACCTTCTTGAAGGACTTATTCTTTGGTGGCAGACCTGAGGTGGCAGACCCCTCGGGCGCCTCTTGGTTGCGGTATTGTTTAGACTGCGTGTCCCGTGGGGGGTTTGAACGGCGAGAAGAGCCACCTGTGACACAGAACACATGGCGAAAAAAGAGGCGACAAGAAGAGTCAAGGCAATGAATCTTGAAAACGCAAAACAAGTAAACACGCATTGCTAAGCAAAAAAACACAGAAAAAATACATAGTGAGTGCTCATGGCGGTAGTACCGCCACCCCTGGCGGTAGTACCACTGGGGGTCATAGCGGTAGTACCGCTACCCCTGGCGGTAGTACCGCTGGGGGTCATAGCGGTAGTACCGGTACCCCTGGCGGTAGTACCGCTGGGGGTTTGACTTTCAGATCTGACATGTAAAAATCATTTTTCGAGGGCATGGGCTAAATATGAACACTAAGACTTACACCCTAGCCCTACTGTCATAAGGAACACTTAGTAACACGAAATAAGTGCATGCCTAGGCAAGAGAGAGCACGTTTTAGATCTAATCCAAAAGTTCAAGTGCTAGATCTAAAACGAGTAAATCCTAGGGCATGGCAACCAACTCAACAACAAACCATAGAACCTATACTCCCCTCAAATATATCCTTCATGCCATCCAAGAACTAGCCATAAGATCAAAGATATGGATCCAATCCCCAATGCTCCTAACCCTAGAACACAAACATCAACCAAATAGAAGAAGGGAGGAGCTTTACCGGGATTCATGGATCTTGGAGGAGGAAGAAGAGGTGAAGCAACCCTTCCAAACCAACGGGGAGAAGGAGCTCCACGAAGTGAGATCCAACCAGGGAGATTTCGGGCTAGGGGAGGGAGGAGCCACGAGGAAGAAGAAACAGATGAGAAAATCGGGTTCCCCCTCCCTTTATATAGCCCAAGGGGTACGGGCCAGCGGTAGTACCGCTCCCCCTCGCGGTAGTACCGCTCCCCCCTTGAAACCCTAGAAATTTTCTAGCCGGTCGTGTTAGATTTTGAATCCTGGCGGTAGTACCGCCATACCTGGCGGTAGTACCGCTGGGGTCCTGGCGGTAGTACCGCTACCCCTGGCGGTAGTACCGCTGGGGTCCTGGCGGTAGTACCGCTACCCTGGCGGTAGTACCGCTGTAAATGTTACAACACGGCTAAGGAAAAAGGATGAACTTGGGCACATGACAGTAAAAAGGGATGGCATCCAAGAAAATGTGCTGACTTGTCATTGTATATCGTTTCTTCTATACGCAAGAAAGGATGGAGGGGCGGTGGCCGAGGCCACCTATGTTTGAGACAATGGTATGACGCCGCGAAGAATTATCCTTGGGTTCATGACCAATGCTCGTCTTTGAAGCACAAGTGCCATTTGACAATGGCTAAAGTGAAAGACTAGATTGATTTACGCATAATGGGGGGGAGGGAAAGTTCATTGAGAGAACAACACTCCCCCTATGTCCATGGCTACATCTAGACCAAGATGGAATGCAAAGAGAGGTGCAATATGCCTAGTTTCAATCCGCATTACTTGAATCAATGATATTTAGCTCATGCCTTAACTCCCGGAACCTTGATTCATCTAGAGGCTTAGTGAAATATCTGCAAATTGCTCTTCAGTGTGGATGAAGTGAACTTCAATATCACCTAGCTTGATATGTTCACGAATGAAGTGATGACGAATATCAATATGTTTGGTTTTGCTATGTTGCACTGGGTTGAGGGAAATCTTGATGGCGCTTTGATTTTCACATAGAAGAGGCACTTTGTCACAAGTGACACCATAATCCTTTAAAGTTTGCCTCATCCATAGCAATTGTGCACAACAACTTGCAGTTGCCACATACTCAGCTTCGGTGGATGATAAGGAGACGCAGTTATGCTTCTTTGAAGACCAACTTACCAAAGAGCGACCAAGGAATTGGCATCCTCCACACGTTGACTTCCTCTCCACACAATCTCCAGCCCAATCTGAGTCAGAATAGCCAACTAGATTGAAGTTTGCTCCTTTGGGATACCAGAGGCCAAAGTTTGGGGTATGAGCCAAATATCGAAAGATTCGTTTGACAGCCATGTAATGACTTTCTTTTGGTGCGGATTGAAACCGTGCACATATCCCTACACTCAACATAATATCCGGTCTAGATGGACAGAGGTAAAGGAGGGATCCAATCATGGTGCGGTATACCTTTTGATCCACTGCTTTACCATTGGGATCACTGTCAACCTTGCATCTGGTTGGCATGGGGAACTTGACCGGTTTGACATCTTCGAGCTCGAACCGTTTGAGCATGTCTTGAGTGTACTTGGCTTGTTTGACGAATGTCCCTTCTAGACCTTGTCTAATCTCGAACTCGAGGAAGAACTTCAACTCTCCCATCATGGACATCTCAAACTTCTCAGTCATTAGTGCAGCAAATTCTTCATTGAATGAGATGTTAGGAGAGCCAAATATAATATCATCAACATATAGTTGGCATATGAACAAATCCCCCTTAACCCTCTTAGTAAAAAGAGTGGGATAAATCTTCCCAATTTCAAACCCACGATCTTGTAACAACTCAGTAAGATACTCATACCACGCGTGTGGGGCTTGTTTAAGGCCATAGAGTGCCTTATTGAGTTTGTACACATGATTGGGGAGCTTGGGATGTTCGAATCCCGGGGGTTGTTTAACATAGACCAACTCATTCAAGGGACCATTAAGAAATGCACTTTTCACATCCATTTGCTGTAATTTGAAGTTATGATGAGAAGCAAATGCAAGTAACATGCTAATAGATTCTAGACGAGCAACAGGGGCAAAGGTTTCACCGTAGTCGATACCCTCGACTTGGGAGTAGCCTTGAGCCACCAATCTTGCCTTGTTTCGGATCACAATTCCATTTGCATCTTGCTTGTTCTTGAATATCCATTTGGTCCCGATGACATTATGTTCCTCCGTTGGCCGAGGCACTAAATCCCAGACTTGGTTGCGCTCGAAGTTGTTAAGTTCTTCGTGCATGGCCATAAGCCAATCCTCATCATCGAGCGCTTCCTGGACCTGTTGAGGTTCACAATACGAGACAAACGCGTGATGCTCACAATAATTCCAAAGTTGTTGATGGGTGGATACTTCCTTTTTTAAACTGCCAAGAACATTCTTCATAAGATGTGACTTGACTCTCAGCTTGTTCGCATTCTTGGCTGCTCGACGCTCCAAGAGTTCTTCATTAGATAACGGGGGAGCATCGACTTGTTTCTTTTGTTTTCCCTTGCGTCTTGAGCCGGTTGTTGGAGCTCCAAACGGGAATTGTGAGGCAGTCTCCTGGTCATCTTGTCCTTCGACTTGAGCAGGTTCACTAGTTTGATCTTGTATTAGTGTTTTCTCTTGATCTCGATCTTGTGCTTCTACTTGTTCTGGATCTCGGGGTTGCACTTGATCTTGATCATGAGTAGGTTCGGGGTCTTGGGATAGTGCTTGAATAACATGGGGCACATCACCATTGTTAGGCAATTGATCTTGACCGAGAGCTTGATCAACTTGTTGAGAGTCTTCTCTTTGTTCATCGGAAGCGTGTGGGGCTTGTGGGGGTGATGGCTCCACTTGAGTAGAGAATTGTCCTTCTCCTTCGGCCACAAGGGGTTCCTCAATGGGGAGTATTTGACCAATCCCCATTCTTCTTATGGCTTCGGGAGGAATTTCATCACCTATATCACAAAGACCACTTTGCTCCACTTGGGAGCCATTATTTTCGTCAAACTCTACGTTACATGTCTCCTCAATTAGTCCGGTGGACTTGTTGAGGACACGGTAAGCATGAGAGTTTGAAGCATAACCAACAAAGATACCCTCATGTGCTCTAGAATCAAATTTAGCTAACTGAGCTCCCTTTTTGAGAATGAAACACTTACAACCGAATACCCGGAAGTACTTGAGATTGGGTTTGTTTCCAGTTAGAATCTCATACGGAGTCTTGTTCAAGCCTTTGCGGATGTAGAACCGATTGGACGCATGACATGCTGTGTTGATGGCTTCTGCCCAGAAGTTGTATGGAGATTTGAATTCTGCCATCATTGTTCTTGCAGCGTCTATCAAGGTCCGGTTCTTCCTTTCTGCCATGCCGTTTTGCTGAGGGGTATATGGTGCAGAATATTGGTGCTTTATTCCCTCATCACCTAGAAACTCATCTAGGGTGTAGTTCTTGAACTCGGTGCCGTTGTCACTCCTAATCATCAAGATCTTTGCTTCATGTTGACGTTGCGCTTCATTAGCAAAGTTGATGACCGTTTGTTGAGTTTCACTCTTCCTTTTAAAGAAATATAACCAGGTATATCTTGAGTAGTCGTCAACAATCAATAAGCAATATTTTCTGTCTCCAAGACTATCAAATGTTGGAGGACCAAACAGATCCATATGGAGGAGTTCCAATGGCCTCTTAGTGTAGATAAGAGTCGTTGGATGATGAGCAGTTTCATGAATCTTTCCTTCAATGCAAGCACTGCAAACACGATCTTTAGCAAAGCTCACATTTGTTAGTCCACGAACATGGTCCCCTGTCAGAAGACTTTGCAAGGATCTCATATTGACATGAGCTAAACGGCGATGCCAAAGCCAACCCACGTCAACTTTAGCTATTAAACATGTCGCAGTCTTAGTGGGTCGCTTTGAGAAGTTCACCACATAGAGACCATTTTCGACATGTCCAACATAGGCTACTTTAAGAGTCTTGCTCCTTAGGAGGACCACGGTCTCAATATTAAAGAATGTGGAAAAACCCATGATTGCAAGTTGACGAACCGAAAGTAAATTGTAGGCAAGTGACTCAACAAGCATGACCTTCTCAATAGATAAATCTTGAGAGACGACCACCTTACCAAATCCTAATACCTTTGACGAGGATGCATCGGCGAATTGGACATGGGTGGGCATAGATGGAGAAGGATGCACATCCACCACTAAGTCCTTGCTTCCAGTCATATGATTTGTTGCTCCACTATCGAGCAACCATGACACCCCACCGGAAGCAAACTCCTGCAATAGATCAAGGCTTGGTTTTAGGTACCCATTTTTTAATGGGTCCTTTCATGTTAGAGACAAGGGTCTTAGGAACCCAGATAGCCCATTCAGTATCTTCATCGTAGGAACCAACAAATCTGGCATAAACATGCCCATCACTAGCACAACATAAAACATAAGAGGAGTTGAGTTTGCCGGCTGTGTTAGTAGGAACGGTTTTGCCCTTCTTAGGGTTCCCATAGTCCACCTTGTTCCTGTTCACCTTCTGAGTCCCCTCACCCTCTTTGACAAAGATGTCCATGAGGGTGAGAGATCGTTTATTCTTGTTCTTCCTTTTACCTTTTGACTTGGAGATAAGTCCAAGTCCTTCCTTTCCTACAACACCCTTTTGAGTGCTCAAGAGATCGTTCAGACTCTTCTCACCTTGTCTACATGCCACAAGGCCCTTCTCAAGTTTCTCCTTTAACTTGGCATTTTCCTCCACAAGATGAACATGCTCACAACAGGGGTTAGTTGCAAAAGTATTATCAATTAACACAAAGGGAGGACAAGTAGAGATCTCCTTGGTAAGCTTTGCTTGGAGTTGATCATGAGACTCTTTCAGAGAGAAATGAACACCTTTCAAGGCTTTGTGGGCGTTGTCAAGTATGTCAAACTCTTCTTTGAGTCTGTCACGGCCAACCTCAAGAGCATCCTTTTCAGATTTAAGCATGCGAGTAAGAACAACATCTTGATCTAGTTTCTTTTGCATTTTAGCCCAGTCATCGTTATATGACTCCTCAAGAGCCAAACGAAGAGTGCGCTCTTCTTCTAGAGCACTAGATAATTCGGCAATATCATCGGCATAGTCACGACTATGTCCCTGAAGCTTGGAGATGGTCTCCTCATGAGACTCAATGAGGTCAGTGGCCTCACCCAGTTGTTCCAAGAGAGCAACAAAGTGCTTCTTGGTTTCTCCCTTAATAGTGCACAGAAACTTATCAAGATCATGCTCATTAAGTTCTCCAACATCACTATCTTCAACACAATTTAACAATGAAGGAGCAGAAGCAATGTTGGTCTTAATGATGGGAGTTACCTGATTGGTACCTTTTGCCATGAGGCACTTGGTGATGTGGTTCTCGTTGGGGGCGTTGAAGAGAGACACTTTCTGGGAAGAGGTAGTGGCAATAGCGACAGTCGCGTTGCCACTGTATCATCATCATCACCATCATCATCGGAAGGATACTCCTCTAGGGCCACCATCCCTTTTGGGTGAGGTTTCTTCACAAAGTTGTTCTTGATAGGAAATGATTTGGTTTTGTCTTTGCGAATGAGCTTGCCTCCGTTGTCTTCCCTTTTCTCATAGGGACATTCTGCCACGAAGTGACTCACGTTGCCACAGTTATAACATGTCCTTACTCGTTGTTTGGGTTTGAATCCACTCGAGTTGTTCTTGGTGAAGGTGGGTCTTGAGTTCCTTTTATTTCCCCAGAATTGCCTTGATGCAAGAGCCATGTGCTCATGATAAGCATACTTTGTGTCTTCAGGGCAGCTCTCCTCTTCCTCATCTTCTCCTTCTTCTTCAAGCATTGCTCTTGCTTTCAACGCAAGTTTGGGTGAAGTTGTCTTTGATCGAACACGAGCAAGTGCATTGTCGGCTGTTTCGTTCATGATTGACATTGCAATGAACTCATCCAACACTTCACTGGAAGACAAGGAGTGGAAGTCTGGCCGCTGACGAATGACAGATGACATGGCTTTATTGAAAGACATGATGGCTTTGAGAAACTTGCGCTTGACCCATGTATCATCCACATCCTTACACCCATGATCCTTTAGTGCCACAGCTATAGCAGTCACCCTCCGATAGAGATCACGAGGGTCCTCGTCTTCCTTCATCACAAACTCATCGGCCTTATCAAGTATCACTTCATAGTTGGATCGTTGAATACTTGAGCTTCCCTTGTACAGCACCATAATATGCTCCCAACAATCCTTGGCCAATGTGAAGGGACGTAAGTGGGGAAGATCTTCAGGTGGCACAGCAGACTGGAGAATAAACAACGCAGAGTGATTATATTGATTGTCTGCATCTTCTCTTGGAGTGAGGTTGCTTGGGTCATGGGGATAATATCCTTGCTCGATAATTCTCCACAAGTTTGTTGAGCTGTGATTCAAATGAGACTTAATAGAAAAAACCCAGTTAGCAAAGTCACCTTTCCCATGTTTAGGAGGAGGACCAACAGGATTAAGACGAGGTGCGAGAACGGGTCCTCCATATGCCATGGGAGGTGGAACTGAGGCATATGTTCCAGTCCCATCCTTTTCGTGAGGTGAAGCAGGTCGCATACCTTTAGCCGCTTCCTTAGAGGAGTTGGCCTCCGAATCGGAAGTGGTGGGTTTAACCACTAAGGCCGGTTCGGGTGAACTTTTAAGACCATCAATTAATTCTTTAAGAATGGTTTTGACTTCGCTCGTCAAGGACGTCTTGAGGGCTGCCATAGCCGTATTCAAGTCGTCCCTTGTGACCGAAGTCAAGTCCATGTCCTCGGGTTGCCCACGGTTAACTTCCTCTCCGCCTTCCATACTCCTCGGGTGGTTAAACCCTTAATAAAGAGACGTGGCTCTGATACCAATTGAAAGGATCGATATGGTTGGCTAGAGGGTGGGGGGTGAATAGACAACGACCACTTTTTAATTAATCTTAGCAAGTTAAGGTAAACACTATCCGGGTTCACAAATAATATGACAATGAGGTGAACCCTATAGAAGCTAACAACGAGAGCTATTAAGACAAGTAAGATATAGTCTCAAGCATAAGCAAATACAAAGTAAAGGATAGAGATAACCACAAGTGGAACCGATGGAGACGAGGATGTGTTACCGAAGTTCCTTCCCTTTGACAGGAAGTACGTCTCCGTTGGAGCGGTGTGGAGGCACGATGCTCCCGAAAAAGCCACTAAGGCCACCGTATTCTCCTCACGCCCTCGCACGATGCAAGGTACCGTGATTCCACGATAGGTGCCCTTGAAGGCGACGACCGAACCTTTACAAACAAGGTTGGGGAAACTCCACACAAAGCTTGGAGGCTCCCAACTAAACCACGAAGCTTCACCATGATGGAATATGGCTTCGAGGTGACCTCAACCGTCTAGGATGCTCAAACACCCAAGAGTAACAAGATCCGCAAGGGATTGGTGGGGGAATCAACTTTTCTCTTGGTGGAAGTGTGGATCTAGGCCTTCTCAACCAATCCCTAAAGAATCAACAAGTTTGATTGGCTAGGGAGAGAGATCGGGCACTTTTGAGCTTGGGGAGCAACAATGGAGCTTAGAGAGGTAAGAGATAGGGTTCCTCAGCTAGAAGTACCCTTTATATAGTGGGGGGGGAAATCAGACCGTTTTCCCACTCTCTGCCCGAGCTCCAACGGTACTACCGCTGCCTGCAGCGGTACTACCGCTGGTACTCCCACGGTACTACCGCTGAACAGGAGCGGTACTACCGCTGCCTGGCGGTACTACCGCTGGATGCAGTGGTACTACCGCTGGCCCCTTGGTAGTGCACAAACACTACTACCGCCGAGAAAGTCTTCGCAAAAGGGTCCGTCCATGAACTACCGCTAGGCAGGTGGAACAAAGCACCTGGAGCGGTACTACCGCTGGCCAGGGGCGGTACTACCGCCCGCTAGCGGTACTACCGCTGGCTGCAGCGGTACTACCGCTAGCAGTCCAGCGGTACTACCGTTGGGGACCATTTTGCAGAGATGCTAAAAACAAAGAGGTGAGGGCTGCTCCAAAGATAAAGGAAAGGGAGAATGTGACGTGTGCGTGTGTAAAGATAGATTCCACCCAAACCTTTCCACTACGGATCCCCTCTTAATAGTACGGCTTTCCTATGACTCAAATAAAGAGAATCGTAGAGAGCGCCGTGCTTCCGATCCATGAGAGAGGAGACGAGTCGTCTTGTGCCGTTGACGTGTGTTATCTGAAACCTTAACACACACAGTTAGTCCTGTACGGTACTGTCATCAATCACCAAAATCACTTAGGCATAAACTATGCCCCAACACCAGGAAGCATAAGAGCAAGTTCGTATTATTCGTGAAAAGTTGAAAACAGCCCAGTCTCGTTAAAAGAGCCAATATGATCGTCATCATAAGGCTGTGACCTTTGAAGTTGACAAGAAGGCTTACCTTCGAGTTACACCTCTGAAGGGTACCCATCGTTTTGGTATCAAGGGCAAGTTAGCTCCTCGTTACATCGGTTCTTTTCGCATTCTTTCCAAACGAGGAGAAGTTGCCTACCAATTGAACTCCCTCCGCATCTTTTCAAGGTTCATGATGTATTCCATGTCTCGCAACTCAGGCGTTGCTTTTCGGATCCTATCCGTGAAGTGGACCACGAAACGCTTGATCTCCAAGATAACCTTTCATATCGAGAATACCCTATTCGTATTCTTGATCAAGCTGAGCATACCACTCGACATCGAAACCTCAAGTTTCTTAAAGTTCAATGGTCAAATCATTCTAAAAAAGAGGCAACATGGGAAAGAGAGGATCGTCTACGACTTGAGTATCCCGCGCTATTCCCGACAACTTCCAAATCTCGGGACGAGATTGTTTTGAGTGGGGGTTAGTTGTAACATCCCTAAATCCCTAATAGAGTATAGCAAGTTTGTGCTCATGTCTTCTTCTTTGCATCCAAGTAAATGAAATGAAATCAAAACCAAAGCAAAGAAAACAAAAGCAAACCCTAGCAACTCTATATTCAAAAGCAATTCAAATTTGGTGGCAAATTAAAGAATGCAAAATGGCCATTAGAAAAGTTCAGCATTTCTGATAAATGTTGAAAACAAAATATCAGGTCTGAAATAATTTTTAAAATGCTTTTGGCATTTTATTTAAAATTTAAAATCTACTGAAATCAACTATATAATTGATTTCAAATAATCCAAAGTTTTCAAAAATGTTGAAACTTTTATATATGTTTGGAAATATAACAAATAACACCCCAACATGTTTCAAACTATTTTAGGAATAGTTTGGAGCCAAAAATAAAATAAAACTAAATCAGAAATGATAAAATAGAAACTGGAAAAGAAAGAAAATAGAAAATACATTACCTCTCGCTCACCTGGCCCAGGCCCAGCTCCTCCCCTTCTGTTGTCTTCCTCCTTCGCGAGTCGGAGCAGGAGCTGGCCGCCGCTTCTCCCGGCTCACCAGGATGAGCTGGAGAGGGAGGATAAGCCTCCCCGGGCTCGTTCCCATCCTCTCCCCTTCCTCGCTCGCCCCTACGTCTCTCTCTCTCTCGGCCGCCATTGCTGGGAGCTAGAGCTCGAGCTAGCCATCGCTCCGGCCGTCCTCCCTCGCCTCTGAGTGCGCCGTCCGCTCCGCCTGGTCGAGCTGGTCGTCCCTGCCAAAGGAGAAGAGCCCCCGAGCCCTACATCGTCCTCGTCACCGTCATCTTCCACCTTCGGCCGCTGGCAAGCCACCATCGATTCGTCGAATCCAGTGCCTCCCCGAGCAGCCTGAGCCTCCCCTCGTCACCGCAGTGAGCTCCAGATTGTTTTCCCCCATCTTCCCCTCTCTTTCCCGAGCTCTAGGCCCAGTTTAACCGGATCTCGACGAGGACCGCCGCTGTCGTCGGTGACCCTACGATGACCGGTTGGTCCACCCGAGGCCTGCAACAGCTCAAGCTCGTCGCGTAGATGCTCTAGGAGCCCAACCTCGTGCGTTTTACCCCCAATTTCGATGACCTCGACGATGGACGAGCTCCGGCAGCCGCCGAGCTCGTCGTCGGCGTCGATTCCGGCCACCCCAGCCCCTGGGCTTTGCTCCATCGTGCGCGCCATCGAGTGGCCGTTCTCCCAGTGCCTTCTGCCGCTCGATTGGTCATCAGAGACGCGTTTCCGACGCTCTCCGCCGTACCTGGTGCAGCCGGAGGCTCACCGCCGGCGAGATCGACCTCATCGCCGGTGAGTTCAACCCGATGGGCCTATGACAGGTGGGGCCAGCCCCTGAGTAATTAAATTTAAGTTAATGAAAATAATTAATTAATTAAATCCCTAAACAGTCACTGACATGTGGGCCAGCAACTCCTAATTAACTAGTTAACTGAAAACTGAACTGAAAACTAACCAGAGTCACTAACGAGTGGGTCCCACTGGTCAAGTTTGACTTTCAACGGCCAGCTGACCTACTGATGTCATGCTGATGCACTAATACTATTTATGTTTAAAATAATTCCAGAATAATTGCAAAACTTTGGAAATTCATAGAAATTTGAATATAACTCCAAATCAGACAAATAATATATGCAAATTGATCAGAAAAATTCAATGAACACAATGGTGCTACTTGCATGCATGAAAAACAAAGTTATGAAACAACATCAGGTCAAATCAATTAAATGCTTAAGATAAATATGCCATTTCAAATGATATTTGAATTTGGGTTTCAAACCAGATGCATACTAAGGTTTCACCAACCACATTGAATCATACCACCCCTCACTTCATGCCATGTTCATGCATCATGATTGTTGCATATGATTGCTATTAATTGTATGTTGTTATTTCGGTAGGCCCCGCCCCTCTGGATACGACTGATTATCCGACTGACCGATATCACACCTCTGCTGAGCAACAAGGCGAGCAACAACTTTGATCATCCCGATAAATCCCATGTTCCCGCTCCTGCTCTTATTTATTGCATTAGGTCAAAATGCTTCAAATGCTTTTACCATGTTAGTTGAACCCATTTCTTTGCATGACATGTCTTTGTCACAGTAATTGGCTAAACCTTGCAACCTAGCATACCTGGTAGATGCTTGAGCCATGGTGTGTCTTATCCTGCTATGCATGCTATGCTTAGAGTTGTGTTTGGTCTGTCATCTGGGTGATGAAAAGGATCGTGAGAATGTGTTCAGTTAATAAGGTTGTGTGTTGAACCTGATTTGGTAAAGGTACCGGTGAAAGGCTATGTAGGAGTACATGGCGGGTTGTTTCATTGGAACCGTCCTTAGGAACTGAGTTCCGTGTATGTAATCCAAGACAAGATACTACCACATGCTGGGCCCTGAAAGATGACCCCGCTCGACTTATTACTCGCCTAGTACTCGGTCTAGGAGTTGCAAGTAGTTTCTCGTGTTTATAGTCATGCCGGAGGTCGTGCATAGTGCTGACCTTAGAGGTGGGCTATGATGCGGTAGGCAGTGGCACGGTGTACCAAGTGGCACCCGGATGGTGGGCTTGGGAAACCTGCACACATCGTTTGGGGCCTAGGCGGAAACCTCGGCCTGACTTCCGTGCGGGTTACCCTCAGATAGGTGATAAACCTGGACTAGGTATTAGCATGGTTAACGGTCGTGGCCGACTCCCTCGCTGGGTTTCTGCTTGAAGGTTGCCAAGGTGCATGACGTGCACATAGCGATAAGTGGCGAGAGCGTGTGTGATGAAGTACACCCCTGCAAGGTTATGATCTATTCGAATAGCCGCGTTCGCGTATATGGACTACATGGAAACATATGTTGTTCATAGATAACTTCAATGGCTACTCATAAAAGTATCAAGATAAGTCTGTGTGTCATGGATGGCATTTCCGTAGGAGGACAGGAATGATACCACAATGGTGTATTGTTGTGGAGTTAGTGGACTCGTGTGCGAGAAAACAAAGTTGTCAAAACTTTTTAAAATTGTAGTTTTGTCTAGCCAAGAGTCAAAGCTGGCTTTCTGCATGAAACCCCACAACCCCTTGTTGATACATTGCATGAGTAGATAGGTATGTTCTAAAGTCTTGTTGTGTACTTTTGTACTCACATTTGCTTAATAAATTGTTGCATAGGATGTTAATGACCCTAATGGTGGGTTCTATCTAGACGTTGACGACGACGAGTAGCTGGTATCCCAGCTACGATCTGGTCCTAGGTTGGGTCTGTAGATAGTTAGGCCATGTGCCTTTTACCTTTCCATCTGTCTGTACTCAGACAGTTTTAATCTTCCGCTGGCTTGTAAGACTTGTTTGAATGACTTGTGATGATGGGTCGTGAGACCCATATCTGTGTAATATTATGTGTGAGGCTCTTCTGAGCCTCATAAATAAAATTTTATGTTTATGGTTATGTCGTGATGCCATCGATGTATCTATGCATATCGGGTATGCCATGCGTATGTGTGTTGTACTTTATATGTATGGGATTCGAACACCTAGTCGTATGCCTTAGTAGTACTCCTGACGGGGAAATGCCCCTTTGTGTTTCCACCGAGCCATGGTAGTTTGCTACTGCTCAGGACACATTGGTTGACCGACATGTGTCCTTCTTAGCTGCTGTTTCTGTCCCTTTGGGGAAACGTCAAGCGGTGTAATCGAGTCCTTGTAGCTTGCTACGACTCGTCTACACTCGCTGATGACCGACACCTGCTTTGTTGGGTCATGTATGCCTGTCCCTATACGGTACTACCACTTGGGTTTATGACTAGACATGTCGACCCGGGTTCTTTGACATCGGAATGCTAGCAACACAATTGCATACGCGAGTCAAAAGGCGCAAACGGTCCCGGCTAAGGTAAGGCAGCAGCCGTGGGGTTAACCGTGCGTGAGACCGCAAAGGGATGTGATGTGTTACAGGTTGGATTCCTATGGCTTAGGATTGAGGTCCCGACACGCAAGGTAATTTTATAGTTATACTTAAGCGTCTAAGCTTGGGGATGCCCCGGAAGGCATCCCCTCTTTTCGTCTGAATCCATCGGTGCTACTGCAACAAAAGACCTTCCAACGGCACCAGAAACAAGCGTGCTGACGGCAGACTATTCTTGTCTTGATACTCCTCAGCAACGACACCAGGAATCCTTCTCCTATGGCTACGCCTTTAGGGACTTCCTTGGCAAATATGCAAAGGATTCCCCCGTGGCTTTAGAGACTTGCGTTGGTGTTCCCTCGAAGCGGAAAGGGTGATGTAGCACAGCGGCGGTAATTATTTCCCTCAGTTTTGAGAACCAAGGTATCGATCGAGTGAAGGAATATCACAAGGACCTGCACAAACACAAAGAGCTTGCACCCAACGCTATGAAGGAGTTGTCAATCCCTTATAGATTGTTTTCCAAGTGAGAACTGAAAGCAACAAAGTAACAAAGCAAAGTAAAAGCAAAGGTGGAAACGATAGGTGTGAATAGACCCGCGGGCCGTAGTGTACACTAGTGGCTTCTCTCATGAAAGCAAGTAAACGGTGGGTGAATGAATTACTGTTGAGCAATTGATAGAACCGCGCAAAGTCGTGACATCATCTATGGCAATGATTATATCCATAGCCATCACGTCCAGACCAAGTAGACCGATACTTTCTGCATCTACTACTATTACTCCACACGTCGATCGCTATCCAGCATGCATCTAGTGTATTAAGTCCAAAAGAACAGAGTAACGCCTTAAGCAAGATGACATGATGTAGATGGACAATCTCATATCTACGATAAAAGCCCACCTTGTTACCCTTGATGGCAACAACACGATGTGTGCCTTGCTGCCCCTTCTATCACTGGGAAAGGTCACCACGATGGCAACAACACGATGAACCCAAAACCAAGCACTTCTCCCATTGCAAGAATCATAGATCTAGTTGGCCAAACAAAACCCAAGACTCGGAGAGACTTACAAGGATATCCAATCATGCATATAAGAAATCAGCAAAGACTCAAATATATATCATAGATAATCTGATCACAAATGCACAATTCATCGGATCTCGACAAACACACCGCCAAAGAGGATTACATCGGATAGATCTCCATGAAGGTCATGGAGAACTTTGTATTGACAATCCAAGAGAGAGAAGAAGCCATCTAGCTACTAACTACGTGCCCGTAGGTCTGAAGTGAACTACTCACGAGTCATTGGAGGGGCGATGATGTTGAAGTAGAAGCCCTCCAACTCCAAAATCCCCTCCGGCAGGGCACCGGGAAGGGTCTCCTGATGAGATCTCGCGGAAACGTAAGCTTGCGGCGGCGGAAAAGTGTTTTCGTGGATTCCCTGATTTTTTCTGGATTTTTAGGGAATTTATAGGCCAAAGACCTAGGGCAGGGGAGCGCCAGGGGGGCCACAAGCTTGGTTGCCGCGGCTTCCCCCCT
This sequence comes from Hordeum vulgare subsp. vulgare, assembly GCF_904849725.1. Taxonomy (NCBI): domain Eukaryota; kingdom Viridiplantae; phylum Streptophyta; class Magnoliopsida; order Poales; family Poaceae; genus Hordeum; species Hordeum vulgare. Next base: position 122,406,180 of record NC_058521.1, on the reverse strand, counting down.
GTCCGCGGCAACATGGCTTGTGGGGCCCCTGTGGGCTCACTTGCTTGGCCCTGAAGCCTCCCGATCTTCTTCCATTCTGGAAAAAATTATTTCGGGGATTTTATTCTCTTTGGACTCCATTCCAAAATCAGATCTGAAAAGAGTTAAAAACACAGAAAAAACATGAACTGGCACTTGGCACTGAGTTAATAAGTGAGTCCCAAAAAAGATATGAAAGGTAAACAAAACATCCAAAGTTGACAAGATAACAGCGTGAAACCATCAAAAATTATAGATACGTTTGAGACGTATCAATCGGTATATTACTTGGAGTTATATTTTTATTCATCACATGATATGAGTTTTGCTTGGAGCGTCGTTTGCTTTGTTGTATTTTACTTTCAGTTTTACACAATCATTCTTTGCTGGACACACCTATTTGAGAGAGATACCACATCATCACAATTTTTTAGAATACTCTATGTGCTTCACTTATATCTTTTCATCTTAGCAGTTTCTCTAGTACTTCACTTATATCTTTTTTAGCATGGCGGTGTGTAGATTTTATAGAAATATTATTCTCTCATTCTTCAGTTATTTTTGCTTGAGAGATGGACAAATAGTGAAGGTAATTTGCATGGGTCATAAGAGTAGATAAAAAATAATGGGTATTCAATGAGTGATAATTGAAACCATCTTGTAGCAGATATAGAAAAATTGTGGGTTAATGATATTGATGTGGTGATATGAAAAAGGTGTGAGTGCATTAATCCAGATAGGTTTTGATATTAGGATATGTTAAACTTCTTGTTCATCTAAAAAATAAAAAAGGCATGGTGATGATGTGTGAGCATTTCTCTTCCTCATTGAAATCATAGTGTTGTTTTGAGTCAGAGTGGCATGATGGTTAATTCCTACCAACCCTCTCCCATAGGGCATGCGAGTAGTACTTTGATTTGAGATAAAAATTAACAAAACTTTGCAATAAGTATATGAGTTCTTCATGATTATGTGACACCATGGACATACGCAATCTCACCTCCAAATATTTGCTAGCATCTTCGGTACCGTGCATCGCCCGTTATCACCTTGAGGATTGGTTTAACTTTCGCATGTGCATCCAAACCCCGTGACATGACATGCTGTGCTGCACATAATCTTTTTTATATCCTCCTCAAAACAGCCACCATACCTACCTATCATGGCATTTCCATAGCCATCCCGAGATATGTTGCCATGCAAATGCCATCACCACTTCACATGACTAGTCCATTAATCATCATAATGCTTTGCATGATCATGTAGAGCTGACACAGTATTTGTGGCAAAGCAACCGTTCATCATATTTTTGATACATGACACACTAGATATTTGCACATCCTAGTACACTCCCAGAGTCATTCATACATAGTCATATCATCCTATCAGTTTTCATATTGAGTTGCAAGTAAATAAAAGTGTGATGATCATCAATATTAGAGCGTTGTTCAAGTGAGTAAATAAAAATGGGGGAGGCCAAATGAGCCCACCATAATAAAAAATGAATGAGAGAAAAGGAGAGAAGGGACTTTGCCACTATCCTTCACCACACTTGTGCCTCAAAGTGGCACCTTGTTCTTCATATAGAGAGTCTCATGTTATATCATTCATGTGCTAGTGGGAATCACTTTTTCATAAACTTGTCTTGTATGTTCCGATGACGGGCTTCCCCAAATGCACGAGGTTGTCATGAAAAAGCAAGTTGGATGCACACCCACTTTGCTTCATTGGAGCTTTCATACACTTATAGCTCTTATGGATCATATGCATGGCAATTGCTACTCCTCGGACCAGTATCTATCGACGGGCATATCAATAGCTCGTTGGTGCACCTAGTTGATGTGAGATTATCTTCTCCAGTTTTACCCCTTTGAAACCTACCATCATATTCTATTCCACCTTTATGCTATGTCCAATGGTTCATGCTCATGTATTGTGTGAAGAATAAAAAGTTGACGCATATTGAAAAAGTACAATCCATATGTATGACTTGGAAACTATTGTGCTTAATATTTGTATTAATGTGGCGAAGATGGAGTCATCCCTTGCTAATATAATAAATATGGATGGGGATAAAACAATCTTTGAGGATCATATACTTCTAAAAATTAATGATTTGCTGCTTATAATACGTATAAGTATTGTGGTTTTAATATTTCTTAATTCATCGTTTCTCAATAAGCATACATGCATAAGGTTACATCATGGATAGCATGTGAAATCAAAAATTGTATTTTTATCATTTACCTACTCCAGGACGAGCACGAATTTAGCTTGGGGATGCTTGATACATCTCCAACTTATCAATTTTTTATTGTTCCATGCTGATATATTATCATTATAGAATACTTATGGGGTATTTATTTACCAACTTATATTATTTTTGGAGCACTAACCAATTGACCCAGTGCCTAGTGCTAGTTGTTGTTTTCTGCGTGTTTTTCCCTTTTTAGATTTTCCATACCAAACGAAGTCCAATTTCCCTGAAACTTTTTGGTGATTGTTTATGGACCAAAAGAAGACCAACGAGCATCGGAAAAAGGCTGGAGGCCTCATGAGGGGCCCACAAGCCAACAGGGCGCGACCTGGGAGGCGCCCTCATGGTTTCTGCATCCCTCGTGGCCCTCCCAACTCATTTCTTTGTCTTATAAATTCTTATCTACCCTAAAATTTGAGAGGGAGTCCCAAAACATTTTTTATGCGGCTGCAAGTCTCTGTTCCGACGGGAGGGGCGCATCTGGAGCTCCATTCTAGCACCCTGTTGGAAGGGGGATCAATCAGGAAGGGACTCTTCATCAACCTTGTTGCACTCACGGTGATGTGTGAGTAGTTCACCACAGACCTACGGGTCCATAGTCGGTACCTAGATGGCGATCTCTCTCTCTTTGATCTTCAATACAATGATCATCACATCTTCGCTTTGATCCATATGACGTGATTCCTTTTGTGAGGTGAGTTTGCTGGGATCCGATGAATTGTGGGTTTATGTTCATATTATTCATGATAAATATTCGAGTCTCCTCTGAGTACTTATATGATTCTTATGTTCATTATTATGATAGCTCGCAATTCTCTCCGATCTATTCAAATAGTTCGATCAACTAGATCGATATATCTGCGGTGAGAGAGATGCACTATATTGGTTCAACCTGGCGAATTTCTATATCCTAGTGACAGAAGGGGACAAAATGCATCTTTGTGTTTCTACTACCAAGGATAAAACAATGGGGTTTATTCATACTGCTTCAGTTTAATTTGTCTACATCATGTCATTGTTCTCCATGCATTACTCTTTTTTACTTAATACTCTATATGCATGCTGGATAGCGGCCGATGAGTGGAGTAATATTAATAGGTGCAGGCAGGAGTCATCTTTTTTTTTATGGACGTGTTGCCTATATACACATGATCATTTCCATGAATATGGCAAAGCTATCCACTTTTCTGGAAATTGCCCAATAGTAATTTGTTTACCCGCCGTATGCTATTTTTCATGAGAGATGCCATTAGGGAAAGCTAAGGCCCCGGGGTCTATTCACAACATATTGATAAAACCTTCAATACCTTACATTTTTTACTTGTTTTTATTTTATATTTCTATCTACAATTATCTAGACACCTCACTTGCTTGCAAATAACAAGACAAGAGGATTGACAACCTTCTTGCCCGCATTGGGTGCAAGTTGTTTGTTCTTTGGTGTGCAGCCGCTGAAGACAGTTGTGGTTGATATTCTTATTGGTTCGATAAACCTTAGTTTCATAACTGAGGAAAATACATACCCACACTGTGTTGCAATAACCCATTCCTCTTCACAGAAAACCCAACACAGATCACAAGTATCAATGGGGTACAATAGTGTTCGGGGAGTGGATCACTAGACAGCGGTCCAAATTATCTTAGTAACTAGAGAACTAATGAAATGTTTCTCAATTATGGAGGTGATAAAAGAGTTTGTCATAAAGGGTTAATTCGATGCAAGCTTTGATACCAATCCGGATGACTCTGAGTAGCAAACCAGATTCATATAGTGGAGAAGTCATTTGGAATAGCTCCAAGTGGAGCGTGGTAACAGCGTCTACTATATGATATAGAGATTTCTAAAGTACACATGGATCTGAATATTGCAGACTCATTGAATAAAACCTCTCTCACAGGCCAAACACGATCAAACCGCATAACTCATTAGGTGTTAATCACATGGTGATGTGAACTAGATTATTGACTCTAGTACAAGTGGGAGAGTGTTGGAAATATGCCCAGTTGCAATAATAAATTGGTTATTCTCATATTTCCTTGTTCATGATAATCATTCATTATCCATGCTATAATTGTATTGATTGCAAACTCACATACATGTGTGGATACATAGACAACATCGAGTCCCTACTGAGCCTCTACTAGACTAGTTCATTGATCAAAGATGGTTAAGATTTCCTAACCATAGACATGAGTTTTCATTTGATAATGCAATCACATCATTAGGAGAATGATGTGATGGAAAAGACCCAACCATAAGCATAGCATATGGATCGTATCACTAAGTTTATTGCTATTGCTTTCTACATGTCAAGTATTTGTTCCTAAGACGATGAGATCATGTCTCTCCCTAACACCAGAGGAATAGCTTGCGTGTATCTTACGTCACAATATAACTTGGTGATATATAGATGCTCTACAGGTATCTTCGAGGGTGTGTGTTGGGTTGGCATGGATCGAGACTAGGATTTGTCACTCCGTATTACGGAGAGGTATCTCTAGGCCCAATCACTAATAAGGCATCACAAGAAGCTTGCAAACAATGTGACTAAGGAGATAGTCACAAGATCTTGTATTACGGAACGAGTTAAGAGATTTGCTAGTAACGAGATTGAACTACGTATGGAAATACCGACGATCAAATCTCGGGTAAGTAACATACCGCTGGAAGAAGGGAACTACATACGGGATTGATTGAATCCTTGGCATCATAGTTCGACCGATGAAGATATCTTCATAATATGTAGGGACCAATATGGACATCCAGGTCTTGCTATTGGTTATTGGCCAAAAGGTGTCCCCATCATGTCTACATGATTCTCGAACCGACATGGTCCTCACGCTTAACACTCGGTGATGCTAAAGTAGTATTGGGATATTACGTTGGTGACAGAATGTTGTTTGGAGTCCCACATGAGATACAAGATGTCACGTGGAGTTCTAGAATGGTACGAGGGTAAATATTTATATATTGGAAGTCCTATTTTGGTCGCGGGAAAAGTTTTGGGCATTACCGATAGTGTACGGGGGTGCCGAAAATGGTTCCTAGGGTCCACCGAGGGATCCACCTGCCCTAGGGGCCCACATGGGCCATAGGGGCTGCATCCTATACAGCTTGGGCGAGGTGCATATGCCCCTAGAGGCTAGTTAGGCTTGACGAAAGAGTCCCAAAGGGACAAGGCACCCTGGAGGTGCCTTGAAGGAAGGGGACTCCTCACTTGGCCGCTGGGTTAAGGTTGCACCTCGCCTCTCCCTTTTACCTCCTATATACATTGGAGGGGACGGGAGGGCTGCACACACCAATTCCCCCACCCCGGTGGCAGCCCTGCCTCTCCCGTTACTCCATTTTCTCCTCAGGTCGTGTCTACCACCACCACGAGTAACGCTTGGCAAAGCCCTGCTCAAACTGCTCCACCACCATCTCCACCACGCCGTCGTGCTGGTTGATATCCCATCTACTTCTCCTCCCTTACTTTCTAGATCGAGAAAGAGGAGACGTCATCGAGCCGCACGTGTGGTGAACACAGAGGTGTTGTCTGTTCGGCGCTAGATTGGGACGGATCGCGATTGGATCATGAAGACATATGAGTACAACAACACGTTTCTTAATGCTTCCGCTTCGCAATCTACAAGGGTATGTAGATGCACTCCCCTTCTCGTGGCTATACATCTCTATAGATAGATCTTTCATCCGCGTAGGATTTTTTTGTTTCCCATGCAACGTTCCCCGAGATGATGGTTGTTCACATTTTATTCATGGTGATTTCCATAAACTTCTAACTAAATATGATGTTCACAATAGAATTGCATCGCCTTGTCATCCCCGATCGAGCGTTTAAGTTGAGTTGAGAAATCGATAAATAAAATTGATATTCCAAAAGACAGTTAATAGGTCTAGAAATAATTGGTAAAAGAAACTTGACGATGCTTTATGGGCTTATAGATGTGCTTATAAAAACCCTATGGGAATGTCCCCATATAAAATGCTCCATGGAAAAGCATGTCATTTACATCTTGAATTAGAACATAAAGCTTATTGGGTAATTAAAGAACTTAACTGTGATTTCAAACTTGCTGGTGAAAAGAGGTTATTTGATATTAAATCATTAGATGAATGCAGGACACAAGCTTATGAAAATGCCAAGTTGTTTAAATAAAAAGTTAAAATATGGTATGAAAACAGAATCCAAAAACAAGAATTGAATGTAGGAGAATTAGTTCTTTTGTACAATTCCCATTTCAGATTTTTTGCACGTAAGCTTTTCTCCAAATGGGAATTACCTTATATCATCGAGGAGGTCTATCTCTCTGGTGCTATCAAGATTAACAACTTCGAAGGAAAAAATATGAGAGTGGTAAATGGGAAAAGAATTAAACACTGTATTCCAGGTACACCCATTGATGTTGAAACAAATATTATTCAAGTGATGACACCAGAAGAACACATAGAAGAGACCTTGCAGAACACTACGCAAAACCTAAAAAAGGGTTAGATATGTGATACGGTAAGTAAACCAACTCCAAAAATTCTGAAAAAATATGTTCTATGGGTTTTGGTATTTTAGAAAAAATACAAAAATAAAAATGAGTCAGGGGGACCCACGAGGGAGCCACAAGCAAATAGGGCGCGCCCACGGGGGGCACCCTATTAGCTTGTGGGCCCATCGTATATCTCTTGGACTCCGTTTTCTTCCTTGACACACATTCACACATAGAAAAGTTCATTATATATACTACCATCTGTTTTTACCACCGCATCACGAGTTTATCCTCTATTCTTGTTTCGACTTGTTTTTTTGACACATCTAGATCGCCATGATGCCATCAAGCTCCTCCAAGGACAAGTTCTACGAGAAGATCATCAACCCTTACCTCCTGGAGGTGATGAACACCCTCAAACCATGATATGCATGAGGGGGTGCTTCACATCTGGGATGTACAAGGGCCAAAGAAGGAGGGAAGCGAGAAGGCCAGGCTTGTAGTGGTGGAACATGAGATCTTGAAGAGCCAGGGTATGGTGGAGCATGGATTCAGGGCCAATCACTCCATGATCACTGATCTCATTCGTGAGAGTAAGAAGGACATCAAGGAATTTGTGGAGATGATCTTCAAGCTCCATGATAGGGTCCAAGATCTTCAGGCTCAAATTTATGATCTACAAAACCAAAACTGTGAGCATGAACTTTCAAGAGGATGAGTATACCTACAAGTTTGAGTATTCCAGAGACAAGCTCTTCCTTCTTCAATGGGGAAACTATGACATGGAAGACGGAGAACATGCCTACTACCTCATCACCACCATCACCTAAGAAGGACATTTGAGTACACGGGTATGGGTAATAACCCCCAAGTCTAGGGGATCTTTTGTAGCCTTTTTTATAAGTAAGACTGTTGAACCCAACGAGGAGGTAAAGGTATAATTAATATTCTCTGAAGTTCTATCGGCCACCGATACAACTATACGCATGCTAATGCTTACTTTACCAAGAACAAGTATGAAACTGATTTGCGGGAAGGAAACTAGAAGTACTTAGCAGGTGTAATAGATAGGTTTGCAAGTTAATAAAGAAGAAGTAAACAAAAGTTAGGGGCTGTTTAGATAAAGATTAATTAAGTTAATTATTTAGTAGAAAGATTTTTTGTGTACAAGAGAAAGATTGTCCATCAGCAATTGAATATAACATGACAGATACTTGTCATATGCAATGAGTTAGAGGCATCCGCTAACACACTTTTCATACTTGTATCATATGCACTTATGATTGATACTCTAGCAAGCATCCGCAACTACTAAATATCATTAAGGTAAAACCCAACCACAACATTAAACATCGACTCCTCTCTACTCCCATACGTAACAATCCCCTTAATCGGGTGTAAGCTTTTGTCCCTCTAACCACCCACTATAAGTGAATCATGACGTATTTCAACACCCTCCATCAAGAATCGCGCACATGTGCGTAGCATGTAAGGCACCTTAGGATAGCACCATATTAACATACAAGTCATATCAACCACACCATAACACAATTAACCCGCAGGACAAAAGAGATCTACTCAAACATCATAGGATAGACACACATCATTTGGTGATAATATATAGCATTAAGCACCGTGTTTAAGTAGATATTACATTAGGGGGAAAAGATGTGACACTACGGTGCATAGTCGAGGATAGATTTGGTAGTGATGTAGGCAAAGTTGTTGGTGTAGATCATCGTCATGATGGTTACCCCGACGGTGCGTCGGCGCCACCGGGAGAGAGAGGCAGAGAATCACCTCCTTCTTCCTCTTCCTTGGTATCCCCCTAGATGGGAGGAGAGTTTTCCCTCTGGTCCATGGATGCCATGGCTCCCGGAGCGCAAGATCCCCTCCGTGATTGGATCTCTCTCTCTCTCTCCGTTTTTCTCCTATTTTCGCAACTTGTTTTCTAGCCCTTCACCATTTCTTAAATATCTTGAGATCCTCAACTCCGATCGGGCTGAAATTTTGAGTTGATTTTTATCGGGAAATTATCTTTCTTGTGGTGAAAGTAGGGCCCGAACCGACTTAAGGGGGAGGCACAAGCTATCAGGGTGAAACCACCCCCTGGCCACGCCTTGTTAGCTTGTGCCTCCCCCACACATCGTTTTGCGTTGATTCTTCTTCCCAAAATTAACATATATTCCAAAAATATATCCATAAATTTTTATTGTGTTTGGACTTCGTTTGATATGTAATTTCTGCAAAACAAAAAACACACAAAAAACAGAAACTAGCATTGGGCACTGAATAAGTAAGTTAGTCCCAAAAATAATATAAAATGTTGCCAAAAGAATATAAAAGTTGTAGAATATTGGCATCAAACAATCACAAATTATGGATACGACAGAGACATATCAGCATCCCCAAGCTTCATTCCTGCTCATCCTCGAGTAGGTAACTGATAAAAGATAATTTTTTGTTTGGAATGCTACCGACCATAATCTTTAACAAATGTCTAATCATGGCATGAATATTAAGATAGAAGTGATTCAATGAAATAGTCTATCACTTGACAAAAAGACATCCATAATCGGGTTTACTAGCAAACAATCATCTCCTTGTAGAATAAGAGTGCTATAGAACGCTATCCCTACAAAATCATATGGCCTATCATGCTTGGTATTCCTAGCATAAAGTACAAATCATGAGCACCTTGGTGTCAAATCTAGAAATTAGATCGTACTTCTTAACATGCTTCTCCTTTTTATTACTCACTCAATACAGGAGCGTGAACCATGGATATAGCATATAGGTGGAATAGAATATGGTGGTAGGTTTCAAAGGGGTAAAAGTGGAGAAGAAAGTCCCGCATCAACTTGGCATACCAACGGGAAATGGAGATGCCCATCAATAGATATCAGTGCGAGGAGTAGGGATTGCCATGCAACAGATGCACTAGAGCTATAAGTGTATGAAAGCTCGACTGAAGATAAGTGGGTGTGCATCCAACTTGCTTGCACATGAAGACCTTGGGCATCTGAGGAAACTCGTCATCGGAATATACAAGCCAAGTTCTATATTGAAACATTCCCATTAGCATATGAAAGTTACAAAACAAGAGAATCTCTATATGAAAAACATGGTGCCACTTTAAGGCACAAGTATGGGAAAAGAGGTAGTAGCATTGTCCCTTCTCTCTTTTCTCTCATTTTAATTGTTTTCCTCATTTTTTCTTATTTTTTGTTTTTTCTTTTTATCTTTCTCTTTTTCTTTTTCTTTCTCTTATTTTCTTTTATTTTTCGTCGTGAGTCTCATCCCGACTTGTGGGGGAATCATTATCTCCATCATAAATCCCTCACTGAGACAGTGCCCTAAATAATGAATAGCATCACACTTCTATTTACTCACAACTCGATATGAAAAACTACTAAACAATATGACTCTATATTAATGCCTTTGGTTGTATACCAGGATGTGCAATGATCTAGTGTAACATGTATGATCATGATGAACGGTGGACTTGCCATAAATACTGTGTCTGCTACATGGTCATGCAAAGAATTATGACAATGAAGGTACTAGTCATATGATGTAAAGATGGAAGTTGCATGGCAATATATCTCGGAATGGTGATGGAAATGCCAAGATAGGTAGGTATGGTGTCTGTTGTGAGGAAGATATAAGGTGGCTTATGTCCAACAGAGTACATCATGTCGTAGAATTTGGATGCAGCGAGAAGTTCGCACTGATCCTCTAGGTAAGAATGGGCGATGCACGGTACCAAAGAGGCTAGCGAATGTGAGGTGGAGAGAGTGCGTACATCCATGGATACACATTAGTCATAAAGAACTCACATACTTATTGCAAGGTTTTATTTGCTCTCTCCAAGCAAAGTACTACTCGTATGCTCCAAGGGAGGAGATTGGGAGGAGTTAACCATCGCGCGCCCCCGATTATAACATCCCAAAGGGTTTCAATCAAGGAGAAATTATGCTCCAACTTCATCGCATAACTAGAGACTATACGTGCATGCTTTGGAAATCACAAACCATAACATCAATATTCTTACTAGACAAGAATCGTTTACTAGTACCCCCCACATATTACCATCTTAATATCGCAAAACTATTGCAGGGAATCAAACATATCATATTCATTGATCTACAAGTTTTATGTAGGATTTTATGATTAACCATGTAAAGGACCAAGTGAATCTTGAGAGTTTAATTCTTTCTACAAAATACCACACTCTATTAAATATAAGTGAAGAAAAATAGCATTCTACAAATACCGGTTTTCTATATGTAGAGAAACATGCATCCAAATTCAAATGATATAAGTGAAGCTCATGAAGCATTCTATAAAGCCATGCTCAAAAGATATAAGTGAAGCAAAAAGAGCAATAAATCAACCATGGAGTTTCCCAAACTAGCATGGTGCATACATGAAATGAAAATAAAAGGCACACTACGCTCCAAGAATTTACGTATACCATGTGGATCAAAACAAAAATTGAGACATATCGATAATTGTTAAAAAAGAAAGATGGGATGCCTTCTAGGGAATCCCCAAGCTTAGACGCTTTCTATCCTTGAATATTTACTTGGGTTGCCTTGGGCTTCACCAATGTTGAGCTCTTGTCTCTCCTTATTCTTCTCATATTAACACCTCCTCGATCTTCGAATACTTCATCCACACAAAACTTGACAAAACTTTTATTAGGAAGGTTTGTAAATATAACATCAAATACCATTATATCCTGCCATAAAATTATTGTATAATTGTAATACAACATTACCTATTGTATGCTATCACAATTCTATGGCTCCCAAGTCAATGTGGCTCAATAAGAACTCAAACATAACGAGACACAACAACTACAACAACAATCTGTGGAAAACAGGATAGTGTGTAAAGATGCAAATGATACATATACTTGTAAAATTAGGAAGTGTTAAAAACTTTGTATAATGGTATTGTGTAAACATTTAAGAAACTTTTGACATTTGAGTGAAATAAGAAAAATCAAACCTACAACCAAAGTTTATGTTGTTACACAACACATATTAAACAAGCAATTTAAACCTCCTAAAGGTAAATCTTGGCATATTATTTTTATAATACAATGGATTTCCACAAGGGGATAATTACTTTTTTTCAAAAGTTCCTATCATCAAGATTCACAAAGTTTCCATGGACATGAAAAGGCTCAAGGCTAGACCCCACTTTAATGGTGCTCATCTTTCTCACTTTCACCTTTCTTTTGAAGAACTTATTAGGTTTTTTCTTTCGATAGGGTTTTTTGTAATTAAATAGTGAGCACAAAGTGATATATATCATAGAACGATAAAGTATAACTCTCTTTCTATACATTGGCATGTCATAAAAGAACAATTCCTTTACACAAAGTAAATACCAATACATAGCATAAGTAGTTTCTTGCAATTTCCGTTATTGTACCTACTTTCGCTATTGCTGTTCCGCTTTGCCATTATCTGTCCCTTTCTTAGCATAATAGGAGGGTAAATTTTTAGCACAAGATGATGAAATAACAACCTAGCTTTTCATCTCCCTACCTTACCCTCTACTTTACATTCGCGTGTCGTTACTTTTTGCTGTTATACTCTTAGATGTGCATGTGTAGGGTGAACTTGACTAGCCATAATTGCTAAAAATGGCCCACAACTAAAATTGGTAAAAGGTTAAAATTTTATCTTGTCAAGTAGTCTAATCACCCCCCTCTAGAAAAACTTCCTATCCTACACTAATAATGGATTACAGCAAGCAATTCATTCTACTTAAGAGAAATTATCATAATTAAAGTCCTTGTAATCCAAAATAGTGGGCACAACACTAGTTAAATTTTTGACCTCTCCAAACCCACTTTTTTTAGTTTTACCATTAAAATCAACACCCTCCAAGCAAACATGATGCTCCTTTAGTACATTTAACTCATCTCCAGTACCTTCATCAATAAAATTCCGATAAGTAAACAAATATCCAATAGGAAAAGTACCAATCATTTTAGGATCTTCATCATGACTCTGGTAAAAACCGGGTGGAAGAGCTTTTTCTAGGAATTCTTGCTTAACTTTCAACTTAGCGGTCCTCTCCTTATGTCACACCTTGTGTTTGGACCACTTTTGCCACATGTTGTTATTGATGAAAATTTGGAACCAATTAAAACTTTTGCATGTTTGAGATGATTGATTTCTGCTGCAACTTACTTGTGTGACTCATTGAGTTTTTGTATCACTATAGTTGTTCTCCTCTCTAAAACGTACCTCCTTAACCCCACACCCTGGCCGAATGATCATGCCATGTGAATAGAACCAGCAAACCATTTTTATAAATTATTATTTTTCACAAAAGGCATTTAATCATTTCAAGTTCACCAAAATCCCTCATTGGGATTCGCAGTGCAAGTCCCTAAATTAAGAGGCGTGTTTTGCACCAATGATTTTATTTGAATCCTATTATTCAAAATACTTGCCAAAACCACAATATAATTAGTTTTAACGTTAATTACCTATTTCATTTAAATACATTTTTCTAAGACCAGAAATGGTGTTCCATAGGAAAAAAACATTTTCTTACTTCAAAAATATTTGTGAAAAATTAGGGAACGTGAGTGGACATATATTTACTATACACAAGAGTTTCAACACATGGTCATGTTCAAAATATTGGACAAAACCCCTCAAAACCCTTTCTGCCTATTTCAAGATTTTGAAATAATTCCAAAGGAAATATTCTCAATAAATCAAAGGAAAATTCTAGCAAGCGACACATGATAAATGTGGTGATCCACCAAAGTTTCATCTCAATCCAAGTTGATTTGATCCACCTATAAATCCCAAAACCCTTCGTGTGCAGGACCAAATTTGAGCAACTCCTCATTTCCTAGTTACCCAATTGATCTCAAACTTTACATGAGTGATCCATCCCCCAAATAAGGATGCAAACCAAGTTATGCATTTGTGGAAGTTCATTTGATCACCTTGGTCCACAGAAATATGTTTATATCCATTTCAAGGGTTTTTCACATCTACATTATCAACTTTGCTCAAATGATCTCAGAATTGGTGAATCCTATTGATTTTGCTCAGAATTTAGTCTTGTTAAATATCACTGCAAGTGATGAGGTTTATCCTGTTCAAACCAGTGTCAAACACCTTCCGGTGATTTGGTAAAACAACTACTTTCACCAATTACACTATTCTCCTTCACTCCAAGTTTTTACCACAAGACCACAAAGTCACTCTTCACCTGAAGTAGCAAGATCCAGCTCTGGTTCAACCATGGAGTTAGACAAAATACCCAATTACCCCTCTAGTCCACCCTGGTAGAAGCTTTTTACCCCTCTCCCTTTGACCACAGTCTTCCCCCTCGGCTCCAAAGTGTCCCAGAAGCATCCCCACATCCCCCACACGCTAGAGGATAAGGTGGGATGCGCCAGAGCACGCCAACATGCCCTGACATGCCAAAACTTCTCTCTGGACGTGCTTCAGTGCGCACCCGCACGTTGGGAGGCCAGCCCTGACCAGCTTTAGACCCCTCCGGCTATCCCCCGCAGCCCCCTCGATGGCAGGAGTCCTGCGCCATGTCATGCCCCTCCTCTCTCCCCTTCTACTCCCGCCTGCGACACGTGCCCGTGGCGGCCGATTCAGTCAGATGACACCCGCCACCGCGACACGCCATGAGCCATCTCCCTCTCCTCCTTGACCTTGTTCCAACCCCGGACCACGTCCACGAAGACCACAAACACGTTCCCAAGTCCTCTCTCCTCCCCTGGCCGTCGCCACGGTCATGGCGGCGCACGAACTTTCGGTGAACCGTGCCCCTTCTATATAACGGCACCTCGAGCCTCCCTCTCCCTCCCTTCGACCTCCTGCTACACCTAATTACACCCCTGAGCCAAACATTCATTGCCAGGATCCCCCGAGCTCGATATCGAGCTCCGGATCCATAGCATTAGGATTCCAGCAATCCCCGGGTACAAGTCCGCTTTCGCTCCCTTTTCTTTTCCAAAGGAATCGCAACAACTTCCTGATGCTTTCCCCTCTCTTCCCTGTTCGTTTGCTGAAGGATTCGACCCTGACGACCACCCCCATGAAGCATCTCCGCCGTAGGACCTCGTCGCCGGCAACTCCCTACACCCGACTCCTCTCTCCACCACGAGTCGAACGGCGGCTCGTCCCTGGACCCATTTCGACCCCTAGCTGCACTCGATGTGCCCTCTATAGTCACCGGTGAGCTCGATGCCCTCTTTGTACCGAGGTTGAAGATGGCAGGTGAGGAACACCTGTCATCCTCACCTCTCCCTCTCCTTCCCTCACTACCACTGGCGTCTGGGCCTCGCATGTTAGGTTTAAACCCTGGCTGGTGCGTGCACCAGGTCTACCTGGGCTGGTTCACTGGTTGGGCCGATTCGGCGAGTAGCCTATCGTCGAGGAACTGTGGCCCTTTTCTTTTTCCTTTTAATTATATTTTGTAAAAAATCCACAAAATTGTACAATTACCAAAATTCAAATATTCGTCCACCACAAATCTTGTAATATTATGTAGTATTTTAGGGTGCCACTTGTTTAATTTGTACTAAAAGTTGCATGCACTTTATTATTTCAAAACCCTGTTTTAGGCATTTTAACATTCTGTTAAAAAAACTTTTGCCACTTTTTGCAGCCCAAATAGAAAACCCAATAATTTTTACACAACCTATACTCACCCTAGTATGGTTTGACATTTTTCTGAGTATGATATTTCCCTTGTTTTGTTTGAGTGCTTATTTTTGCCCGTTTATATTGAGGCGATAGATTACGTTGCTGGCCAGGGGTTTGGGCTAGAAGACCTTGAAGTCCCCAGAGACTTATTTGAGCAAGTCTAGCAACCCTTTGGCTATGTCTCAAAAACTACCTTTATGCATGTCAATTAGGACTTCGTTCCGATGCATTAAATCATGTTGAATCAGTGACCGCCTTGGTAGGTTGCTTCTTGTAACTCCTCATTGATACTTGCACTTGGGCATAACCCTACCTTCCAATGAGGGTTGGGCGGGTGGGAAGTAGTTAGGTTGCTGGTAGTGCTACGCATGGGATTGGGTACATGCATGGAGACGATGAAAGGAGATGATTTCAAATGTTTTATGAAAACCACGTCAGGTGCCACTAATGCCCTAGGGTGATGTGTTGAGCTAGGTAACCACTAGATGAGGGAGTGGTATACTGAGACCAGTTGTGTGAGTGGTTTTTCTAAAAACCGGATTAGATTTAATATTTGTCGATTGTCCCAACCTTACATGTACGACCACAATACCCCTTATGGGATTGCTGATTACTGTGGTCGATGCTAGTAGAGAGCCCACATTACTAGTGGTGGGAGTGATGTGGTCACACTCGAGACGGGGTCGTGCCAGGAAAAACGACGACCATGGGCTATTTTTATAGACACCGGGCACATCTTTGCGTGCCATCACACATGATACATGTCATGTACGTCACGAGGGACTGTCACCAACAAGTGGAATCTTTGTTAGTATCCTCATGGGAAAGGTGATGTTTGGGTACTTACCTTGGGTATGATAAATACCGTGAGTCGTGTTCTGACACGAAGGTTTCCCAAATCTTGTGGGTAAAGTTTGCAACCTCTGCAGAGTGTCAAACTATTCGAATAGTCGTGCCGACGGTCCAGGATAGTTGGGTGGTGTTGCTTAAACTACGTCCAAGAGTTTTCGCTTAAACCAAGTGTGTGTGGGGGGGGGGGAATGGTGGTAGTACAACTGATGAGCTAAGTCATATGACTTGACATGATGGATGAACCTGGGTTGTCTGACCCTCAGTTGATATTGATACCCGTAACATGTTCACTTGGTTAACGTTTACCTTATGATGCATGTCGCACGAGATGTTAATCATGTTACTGCACTAAGGAAAATTTTCCTTTCCCCAATATAGCATACTACTGTTATGTCATACTTCATTATTGCATGTTCCATATCATGGCTTGCTTGCGAGTACATTCAAAGTATTCATTGGCTTGCCACTCGTTATTTAATTAGCCAGGCATGGAAGAACATGAGTTTGGCGAAGAGTTCATGAGTGAGGAACATGCAAACTAGGACGCTTCCCAGTCAGAATGCCTGTAGGTTAAGGCAGATGGCATGGGTTCAAGCTTTCAACAAAGTTATCCATTGTTAGCTGTGTTTGGTGTGTCGACCTTCGAGTCCCTATCTATGTAATGACATGGCCTTAATGATCCTTATTTGTATCAAATGGTGTGTATGGATGTAAGACTCTTGTTATTCATCTTATGTGTGTTCAGTGAGCATTGATCTATGGGTTCACTGTACACGTGCATTTGGTGATCATGACTTACAAGTCGGTGACCCCATAGAGCTGGTATCATAGCGAGGTTGACTGTAGGAAGCCTTAACTAGCGTGGACGTTAGATAGGGCAAAACCCCTTTCAAAAACTACAACTAGCCTTTATACTTAGAAGTTCTGCATCTCTTGCCTCTGCCACTCCATTTTCAAAAGCCTTTACTAACACCTCTTCTTAAACCTTATAGGTGGTCATCGTGCCCGAAAATTCCTAGAATCCGACTTTACCCTACTCCCTGAGGACAGCCTCGAGACGTGTCGGGTCTACCGATCACCGTTTCCTCTACCACGAGCACAAGGTCAATGCCACCACAAAGGAGTACCACGTTCATGTGGTCATGAGGGAAAATGACTCCTCGACTAGATGGTTCATTGAAGGACCGCTGATACGTCTCCAACGTATCTATAATTTTTGATGGTTTCATGCTATTATGTTGTCAAACTTTGGATGTTTTGCATGCCTTTTATTTATTTTCTGGGACTAACCTATTAACTCAGTGCCAAGTGCCAATTCCTGTTTTTTCCATCTTTTTCACCCCTTTCAGAGGAGATTTTTAAACGGAGTCCAAACGGAAGAAAATCCCCGAAAAGATTTTTTCTGGAACGGAAGAAGATCGGAGAGCTTGGGGGCCAAGCCAGAAGAGCCCCAGGGGCCCCACAAGCCCCCATCATGCAGCCAGGGGGGTCGTGCCATGCAGGATGTTGGGCCCCCTGGAGGTCCCCTAACCTAGATCTTGCGCCTATAAATTCCCAAATATTCCCAAAAAATCAGGGGAGCATCGTAATCACTTTTTCGCCACAGCAAGCTTCTGTCTCCGCAAGATCCCATCTGGGGCACGTCCTGATGCCCTGCCGGAGGGGGAATTCGGACACGGAAGGCTTCTCCATCAACACCATGACCTCCACGATGATGCGTGAGTAGTTCACCATTTACCTACGGGTCCATAGCTAGTAACTAGATGGCTTCTTCTCTCTCTTGGATCTTCAATACAAAGTTCTCCATGATCTTCATGGAGATCTATCCGATGTAATCTTCTTTTGCGGTGTGTTTGTCAAGATCCGATGAATATTGGATTTATGATCAGATTATCTATGAATATTATTTGAGTTTCTTCTGATCTCTCTTATGCATGATTTCATATCCTTGTAATTCTCTTCGAGTTGTGGGTTTTGTTTGGCCAACTAGTTCTATGGTTCTAGCAATGGGAGAAGTGCTTGGTTTTGGGTTCATACCATGCGGTAACCTCACCCAGTGACAGAAGGGGTAAAGAGGCGCTTATTGTGTTGTTGCCATCAAGGGTAAAAAGACGGGGTTTTCATCATTGGTTTTAGATTATCCCTCTACATCATGTCATCTTGCTTAAAGCGCTACTCTATTCGTCATGAACTCAATACACTAGATGCATGCTGGATAGCGGTCGATGTGTGGAGTAATAGTAGTAGATGCAGAAAGTATCGGTCTACTTGTCTCAGATATGATGCCTATACGCTAGATCATTGCCTTAGATATCGTCATGACTTTGCGCGGTTCTATCAATTGCTCGACAGTAATTTGTTCACCCACCGTAATACTTGCTATTTTGAGAGAAGCCTCTAGTGAACACTATGGCCCCCAGGGCCTACTCCACACCATATTTTTAGCCTTACACTTTTTACTTCGTTGCACTTTCCGCCTTCAGATCTCACTTTTGCAAACAATCTTGAAGGGATTGACAACCCCTTTGAAGCATTGGGTGCAAGTTTTTTTGTGTTTGCGCGGGTACTCTCGACTTGACGAGACCCTCCTTCTGGATCGATACCTTGGTTCTCAAACTGAGAGAAATACTTAGTGCTCCTGTGCTACATCACCCTTTCCTCTTCAAGGGAAAAACCAACGCAAGCCCAATCTCCGTCAATGTGTCAATTTCTTGCGCTGTTGTTTGAGAAGTAGCAACCGCAGATGGAGATTCTGGTGTAAGCAGTTGAGACAGCGGCACGGAAGGCACTCATCCACCTTCAAAACATCCTTCCTGAGATGGCTGACGAACTGGCTACTCGTCACTTGCCATTAGCGAAGGATGATGTTGGCGGGAGTTGGACGTTGACCCCATCCCTAGAAGAAGGAGCACCACTGTCGGGACCCCAATCCTAAGCCATAGGAATCCAGCCTGTAACACATCGCATCCCTTTGCGTTCTCACGCACGGTTAACCCCACGGCTGCAGCCTTACCTTAGCCGGGACCGTTTGCGCCTTTTGACTCACGTATGCAATTGTGTCGCTAGTATTCCAATGACAAAGAACCCGGATCTACATGTCTAGTCATAAACCAAAGTGGCAGTACCGCACAAGGACACGCATACATGACCCAGCAAAGCAGGTGTCGGTCACCAACGAATATAGACGAGTCGTAGCAAGCTACAAGGACTCCATTACATCGCGTGACATTTCCCCAAAGGGGACAGACACATCAGCTAAGAAGGACACACGCCGGTCAACCAATGTGTCCGGAGCAATAGCGAGCTGCCATGGCTCGTTGGATCACAAAGGGGCATTTCCCTGTAAGGAGTGCTACTAAAGTTTACGGCTAGGTAATCAAACCCCACACATATCAAGTACGACAGACGTACGCATGGCATACCGATATGTATAGATACATCGATGGCATCACAACATAACCATAAACATACAAGCTTTATTTAAGAGGCTCGGAAGAGCCACACACATAATATTACACAGTAAGGGTCTCACGACCCATAATAGCAGTCATTCAGTTACAAGCCAGCGGAAGTGTTTAAAACTGTCTGAGTACAGACAGGTGAAACTAGAAGGCACATGGCCTGACTATACTACAGATCGAACCTAGAGCCAGATCGTAGCTGGGACACCAGCTACTCGTCGTTGTAGATGTCTATGAAGAACCCTCCATTAGGGTCATTAGTAACCTCTGCAACATTTATTAAGCAAACATGAGTACGGAGGTACTCAGCAAGACTTTAAGATAAGTATCTACTCATTCAATGTATCAATAAGGTATTGTGGGGTTTCATGCGGAAAGCCAGCATTTGACTCGTGGCTAGACAACTTGCATTTTTAAATAATTTTTGACAACTTGATTTCTGACACACGAGTCCACTAACACCACAACAATACACCATCATGGAGTCATTCCGACTCCATACGGAAATGTCGTCCACGACACTCACGCTTATCTTGACAATTTTATGAGTAGCCATTGAAGTTATCTATGAACAACATATGTCTCCAAGTAGTCCATATCCGCGGACGCGGCTATTCGAATAGATCATAACCCTACAGGGGTGTACTTCGTCACACACGCTCTCGCCACTTATCGCCATGTGCACGTCATGCACCTCGGCAACCTTCAAGCGGAAGCCCAGCGAGGGAGTCGGACACGACCGTTAACCACATTAGTACCTAGTCCAGGTCTATCGCCTATCTGAGGGTAACCCGCACGGAAGTCCGGCCGAGGTTTCTGCCACGGCCCCAAACGATGTGCGCAGGGTTCCCAAGCCCACCATCTGGGTGCCACTTGGTACACCGTGCCACTGCCTACCGCATCACAGCCCACCTCTCAGGTCAGCGCTATGCACGGCCTCCAGCATGACTATAAACACCAGAAACTAGTTGCAACTCTTGGACCGAGTACTAAGCGATTAATAAGTCGAGAGGGTCAATTAAGTATCCCAACATGTGGTAGTATCTAGTCTTGGATTACATACACGGAACTCAGTTCCTAAGGACGGTTCCAATGAAACAACCCGCCATGTACTCCTACACAGCCTTTCACCGGTACCTTTACCAAATCAGGTTCAACACACACCCTTACTTACTGAACACATTCTCACAATTCTGTTCATCTCCCAGATGACAGACCATACACAACTCTAAGAATAGCATGCATAGCAGGATAAGGCACATCATGGCTCAAGCAACTACCAGGTATGCTAGGTTGCAAGGTTCAGCTATTTACTGTGACAAGGATAGGTCATGCAAAGGAAGTGGGTTCAACTAATGTGGCAAAAGGATTTGAAGCATTTGATCCTAATGCAATAAGTAAGTGCAGGAGCGAGAACATGGGATCTATCGGGATGATAAAAATGGTTGCTTGCCTTGTTGCTCAGAGGAGGGACAATATCCGTCAGTCGGATATTCGGTGGAATCCGGAGGAGCGGAGCCTACCGAAGGAATGACAACAATCAATAACAAACATATGCAATCAAGATGATGCATGAGCATGGCATGAGGATGCAAGGTGGTATACTATTATAGCTAACAACTATTAGGTTTGAAGTTGATTTGAATCAAATTCAAATATCACTTCAAACAAAGTATTCTCGAATAACATTTTAATTGATTCGACCTGATGCTCAGGTCAACTTGCTTTTAACATGCATGGAATGACATGTTAGGTTGCTGGTTTGTGATTTGGATAGTGTTTGATCATATCATTTTTAGTGAAATTTAAATATTTTCCAAATTCCATCTCCAAAGTATTTATAAGAATTAATTTATTCATTAATCTACATGTTTGGGTTCAGTAACATTTGACATATTCAGATTCCTTGAATTTTTCTGATACTTTTTCATATATAAATTATTTTCATTGGACTTACAGATTATCTTCAATGATTTTTAGAAGATTTAAACATTTCTGGAATTATTTTTATATTAGAAAATCCCTTTATTGCGTCACAGTGACGTCTCTGGTCAACAGAGGCTGGGCCAGGTCAAACCTGACCAGTGGGGTCCACTGGTCATTGACCAGGGACTAATCCCCGAGTTAACCAGCCCCTAACTAGGGTTTGACTCACCCTGGGGCTCACTGTCAGTGGCTAGGGGGACTTTAGTGTGTGATTAGGTTGAACACGTCGGCCCCCACCGGAATATGGCCGGCGGCGACCACGTGCACGGCGGAGGGCTCGCCGGAGTTGAGCTAAACGACGCTACGGGCGTCGGTTTTGGGCGCAGTTTAGTGCTACAGATAGCTAGTGAAACGCCGCATCTAAAGGGAGAGGAGCTGGACCCAGTGGTCACCGGAATCCATGCTGGCGACGAGGTCAGCGGCGGCTGCGGTTCGGGCATCGACGGGAGTGCCGTTGCGGGGGACTAGCGAGCTGGGAGAGGGGCCCTACGACATCTACAGAGCTCCAGGAGCTCATTTCTGAGCTCGGTCTCGCGAGCGGAGTGCCACAACGACGGCAATGACATGGCCGGCGACGAGGACCTTCGGGCTCCGGCGGCTAACGGGGTTAAAGGAGGGGGAAGGCCTCGGGAAGAGGGGGAACGAGAAGAGGAGCTCACGGCGGATCTTGTGAGGCTGCCAGCAGGGTCGGGGAGGACCGGGAGGCGACGGATCGACGGCGACCAGAGCTTCGGGGAGAGAGGGATCCGAGAGGGGAAAGGGGATCGAGAGGCCTAGGGGAGGAGATAACGCCGCGGGGAGGACGAGAAGGAGGCCTCCAGCAGCGAGCAGGCACGCAGGAGGTGGCCGGGGCTTGGCCGCCGTGCTCATCTTCTCCCCTGCCTACTGGTAGGAGGAGGAAGATCACTGGGGAGCCCCTGGTGGGCTGGGCCGGCGACAGATAGAAGTATGCTATTCTTTTCTCTTATTTCTTTTTTGTTTTGTTTCTGTTTTACTAACTATTTGATTTGCTATTTATTTCAGCTCCAAAATAGTTTGTAAAAAGTATTTTGAACACACCAAAATATTTGTTGGAATATATCCAACCATTCCTGGAGTTTTCAACATTTTTGAAAACTTAAAGTTTTTGAACTCAAATTTTAAACATGAAACCAGTAGCTTTTTGCATTTATTTAAAATGCCAAAAGTGTTAAGAAAATGGTTTTCTTCATTGCTTATTTGCTTCCATGGTTTATCAGAAAAGTTGAACTTTTCTTGAGGCCATTTTGAGTTCATTGATTTGAACAAGTTTATAATTCCTTTGAATTTGAAAAGTGGCTAGGGTTTTTGAGTGTTCCTTCACCACTTGCTTGTTCTTGTTGCAATTCTCTTGGATGCAATGCAAAAAAGATATGAGGACAATGCTAAACCTTGGTTAGGGTTCCTGGGATGTGACAACTCACCCCCACTCAAAAGAATCTCGTCCCGAGATTTAGAAGTCGTCGGGAATAACGTAGGATACTCAAGTCGGAGACGATCCTCTCTTTCCCAAGTTGCCTCCTTTTCAGAATGATTTGACCATTGAACTTTAAGAAACTTGAGGTTTCGACATCGAGTAGTACGCTCAGCTTGGTCGAGAATACGAATAGGGTATTCTCGATAAGAAAGGTTATCTTGGAGATCAAGCGTTTCGTGGTCCACTTTACGGATAGGATCCGAAAAGCAACGCCTGAGTTGCGAGACGTGGAAGACATCATGAACCTTGGAAAGATGCGGAGGAAGTTCCAACTGGTAGGCAACTTCTCCTCGTTTGGCAAGAATGCGAAAAGGACCGATGTAACGAGGAGCCAACTTGCCCTTGATACCGAAACGATGGGTACCCTTCAAAGGTGTAACCCGAAGGTAAGCCTTCTCATCAACTTCAAAGGTCACAGCCTTATGATGATGATCATATTGCCTCTTTTGACGAGACTGGGCTGTTTTCAACTTTTCAGAATAATGCGAACCTGCTCTTCTGCATCCTAGATCATATCCGGGCCAAAGGGTTGCCTCTCTCTGGTTTCTGACCAATTAAGAGGTGTTCGACATCTTCGTCCATAGAGAACTTCAAAAGGAGCTTTGCCCAAGCTTGATTGATAACTATTGTTATAAGCGAATTCGGCGAATGGAAGACACTTCTCCCAATTCATACCTAATGATATAACACAGGCTCGGAGCATATCTAGGATTTGATTCACTCTTTCTACTTGACCACTTGATTGATGATGGAAAGCAGTGCTAAAAGATAGGTGAGTCCCCATGGCATTCTGAAAACTTTCCCAGAAGAGAGAAGTAAAGATACTCCCACGGTCTAAGTTAATCTCCAGGGGAACACCATGAAGAGACACTATTCGAGAGATATATATAACTCTGCTAGCTGGCTAGCTGTTATACTCTCACGAACGGGAAGAAAATGAGCTACTTTGGAAAGACGGTCAATGACCACAAAGATAGCATTATTTCCTTTCTTGGTCTTGGGAAATCCGGTAATGAAATCCATACTAACTTTATCCCATTTCCATTCGGGAATAGCTAAAGGTTGAAGGGTGCCAGCAGGCCTTTGATGTTCTGCCTTAACTCGACGACAAACATCGCAGTTAGCAACGCACTCAGCAATTTCTCTCTTCATCCTAGTCCACCAGAACCTCTGGCGTAGGTCCTGATACATCTTAGTACTACCGGGATGAATGGTGAGAGGAGAATCATGAGCCTCCTTAAGGATCAATTGCCGCAGACGTTTGCTCTTAGGAACCACTAAACGGTTCTGAAAGAACACAACACCTTTCTCATTGATGGAGAAATCCCTAGCGTTACCGCTAGCAATATTCTCCTTGATCCGGGATGTACCCTTATCATAAGCCTGCACGGCTATGATTTGATCCCTAAGAGTAGGCTTCGCCACCAGGGTAGAAATGATTCCTTGAGGAACAATATGAAGATTCAACTTCCGAAATTCCTCATAGAGATGTGGTTGACCTTGTTGTAGCATCAAATTGTTACAATAAGATTTACGACTTAGTGCATCAGCCATAACATTGGCCTTCCCCGGGGTGTAAGTTATCCCTAAGTCGTAATTCGAGATCAACTCAACCCACCGTCTTTGCCTGAGATTCAAATCCGGCTGGGTGAAGATATATTTCAGACTTTGGTGATCAGTGAATATTTCGCAACGGTTACCCAGAAGGTAATGTCGCCAGGTTTTTAGTGCATGGACCACAGCTGCAAGCTCAAGGTCATGTGTGGGATAATTATCCTCATGTGGACGCAACTGTCGAGATGCGTATGCGATCACATGACGATCTTGCATGAGAATGCAACCTAATCCTTGTCGCGAGGCGTCGCAATAGATAACAAAGTCCTTAGAAAAATCTGGTGGTAGCAACACAGGTGCGGAAGTCAGGCGTCTTTTCAGTTCCTGGAAACTATGCTCACACTGTGGTGTGCACTCGAACTTTTTATCCTTCTTGAGGAGTTCAGTTAGAGGCTTTGCAACCTTGGAGAAATTCTCGACAAAGCGGCGACAATAGCTCGCTAGACCAAGAAAACTCCTAACTTGCTTAACCGATTCAGGTTGAGTCCAATCCAGGACAGCTTGAACACTCTCGGGATTGACAGCAATACCCTTACCGGAGATTACGTGACCTAGATAGGTCACTTCTGGTAACCAAAATTCACATTTTGAAAACTTGGCATAAAGGCGATGCTCTCGAAGTTTCATCAATACCAGCCTTAGATGCTCGGCATGTTCTTGATCGTTCTTCGAGTAGATGAGAATATCATCGAGGTATACCACGACGAATTTATCCAAATACTCCATGAAGATTGAATTCATCAGAGGAGAGAAGGTGGCTGGGGCATTGGTTAAACCGAAGGACATGACGGTGTACTCGTATTGGCCATAACGAGTAACAAAGGCCGTTTGGCTGGGGCATTGGTTAAACCGAAGGACATGACGGTGTACTCGTATTGGCCATAACGAGTAACAAAGGCCGTTTTTGGAATGTCCCCGTTCTTGATCTTGATTTGATGGTATCCCAACCTCAAATCCATTTTGGAGAAGACTGAGGATCCAGCGAGCTAATCGTACAGATTGTTGATCCTGGGGAGCGAATACTTGTTCTTTATGGTGACCAGATTAACTGATCGGTAATCTACAACCATCCGATCCGTTCCGTCTTTCTTCTTGACGAATAGGACGGGGCAAGCCCAAGGAGAAGAGCTAGGACGAATGAAACCTTTATTCAAGGCATCATCTAGTTGCTTCTTAAGTTCGGCTAGCTCCAGGGGTGCCATCTTATATGGTCTTCTGGCTATTGGGACAGTTCCCGGAACAAGATCTATCACGAACTCTACATCTCTGCCAGGTGGAATTCCTGGCAGTTCCTCTGGAAAAACATCCGGAAAGTCACGGACTACCGGCATGTCTTCAAGTTCCGGAAGAGGGTTGGCATTTAGGGAATAGGGTTGGCATTTAGCAACCCGAGTAGAGACATTGACCATCTCACCCGAGGGATGGGTAAGCTAAACATTTCTAGAATGAGTATCAATCTTGGCATAGTGAGCTAACATCCAGTCCATACCCAAGATGATATTGATATCCGAAGATTTCAAGGCTATCAATGAGGCTAGAAAAACTAGCCTGTCTACTAGAATTTCATTGTCATAGGTTATCCTAGAGGTTTGCCATTTACTACCAGGAGTTTGGACAACCAATGGAATTGGCATATCACAAAAAGACATGTTATGCAACTGTGCATAACTTTCTGAAATGAAGGAATGAGAAGACCCAGTGTCAAAGAGAACAGACGCTGGGTGATGATTAACAAGAAGCGTACCCAGTATGACGTCGGGATCCTCTGCAACTTCTTCTGCTAAGACATAGTTCACACCGCCACGTGCAGGAGTTGGCTTCACATAGTAATCTTTGCCCGACTTGCCTTACCCGATGGACTTTCCGGGTTGCTTGGCACCCACATTTTGAGGACACTCACGGGAATAGTGCCCTGGTTCCCCACACTTGTAGCATATCACTTGGTTGGCACGTGGTGCATCATTGATAGCTGGACCACCATAAGTTTTTGCTGGAGGGTTGGTCTGATTCGTCTGAGGCGCCATGTAGGATGGCCTCGGAGTGTATCTTGGCGGCAGAGAACTGTTCGGAACCCACAGCCTGCGTTTTGGAAACGCGGAACCAGATGACGAGCCAAAGTCATGGGAGTGCTTCATTGTGGCTTCAAAGTCGGTATGGCCAGTCTCGGCACTGATCGCCTTGTTGACCAGGGCTTGGAAACTTGCACACTCGTGGAGGCGTAGATCACGACGAAGCTGAGGGCTCTGACCCTTACGGAATCTTGCTTGCTTCCGGGCGTCAGTAGACACCTCCTCTGTTGCATAGCGGGCGAGGTTACCGAACTCGCAGCTATAGGTATCCACGGTCAACTTGCTCTGGGTGAAAGCACAGAACTCCTCTCTCTTTCTGTCCATCAGGCCCTCTGGAATATGGTGCAGACGGAAGGCTGCACTGAAGTCTGCCCATGTGGCTGCTGGTTCAGCAGGACGCATAGCTTCAAAGTTCTCCCACCACAGATTGGCGGGTCCTTCCAGGAAATACGCCGCAAAGGTCACCTTGTCGTCCTCAGAAACATTCGTAGAGCAAATCTTGCGTGAGATGCTGCACAGCCAGTCATCAGCGTCGAGGGGATCGACGGAGTGATGAAACTTTGGAGGATTCAGCTTCACAAAGTCGTTGAGGGACACTGCAGCATTCCTAGGCTGACGAGCCGTATTCTGCTCAATACGCTCTAACAGTCGGTTGGTCTCCCTTTTGTTTCTCTCTGCCTTAAGCATAACTTCCGCCAGAGAGGGCGGGTGAGGCAGGTCTTCCTGCGACGCTTGACTACCCTCGCCTTGCTCATGAGCAGGGGCACGGCTCAACCTGGTGAACACCATCCTGACAAACAAACTCACAGCTTAGACCAATATCATATCAATACTAGCTATGGATTAAGAATATACTGAACACACGGAATGCGGAAATGAATATCCGAACAACATGGTAACAAGCAACTGCTATATATACACCATGGTTCATACACACCCTTACATAGTTCACTACAACCTTAACCGAAGAGCAAACTACTGAAATTATGAAACTACTCATGGGAGGCTTGCAAGCATCCTATACATTATTTATCTAGGTCTCCGGAATTCATTTCACATCATAGGCATACTTCACAAGTCACGCAGGACTGTGAACGTACGGCTACTACCATACTATCCTTCCGCTCACAGCTCAGGCATCCGCATAGAACATCTCATAGAGATTACCTCCATGGCCTGGAAGCTCAACCTACGGATCAGGAAACACTCTAGCCTGAGATCCCGGGGATCCATAAGGACACGGATGTGGCCTTGGTTCCCTGACTGGTGGTAATAGGGATCCCCGAAGAGGGGTGACTCCTCCTATAGCTGGCCAGTCAACGTGGGCCGGAAGATGGGTCCTAACAGGGTTCAGCATCTCCATATCTCCATACCCTGTCTGGACTACCGGTGCTAGCTGCATCAAAGCCGTCCACAGACGGGCACGGGTAGCATAAAGCTCCATGCAGAGAGCACGAGCATCCCTGTCTCTGTTCTCTAGGATCTCAGCAGTGGACTGCAGTAGTGCATCCTCCATAGAAGAATCAAAATAGACTCCGCTGAGGTATCCCTCTTCACCAGGCTGAGAGGCAGGAACATAGCAGAACTCTGAATTCTGCAGCAATGCATGTCTCGCCCTCATAATGGTCAGCATTGAATAGGCAGCATCTTGTACTGCCATCTCAACAGTGACTCCCAACCCATAGGACCAATGGATTGGCTCCTCAGCTCCAGGGTAGTCTGGAAATACCCTAACAGTGCAGGTATACTGTCTCTGGTTGATATCGCGGTACTGTTCCTCCACTGTGTACTCACGGTACCAGCGGTAACCGCACACCGACATCACCCTGACCAGCATGGTCGTATGACCCGGCACATCAATGCACCTGGTCAGACGTACCACCTGATGAGAAGGACGGCCAGGCATCTGAAAATAGAGAGTAATGCAAAAGCATTAGAGCTCTGAATGCAAAATTGGGCAGCATAACGGGTGTAAATGCTCAAAAACAATTTTTGAGACAACCCAAAAATGGAATAGCGTAACCACTCAACTATCAAGTTCAATTCTCTGAACATCAAACTTACTTCCTTTTTCCTAGGAATGGAAGGAACCCAAATATCTCTTGACCCGTAGTCCTATAATCTACCGATCAGAAACACGAGCCTAGAAGAAGCTGAGTAACCTAGTCCTTAATTTCCGCAGAAAAGACGAGGATGACCAGAATAGAATAACTTGAGAAGAGAACAAGAGTCTTACGTTCCCTTCCACAAACAATTCCCTTATATATAACTAAAGCAATTCTAGACTCAACTTCGACCAGTTTGGCTTAGTAATCCTACAATCAGTCAGGCTCTGATACCAACGCTGTCGGGACCCCCATCCTAAGCCATAGGAATCCAGCATGTAACACATCGCATCCCTTTGCGGTCTCACGCACGGTTAACCCCACGGCTGCAGCATTACCTTAGCCAGGACCGTTTGTGCCTTTTGACTCACGTATGCAATTGTGTCGCTAGTATTCCAATGACAAAGAACCCGGATCGACATGTCTAGTCATAAACAAAAGTGGCAGTACCGCACAAGGACAGGCATACATGACCCAGCAAAGCAGGTGTCAGTCACCAGCGAATAGAGACGAGTCGTAGCAAGCTACAAGGACTCCATTACATCACGTGACATTTCCCCAAAGGGGACAGACACAGCAGCTAAGAAGGACACACGCCGGTCAACCAATGTGTTCGGAGCAGTAGCGAGCTACCAAGGCTCATTGGATCACAAAGGGGCATTTCCCTGTAAGGAGTGCTACTAAAGTTTACGGCTTGGTAATCGAACCCCACACATATCAAGTACGACACACGTACGCATGGCATACCGATATGTATAGATACATCGATGGCATCACAACATAACCATAAACATACAAGCTTTATTTAAGAGGCTCGGAAGAGCCACACACATAATATTACACAGTAAGGGTCTCACGACCCATAATAGCAGTCATTCAGTTACAAGCCAGCGGAAGTGTTTAAAACTGTCTGAGTACAGACAGGTGAAACTAGAAGGCACATGGCCTGACTATACTACAGATCGAACCTAGAGCCAGATCGTAGCTGGGACACCAGCTACTCGTCGTTGTAGATGTCTATGAAGAACCCTCCATTAGGGTCATTAGTAACCTCTGCAACATTTATTAAGCAAACATGAGTACGGAGGTACTCAGCAAGACTTTAGGATAACTATCTACTCATGCAATGTATCAATAAGGTATTGTGGGGTTTCATGCGGAAAGCCAGCATTTGACTCGTGGCTAGACAAATTGCATTTTTAAATAATTTTTGACAACTTGATTTCTCGCACACGAGTCCACTAACACCACAACATTACATCATCGTGGAATCATTCCGACTCCATACGGAAATGCCATCCACGACACTCACGCTTATGTTGACAATTTTATGAGTAGCCATTGAAGTTATCTATGAACAACATATGTCTCCAAGTAGTCCATATCCGCGGACGCGGCTATTCGAATAGATCATAACCCAGCAGGGGTGTACTTCGTCACACACGCTCTCGCCACTTATCGCCATGTGCACGTCATGCACCTCGGCAACCTTCAAGCGGAAGCCCAGCGAGGGAGTCGGCCACGACCGTTAACCACATTAGTACCTAGTCCAGGTCTATCGCCTATTTGAGGGTAACCCGCACGGAAGTCCGGCCGAGGTTTCCGCCACAGCCCCAAACGATGTGCGCAGGGTACCCAAGCCCACCATCCGGGTGCCACTTGGTACACCGTGCCACTGCCTACCGCATCACAGCCCACCTCTCAGGTCAGCGCTATGCACGGCCTCCAGCATGACTATAAACACCAGAAACTACTTGCAACTCCTGGACCGAGTACTAAGCGATTAATAAGTCGAGAGGGTCAATTAAGTATCCCAACGTGTGGTAGTATCTAGTCTTGGATTACATACACGGAACTCAGTTCCTAAGGACGGTTCCAATGAAACAACCCGCCATGTACTCCTACACAGCCTTTCACCGGTACCTTTACCAAATCAGGTTCAACACACACCCTTACTTACTGAACAAATTCTCACAATTCTGTTCAACTCCCAGATGACAGACCATACACAACACTAAGCATAGCATGCATAGCAGGATAAGGCACGTCATGGCTCAAGCAACTACCAAGTATGCTAGGTTGCAAGGTTCAGCTATTTACTGTGACAAGGATAGGTCATGCAAAGGAAGTGGGTTCAACTAATGTGGCAAAAGGATTTGAAGCATTTGATCCTAATGCAATAAGTAAGTGCAGGAGCGAGAACATGGGATCTATCGGGATGATAAAAATGGTTGCTTGCCTTGTTGCTCAGAGGAGGGACAATATCCGTCAGTCGGATATTCGGTGGAATCCGGAGGAGCGGAGCCTACCGAAAGGAATGACAACAATCAATAACAAACATATGCAATCAAAATGATGCATGAGCATGGCATGAGGATGCAAGGTGGTATACTATAATAGCTACCAACTATTAGGTTCGAAGTTGATTTGAATCAAATTCAAATATCACTTCAAACAAAGTATTCTCGAATACCATTTTAATTGATTCGACCTGATGCTCAGATCAACTTGCTTTTAACATGTATGGAATGACATGTTAGGTTGCTGGTTTGTGATTTGGACAGTGTTTGATCATATCATTTGTAGTGAAATTTAAATATTTTCCAAATTCCATCTCCAAAGTATTTATAAGAATTAACTTATTCATTAATCTACATGTTTGGGTTCAGTAACATTTTCAAACATGTATGAAAATGACATATTCAGATTCCTTGAATTTTTCTGATACTTTTTCATATATAAATTATTTTCATTGGACTTACATATTATTTTCTATGATTTTTAGAAGTTTTAAACATTTCTGGAATTATTTTTATATTAGAAAACCCCTTTATTGCATCACACTGACCTCTCTGGTCAACAGAGGCTGGGCCAGGTCAAACCTGACCAGTGGGGTCCACTGGTCAGTGACCAGGGACTAATCCCCGAGTTGACCAACCCCTAACTGGGGTTTGACTCACCCTGGGGCCCACTGTCATTGGCTAGGGGGGGTGTTTAGTGGGTGATTAGGTTGACCACGTCGGCCCCAACCGGAATATGGCCGGCGGCGACCACGGGCGCGGCGGAGGGCTCGCTGGAGTTGAGCTAAACGACGCTACGGGCGTCGGTTTTGGGCGCGGTTTAGTGCTACGGATAGCTAGTGAAACGCCGCATCTAAAGGGAGAGGAGCTGGACCCAGTGGTCACCGGAATCCACGCCGGCGACGAGGTCAGCGGCGGCTGCGGCTCGGGCATCGACGGGAGTGCCGTTGCGGGGGACTAGCGAGCTGGGCGAGGGGCCCTATGACATCTACAGAGCTCCAGGAGCTCATTTCTGAGCTCGGTCTCGCGAGCGGAGTACCACAACGATGGCAATGACATGTCCGACGACAAGGACCTTCGGGCTCCGGCGCCTAACGGGGTTAAAGGAGGGGGAAGGCCTCGGGAAGAGGGGGAACGGGAAGAGGAGCTCACGGCGGATCTTGTGAGGCTGCCGGCAGGGTCGGGGAGGACCGGGAGGCGACGGATCAACGGCGACCGGAGCTTCGGGGAGAGAGGGATCCGAGAGGGGAAAGGGGATTGAGAGGCCTAGGGAGGAGATAAGGCCGCAGGGAGGAGGAGAAGAAGGCCCAGGGCGTCGCGCTGGCGCTCCTGGAGGCCTCCAGCAGCGAGCAGGCAGGCAGGAGGTGGTCGAGGCTTGGACGCCGTGCTCATCTTCTCCCCTGCCTAATGGCAG
The DNA here is from genome assembly GCF_904849725.1 of Hordeum vulgare subsp. vulgare. Lineage (NCBI taxonomy): Eukaryota > Viridiplantae > Streptophyta > Magnoliopsida > Poales > Poaceae > Hordeum > Hordeum vulgare. The sequence goes on along the minus strand of NC_058521.1, from coordinate 122,373,422 downwards.
GAGGAGGAAGATGACCGGGGAGCCCCTAGTGGGCTGGGCCGGCGACAGATAGAGGTATGCTATTCTTTTCTCTTATTTCTTTTCTGTTTTGTTTCTGTTTTACTAACTATATGATTTGCTATTTATTTCAGCTCCAAAATAGTTTGTAAAAAGTATTTTGAACACACCAAAATATTTGTTGGAATATATCCAACCATTCCTGGAGTTTTCAACATTTTTGAAAACTTAAGTTTTTGAACTCAAATTTTAAACATGAAACCAGTAGCTTTTTGCACTTATTTAAAATACCAAAAGTGTTATGAAAATGGTTTTCTTCATTGCTTATTTGCTTCCATGATTTATCAGAAAAGTTGAACTTTTCTTGAGGCCATTTTAAGTTCATTGATTTGAACAAGTTTATAATTCCTTTGAATTTGAGAAGTGGCTAGGGTTTTTGAGTGTTCCTTCACCACTTGCTTGTTCTTGTTGTAATTCTCTTGGATGCAATGCAAAGAAGATATGAGCACAATGCTAAACCTTGGTTAGGGTTCCAGGGATGTGACAACCACTCTGATTCTAGACCTACTTCAGCCTCTCCGCCGATAGTCTGGCTCACAACCTGATTAAGGAATCCGTGAAGCTCCACCAAGAACTTCACCACACCCGTGAGCTGCTCCGTCATGCTAAGACGAAGTCAGGTAAGATCAAGAAGGATGGATCCCCCGAGGGTCAACCCCTAGTCTCTTACATAGGAGGAATACCCCCGGCTGGAGATACACCTATACGGCGTCATCGCATGAGTGCGAAGGAGTATGGTGAGCTCTTCACCGCCCCCTTGTCAAAGCGTCATCGGGGTGGACCCCCCCCAGTTCCCTGACTCCATTGACAGGAGACAATTCTCCTATAAATGATGACCAGGAGGAAGACCCATAGGAGCGTGAGTAGAGACCGAGCATGATGACCCACAAGTGTAGGGGATCTATCGTAGTCCTTTCGATAAGTAAGAGTGTCAAACCCAACGAGGAGCAGAAGGAAATGACAAGTGGTTTTCAGCAACGTATTTTCTGCACGCACTGAAATTATCGGTAACACGTAGTTGTGTGATAAGATAATTCGTAACCGGTAGCAAGTAACAATTGTAACAAAGGTGCAACAAGATGGCCCAATCCCTTTTGTAGCAAGGGGCAAGCCTGGACGAACTATTATATAAGGTAAAGAGCTCCTGAGGACACATGGAAATTTCTGTCAAGCTAGTTTTCATCATGTTCATATGATTCGCGTTCGCTACTTTGATAGTTTGATATGTGGGTGGACCGGTGCTTGGGTGTTTTCCTTACTTGGACAAACATCCCACTTATGATTAACCCCTCTCGCAAGCATCCGCAACTACGAAAGAAGAACTAAGACAAAGTCTAACCATAACATTAAACTGGTGGATCCAAATAAGCCCCTTGCGAAGCAACGCATAAACTAGGGTTCACATAACACCACTAGAGGAAAGACAACATACAACGCATCAAAATATCGAACGACTACCAAATTCACATGACTACTTATAGAAAGACTTATCCCATGTCCTCAGGAACAAACGTAACTACTCACAAAGCGTAATTATGTTCATGATCAGAGAGGTATTGAATAGAATTAAGGATCTGAACATATGATCTTCGACCGAGTAAACCAACTAGCATCAACCACAAGGACTAATTAACACTACTAGCAACCTTACAGGTACCAATCGGAGTCGCGAGATGGAGATTGGGTACAAGAGATGAACTAGCGTTTAGAGATGAGATGGTGCTGATGAAGATGCTGACAGAGATGAGTCCCTTCCGATGAGAGGAGTGTTGATGATGATGATGCAACGATTTCCCCCTACGAGAGGGAAGTTTCCCCAGCAAGACGGCCCTACCGGAGCTCTAGATTGGTTCTGCTCAAGTTCCGCCTCGTGGCGGCGGCGATTCTTCCCGAAAGCTCTCTCTTGATTTTTTTTCTGGGACGAAACCCTCTATATAGAAGAAGATGGGAGCCGGAGGGGTAACAGGGGGCCCATGAGCCCCCTAGGCACGTGACCTCCTAGTGGCTCCCCTCCAGTATTTATTCCGCCCAGTTTTTGTTATATATTCCAAAATAATTCCTCGCTGATTTTCATGGCTTTTGGAGTTGTGCAGAATAGGTATCTCAAACTTGCTCCTTTTTCAGCCCAGAACTCCAGTTGTTGGCATTCTCCCTCTTCATGTAAACCTTATAAAATAAGAGAGAAAAGGCATAAGTATTGTACCATAATGTGTAATAACAACCCATAATGCGAAAAATATCAATATAAAAGCATGATGCAAAATGGACGTATCAGAGCACTCCACTACTTGAGTTTGAGAACCCCTAGGGTGGGACAAGCTATGAACCCCTCATGAGAAGTCGAGCCCGTGTAATGGTTCATTTGAAACCATCTGGGCCTGTTGTTCATTTTTATTTTTGTGTCCCAAAGCAAGTCGCGCTTTTCCCTTAGGCAACATGTAAGAGACTACATCACTTATCTTATCTTTAGGTTATGTGATGGGTCTTTCGACCCTTTGTTTGACACACTTGCACTATACCAACACCCTTTTACACGTATTTCCCTCTTGTTGCTATACCTTTCATCTATTCTAGTTGTTTGACTTGGCTTCTCCAAATAGGAAGGTGACTGATACTCGCACCAATACTTTTGGCAATTCCAACACAGGCAAATTTGGCCAGCAGCTTGAAGCCTGTGGATCTGCTCAAGATGGAGGTTACCAGGAGCAGCCACAAGATGATATTCCCCCGTCACCGCCTCCACCAGAGAACTTGACTATGTGTCAGTTTCTCCAAGATCTGTGGGAAGAACGCCAGGCCAACACTACCGCTATCCAGCAGATGGCTCGGGTTCTCGTGAACAACCCGCAGCAGGGATGGAACTGTATTGGTCGTTCCACTCTGTCATAGTTCATGAGGTCTTCGCCCCGACCTTTAGAGATATAGCTGAACCTTTGAATGTTGATGGTTGTATCTACACAATCGAGGACCTCCTTGCATGGTAAACTGCAATGAGGACCGTGAAAAGGTTCTCTATGCCTCTCACTGCCTCGGGGGTACCGCTAGAGCTTGGTGGGATGGATTCAAGGTCATGTAAGGCGAGCGTGTTATCACCTCGGATGATTTAAGCAAGGATTCCGTCCTTCCCATATCACTTCTTGGATTATGGCCATCAAGAAGCGGGTGTTTCAAGTACTGAAGCAATGAAGTGGCCCAGTCAAGGAGTACATGTAAAAGTTCAACCTCTTATCGAGGTATGCACCTGATGACGTTAGCACTGAGGCACCCAAGATAGAACGCTTCATGGAAGGGCTTCAAGAACCGTTGCAGAATCAACTTGTTTTTTTCCTGATTGTCGGACCTTCTTCGAGCTGGTGAACAAGGACCTCGTGCTTGAAGATAAGCTCATGCTATGGAAGACACACGCAAACGCAAGATGATCAACATCGGTGGTTCCACCAACCAGAAAACTCGCCCCTGGCAATCAACCCCAGCAAAGCAAAACTATCATCCTCAGCAACCCACGTCTCCTGCACCTCGTTCGATCTACGAGCCTCAGTGGTATGCAAACCCTAAGCCGGCATACAACCCTCCCAACAACAACAATGGAGTCAATACCAACAACTTCGAGCACATCACCTACTTCAGGTGTGGTCAGCCTGGACACATCTCGAGTCAGTGCCCCCAACAAGAAGCCAGATGCACCATGCCCCAATGCGCCAAACTAGGGACAAGGCCTCGAGCGCCACCCGGAACAAATCTCCCCGCAACCCTCCCAACAATGGAAAGGATCGTGTGAATCATGTATCCGCGGAGGAAGCCCGGGAGGAACCAGATGTCATACTAGGTATGCTCCTTGTCAACTCAACCCTAGCAATATTTCTGTTTGATTATGGTGCTTCGCATTCTTTTGTCACCCAAAAGTTTGCGCTAGAAAGTTGCTTGAACCCTACGCTCTTGAAGGGTCACATGACGGTACAAACCCCGGGTGCAGTATTGAGGACCAAGCTAGAGTGTAGAGGAGTTGGGATCAACATCAATGGGGTAGACTCCTTAGCAGATATCATCGTCCTCAAATCGCATGGCTTGGACATGATCCTTGCCATGGATTGGTTAGCCAAGCATCAATGCTTGTTGGACTATGCCAAGAGGTCCATTACGATGACCAATATCCAAGGGTTCAAGGTCAAGTACGTTCCCAACCCTACCTCCAATCGAGCCCCTCAGGTTAATTGCCTTTCGGGAGTTGCGATGGATCAAGTGCCATTGGTATGCGAATACCCAGTTGTCTTTCCTGACGAACTGCTCGGAGTGCCACCTGATCGGGACATTGAGTAAATTAATGAGATAATGCTCAGAGCAGGACCCATCTATAAGAATCCCGATAGAATGGGATGTGAAGAGTTGGGTGAACTAAAGCAGCAATTGGCTGTGCAGCTCAGGAAAGGATCCATTCGTCCTAGCGCCTCTCCTTGGAGATCTCCTGTTATATTTGTGACACAGAAGGACAACACAATCATACTCTGTGTTGATCAGAATTCTCTCAATGAAGTCACAATCAAGAACAAGTATCCGCTCCCCAAGATTGAAGACCTGTTCGATCAACTGAATGGTGCCACGGTGTTCTCCAAGATTGATCTCAGGTCTGGATATTACGAGTTGAAGATTAGACCTGAGGGTATCAGGAAGACGACATTTGTTACCACATACGGCATGTATGAGTACACTGTCATGTCGTTTGGATTAACCACTGCCCCAGCCTACTTCATGTACATCATGAACAAAGTCTTCATGGATTATCTCAACAAGTTTTTCGTTGTCTTTCATCGATGACATACTCATCTTCTCCAAGTCTAAAGAGGATCATGAGCAACACATCGGGATGGTGCTGGAAAATCTTTGAGGGAACCACCTTTATGCCAAGTTCACCAAGTGTAAATTTTGGATGCATGAAGTTGGGTTTTTGGGCCATGTGTTGACAGCAGATGGATTGTTCGTTGACCCTGCCAATATTGAAACCATGAAGAAGTGTTAATTGCCGATCAAGGTGAAGGAAGTGAGAAGCTTCCTCGGACTCGTGGGATACCGCCACAAGTTTGTCGAAGGATTATCAAGCATCGCCCGACCTATGCCTGAACTCTTTAAGAAGGACAAGAAGTTCGAATGGATACCGAAGTGTGAGGAAAGTTTCCAAGATCTCAAGAAGAGGTTGACAACATCGCCAATTATGGACACCCCTGATATTTACAAGAAGTTTGTGATATATTGTGATGCATCAAGGACTGGGTTTGCTGGTGTCCTGATGCAAGAGGGCACAGTCGTGGCATATCTGTACCGACAGCTCTGTCCTCACGAAGAGAACTCTGCCACTCACGATCTTGAGCTGGCAGCAGTGGTTCATGCTTTGAAGACATGGCGACATTACCTTTTGGGGAAGCGATGTGACATATACACACACCACAAGAGTTTGAGATATATTTTCACTCAGAAGTAATTGAACATGAAGCAATGAAGATGGTTGGAGTTGATCAAAGATTACATCCTCAGTATTCAATACCACCCCGAAAAGGCCAATGTGGTAGCAGAAGCCTTGAGAAGAATAGCTTGTTCCTTGAATGCTATGATCAAGCAAAGGCTACCCACCTTGTATGAGGAGCTTGAGAGCTTCGGGTTGGAGCTAGTCGCACCAGGATTTATAGCCAACCTCGAAGCAAAGCCTACATTGATGGACGATATCAATGGAGCTCAAAAGGGACATGAGAGCATCAAAGGTTTGAAGAAGAATATCAAGGATGGCAAGGCCCTACGATTCTTAGTGGATGAACTAGGATTCGTATGGTTTGGGGACCGCATATGCGTACCCAATAAAGTCGAGCTCAAGAACCTAATCTTGTAAAAAGCACATGACACTCAATATTACATTCACCCTAGAGGAATCAAGATGTACCATGACCTGAAGGCAAGATTCTGGCGGCATGGCATGAATAGAGAGATAGCCTCTTATGTCGCTAAATGCGAAGTATGCCAAAGGGTCAAGGCTGAGCATCAGCGATCCACTCGACTGCTACCACCTCTCCAAGTGCCTGAATGGAAGTGGGACAAAGTCCGGATGGACTTCATCACTGGTCTGCCCAGATCAAGCAAAGAACATGATTCCATTTTGGTCATTGTCGACCACGTGAACAAGGTAGCCGACATCATTCCCGTTAGTACCACCTATGGTGGGAGCCAGCTAGCCAACCTCTACATCAATCACATCGTGAGTCTTCATGGAGTTCTGATACGTCTCCAACGTATCTATAACTTTTTATTGTTCCATGCTATTATATTATCAACTTGGGATGTCTTACATGCATTTATATGCCATTTCATATCATTTTTGGGACTAACCTATTAACTCAGTGCCTAGTGCCAGTTTCTGTTTTTTCCGTGTTTTTGACCTTTTTCAGAAGAGAATATTAAATGGTGTCCAAGCGGAATAAAACCAGCGGGATGATTTTTTCCATAGCAGAAGATACCCACAAGACTTGAGAACCAAGGCAGGAGCTCTCGTAGGAGGTCACGAGCCCCCTCGGCGCGCCCTAGGGGGGCGCCTAGCAGGCTCGTGGGCCCCCCCTTGCCTCCTCTACCCTACCTCTTTTGCCTATAAATTCCCTAAAATCTAAAAACAAACAAAGGGAGCCACAAAAATACTTTTCCGCCGCCGCAAGCTTCTGTCTCCGCGAGTTCCCATCTGGGGACCGTTCTGGTGCCCTGCCGGAGGGGCATTCGGACACGGAGGGCTTCTTCATCAACACCATTGCCTCTCCGATGATGAGTGAGTAGTTCACCACAGACCTTCGGGTCAATAGCTAGTAGCTAGATGGCTTCTTCTCTCTCTTGGATCTTCAATACAAAGTTCTCCATGATCTTCATGGAGATCTATCCGATGTAACTTTCTTTTGCGGTGTGTTTGTCGAGATCCGATGAATTGTGGATTTATGATCAAATTACAACAACAACAACAACAACAACCAAACCTTTCAGTCCCAAACAAGTTGGGGTAGGCTAGAGTTGAAACCCATAAGATCTCGAAGCCAAGTCATGGCTCTGGAACGTGGATAGCTAACTTCCATGCACCCCTGCCATGGCTAAGTCTTTGTCGATATTCCAAACCTTCAGTTCTCTCTTAACGGACTCCTCCCATGTCAAGTTTGGTCTACCACGACCCCTCTTAACATTCTCAGCACTCTTTATCTGTCTGCTATGCACCTGCGCTTCCGGTGGCCTCCGTTGAATATGTCTAAACCATTTGAGACGATGCTGGACCAGCTTCTCTTCAATCGGTGCTACCCCAAGTCTCTCTCATATATCATTATTCCGTACCTGATCCTTCCTTGTGTGGCCACATATCCATCTCAACATGCGCATCTCTGCTACACCTAACTGTTGGATATGTCGTCTCTTGGTTGGCCAACACTCCGCGCCATACAACATCGGAGGTCGGATAGCTGTCCTATAAAACCTGTCTTTTAGCTTTTGTGGCACTCTCTTGTCACAGAGTATGCCAGAAGCTTGGCGCCACTTCATCCACCTAGCCATGATTCGGTGGCCCACGTCTTCATCGATATCGCCATCCTTCCGCAACATGGACCCCAAATATCGAAACGTGTCTCTCTCCGGTACCACCTGCCCACCAAGGCTAACCTCTCCATCCTCGTGCCTAGTAGCACTAAAACTGCGCCTCATGTATTCAGTTTTAGTTCTACTAAGCCTAAAACCCTTCGATTCTAGAGTCCACCTCCATAACTCTAACTTTCTATTAACCCCCGTTCGGCTATCATCGACTAGCACCACATCATCCGCAAGGAGCATACACCATGGGATATCTCCTTGTATATCCCTTGTGACCTCATCCATCACCAAATCAAAAAGATAAGGGCTCAAAGCTAACCCTTGGTGTAGCCTTATTCTAATCGGAAAGTCATCGGTGTCGCCATCACTTGTTCGAACACTTGTCACAACATTATCATACATATCCTTGATGAGGGTAATGTACTTTATTGGGACTTTGTGTTTCTCCAAGGCCCACCACATGACATTCCGAGGTATCTTATCATAGGTCTTCTCCAAATCAATGAACACCATATGAAGGTCCTTCTTTTGCTCCCTGTATCTCTCCATCAGCTGTCGTACCAAGAAGATGGCTTCCATGGTAGACCTCCCAGGCATGAAACCAAATTGGTTTTTGGTAACGCTTATCAACCTTCTTAAGCGGTGTTCAATGACTCTCTCCCATAGCTTCATAGTATGGCTCATCAGCTTGATTCCGCGGTAATTAGTACAACTTTGAACATCCCCTTTGTTCTTAAAGATTGGTACTAAAATACTCCGCCTCCATTCTTCCGGCATCTTGTTTGACCAAAAAATAAGGTTGAAAAGCTTAGTTAGCCATACTAACGCTATGTCTCCAAGGCCTCTCCACACCTCGATGGGGATACCATCAGGACCCATCGCCTTGCCTACTTTCATCATTTTTAACGCCTCCTTAACCTCACACTCATGGATACGTCGCACAAAGCACATACTGGTATCATCAAAGGAGTCGTCTAGCTCAATGGTAGAGCTGTCAACCTCTCCATTGTAAAGGTTGTCAAAGTACTCCCGCCATCTACGCTTCATCGCCTCATCCTTCACAAGAAGTTGATCATCTATATCCTTGATGCATTTGACTTAGCCGACATCCCTCGTCTTCCTCTCCCTAATCTTGGCCATCTTATAGATGTCCCTTTCGCCTTCCTTAGTGTTTAAACATTGGTAGAGGTCCTCATACGCCCGACCTCTCGCTTCACTCACCGTCCGCTTTGCAGCCTTCTTCGCCACCTTATACTTCTCCATGTTAGCTGCACTCCTGTCCAGATATAGGCATCTGAAACAGTCCTTCTTCTCCCTAATAACCTTATGGACCTCATCGTTCCACCACCAGGTGTCCTTAGCTTCCCATCTAGTTCCCTTGGTCACCCCAAACTCCTCTACAGCGACCTTCCGCAAGAAGGTCGCCATACTCGTCCACATCAAGTTCGCACCGCCTCCTTCCTCCCAAGGGCCCTCCTTAATAACCCTCTACCTAAAAGCCTGGGATGCCTCCCCCTTGATCTTCCACCACTTCGTTCTAGCGACTTCGGCGCGCTTATCCCGTTGGACACGAATCCTAAAGCGGAAGTCAGCAACCACAAGCTTATGTTGAGGGAGAATACTCTCTCCAGGTATCGCTTTACAATCAATGCAAGCGCGTCTGTCTTCTCTTCTAGAGATGACAAAATCAATCTGGCTAGAGTGTAGACCACTACTGAATGTCACTAGATGGGATTCTCTCTTCCTAAAGAGGGTGTTAGCTACAACCATGTGGTAGGCTAGAGCGAAGCTCAGGACATCTTCTCCTTCTTGGTTCCTGATGCCATAGCCAAAGCCCCCATGCACCCTTTCAAAACCTGTGTTAGATGTACCCACATGGCCATTGAGGTCTCCTCCTATGAAGAGCTTCTCACCAATAGGTACCCTCCTAACCAAGTCCTCCAGGCCTTCCCAGAACTCCCTCTTGGTGCTCTCATTGTGGCCTACTTGCGGGGCATACGCGCTGATAACATTGAGGACTAAGTCCCCAACTACCAGCTTGACAAGGCTCATCCGGTCCCCTTGCCTCTTAACGTCCACAACTCCATACCTAAGGCTCTTGTTGACCAAGATGCCTACTCCATTCTTGTTTGAAGTTGTCCCCATGTACCACAACTTGAAGCCGGTATCCTCCACCTCCTTCACATTTTGTCCCTTCCATTTGGTCTCTTGGACACATAGGACATCAACACGCCTCATCACCGTCGTATCAACTACCTCCCGTAACTTACCCGTCAGGGACCCTACGTTCCAGCTACCTTAGCGTATGCTCCTAGGCTCGGCTAACTTGAATATTATTTATGATCAGATTATCTATGAATATTATTTGAGTCTTCTCTGATTTCTTATATGCATGATTTCGTATCCTTGTAATTCTCTTTGAGTTATGGGTTTCGTTTGGCCAACTTGATCTATAATTCTTGCAATGGGAGAAGTGCTTGGTTTTGAGTTCATGTCGTGCGGTGTCCTCACCTAGTGACAGAAGGGGTAGCGAGGCACGCATCATGTTGTTGACATCAAGGGTAAAAAGATGGGGTTTATATCATATTGCATGAATTTATCCCTCTACATCATGTCATCTTGCTTAAGGCGTTACTGAAAGGATCGATATGGTTGACTAGAGGGGGAGTGAATACGCAACGACCACTTTTTAATTTAATCTTAGCAAGTTAGGGTAAACAACATACGGGTTCACAAGAATAGCAACAATGGGGTGAACTGTTATGAAGCTAACAACAAGAGCTACTAAGACAAGTAAGAGAAAGACAACAACATAAGCATACACAAAGTAAAGGTTAGAGATAACCACAAGTGGAACCAATGAAGACGAGGATGTGTTATCGAAGTTCCTTCCCTTTGACAGGAAGTACGTCTCCGTTGGAGCGGTGTGGAGGCACAATGCTCCCCAATAAGCCACTAGGGCCACCGTATTCTCCTCACGCCCTCACACGATGCAAGGTACCGTGATTCCACTATAGGTGCCCTTGAAGGCGGCGATCAAACCTTTACAAACAAGGTTGGGGCAAACTCCACACAAAGCTTGGAGGCTCCCAACAATACCACGAAGCTTCACCACAATGGAATGTGGCTCCAAGGTGACCTCAACCGTCTAGGATGCTCAAACACCCAAGAGTAACAAGATCTGCAAGGGATTAGTGGGGGAATCAACTTTTCTCTTGGTGGAAGTGTAGATCTAGGCCTTCTCAACCAATCCCTAAAGAATCAACACGTTTGATTGGCTAGGGAGAGAGATCAGGCACTTTTGAGCTTAGGGAGCAACAATGGAGCTTGGGAGGGAAAGAGATAGGGTTCCACAGCTAGAAGGACCCCTTATATAGTGGGGGACGAAATCCAACCGTTTTCCCACTCAAAGCCCGTGCCAAGCGGTACTACCGCTGGATGCAGCGGTACTACCGCTGGCACTCCAGTGGTACTACCGCTGGCTGCAGCGGTACTACCGCTGGCACTCTAGCGGTACTACCGTTGGCTGCAGCGGTACTACCGCTGAGCCCATGGTAGTGCATAAGCACTTCCGGGCCAACCACCGCCAAGAAAGTCTTCGCAAAAAGGTCCGTCGAAGTACAACCGCTAGGAAGGAGGTACTAAGCTCCTGGAGTAGTACTACCGCTGACCAGGGGCTGTACTACCGCCAGCTAGCGGTACTACCGCTGGTTGCAGCGGTACTACCACTAGGGCTAGCGATACTACCGCTAAGGGACCATTTTCTTAGATGAGATAAGCACAGAGGCGGGATCCACTCCAAAGTTGCTGGTAAGGGGAAGGAAGATAAAGTGAGTGCGTGCAAAATTGATTCCACCCAAACCTTTCCACTATGGGTCCCCTCTTAATAGTACATCGTTCCTATGACTCAAAGAAAGAGAATCGTAGAGTACACCGTGCTTCTGTTCCATGGAAAGAGGGGGCGAGTCGTCTTGTGCCGTTGACATGTGTTATCTGAAATCTTAACACACACGGTTAGTCCTTTGCGGTACTGTCATCAATCACCAAAATTACTTAGGCATAAACTATGCCCTAACAATCTCCCCCTTTTTGGTGGATTGATGACAATACCGGATTTGCATAGTGAATAGCATGTGAACATAAAGATAGAGATATATAAAAATAAGGAGCATATGACTCACAGCATATGATGGAAATAAATCTCACACTAGTTCAAGTCTCACATCACACAAAGCAAATATAGCAAATAAAAGCAAACCAAGTTCAAAGCAAACACGAAAGATAAGCAAAGCTAAGCAAAGTTCAAATCTCAAATCCAGCTCCTAGACTCTCTCCCCCTTTGGCACAAGACACCAAAAAGGGGCACACCTAATGACACAGGTGGTCACTCCTCATCCTCATCAGCCCCAGACCTGTCCGTGGCATCCGGATGGTCCTGCTCCTCCTCATTGTCCTCCTCAGACGCCTCCTCCTCTGCATCAGACCACTGATAACCTTGAGCCCGCATCCAAGCAGACTCTGGAGTGATGTCGTCCTCTGAGCCGCTGGAGATATGAACATCAAGTGTCCTCAGGACACGCTTGTGCCGCTGACGGTTCTCCTTCTGGGCCACATGAGTCTGATACTGTCCCTTGGCCTGCATACAGAAGAGAGCCTTCATTTTATCCTTTAGTTTCACTGCGCAAGATGGCATAGCAGAAGAGCGGGACTCAGAAGCGGTGCCTCTGTCAGCAGCAATCTCTGTGTCAGTGTCCATGTGCCGAGATGAAGTTGATGGGTTGGCCCATTTGTCCTTGATGCGGAGCCTGATAGGATCGTGCACAAAGTGATCAACCTGAAGGTGGAACTCCTCAAGCAAATAGGTGCCGTGCCACTTCTAGCGAATATAGGCAAACAAGTAGGGCTCGTAGATGGGAACCTTGCGCATCATGATGCAGTTCCAGAGCTCAGTGAACATCACGTGTGGAATATCGAGCGGGGCAGACTCCATAGTCATAGCCTCCTCACAAAGCAGAAGCATCTCAGCTAGAGAACCATGCACCTCGTCAAAGTTGCCAATGCGAGGAAAGAGAGTGTTGCAGAAGATCGGATGCATGATATCCAGATGCTTGGGGAGCACACCTTTCTTCACATAGAGTTGCTGCAGCCTGTCCTTGGCAGGGGCCCTATGAGTGGAAGCTGGAGCATGAGGACATGACCCAATAGGATTGTCAGCTCCCTGAAAGTCAACCTTGAGAAACTCCATGAATTCACGCCAGGAACCTGTCATCTTCTGAGTACCAGTCATCAAAATCATGGTGCGCTCGTCATCAGGCGAGAAGTGAACAGTGACATAGAATTGGGCGACAGCATCTGGATCAAAGTCTTTCTTGAAGGAGATGATCTCCTTAATGCCAAGCTTGTCAATCAAAGAGAGAGCGCCACCAAAGTAATCCGGGTTCCGCTGAAGGTGAGCCAAGTCAATCCACTGAACTGGAACAAAACTCTTCTTGAAGTTCTTGAGGATGTCGCGATAGATCCTGTAGTGATCCGTTGACCAAACATGCTCGACATCCTTGATCACAGCCTTCTCTTGGAGATTGTGATTTTTCGTGCGGAACCATAGAAAATCCTTAGGGGGCATAGTGCGAACGTTGACCCCCTTGTCCTTGTGAGCTGCCTTCTTCAAAGACTTCTTTTTGGGTTGTTGACCGGAAGTGGCGGAGCCCTCTGGAGCCTCTTGATTGCGATACTGTTTCGACTGGGTGTCGCATGGGGGGCTCGAGTGGCGAGCACCACATGTGACACACAAGACACACACCAAAAAAGAGCGACAGAAGGAGTCAAGGAAATGAACAAAAAGATTCATAAAAGTAAACTCACATTGCCAAGAAAATGAAAACAAGAAAGAAAAAATAGCCTCCTAGCGGTAGTACCGCTACCCCTGGCAGTAGTACCGCTGGTTTCCTAGCGGTAGTACCGCTACCCCTGGCGGTAGTACTGCTAGCCTCCTAGCGGTAGTACCGCTACCCCTGGCGGTAGAACCGCTAGGGGGTTGACTTTCAGATCTGACTAAGAAAAAGACCCATAGGAACGGCTAGATTGGAATTACGAGGGCCATGGGGACTGCATATACTCACTACAAAAACCACCATAGCCCTAAACACATGAGGATCTTAAGAATCATCTAGATAAAGACTTGCCTAGTCAAGGGGATTCAAGTTTTAGATCTAATCCAAAATAAGAGAAGAAGTGCTTGATCTAAAATATGAAGAACCTAGAGCATGGCAATATAACCGCAATGAATCATAGGACCTACATTCCCCTAGAATATCTCCTTCGTTCCATCCAAGAACAAAGCACAACTATAGCCGTGGATCCATATCACCAATGCTGCTAACCCTAGAACAAGAAAACACCAACCAAGAGAATAAAGGGAGGAGCTTTACCGGAGTCCATGACACGTGGTGGAGGAAGGAGGAGTGGAGCAAACCCTCCAACTCAACGGAGAGATGGGGCTCCACAGATGGAGATCCATATAGGGGGAGTCCTTGGTTGGGGAGGGAAGAGCCACGAGGAAGAAGAAACAGGGCAGGAAAAAATGGGCTCCCCCTCCTTTATATAGTCCAAGGGGTACGGGCCAGCGGTAGTACCGCTGGGGTCCCGGCTGTAGTACCGCTACCTGGCGGTAGTATCGCTGCCTGCAGCAGTAGTACCGCTGGGGTCCTGGCAGTAGTACCGCTCCCCCTGGCGGTAGTACCGCTCCCCCTTGAGACAACCGTAAAAAGTCCTAGACAGGTCGTAGTGGACTGGGGTCCTGGCGGTAGTACCGCTATCCCGAGCGGTAGTACCGCTAGGGTCCTGTCGGTAGTACCGCTACCCCTGGCGGTAGTACCGCTGGGGTCCTGGCGGTAGTACCGCTACCCCTGGCGGTAGTACCGCTGCAAATGGCACAACGAGACATAAGAGATGAGAAAGACGTGGGCAAACGACAAGTCAGTGAAAAGAAGAAGATAGCACCAGCAAGATATACGGACTTGTCATTTTGTATCCATTCTTCCATATGAGAGAAAGGTGGGGGTGGTGGCCGAGGCCACCTATGTTTGAGACAAAGGTATGATACCGTGAAGAATTATCCTTGGGTTCATGAACAACGCTCGACTTTGAAGCACAAGTGCCATTTGGTAATGGCTAAAGTGAAAGACTAGATCAATTTATGCATCATGGGGGGAGGAAGAGTTCATTGAGAGAACAACACTCCCCCTATGTCCATGCGTACATCTAGAACAAGATCGAATGCATAGTGAGGTGCAAGGTGCCTAGCTTCAATCCACATTATTTGAATCAATGATATTTAGCTCATGCCTTAACTCCCGGAACCTTGCTTCATCTAGGGGCTTAGTGAAAATATCTGCAAGTTGCTCTTCAGTGTGGACAAAGTGAACCTCAATATCACCAAGCTTGATATGTTCACGAATGAAGTGATGGCCAATATCAATATGCTTGGTCTTGCTATGTTGCACTGGGTTGAGGGAAATCTATATAGCACTTTGATTGTCACATAGAAGAGGCACTTTGTCACAAGTGACACCGTAATCCTTTAAAGTTTGCCTCATCCATAGCAATTGTGCACAACAACTTACAGCTGCCACATACTCAGCTTCGGTGGATGATAGTGAGACACAATTCTGCTTCTTTGAAGACCAACTTACCAGTGAATGACCAAGGAATTGGCATCCTCCAGAAGTTGACTTCCTCTCCACACAATCTCCTGCCCAATCTGAGTCAGAGTAGCTAACTAGGTTGAATTTTGCTCCTTTAGGATACCATAGACCAAAATTTGGGGTATGAGCCAAATATCGAAAGATTTGCTTAACAGCCATATAATGACTCTCTTTTGGTGCGGATTGAAACCGTGCACATATCCCTACACTCAACATAATATCTGGTCTAGATGCACAAAGGTAAAGGAGGGATCCAATCATGGAGCGATATACCTTTTGATCCACTCCTTTACCATTGGAATCACTGCCAAGCTTGCATCTTGTTGGCATGGGGAACTTGACCGGCTTGACATCTTCAAGCTTGAACCGTTTGAGCATGTCTTGAGTGTATTTGGCTTGTTTGATGAAGGTCCCTTCTAGGCGTTGTTTAATCTCGAAGCCGAGGAAGAACTTCAACTCTCCCATCATGGACATCTCAAATTTCCCGGTCATTACTGCAGCAAATTCTTCATTGAAGGAAATGTTAGGAGAACCAAAAATAATATCATCAACATATAGTTGGCATATGAACAAATCCCTTTAACCGTCTTAGTAAAAAGAGTGGGATCTATCTTCCCAAGTTCAAACCCACGATCTTGTAACAACTCAGTAAGATACTCATACCACACACGTGGGGCTTGTTTAAGGCCATAGAGTGCCTTATTAAGTTTGTACACATGATTGGGGAGCTTGGGATGTTCGAATCCCGAGGGTTGTTTGACATAGACCAACTCATTTAAAGGACCATTAAGAAAGGCACTTTTCACATCCATTTGATGTAATTTGAAATTATGATGAGAAGCAAATGCAATCAACATGCGAATAGATTCTAGATGAGCAACAGGGGCAAAGGTTTCACTGTAGTCGATACCCTCGACTTGGGAGTAGCCTTGAGCCACCAATCTTGCCTTGTTTCGAATCACAATCCCATTGGCATCTTGCTTGTTTTTGAATATCCATTTGGTCCCGATGACATTATGTTCTTCCTTTGGTCTTGGCACTAAATCCTAGACTTGGTTAGGCTCGAAGTTGTTAAGTTCTTCGTGCATGGCCATAAGCCAATCCTCATCATCGAGCACTTCTTGTACCTGTTGAGGTTCACAATACGAAACAAACGCGTGATGCTCACAATAATTCCAAATCTGTTGACGGGTGGATACTCCCTTTCTTAAACTGCCAAGTACATTCTTCATAAGATGTGACTTGACTCTCAGCTTGTTCGCAATCTTGGCTGCTCGATGCTCCAAGAGTTCTTCATTGGATAACTGGGGAGCATTGACTTGTTTACTTTGCTTGCCCTTGCGTCTTGAACCTCCCTTGGCACCGGCTGTTGGTGCTGCAGAAGGGAATTGCGAGACAGTATCCTGATAATCTTGACTTTTGACTTGAGCAGGTTCACTTGTTTGTCCTTGTACTTGTGGTTGCTCTTGATCTTGATCTTGTGCTTCTACTTGGTCTGGATCTTGTTGCACTTGATCTTGATCATTAGCAGGTTCGAAACCTTGGGTAAGTGCTTTAATATCATGGGACACATCATCATTGTTGGGCAATTTATCTTGTCCTTGAGCTTGTTCATCTTGTTGAGAGTCTTCTATTTGTTCATCGGAAGCGTGTGGGGCTTGTGGGGGTGATGGCTCCACTTGAGTAGAGCATTATCCTTCTCCTTCAGCCACAAGGGGTTCCTCAATGGGGAGTATTTGACCAATCCCCATTCTTCTTATGGCTTGGAGAGGAATTTCATCACCTACATCACAAAGACAACTTTGCTCCACTTGGGAGCCATTATTTTCATCAAACTCCACGTTACACGTCTCCTCAATGAGTCCGGTGGACTTGTTGAGGACACGATAAGCATGAGAGTTTGTAGCATAACCAACAAAGATGCCCTCTTGTGCTCTAGAATCAAACTTAGCTAAACGTGCACCTTTCTTGAGAATGAAACACTTACAACCGAATACCCGGAAGTACTTGAGATTGGGTTTGTTTCCAGTGAGAATCTCATATGGAGTCGTGTTCAAGGCTTTGCGGATATAGAGCCGATTGGACGCATGACATGTTGTGTTGATGGCCTCTGCCTAAAAGTTATATGGAGATTTGAATTCCGCCATCATTGTTCTTGCAGCGTCCATCAAGGTCCGGTTCTTCCTTTCTGCCACGCCATTTTGTTGAGGGGTATATGGTGCTGAATATTGATGTTTTATTCCCTCATCACCTAGAAACTCATCCAAGGTGTAGTTCTTGAACTCGATGCCGTTGTCACTTCTAATTATCAAGATCTTTGCTTCATGTTGACGTTGAGCTTCATTAGCAAAGTTGATGACAGTTTGTTGTGTCTCACTCTTCCTTTTGAAAAAATATACCCATGTGTATCTTGAGTAGTCATCAACAATCACCAAGCAGTACTTTCTGCCTCCAAGACTATCAAATGATGGAGGGCCGAAAAGATCCATATGGAGGAGCTCCAATGGCCTCTTAGTGTAAATGAGAGTCGTTGGACGATGAGCAATTTCATGAATCTTTCCTTCAATGCAGGCACTGCAAGCACGATCTCTAGCAAAACTCACATTTGTTAGTCCATGAATATGGTCCCCTTTTAGAAGACTTTGCATAGATCTCATATTGACATGAGCTAGTCGGCGATGCCAAAGCCAGCCCACATCAACTTTAGCCATTAAACATGTCGCAGTCTTAGTGGGTCGCTTTGAGAAGTTCACCACATAAAGACCATTTTCGACATATCCAACATAGGCTACTTTAAGAGTATTGCTCCACAGGAGGACCACAGTATCAAGATTAAAGAATGTGGAAAACCCCATAATTGCAAGTTGACGAACCGAAAGTAAATTGTAGGCAAGAGACTCAACAAGCATGACCTTCTCATAGATAACTCTTGAGAGATGACCACCTTACCAAATCCCAATACCTTTGACGAGGATGCATCGGCGAATTGGACATGGGTGGGCATAGATGGAGAAGGATGCATATCCACCACTAAGTCCTTGCTTCCGGTCATATGATTTGTTGCTCCACTATCGAGCAACCATGACACCCCACCGAAAGCAAACTCCTGCAATAGATCAAGGCTTGGTTTTAGGTACCCATTTTTGAATGGGTCCTTTAATGTTAGAGACAAGGGTCTTAGGAACCCAAATAGCACATTCAATGGACTCATAGTAAGAACCAACAAATCTGGCATAAACATGCCCATCACCAGCACGACATAAAACATAGGAAGGATTGAGTTTGCCGGTTGTGTTAGTAGGAATGGTTTTGCCCTTCTTGACGTTACCATCGTCCACCTTGTTCCTGTTCACCTCCTGAGTCCCTTCGCCCTCTTTGACAAAGATGTCCATGAGGATAGGGGATCGTTTGTTCATGTTCCTCCTTTTTCCTTTTGACTTGGATGTAAGTCCAAGTCCCTCCTTTCCTACAACACCCTTTTGATTGCTCAAGAAGTCGTTCAGGCTCTTCTCGCCTTGTATGCATGACACAAGGCCCTTCTCAAGTCTCTCCTTTAACTTGGCATTTTCCTCCACAAGATGTACATGCTCACAACAAGGATTAGTTGCACAAGCATTATCAATTAACACAAAGGGAGGACAAGTAGAGATCTCCTTGGTAAGCTTTGCTTGGAGTTGATCATGAGACTCTTTTAGAGAGAAATGAACACCTTTCAAGACCTTGTGAGCCTTGTCAAGTGTGTCAAACTCCGCTTTGAGTCTTTCATGGCCAAACCCAAGAGTATACTTCTCAGACTTAAGCATACGAGTAAGAACAGTATCATGATCTAGTTTCTTTTGCATTTTAGCGCAGTCATCGTTGTATGACTCCTCAAGAGCCAAACAAAGAGTGCGCTCCTTTTCTAGAGCAATAGATAATTCAGCAATTTCATCGGCATATTCATGACTGTGTCCCTGAAGCTCAGAGATGGTCTCCTCATGAGACTCGATGAGGTCATTGGCCTCACCCAGTTGTTCCAAGAGAGCAACAAAGTGCTTCTTGGATTCTCCCTTAATAGTGCACAGAAACTTGTCAAGATCATGCTCATTAAGTTCCCCAACATCACTATCATCAACACAATTTAACAATGAACGAGCAGTAGCGATGTTGGTCTTAATGATGGGGTTTACCTGATTGATACCTTTTGCCATGAGGCACTTGGTGATGTGGTTCTCGTTGGGGGCGTTGAAGAGAGACACCTTCTGGGGAGAGGGAGTGGCAATAGCAACAGTTGTCGTTGCCACTGTATCATCATCATCATCATTGGAAAGGTACTCTTCAAGGGCCACCATCCCCTTTGGGTGAGGTTTCTTTACAAAGTTGTTCTTGATTGGAAATGACTTGGTTTTGTCTTTCTGAATGAGCTTGCCCCCGTTGTCTTCCCTGTTCTCATAGGGGCATTCGGCCACGAAGTGACTCACGTTCCCACGGTTATAGCATGTCCTCACTCGTTGTTTGGGTTTGAACCCACTCGAGTTGTTCTTGGTGAAGGTGGGTCTTGAGTTCCTCTTGTTGCCCCAGAATTTCCTTGACGCAAGATCCATGTGCTCATGATAGGCATACTTCATGTCTTCAGGGCAGCTCTCCTCTTCCTCATCCTCTTCTTCTTCTTCACACGTTGCTTTTGCCTTTAACGCAAGGTCGGGTGAAGCTGTCTTTGAGCGAACACGAGAAAGTGCATTGTCAGCAGTATCGTTCATGATTGACATTGCAATGAATTCATCCAACACCTCACTGGAAGACAACGAGTGGAAGTCTGGTCGCTGACGAATGACAGATGACATGGCTTTATTGAAAGGCATGATGGCTTTGAGAAACTTGCGCTTGACCCATGTATCACCCACATCCTTGATCCCATGGTCCTTGAGTGCCACCGCAATAGTAGTCACCCTCCGATAGAGATCACGAGGGTCCTCGTCTTCCTTCATCACAAACTCATCGGCCTTATCAAGTATCACTTTATAGTTGGACCGTTGAATGCTTGAGCTTCCCTTGTACAACACCATAATGTGCTCCCAACAATCCTTGGCCAAAGTGAAGGGACGCAAGTGAAGAAGATCTTCAGGTGGCACTGCGGACTGGAGAATAAACAAAGCAGAGTGATTGTATTGATTGTCCGCATCTTCTCTTGGAGTGAGGTTGCTTGGATCATGGGGATAATATCCTTGCTCAATGATTCTCCACAAATTTGTTGAGCTGTGATTCAAATGAGACTTAATAGAAAATACGCAGTTAGCAAAATCACCTTTCACAAGCTTAGGAGGAGGACCAACTGGATTAAGACACAGTGTGGGAACCGGTCCTCCATAGACTAAGGGTGGTGGAACAGATGCATATGTCCCATTCCCATCATTTTCGAGAGGTTGGGAAGGTTGCATACCTTTAGCCGTTTCCCTGAAGGAATTGGCCTCCGAATCCGTGGTGGTGGGTTTAACCACCATTGCCGGTTCGGGATAGTTTTTAATTCCCTCAATTAACTCTTTAAGCATGGTCTTCACCTCGATCATCATGGACGTCTTGAGTGCGGCCATAGCCGTATTCAAGTCGTCCCTGGTGATCGAGTCAACTCCATGCCCTCGGTTTGTGCACGGGGAACTCCCTCATCATCTTCCATACTCTTCGGGTGGTTAAACCCTTAATGAAGAGACGTGGCTCTGATACGAATTGAAAGGATCGATATGGATGACTAGAGGGGGGTGAATAGGCAACGACCACTTTTTAATTAATCTTAACAAGTTAGGGTAAACAACATACGGGTTCACAAGAATAGCAACAATGGGGTGAACTGTTAAGAAGCTAACAACAAGAGCTACTAAGACAAGTAAGAGATAGACAACAACATAAGCATACACAAAGTAAAGGTTAGAGATAACCACAAGTGGAACCAATGAAGACGAGTATGTGTTACCGAAGTTCCTTCCCTTTGACAGGAAGTACGTCTCCGTTGGAGTGGTGTGGAGGCACAATGCTCCCCAATAAGCCACTAGGGCCACCGTATTCTCCTCACGCCCTCACACGATGCAAGGTACCGTGATTCCACTATAGGTGCCCTTGAAGGTGGCGACCGAACCTTTACAAACAAGGTTGGGGCAAACTCCACACAAAGCTTGGAGGCTCCCAACAATACCACGAAGCTTCACCACAATGGAATGTGGCTCCGAGGTGACCTCAACCATCTAGGATGCTCAAACACCCAAGAGTAACAAGATCCGCAAGGGATTGGTGGGGGAATCAACTTTTCTCTTGGTGGAAGTGTAGATCTAGGCCTTCTCAACCAATCCCTACAGAATCAACAAGTTTGATTGGCTAGGGAGAGAGATCGGGCACTTTTGAGCTTAGGGAGCAACAATGGAGCTTGGGAGGGTAAGAGATAGGGTTCACAGCTAGAAGAACCCCTTATATAGTGGGGGGGGGGAATCCAACCGTTTTCCCACTCACAGCCCATGCCTAGCGGTACTACCGCTGGATGTAGCGGTACTATCGCTAGCACTGCAGCGGTACTATCGCTAGCACTGCAGCGGTACTACCGCTGGGCCCATGGTAGTGCATAAGCACTATTGGGCCAATCACCAGCAAGAAAGTCTTCGCAAAAATATTCGTCGAAGTACAACCACTAGGAAGGCGGTACGAAGCTCCTGGAATGGTACTACCGCTGACCAGGGGCGGTACTACCGCTGGCTGCAACGGTACTACCGCTAGCACTCCAGCGGTACTACCGCTAGGGCTAGCGGTACTACCGCTAGGCACAGCGGTACTACCGCTGAGGGACCATTTGCTTAGATGAGATAAGCACAGAGGCGGGAGCCACTCCAAAGTTGCTGGTAAGGGGAAGGAAGATAAAGTGAGTGCGTGCAAAATTGATTCCACCCAAAGATTTCCACCACGGGTCCCCTCTTAATAGTACGGCGTTCCTATGACTCAAAGAAAGAGAATCGTAGAGTACACCGTGCTTCTGTTCCATGGAAAGAGGGGGCAAGTCGTCTTGTGCCATTGACATATGTGTTATCTGAAATCTTAACACAGACGGTTAGTCCTTTGCGGTACTGTCATCAATCACCAAAATTACTTAGGCATAAACTATGCCCTAACAGTTACTTTGTTTGTTATGAACTTCAAACACTAGATGCATGCTCGATAGCGGTCGATGTGTGGAGTAATAGTAGTAGATGCTGACAGTATCGGTCTATTTTTCTCGGACGTGATGCCTATATGTATGATCATTGCCTTAGATATCGTCATGACTTTGCGCGATTCTATCAATTGCTCGACAGTAATTCTTTCACCCACCGTAATACTTGCTATCATTAGAGAAGCCTCTAGTGAACACTATGACCCCCGGGTCTATTTTACACATTATAAATTCAGATATACATACAAAAATACCAAAAATACCTTGCTGCACTTTTATTTCTATTTACCTTTCATCACTATCAAATCTTACCTTGCAAGTAATCGTGAAAGGATTGACAACCCCTTTATCGCGTTGGGTGCAAGTTTGTTTGTTTTTGCGCAGGTTCATTGGTGCCTCATCTTGATACTCCTACTGGATTGATACCTTGGTTCTCAAAATGAGAGAAATACTTATCTCTACTTTGCTGCATCACCCTTTCCTTTTCAAGGGAAAAACCAACGCAAGCTCAAGAAGTAGCAAGAAGAATTTCTGGCACCGTTGCCGAGGAGTATTCAAGTGCAGCATATCTAACTAACTATCGCAAACTCATCTCTTGCATTTACATTATTTGCCATTTGCATCTCGTTTTCCTCTCCCCCACTTCTAAAAAACTGAATTTACAAAAATATTTGCCTTTTTCGTTCCCCCTTTCTTTTGCTTGCTTTCTGTTTGCTTGTGTGCTTGTCTTCTTGCTAAGTTACCATGTGTGAAAACACTAAATTGTGTGACTTCTCCAATACTAATAACAATGATTTTATTAGTACTCCAATTGCTCTCGCCACTAGTGCGTAATCATATGAAATTAATGTTGCCATGTTGAATCTTGTTATGAAACAGCAATTTTTCGGCCTTCCAGTGAAGATGCCGCATCCCATCTTAATACCTTTATTGAGTTATGCGGTATGCAAAAGAAGAAAGATGTGGATAATGATATGATTAAATTGAAGCTATTTCCGTTCTGATTACGAGATCGAGCAAAAACTTGGTTTTCATCTTTACCCAAAAATAGTATTGATTCATGGAACAAGTGTAAAGATGCCTTTATTTCCAAGTATTTTCCACCGGCTAAGATTATCTCTCTCTATAATGATATCATGAATTTTAAGCATCTATATCATGAACATGTTGCACAATCTTGGGAGAGAATGAAATTGATGATTAGAAATTGTCTCGCTCATGGCCTGAGTCTTTGGATGATTATACAAATTTTCTATGCTGGTTTGAATTTTGCTTCTAGAAATATCTTGGATTCCGGCTCTGGTGGAACTTTTATGGAAATCACACTAGGATAATCTACAAAACTCCTAGATAATGTCATAACAAATTATTCTCAATGGCACACTAAAAGGTCACCTACTAGTAAAAAATTGCATGCTATAGAAGAAATTAACTCTTTGAGTGCTAAGATGGATGAGTTAATGAAGTTTTTTGCTAGTGAAAGTGCTCCTCTTGATCCAAATGATATGCCTTTATCTTCCTTGATTGAGAATTTCAATGAAAATTTGGATGTTAATTTTGTTGGTAGGAATAATTTTGGTAACAATAATGCTTATAGAGGTAACTTTAATCCTAGGCCTTTTCCTAGTAATCCCTCTAATAATTTTGGCAATTCCTACAACAATGCTCATGGAAATTATAATAAAATACCCTTTGAGCTTGAGAGTAATATTAAGGAGTTTATTACTTTGCAAAAGATTTCAAATGCTTCCATAGAAGAAAAACTGCTTAAAATTGATGACTTGGCGAGGACTGTTGATAGAATGTCTCTTGATATTGATGCTTTGAAATTGAGATGTGTTCCTCCCAAGATTAATATGGATGAAACTTTGAAAGCTATGCGAGTTTCTATGAATGAGATTAAAGAAAGAACCGCCCAAATTCGTGCTAGACATGAATGGCTTAAAAAGGCGTGTTCTCGTGATGAGAATCACGAAGATCTTAAAGTTCTTGGTGTGACTCCTATTGAATCCTTGTTTTCTAATGTCAATCCTAATGACGATGGGGCTTGATGTGAATCCACTTTGGTTGAGAAACACCCCAATGATTCGGAGTCTATTTATCTTGATGCTAAAAATACTATAAGTGGAGTAGAGGATATCAAAACTTTGAGTAGTGATGAAATTACTACTTTGGATTTCAAGGAATTTAATTATGATAGTTGCTCTTTGATTGAATGTATGTCCTTGATGCAATCCATGCTAAACTCTCCACATGCTTATAGCCAAAATAAGGCTTTTACCAATCATATCGTTGATGCTATGATGAAGTCTCTTGAAGAGAAACTTGAGTTGGAAATATCTATTCCTAGAAAACATCATGATGAGTGGGAACCTACTATACAAATCAAGATTAAAAATTATGAATGCCATGCTTTGTGTGATTTGGGTGCTAGTGTTTCCACAATTCCAAAATCTTTATGTGATGTTCTAGGCTTCAATGAGATTGATGAGTGCTCTCTTAATTTGCATCTTGCGGATTCTACTATTAAGAAACCTATGGGAAGGATCAATGACGTTATTATTATTGCAAATAGGAACTATGTGCCCGTAGATTTCATTGTGCTTGATATTGATTGCAATCCGACATGTCCCATTATTCTTCGTAGACCTTTTACTTATGACTATTGGTGTTGTTATTGATATGAAGGAAGGGAATATTAAATTTCAATTTCCATTAAAGAAGGGCATGTTACACTTTCCTAGAAATAAAATAAGATTGCCTTATGAATCAGTTATGAGAGCTACTTATGGTTTGAGCACTAAAGATGATGATACTTGATTCTATTGCCTTATGCCTAGCTAAGGGCGTTAAACGATAGCGCTTGTTGGGAGGCAACCCAATGAATAAATTTATTTTTGCCTTTCACTTTCTGTTTTGTTCAGTACACACCATCATGATTCTGTTATGGTTGTTTTTTTATGTTTTAATTAGTGTTTGTGCCAAG
Organism: Hordeum vulgare subsp. vulgare; assembly: GCF_904849725.1. Lineage (NCBI taxonomy): Eukaryota > Viridiplantae > Streptophyta > Magnoliopsida > Poales > Poaceae > Hordeum > Hordeum vulgare. The sequence goes on along the minus strand of NC_058521.1, from coordinate 122,347,915 downwards.
TAGAACCTTTATGATTAGTTTTGGTGATAGTTGTTTAATCATGCTAAAAAAGACAGAAACTTTGTGCTCACGAAATTATTTTTAATTACTATCCACAAAGAGATTTTGAGTTGATTCTTTTTGCTGCTGATTGATATGAAAATTTCCCTAAGTTTCATAATGTTTCATAATTTTTGGGATAGCAGAGGTATACGAAATATACAGATTGCCACAGACTGTTTTGTTTTTGTTGTGTTGATTACTTATTTTGATGAAACTATGGTTAGTATGGGGGGTACGATCCATGGAAAAGTGAGAATACAGTAATATAAAATCAATCTAAATGGAAATTAAGTTTACTACAGTACCTAAAAAGTTGGTGTTTTGTTTTCTTATGCTAATGATATCATGAGTTTCTGTTTAAGTTTTGTGTTGTGAAGTTTTCAAGTTTTGGGTGATGTTCTTATGGACAATGGAATAAAGATTGGAAAGAGCCTAAGCTTGGGGATGCTCAACTCATCCCAAGCAAAATTCAAGGACACCAAAAAGCCTAAGCTTGGGGATGCCCCGGGAAGGCATCCCCTCTTTCGTCTTCAATCCATCGGTAACGTTACTTGGAGCTATATTTTTATTTACCATTTTATATGCGTTTTGCTTGGAGCGTCGTGTATTATAGGAGTCTTTGCTTTTTGTTTTATCACAATCATCCTTGCTGCACATATTTTTGAGAGGGACATGCACTCATTGTGAATTTTTTAGAATACTCAATGAGCTTCACTTATATCTTTTGAGCTAGATAATTTTGCTCCCATGAGTTTCACTTATATCTTTTGAGCTAGATGATTTTGCTCTAGTGCTTAACTTAAATCTTTTTAGAGCATGGCGGTGTCATATTTTGTAGAAATAAAAACTCTCTATATTCACTTATATCATTTTGAGAGTGCTCTCTCTAAGTAACTTGGTAATTGGCGTGTGTTATGAAATTAGTCCTAAATATGATAGGCATCCAAAGAGGATATAATAAAAACTTTCATGTTAAAGTCCATTGATTAGTAAGAGAAGTTTGATTCCTCACAATTAGTTTTGAGATATGGATATGGTAATATTAGAGTTATGTTAGTAGGGTGTTGTGAATCTAGAAATAGTTGTGTTGAGGTTAGTGATTCCCGTAGCATGCACGTATGGTGAACTGCTATGTTATGAAGTCGGAGCATAATTGATTTATTGATTGTCATCCTTTGTGTGGCGGTCGGGATCGCGTGATGGTTAACACCTACAACCCTTCCCCTAGGAGTATGCGTTTAGCACTTTGTTTCGATTACTAATGAAACTTTCGCAATAAGTATATGAGTTCTTCATGACTAATGTGAGTCCATGGTATAGATGCACTCTCACCATCCACCATTGCAAGCCTCTGTAATGCCGCGCAACTTTCGCCGGTGCACAAACCCACCATATACCTTCCTCAAAACAGACACCATACCTACCTATTATGGCATTTCATAGCCATTCCGAGATATATTGCCATGCAACTTCCACCGTTCCGTCTCATGACATGTCTCGTCATTTTCATTTTGCCATTGCATGATCATAAGATAGCTAGCGAGATATTTCAACGTCATACGCTAAGCTAGATCGTTGCACATCCCGGTACACTACGGGAGGCATTTTATATAGAGTCATTATTGTTCTAAGTATTGAGTTGTAAGTAAATAAAAGTGTGATGATCGTCATTATTAGAGCATTGTCCAATGTGAGGAAATAAAAAAAAGTGGCCAAAGATGCCCACCAAAAAAATGAAATGAAAAAAAAGAGGCCAAAGAGCCCAAACAAAAAAAATGATGAGAGAAAAAGAGAGAAGGGACAATGCTACTATGTTTTTCCACACTTGTGCTTCAAAGTAGCACCTTTTTCTTCATGATAGAGAGTCTCTATTTTTATCACTTTAATATACAAGTGGGAATTTTCATTATATAACTTGGCTTGTATATTCCAATGATGGGCTTCCTCAAAATTGTCGTAGGTCTTCGTGAGCAAGCAAGTTGGGTGCACACCCACAAGTTTTCTTTTTGAGCTTTCATAAACTTATAGCTCTAGTGCATCCGTTGCATGGCAATCCCTACTCATTCACATTGCTATCTATTGATGGGAATATCCATAACCCATTGATACGCCGATTCGATGTGACCATATCCTCCTTTTTGCCTCACAACCTCCACCACACTCTATTCCACCTATAGTGCTATATCCATGGCTCACGCTCATGTATTGCGTGAGAGTTGAAAAAGTTTGAGAAAGTAAGAGTGCGAAAACAATTACTTGGCCAATACTGGGGTTGTGCATGATTTAAATTCGTTGTGTGGGGATGATGGAGCATAGCCAGACTATATGATTTTGTAGGGATAACTTTTTTTGGCCTTGTTATTTCAAAAGTTCATGATTACTTTGCTAGTATGCTTGAAGTATTATTGTTTTCATGTTAATATTAAACTATTGTTTTGAATCTTACGGATCTAAACATTCATGCCACTATAAAGAAGTTACAAAGAACAAATATGTTAGGTAGCATTCCACATCAAAAATTCGGTCTTTATGACTTCCCTACTCAAGGACGAGTAGGACATAAGCTTGGGGATGCTTCATACGTCTCCAACATATTTATAATTTTTGATTGTTCCATGCTATTATATTATCAACTTGTGATGTCTTACATGCATTTATATGCCATTTTATATCATTTTTGGGACTAACCTATTAACTTAGTGCCTAGTGCCAGTTTCTGTTTTTTCCGTGGTTTTGACCTCTTTCAGAAGAGAATATTAAACGGAGTCCAAATGGAATAAAACATGCGGGATGATTTTTTCCATAGCAGATGATACCGAGAAGACTTGAGAACCAAGGTAGGAGGTCTCGTGGGAGGTCACGAGCCCCCTAGGCGCGCCCTAGGGGGCTCCTAGCAGGCTCATGGGCCCCCCTTGCCTCCTCTGCCCTACCTCTTTCGCCTATAAATTCCCGAAAATCCAGAAACAAACAGAGGGAGCCACGAGAATACTTTTCCACCGCCGCAAGCTTCTGTCTCCGTGAGATCCCATCTGGGGACCGTTCTAGTGCCCTGACGGAGGGGGATTCGGACACGGAGGGCTTCTTCATCAACACCATTGCCTCTCCGTTGATGCATGAGTAGTTCACCACAGACCTTTGGGTCCATAGCTAGTAGCTAGATGGCTTATTCTCTCTCTTGGATCTTCAATACAAAGTTCTCCATGATCTTCATGGAGATCTATCCGATGTAACTTTCTTTTGCGGTGTGTTTGCCGAGATCCGATGAATTGTGGATTTATGATCAGATTATCTATGAATATTATTTGAGTCTCCTCAGATTTCTTACATGCATGATTTCGTATTCTTATAATTCTCTTCGAGTTATGGGTTTCGTTTGGCCAACTTGATCTATAATTCTTGCAATGGGAGAAGTGCTTGGTTTTGGGTTCATACCGTGCTATGTCCTCACCTAGTGACAGAAGGGGTAGCGAGGCACGCATCGTGTTGTTGCTATCAAGGGTAAAAATATTGGGGTTTATATCATATTGCATGAATTTATCCCTCTACATCATGTCATCTTGCTTAAGGCGTTACTCTGTTTGTTATGAACTTAAAACACTAGATGCATGCTGGATAGCGGTCGATGTGTGGAGTAATAGTAGTAGATGCACACAGTATCGGTCTACTTGTCTCGGACGTGATGCCTATATGTATGATCATTGCCTTAGATATCGTGATGACTTTGCGCGATTCTATCAATTGCTCGACAGTAATTCTATCACCCACCATAATACTTGCTATCATGAGAGAAGCCTCTAGTGAACAATATGGCCCCCAGGTCTATTTTACACATTATATATTCAGATCTACATACAAAAATACCAAAAATACCTTGCTGCACTTTTATTTCTATTTACCTTTCATCACTATCAGATCTCACCTTGCAAGTAATCGTGAAGTTATTGACAACCCCTTTATCGCGTTGGGTGCAAGTTTGTTTGTTTTTGCGCAGGTTCATTGGTGCCTTATCTTGACACTCCTACTAGATTGATACCTTGGTTCTCAAACTGAGGGAAATACTTATCTCTACTTTGCTGCATCACCCTTTCCTCTTCAAGGGAAAAACCAACGCAAGCTTAAGAATTAGCAAGTCCCTAAGGAGATCATGTCAGATTGTGGCACCCAGTTCACCTTGAGGTTTTGGAAGAAGTTTCACAAAGCTATGGGAACCAAGCTATCCTTCAGCACCGCTTTTCACCCTCAGAACGGCGGGCAGCGGGAATGAGTAAATCAGGTACTCGAGGACATGCTTCGTGTCTATGTCTTGGCATGTGGATACAAGTGGGAAGATTGTTTGCCCTTTTCCGAGTTCTCCTACAACAATAGCTATTAGTCTAACATCTAGATGGCACCATTTAGGTGTTGTATGGTCGTAAGTATCGCACTCCCCTCAGCTGTTCAGAAACTTGAGAAGGGCCGGTCTTCGGACCATATGTCCTCTGTAAAGTATAAGAACAAGTTCAACTCATGAGGGAACGCCTAGAGGCCACCAAATCAAGACAAAAGAGCTACGCCGATTCCCATCTCCAAGACATGAGTTTCCATGTTGGGGGCTATGTCTATCTCTGAGTCATGCCTCTCAAGGGAACAAAGTGCTTCCACATCAAGGGAAACATGCACCAAGGTACATTGGCCCCTTGAAGGTCACCGCAAGACGGGGAAAAGTTTCCTACCAACTGGAGCGACCATCTAAACTTTCAGAGGTGCACAACGTTTTCCATGTGTCACAACTCCGGAAGTGCCTCCAAGTTCCCAACCAGACCTAACTTATTGTGAGAGATCGATCCACATCCTGAACGAAGCCGGGCATTGCACCAGAAGCCGCACCATCAAGTACTTCAAGGTAGAGTGGAGCAACCACACTAAAGCAGAAGCAACATGGGATCGTGAAGACTACCTCGGATCTGAGTTTCCTTCCCTTTTTAGTGCCTAGCCTAGGAATCTCGGGGACGGGATTCATGTAAGGGGGATAGGTCTATCACACGATGTGTTTGTACCACTTTTTCCACATGTTATTTTTATGAAAATTTGGAAGCGATTAAAACTTTTGCATGTTTGAGATGATTGATTTCTGTTGCAACTTGCTTGTGTGACTTATTGAGTTTTTGTATCACTATAGTTGTTCTCCTCTCTAAAACCTACGTCCTTGACCCAAAGCCCTTGCCTAATGATCATGCCATGTGAATAGAACCAGAAAACCGGTTTTAGAAATTATTATTTTTAACAAAAGGCATTTAATCATTTCAAGTTCCCCAAAACCCCTGATTGGGATGTGCACTGCAAGTCCCTAAATCAGGAGGGATGTTTTGCACCAAAGATTTTATTTGAATCCTATTATTCAAAAGACTTCCGAAATCCACAACATACTTATTTTTAAAGTTATTTAGAAATTTTATTTAAATACCTTTTTCTGAGTCCTCATGGTATTTCATAGGAAAAAATTATTTTCTTGATTCACAAATATTTGAGAGAATTTAAGGATCCTCAGTGGACATATATTTTCCATATATAAAAGTTACAACACATTGTGATGTTCAAAATATTGGACAAAACCCCTCAAAACCCTTTCTGACTATTTTCAGCTTTTGAAATATTTCCAAAGGATATATTCTTAATAAATCCCACGAAAATTCTAGCGGGTCGGACATGATAAATGAGGTGATCCTACATAGTTTCATCTTAATCCAAGTTGATTTGATCCACCTATAAATCCCAAAACCCTTCGTGCCTAGAACCAAATTTGAGCAACTCTACATTGCCAAGTTTACCCAATTGATCTCAAACTTTAGAGGAGTGATCCATCCCCCAAATAAGGATCCCACACCATGTTATGCATTTGTGGGAGTTCATTTGATCACCCTGGTCCACAGAAATGTGATTATATCCATTTCAAGGGTTTTTCACCTCTACATTGTCAATTTTGCTAAAATGGTCTCAAAATTGGTGAATCCTATTGATTTTGCTCATAATTTAATCCTGTTAAATATCACTGCAAGTGGTGAGGTTTATCCTGCTCAAACCAGCATCAAACTCCTTCTGGTGATTTGGTAAAACTGCTACTTTCACGCATTACACTATTGTTCTTCACTCCAAGTTTTTACCACAAGCCCACAGAGTCACTCTTCACCTGTAGTAGCAAGATGCAATTGTGGTTCAACCATGGAATTAGACAAAAGTCACAATTACCCCTCTGGTCCACCGTGGCAGAAGCTTTTTACCCATTGACCATAGTCTTCCCCCTCGGCTGCAAAGCATCCCAGGAGCATCCCCACATCCCCAGACGCTACAGGATAAGGTGGGATGCACCAGAGCACGCCAGCATGCCCTGGCATTTCAAAACTGCGCTCTGGACGCCCTACAATGTGCAACCGCATGTTGGGAGGCCAGCCCTGACCAGCTTTGGACCCCTCCGGCTGTCCCCCGCGGCCCCTCGATGGCAGGAGTCTTGCTCCACGTCATTCCCCTCCTCTCTCCCATTATACTCTGAGCTGCTATGCGTGCCCCTCGCGGCCGATTCGGTCAGATGGCGCCCGCCACCATGGCACGCTAGGAGCCAGCTCCCTCTACTCCTCGACCTTGTTCCAACCCCGGACCGCATCCACGAAGACCATATACGCATTCTATCATGGTTTTGTCACGACATATGTCCTCGTGAAAGGACTTAGTGAAGGAGCCATCGCACCTTGGTGGCGACTCAAAGGGGCTGAGCGAAAGCGAGACTCAGATTTACCCAGGTTCGGCCCCTCGTGTGGAGGTAAAAACCTACGTCCTGCTTTGTGTAGATTGATGATGGATTCGATTACAAGGAGGGCGTAACTCGCGTGACCTAGCTCTTGATGATTTCTAACCTGCCCTATCTGCCCCAGAGACTCGCCTTTATATACAGGTCGAGGCCCTAGGGTTTACAAGAGTCCTAGCCACGCTACAGATCGTGGCCTTCCATATCTCTAAGTCGCCGTGCTTTCCAAGACTGGAAACCTCCTTGGCGGCTTATCTTCTGCATCAATCCTGAACCGCCATCCGGCTCATGGGTCCCTGGGCTAAGGCTTGTATTAACAAAGTATGAGTCGCCCCTTTACTGACCCGGCCTAGTTAGGGCGGGTTACACCGCAGGTAATATCCCCAACATTAGGCCCCAGATTGACTTGAATTTATTCATGCTAATGAACTTCCACGCTCATTTTGGGCGACTTGTATTACTTCCTTCTTTTGACGAATGACTAGCCGCCATCTCTCATAAATTGTCTTAGCCGCCAAGTAGTTATTGATGACATCACCTTTTAACTCCAGTTTCGGGATTCGTTGACATAATTGCCCAACGGATGTTTTTCATCGTCACTTTTCTTATCCTGAAAATCCAAGCGCCATCATTGCAAATTTTCAATCTGTCGCCTCTATTCCCGCGCATGTCGTTTCGTTTCCAGCGCCCGACCTTTTAAATAGCCGCAGGGGGGAGTGGGCGCGCCGTCACCTACCCCCACTTCATCTTCCTCGTCAGCTCCGTCTTCCTCACACCTGCGTTTCGACCTTCTCATCATTCCCGAAGCTCTGTCGCCAGCCACTGCAGTCCGGGCGTCTCCAAGCCAATCGAAGGCGCTGTCTCCGCCACGGATCTACCGCATCCATCTCCTGGCATCGTCCTCCTTTCTCAGGTAAACACCCTTCCTCCATTAGGGTTAGACCTCGAACCCCATGTTCTTCTAGGCTAGCCTCGGAATGCGATGAACATCTCCCCTTTATCTTGGATTCGTCAATATGCTTACGGTAGATCCTTCGTAGTAGTAAATCACGATAGTTTCACCGCATCTCCCGGCCATTTAATTTTTTACTTCATAGATCCGTACGACATCCCTGTCGCACCTTTTGTGTTCATAGCTTTCGTAATTTTGACAGGAAATATCTTTTCAATTTGGTTCACCCGTAGATCCGTAATTTATTGCTCTTTTTTAGAAACATGTTTATCCTTCTTCCGGGAATATCCGTAAGGAAAAAATCCTTTTAGAGTCACTGCTCACCTTCTTCCACTATGGCGAGTTAGAATATCCCCATAGCTACGCCTTTGATTGCTGAATGGCGAGTCATAATGTCCCTGTAGACATACTGTAGATCACTCAACTGGCGAGTCAGAATATCCCCATAGCTACGCCTTTGGTTACTGAACGGCGAGTTATAATGTCCCTATAGACATATTGTAGATCACCCAACTGGAGAGTTACCACTTATATGGTCTTTAAGATGCCGCCTTGTTCCTTCCCTTTGTAGTCATGGGCAATATCTCGAAATGCAATTGGTTACCAACCAAGATCACCGACGCCTATGTTGAGAAATATGTTTTGACGGGTTAGCTTGATTGTAAGGAGGTTATTGGCTGGCGGACTGGCCCAGGCGAGGTGACTCCCAATCCTGCCGAGGGGAGGTAATTCTTTTTGTTGATCATCTTGAGCAAGGCTTCAAGCCTCCCGGGTCAAACTTCTTCAGAGACGCTCTGCACTTCCACAATGTTCACCCTCAGGACTTGGGGCCAAACTCCATCAGCAACCTCTGCCTATTCCAAGTGTTTTTCGAGGCCTATCTGAAGATAGAACCCACAGTGTTACTGTTTTGGAACTTCTTCTATCTAAACCGCTAGACCGAATTCACCGGCGGGCCTAACTTGGAACTTGGGGGGCACTACAGGAATCAGAGAATTTGCCATATGTCTGATCTTTGCCGTCTGTTGGCACATGGCAAAGAAGCGTGCCGTCAGCTGCCAAAAAACAGACGGTAAAGAGCTAGCTAATGCCAAAGATACTCTTTGCCATTAGAGTGTTATTTACCGTCGGTCGGCGGACGGTAAAGATGGACCGGTCTGATGGCAAAGCATAGGCTGATGGCAAAGATGGTACAGGCAGACGGCAAAAAATAACCGTAGGTGGAGCCGTCCCCTTTACCATCAGAGGCCTCTTTGCCGTCTGCACACAACCCCCTTTGTCGTCTGCCTCGAACTCTTTGCCATCAACTTGATTCCCATGCGGACGGCAAAGAGGACGGCCACTAACGGCAGGCATCCATCTCCCCACCCCCATTTGATTTCTCCCCCGATCCCCACTATCTCTCTCTCACCAATCCACACCTCTCTACCTCTCCTCCCCGCGCCGCCACACCACCACCACCGCGTTGCGCCCCTCCCGGCGTCCTCCAACCGCCCTCCCCTCCCTCCCCGGTCCAATCCAGAGATCGAGGTCCTCGAGAGCAGGTCAGGCGGAAGCCATGGCTCGTCCAGATCAGCCAGCACCGCCATCGTCCTTCTCCTCTGCTCCTAGTGCCGGATCCACCTCGGGCGGGCCCCATCTCCACATCCGGCAACCTCTCCTCCCCACCATCGCTGCCTCCCCACCCCACCTCCCCACCTTCTCGAGCAGGTCAGGCTTCGTCTGCATCCACCCCAATCTTCCTCCTCCCAGGTTGCTACGGAGTAGCCATTGTAGTGGGACAGCATTGGACCAAGCACCGCCGGCTGGATCCACGTCTAATCCCCACTCCGGCCGCACCGCTGCCCGAAACCCTAGCTCTCTGACACATGGCCATGACCATGGCGAGCCCTCACGAGGTGCAGTAGCTCATGTCACTGTAGTGGAGTCAGTCATTGCTTGTATTCAGGGGCTCTTGCAGTTCGCAAGATTGGATTTCTGCAGAGTAGCATGTGTGTTTCTTTTTTCGATCATTGTTTAGTGTGTGATTCAAGAATTAGCTCATTTTTGTGCTAATATTTTTTGCAGGATTAGGATTGTTAAGGCGGCAGATGAGAGGGAGAAGAATCCTAGCAGAGTGCCTGCACTTGAAGCGTCGTGCTTTTGCGGATAACAAGGTTGATACCATTGTTAATCCAGCAGCCTGGACAAGCTTCGATACCGTGGAAGAAGCGTATGAGTTTTAAAACCTCTACTTGTTGGAGACAGGCTTGTGTCCGGTATAAAAAGAGCCAACTCAATGTATAAGGTCAGGTGGAAGTGGAAAAAGCCATATTCGTGGGAGCGTTTTGCGCTAACATGACGGACACGCCGAGAGTGAGAATGCAAACCATTTGCAGAAGGGGTATGTGCTGCCTGGGTGCCCCATGCACCTGTTTGTTAGACAGTACAAGAAGATGCAGTTTGACAGAGATTAAGTGGAGAGTTATCAAGAGAAGAGGATAAAATTGGTGAGAAGACCTTTGACCTTTTGCACATACATTTGCATATAGCTGCTCGTAGAATAGGTCCAGTGTTGCTTCATTTATTGCGAAGATAATATTTTAAAATCCTTCCATGCAGGGTGGAGTAGATTTAAAAGCAAATTTGCTGATTCAGATACACGCTTCTAAATTTATACAAGAATAAGGTTCGAAAAATTCCGAGAGATGTTGTATGATCAGCTCATGTCACGAGCCCTCACGAGGTTCTGTCTATCAATTTAAATAATATGCTTGCTCTCATGACCATAAATTGTTCTCCATGTTTGTACTCCATGATAATTTAGGACAGTGTGAAATTACGATCAAGTGTGAAATGACTATTGGTTTTATTGGTTTTCTTTAATTGTGTTATAGCTTTGTCTCTGTTGATGCAATTACGATCGAGTGTGAAATGACTATTGTTGTTGGTGATGTATTGATTTGATTTTGAGGGCCTGGTGATGGTGACAATGTTCTCGTTGATTTAGTTATATTTATGAAAGTGTTGGCTTCCTGAGTTGCTGATATATATCAATGGAATCAGAGGCGCTCCTGCAAACACAATACATTGATTTTCCTTAGGAGATTATAAGCATGTTTGTCTATAAGGTGTCCTTTTTTTAATTAAGTTAAGGTAACTATAGTTGATGCCATGTATACTAATTAGGTTCTGCAACTCTTTGCAGGTCACTCGCAAAATAGTGGATGTTTCTTCTGGCATATTGATCCTGGTCGTGTTAGATATGTAAGTTAAACATTACTTTATGTGAAATTGAAGGGTAAAATTACCATGCAATCAAATTTCATTTATCAGGTTATCCTCCAGTCTTGTATAAGATTTTTTGTGCGGTATTATAGTGCCTTCATTTCATTGTGATTAATTTCAATCAAGAAAGTTTGAAGAGGCTATTTTTGCTCGATTACTGCTTCATGGATGCTTCAAATACCTGCACTGAGACTATCCCGTTGGCAAGTCTCATGGCCTCACTTCTAAGTAAATTATCTTAGCCGTGTTTGAAGAAATTAGCAATTAGGTGTTTGTAAAATGTTGTGGAACCAGCGCGAATGATGAAGGTTGTTAAGAATTTGTAATTTGGAAATATTATTCGTTCCATGAGACTGACCGGAGCAGCAAAGCGCGCATTCACAACAAATTATTAGTATGCCAAAATTAGTATTCCCGATAAAACTATCTGCCATGTATAAAATGGATGATACTCAGTTTAGGGCCCTCTGTATCATGTGTGTTTAGAGTTTAACATTGATAGACAATGGTGGAATGGCCACGATATGATAAATAATAATAATATCCCAAATTATTGCTTCATCTTGCAATGCGATAATGATATGCCAAATTATTTGCATTATGATGTGGAATAAAGAGTTTTAGGCGTCATTTTTATCTTCATACATTAGTATTTGGAACAAATATTCCCTTTATTCTTAAGGTATTTAGATGAATGGTTGTTGTATGGTCCTTTCTTTTTGGATTATCTTTTCCTTGCATTATATTTTAGAATAAATAGCAATTACATTTTATTGTTTTGTTCTGTCCAATTGATCCTCCTACCGTATATGATTGTCTTAATCGGAACCTCTACATCGGTGGTTTCGCATGAGCATAGGGCATTGTGGCATCTTATCTGGTTGCATACAAATTTATCACAATATAGGGTGGTCTCTCCCGCTCCTCCCCTCCCCGCGACTCCTCACGCCGACTCCTCCTCCTGCGGGATCTTTAACACCGTCTCCGGATGTGTCATCCCCCTCGGTAACCGCATCTGACCCCCACCCCTTCCTACGCATGCTGGATCTCGCCGTCGCCGAGGGAGCGGGCGGGGAAGCGGAGGCGGATGATCCCCAAGGAGACAGCAAAGCTCTGGCCGCGGACCATCTCGCAGAGATCACGGAGTCGTTCGTGCCACAGGGGAGCGGTGGATCCGTCTCGACGGTTGCGCCCATCGCCGCCTCCAACCTGGACCCCAACGCCAAAGAGTTCCTTCATAGTTCCAAGATTCGAGCGAAGCTTCTGGGCGACCCGACGTATCTGCAGCCGCTGATGTCCCCGCGGTCGTCGGAGCATGTGGCCGAACTGCTCGAGGCGGGTGATGAGGAGGTGCGCGGGATCATGCTCTCCGGAGTCACGCCCAATGCCGCTTGTTCATGAAGACCGAGGAGGTGGCCAAGGAGTTTGTCGCGCTGGTGAGCCGTCCCGAGCTACAGCTCGGCGCCTCGAGAACATCCTTAATGTCGTCTTAAGAGAGTAGCAGCAGTTCGACGACCAGTACTGGTACGTTGCTAATTCGATGCCCCCAGTCCAGTCCCTCGGCTTGATCAAGAAATATGTTCATTGATTCAAGGTGCTGTTGTGATTCTGTCTTGCAACCATACTGAAGAAAAGTAGAGTGCTCTGTCGTTGTAATTAACCTTTTCTTGCCTGCATCTGCATGGTGCAGGGTGACATCGCTATTATATAACGTGTTATACAATTTTTTTCCATCCCCTACAGATGTGTTTCCATCACAAAACTATTTTTCTCTAACCAAACATAAGTTGTTTCCATGCATTTTTCGTTCATACACCATCTTCATATGATACACATTTGTTTCATTCAAGTTAGTGATGATACAATGCTTTCTATGTTCATATTATATGTTCCCTATAAACTATATATGGAAGTCAAACTATGGACACATAAGAAGTACATGTAGTATCATTTTAGAAGCTGCAGAACTAAGAAGCACAAATAGATTAGTATGGCAACAGATATATACTTTAGTAGAAGGATGCAAAATTTAGATCATGTTGAGACTAGTATTACCACCAACATTAGGAATCAGGTTATTGTGATTTGCATAATAATTAACCAAAATTCATAGATCACATGATCCATTGCACACTGGATATAACATAGATATATACGTTCAAAAAAATCATGGGAGAAAGCATTGCATCCAAAGTAACATATTAAAAGTGAATCAAAGATGAGATGAATCAAACCCTATAGACATGTTGTTGTTTGATGCTCTTGTAGTTAGGATTCTACTCCTGGAAGTGATGCTTGTAGAAAATGTATTAGCTTAATATGGAGAAAGGTTGTGCATTAATTAGTCTTTTCTTCTTGTTCTTCTTCTAATTTCTTAATTACTTCAATTTTTGCAGATTTGATTCATTTCATGGAAGCTGGCATTGATGGACTGCTAGTGTTTAGTTTTTTTCATTTGTATTGACGAACAATGTCAAACTTATGTATGTATATATAGATGAACTATGTGAAACTATGTATTGTGCTAGCCTATGTGTTTGCTAGCTTGTTAAATATTTCATGATGATGTTGGAAATATATATGATGTGAAATATATGTGTTGAAGATGTATGAAATATATGATGTGAAATATATATGTATGTATGTATATTTGTGGTATGAAAATGTAGGGAAATAAAAGAAAACAGACAAAAAAGAAGCAATACAGGCTCTTTGCCATCTGCCAGTTGATGGCAAAGCCCTTTGCCATCAGCCAACAGACGGCAAAGGGCTGCCCCCGGCAAATGGCAAAGGCCCCCCGGCAGACGGCAAAGGGCTGCCACCCGGCAAACGACAAAGGGCCGACCCCCGGCAGACGGCAAAGGCTCCGTTAGCTATCTAACGGAGTTGCCCCTGGTGGTTGTCGTCTAGCTTCCTTTGCCGTCTGCTAACTATGGCAGGCAGATGGCAAAACCCTTTGCCGTCCACTTCCTACCGGTAGACGGCAAAGAAGGCTCTTTACCGACGAAAGCTATCGTAGAAATTTTGTCGTCCGCCGGCAGACGGAAAAGGTCTTTGCCGTCCGTGGAGTGGCCCTTTGCCGTCCGCTATGGCAGACGACGAAGAACCTGATTCCTGTAGTGGGGGGGTTAACATCTAGCAACGTCGCGAATGTGGGTTCCCATCCATCATTCTACCCAACCATCCCAAAGGCTGGGCCGAGTCATGGTTTTATAGTCATCTCCTCTCGGTGAAAACCCACTTCCGGGTTACAGAGAAGATCGCTTTCCCATGGATTTCAAGCTGCCCGAGAAACTTGCCGAAGAGGAAGAATCAACCTTCATCCCCGTCTTCTCCCAGCTAAGGTCTTTGACCAATAATGGGCTTACCGGGGTTGACCTAGTATGTTGTTGGGTGAAGTGGAGGATTGTTCCTTTGAGTCACCGGGATGGCCTGATGTGCGGGTATGATGGCAGCGAGACTCACCGAAGAAGACATTGTCGAAATGATCAGGAAGTTAACCAGCGAGCCCTTAGAGAAGTGCGCCAAGATTGGGCTCAAGCCTTTCTACCTCTCCAACCCGGCTCCAGCGGTAACAATCTAAGTCGCCTCCTTTCATTTTTTTCAATACGTCTTCCAATGTTCCTGATCTGAACTGTTATTCTATCAATCAGAAAGGATCAGCATATTGGTCTTGAAGGCCAAAGGTGACTGTCCAGAGAACAACCAAGCCGCCTCCCTAGAAGAATAATAAGAACAAAGGCAAATCCGCCGCCAAGGAGTCATCTGTCGTGGGTGATTCTCAAGCCGGCAAAGAACAATCAGAGGTAAAAATTTACCATTTTGCTTGTTGTCACTATCTTCCGACTTATGCTTATCCCCATTACCTTTGCTCATAGGGGGATGACTATAAGAGCCAAGATGACGTTGTCGAGGTAATTCTATTTCTTCCAACTCAACTTCTTCTTCTCCTAGGCCGGCCAGGCGGATTTGTGGAAAAGTTCCCATGTCTCACCCAAAAGCTCATTTGGACCATGCTTTCCTTTTGAAGAAGGCGACGTATACCCCCAAACATCAGACCCAAAGCCATTCTAGCGACTTAGTTTCCGGGTTACCCAAAAAGAAAACTGGTCGGAAACGACAAAGTGAGGTATACTCCTGTTAACACCCTTCCCTTCTTGTGAAAAATGTTATACGCAATTCATTTACTCCTTGTACTTTTGTCCTTCGGGTCTCTCCTCCTTCATCCGGTGACTCAGTAATGTCGTCTCTTCCCGCAATGATTCGTGTACAGGGGTAAGTTCTTTTATTAACCTTTTTTCCTTCCCAATAATGATACCTGTTCTTACTTGGATGTCTTTTCATCTTAGAGCACAAGCAAAGAAGAGAAAAACTGGCGACTTGTCTTCTGCTCCTAAAACAACTGAGGTGTTTGGTATGAGCACCTTTGTCCCTGAATTTGACGAAGACCCAGCGACGGCTCATGATGACCTTGTGGATGACATTCCTGACGTCCGGACTGATCCTCCAAGCCCTCTGAAGGAGGCCACTGAAAATGTTAACCCGCCAAGCTCTTCCAAGGTTGCTGAAGACCCAGATACCGTAATTGTTACTTGTACTGGCTACTCCAAGCCTGCAACAGCGGTGTTATCAAAACATGCATCCAAAGAGACCCATTCTTCTGTAGAGCAAGACATCACCAAGCTGGAGCTTCCCCATTATGAGAAGCTTGAATTTGAGCAACTCTGCTCCGGCTTCGTAAGTCGCCTGGAAACAAGCTATGAAATGGGGAAGAGCTTGGTTAACATGATGCAAATCAAACATGAGGTACGTCCTTTGTTATTTGTACTTCCACCAATTAGCCTTCCAGAAGACTAGTTTTCTTTGATGAATTGTGTTTGTTGCAATATCTGGGAGACCCGTATCTGTCCGTATCCCCCAAGGGCCGGGTCATCTTTTGAAAGACGAGTCGGGTCTTGATTTAGATAAAAAGTTCAACCTGTAGCCCCCAAGGGCCGGGTCATCTTTTGAAAGATGAGCCGGGTCTTGAATTAGATAAAAACTTCAACCTATAGCCCCCAAGGGCTGGGTCATCTTTGGAAGATGAGTCGGGTCTTGAATTGGATAAAAATTCACCTTGTAGCCCCAAAGGGTTGGGTCATCTTTTGAAAGATGAGCCGGGTCTTGAATTAGATAAAAACTTCAACCTGTAGCCCCCAAGGGACGGGTCATCTTTTGAAAGATGAGCCAGGTCTTGAATTTGATAAAAACTTCAACCTGTAGCCCCCAAGGGCCGGGTCATCTTTTGAAAGATGAGTCGGGTCTTGAATTAGATAAAAACTTCAACCTATAGCCCCCAAAGGCTGGGTCATCTTTTGAAAGATGAGTCGGGTCTTGAATTAGATAAAAACTTCAACTTGTAGCCCCCAAGGGCCGGGTCATCTTTTGAAAGATGAGTCGGGTCTTGAATTAGATAAAAACTTCAACTTGTAGCCCCAAGGGCCGGGTCTTCTTTGAAAGATGAGTCGGGTCTTGAATTAGATAAAAACATCAACCTGTAGCCCCCAAGGGCCGGGTCATCTTTTGGAAGATGAGCCGGGTCTTGAATTAGATAAAAACTTCAACCTGTAACCCCCAAGGGTCGGATCATCTTTTGAAAGATGAGTCGGGTCTTGAATTTTGTATGACTTCGAAAAGAATCATACATTAGCCCCCAAGTGTCACAGATGTTGCTTGCAACAGTTCTGAAACTTGCCTTCCCAAAATTTGTTTGCAGGAATCCTTGACCCGCTTCGAGTCATCCTTAGCTGATTTGAAGATAAACTTAGCCGAACAGCAGAATGCTTGGACCGAATCTGAAGAGAAATATCGATTGGCCCTTGCTGATATGGAGAAAATGAAGGCTGATCACCAAAAAATTTGAGAAGAAAGCCCATGCTGATCAAGCCGCCATCATGAAGCGGGCGGAACAAGCTGAGGAGAAGCTAGAAGCCGCTCTGCAAGAGCTCTCCAGGTTAAAAAAAGCACATCTCCAACATGACCCAAGCCATCTTTGGTAAGAATCAATTCCCTTCATCTGAAAAGAAGTTTTAATACAGTTTGCAAATACTGACTGTCACATGTTATGTTTTGTAGGTCCGCAAGCCGCCAATCTCCAAAACGACTGCATCCTGAAACTGAAGGTGATTTACACCTTTACAGAGCAGTTGTATACAGGAGGCATGATGACGATGAAAGCAGCGATGAGCAACAACGAGCCAATAAAATCCATCAAGCATATGTTGGGTTGCCCGTCAACACTGCCACCTCAGGTAGAAGAACTAAAGAGATCTGCCGCCCGCAAGGGAGCACTGACTACCCTAAGTCGATGCCTGGCCTATGCTCTCGAACTTAAGCCAGAGGAGGTAGCTGCTGGTTATCCGGAATTGAAACATGATGAGTCGGAGTTCACTGAACAAGATTACCACCGGGTTGTGAAAGAGTCTCTCTCCGCGGCGACTCAGCTAGCGGCCAGCTTGGATTTGCACAAATACCACGCTGCGTATGACAACAATAATAAAAAGGTGACTCCTCCTTTGTTCGAAGTTACCAGCCTGACTCCCCGCTGGCATAAGAACCCCCTCGACTTTGAAGCTGATCTATCTGTCTTCCTGAGCGATGAAGATGAATTTGTCACCTTGTCCAAGTGCAATTGGAAACTAGGCGACTTACAAATTGAAGATGGAGAGAGCTCAAGGCAGGGTGACCCGGAGGTGGCTTGAGTTTACTCAGCATGTAATCAGTTCTTCAAAAACAATTTGATCTTTTTTCTGACCGGGAGTTGACGCCCGGTATGTCCTAGTGAGCCATGTAATAGTCTTTAGGTTTCAGGGAAACAATCTTCCAGCCATGCCTTCTGCTTGACAGTTCTGAATTGTTATCCTTTTTGCGAATCATGAATTGCGTTTTCCAATCCTTATGCTTGATAGTTAGGAAGTGTCATGGTTTGACAAAAAAAATTCTTCAACCTGTTTACCAGGGAAAACATCATAAGGTGACTCAATCAGTCGCGTCAAGAGATAAACCAGCCCAGTGGGTCATGGTGAGTTATAAACAAGGAGCCGGCTCAGTGAGTCGCGGCAAGTTATGAACAAGGAGCCGGCTCAGTGAGTCGCGGCGAGTCATAAAAAGTTTTATGAAACCTTGCGGCAGTGCCGCGAAGATAGTCATAAAAATTTGTCAGCTCGATGAGCTATGGCAGGATAGGACGAGTTTGCAAAACTCTAGTGCTACCCCAAGAAGGCTTTTGCAATAGCCCAAGTTATTTAGACCGACTGATGAGGCGCGAGTCAAGCTTCAGTGAAGTAGGTTCAGTGAACCAATGGTTTCTCTATTTTTCATGTGTGGCTCTGGCTGGTACCTTTCATGTTTTAACCAAGGCGAGTTCAGGGTCCAAAAAGCGAATTGACTCGCCAAGAGTACATGGGTCCATAGGGCGACTCGTCCAACACATAGTCCAGTATAACCATTTGTAATGCGGTAATTTTTCGCTAGCCAAGAGGGTATTCAGGCTGAACTCAGTGAGTGGAAGCCCCCAAGTGACCTATGATTAGGGAAAAGTCGGACATAGGATTGCAGAAGCGTTTACGCTCTTACTGCAAAACGACTTGGGAACTAGTAGCCCCCAAATAAGCCAACTTAATTCTCAAAATCATATAAGGCGCCCATGTTTGAACCGTACAACATGGAAACTTTGGTCCTCTTTGGCTTACCAGTACCCAGTTTTGAAATAAGTGTGGCATGGCGACTTATGCTCTTTGGTACTGATAGCGTCCATGCTTGGAAAACTTATGGAACAATAAAGACTCATGCTTTCAAGAAGCTGAAACGGCAAAGGACCCCGAAGTTCATGGGCGCCGGCTTTATTGCTTTATTAATAAAAGATTACAAATTTTTAGATTGCAGAAAAGAAAGGAGCTCATGGCTCTAGGTGTAGTAAGGACGCAAGTGGGCGATATTCCAAGGGCGAGTTGTCTCAACCTCTGTCGTTGGCCTATCAGGGCGAAGATCCACCAAGTAGTATGAACCGTTCCGAAGATTCTTGCTGATGACAAATGGTCCTTCCCATGGGGGTGATAACTTATGCATACCAGTGTGGTCTTTAATCAACCGAGGCACTAACTCGCCCTCTTGAAAAAACCAGCTCTAGACACGGTGGTTGTGATAGCATCGCAAGTCCCGTTGATAGATCGCCGACCGCGATGCAGCCAAGTCTCGCTCTTCCTCCAAAGCGTCCAACGAATATTGATGTGCCAACTCGTTGTCCTGTTCCACATAAGCGGCGACTCATGGTGAATCATGCCTGCTGTCACTTGGCAATATTGGCTCTGCCCCGTAGACCAGGAAAAAGGGAGTAAAACCCGTACAGCAATTTGGGGTGGTCCTGATACTCCATAAAACTAAGGGCAATTCTTCGACCCAACATCCTGGGGTACGCTCCAGAGGTACCATAAGTCGGGGCTTGATTCCTCGTAATATTTCTTGATTCGCCCTTTCTGCATGTCCATTAGACTATGGGTGTGCGACTGCAGAAACGTCAAGCCGGATATGCTCTCTTCGGCAAAACTCTTGCATTGCGCCCTTTGATAGATTAGTACCATTATCAGTAATGATACTACGAGGGTATCCGAAACAGAATATCACTTTTTCAAGAATTTGACAGCCGTGTCTGCATCACACCTACTAACTGGTTCTGCTTTGACCCACTTAGTAAACTTGTCAACCGCCACCAATAGGTGATTCTTTTTGTTGGACGACATTTTGAAAGGACCAACAATGTCCAGCCCCCAGACCGCAAACGGCCAAGTAATTGGAATCATCCGTAATTCCTGAGCCGGCACGTGCATCTGACGTCCAAATGTTTTGCAACCATCACATCGACGAACTATATCTTCAGCATCTGCATGAGCCATCAGCCAATAAAACCCATGCCTAAAAGCTTTGGAAACCAGGGAGCATGACCCGGTATGATGACCATAGTCGCCTGCATGAATTTCATTGAGAATCATACATCCTTCCTCGGAAGAGACACACCTTTGAAATACTCCTGAAGTGCTTTGCTTATGCAACTCGCCGTTACGTATGACCATGGATCTGCATCAACGGACGATTTGGCGAGCCAACAACTCATCAGTGGGTAACTCACCTCGTGTGAGATACGCCATGTAGGGCATCGCCCAATCCAGGGTAGCACGAAGTGCCGCCACAAGTTGAGACTCAGGGTCTGGCACCGCCAAATCTTCCTCTGAAGGCAGCCTCACCGATGGGTTATGTAACACATCCAAAAAGACACTGGGAGGAACAGTCTTACGTTGTGAACCGAGGCGTGAAAGGGTATCTGCCGCTTCATTAAGTCGTCGATCAATGTGATCCACCTGATAACCATGAAAATGACCAGCCACGTCCGACACAGCTCGCCTGTAAGCCGCCATCAAGGGATCTATGGAATCCCAAGTGCCAGAAACCTATTGTGCCACTAGATCTGAGTCGCCCAAACATCTGACTCGAGTGAGGTTCATCTCTTTGGCGAGTCGCAACCCATGGAGCAGAGCTTCATATTCTGCTACATTGTTTGTACATGGAAACATGAGTCGGAGGATATAGCAGAATTTTTCACCCTGAGGCGAAGTTAACACCACGTTAGCCCCCGAGCCTTCCAACTGCCTAGACCCGTCAAAATGGATGGTCCAGTATGTGTGATCGGGCCTGTCTTCTGGAATCTGCAACTCGGTCTAGTCGTTGATGAAATCCACTAGTGCTTGAGACTTAATGGTCATACGAGGGGCATATCACACGTGATGAGGTCCTAACTCGATGGACCACTTAACAATCCGTCCAGTCGCTTCTCGATTTTGTCTAATATCACCAAGGGGGCAGAACTGACCACCATGATGGGATGCTCTTGGAAGTAGTGTTTCAGCTTCCGTCTTGCCATAAACACCCCAAAGGCCAGCTTCTGCCAATGCGGGTAGAGTTGTTTGGATTGGGTCAGGACTTCGCTGATAAAATATACTGGTCGCTGAACCGGATATTCCTTTCCTTCTTCTTTCCACTCGACGACCACTGCCACGCTCACTGCCTTAGAATTAGCCGCAATATACAAGAGCATAGGCTCCTTGTCTGTCGGAGCAGCCAATACTAGCGGCTTAGCTAGTTGTTGCTTCAGGGCTTCAAAGGCTTCATTGGCTTCATCCGTCCAAACAAAACGATCAGTTTTTTTGAGTAACTGATAAAGAGGGATGGCTTTCTCCCCAAGGCGACTTATAAAGCAACTTAGAGCCGCGATACGACCCGCCATGCGCTGAACTTGATTGATATTGGCCGACTTGCCTAGCGAAGTGATCGCTTCAATTTTATCTGGGTTAGCTTCAACGCTGCGCTCTGACACCAGAAAACCCAATAACTTTCCTGCTGGAAGATCAAACACACACTTGGTAGGGTTAAGCCTCATCTGGTATATGCGCAAATTGTCAAAAGTCTCCTTGAGATCCTCCAAGAGAGACTCCTTCTTCTAAGACCTGACCACGATGTCGTCAACAAAGGCGTGGACATTACGTCCGATCTGGTTATGCAAGCAATTCTGGATGCAACGGTGATAAGTCGCCCCCACACTCTTGAACCCGAACGGCATAGACACGCAACAGAAGGCTCCGAAAGGGTTATGAAGGATGTTTTCTCCTGGTCTTCCACAACCATCTTGATCTGGTGGTATCCTGAGTAAGCATCCAAAAAACACAAACGCTCGCAGCCCGCCGTCGAGTCAATGATTTGATCAATGCGGGGAAGGGCGAAAGGATCATTTGGACAGGATCTATTGAGGTCGTTGTAGTCGATGCACATGCGGAAAGTGTCGTTCTTTTTTAGCACCAGGAGCGGGTTAGCCAACCATTCAGGATGAAAAACCTCGATGATGAATCCGGCGGCCAAAAGCCGAGCGACTTCCTCTCCAATTGTCGTACGCCATTCTTTGTTAAACCTGCGAAGATATTGCCGAACCGGCTTTATTTTGGGGTCAGTATTAAGATGGTGCTCACCAAATTCTCTCGACACACCCGACATGTCTGAAGGTTTCCATGCGAAGATGTCCCAATTCTCATGGATGAATTCGATGAGAGCGCTTTCCTATTTGGGATCCAGACCCATCCCAATGGTGAACTGCTTGGTTGAGTCGCTAGGCGTGAAGTCTATCACCTTCGTGTCATCTGTTGGTTTGAACTAGAGAGGCGGCTCTGAGTCAATCGTTGGTCTCTTGAGCAGTGTCATATCCGCCGGGTCAACATTGGCTTGGTGAAACTTGAGCTACTCGCCCGCGCAAGCCGTCTCGGCATAAGATGTGTCTCCTTCCTCACATTCTTGGGCTATTTTTCAGTCTCCATTGATCATGATAGTCCCCCTAGGACCAGGCATTTTGAGCTTGAGATAAACATACCATGGGCGAGCCATGAATCGAGCGTAAGCCGGCCTTCCAAACAACGCGTGGTAAGGGCTCTTGATTTTGACCACCTCAAACATGAGTGACTCGCTCCTGTAATTAGACTCTGTGCCAAAAGCCACGTTAAGTTTAATCCACCCAATTGGGTATGCTGACTTACCCGGAACAATATCGTGGAAAACTGTGGATGATGGCATCAAGTCTTTCTCTGAGAAGTTCATCCTTTGAAAGGTATCGAAGTATAAGATGTTTATGTTGCTGCCACCATCCATAAGGACTTTGGAAAGGGTGTATTCTCCGACTTGGGGAGCCATGACCAAAGCCAAGTCGCCGGGGTTATCAACTCGGGGCGGGTGATCCTCCCTACTACAGGTGATGGGCTGCTCGGACCAATGGAGGTACCCAGGGAGCACCGGCTCAGCCACGATGAAAGTTCTATGTTTCACCTTCTGGTCCCGTTTGCAAGTGCTGGTGGTGAACACATGATACTGTCCACTGTTCAACTGCTTAGGGTTATTCTGAAATCCGCTATTGTCATCCTGCCGCTGGGGATCTCCTTGCGGGGTCGGTTGCTGAAACATGCCTTGTGGGTTATACCGCTGTAGGTTGTGAACTTGGTACTGTCCACTATTATGCTGTGACCCGCCCTACGGGCCCGGGTTGGAAACCCACCGAACGAGCTTTGGTGTGACCCGGGCGTGCCAAACTGTTCCTATCGCCCGCCTTGGTTACCTCCATGTCCTTTCTTGAGCGCCTCAGCTTGGAACTCCTGCATCACATAGCAATCCTCCCAAGAGTGGGCAGCCGGTCCTTCAGCAGTGGCGTGTTGTGGGCAGGAGTCCTTTAGCATCTCATGATAGTTGTGCGGCTTCTTCCCGCTATAGCCCCGTTTCTTCTGGCGTTGGTTCCCGTTGCTGGCATTCGTGTTGGGGACAAAGTCTGTGGGACCTTCTTGTTGTCTCCTCTTACCTTTCCCGGCGTGGTTGTGGTTACCCCGCCCCTGAAACTGGGAGTGACCTTCTGATGACTCGCCTCTCCTGGTGGTGCTAACCTTGTCATCAGCTTCCCCAGGATCCTTAGTGTCGTCTGACTCGGCATACCTGGTCAGGGTGTCCATCAACTCGCCCATGTCCTACACCTTACGCTTGAGTCGCCCAAGCTTCAGCACCAAAGGCTCGTAATGGCAATTTTTCTCCAAGATTAGCACCGCTTGAGCCACCGAGATGCCGCTCGACGAATGAATGACCTCTGCAACCCGCGGCGTCCAATGATGGGCTGACTCGTCCGGTCGTTGAACGCAATGTTGTAAGTCGACGATGGTCATCGGGCGTTTGCAAGTCCCTCGGAAATTCTTGATGAAACGTTCCTTCAACTCTGCCCAAGTGTTGATGGAGTTAGGCAGCAGGTTTTTCAACCTTGTGCGCGCCGTTCCTTCAAGCATCATGGTAAAATATTTGGCGCAGACCGCCTCGTTCACATCGAGCATATCCATTGCAAGCTCGTAACTCTTGATCCATGACCCTGGCTCGAGATCTGGTGTGTAATTGGGTACCTTCCTCGGTCCCTTGAAATCCTTTGGCATTCGCTCATTGCGCAGAGCGGGCATGAGACAGGGCACCCCAACGTGCCTGCCGCTTGTATCGAGCGATGCGGGAGGGGTCTGGGTATAAGCCGGATAGCCCTGACCCGCCGCGGCCGCCGTCTCCATCAGGCGGGCGGCTCGCGCTGCATCCATGATGTAGTGGGCTCGAGTATCGTGCATCCCGGGTGGGTTGGTTTGCGGTGGACGACGTTGCCCGCTGGTCACCACGGGTTGGTCCTCATGGCGACTCCTGGTGTGACTCGCCTGGGGTGTAGAGTGCAACCGGTCAAAGCTGTGTGAATATTGCGTGTGTTGGACCATCGCCGTTTTCAGCATCTCGATGGCGTCTCTCGCCTCCACTTTGGCCGGGGAGTTTCCGTAAATTGTGAGGGACTCCAAGTGGTGGGTTGCTGCCAGCACGTTATCCACGGGATTCGAGAAGTGGCCTCGTGGTGTCTGGAAGCGAGGTGTGTGGGCCTGTGTTGGTTGAGGTGGTGGCGGGTTAGGCAGCGGTTGAACCGGACCCTCACCTGGAGCATCCTGCAAAGGCCGATCAGGTCCCATCCCAGGAGTGGGTGGGGTGTCGAAGAGGCGGGTCTGATGTAGATCGGTCGGGCGGCGACCATGATGCCTCCTCTGGTGAATAGCATCGGACGCGCGCTGTTGTCTCTCGAGCCGCCAGCCTTCGGTGTTTAGCCGTTCTATCTCCGCGGTGATCCGAGCCTACTGTGCCACCATCATGGCGGCTTCAGCTTCCACGTCCCGCTGAGTCTTGGCAATCTCCTCCCGCAGCTTCGCCAGTTCGGCATTGATCGTTTCCTGATTCTACGCTTTCACAACAATTGCCATGAGTTTGGTGATTTCCGCCGCCAAGTCCGCCATGGCTTGAGCCGGAGTTTTTGATGACCCGCCGGTCTCATTGTTGCCGGTCGGGTTTGGCTGAGGTTGTGCCGCCCCCGCCATGTAGATGGTGACTTGTTGACGGGGTCCTGCAAAGTCCTCGGAGTTTGCCACCAGTGGCAACCCCCCGAGTTGTCCTTCATAGAGAGGGTGGATTGAATCCGTGTCGCCCATGGATGAGTCATCGTCAGAGTTGACGGGGGTGACCTCCTGAACCACCGGCTCGTCTCGCAAGCTGGTTCCCTGCGTAAAGCCGACGAAGACATTGCGTCCCCTATCCTGACGCGTAACGGGGCGGGTTTACCGGGCCGGCTAGACGGTGTTGGTGAAGATGTCGGCTCACGTACGGGTGCCCCGATTTTGCCGATGAAGACGTGGATCTTGCCAAAGGGGACCCTCTAACCCGATTCGACCAAATCAGCTTCAGGCCCCCACTGCGAGTTGTCGATGTAGTATTTTCTGTGGCGGCTTTTCGTCTTGATGCCGACTGCATAGCTTCCTGACCGTGGAAGGGCTCCCTATGAGAACTCAACTCCATCGTGCGCTAGCCCCACGGTGGGCGCCAACTGTCCTGGTTTTGTCACGGTAGATGTCCTCGTGAAAGGACTTAGTGAAGGAGCCATCGCACCTTGATTGCGACTCAAAGGGGGTGAGTGAAAGCGAGACTCAGATTTACCCAGGTTCGGCCCCTCGTGTGGAGGTAAAAGCCTATGTCCTGCTTTGTGTAGATTGATGATGGATTCGATTACAAGGAGGGCGTAACTCGCCTGACCTAGCTCTCGATGATTTCTAACCTACCCTATCTGCCCCAGAGACTCGCCTTTATATACAGGTCGAGGCCCTAGGGTTTACAAGAGTCCTAACCACGCTATAGATCGTGGCCTTCCATATCTCTAAGTCGCCGTGTTTCCAAGACTGGAAACCTCCTTGGCGGGTTATCTTCTGCATCAATTCTGAACCGCCATCCGGCTCATGGGCACCTCGGCTAAGGCTTGTATTAACAAAGTATGAGTCGCCCCTTTAGTGACCCGGCACAGTTAGGGCGGGTTACACCGCAGGTAATATCCCCAACACATTCCCAAGTCCTCTCTCCTCCCCTGGCCGTCGCCACGGTCATGCCGGCGCACGAACTTTCGGTGAATCGTGCCCTTCTATATAACGCCACCCCGAGCCTCCCTCCCTTCGACCTCATGCTACACCTAATTGCACCCCTGAACCAAACATTCATCGCCAGGAGCCCCAAAGCTCGAGATCGAGCTCCGGATCCGCCACATCAGGATTCCAGCAATCCCCGGGTACAAGGCCGCTCCGGCTCCCATTTCTTTTACAAAGGAATCACAACATCTTCATGATGCTTTCCCCTCTCTCTCCCTTGTTTGTTTGCTGCATGATTTGACCCTGACGACCACCGTCCCGAAGCATCTCAGCCGTAGGACCTTGTCGCCGGCAACTCCCTGCACCCAGGCTCATCTCTCCACTGCTAGTCAAACGGCGGCTCGTCCCTGGAACCATTTCCACCCCTAGATGCACTCGACGTGCCCTCTGTCATCACCAGTGAGTTCACTGCCCTCTTTGTACCAAGGTTGAAGATGACAGGTGGGTGAACCGATCATCCTCACATCTCCCTCGCCTCCTTGCGCTACCACTGGCGGCTCGGCCTCGCATGTCGGGTTTAAACTCCGGCGGGTGCACGCGCTTGGTGTGCCTGGGCTAGCTCGCTGGCTTGGCCGATTCATCCAGCAGCCTCTCGTCAAGGAACTGTGGCCCTTTTCTTTTTTCCTTTTAATTCTTCTTTTTTTAATCCATAGGATTGAATAATTATGAAAATTCAAATATTTCTCCACCAAAAATCTTGTAATATTATGTAGTATTTTAGGGTGCCACTTGTGCAATTTTTACTAAAGGTTGCATGCACTGTATTATTTCAATAATTTGTGTTAGACATTTTAACATTCTGTTAAAATAACTTCTGCAACTTTTTGCGGCCCAAATAGAAAACCCAATATTTTTTACACAACCTATACTCACCCTAGTATGGTGTGACATTTTTCTGAGTATGATAGTTTCCTTGTTTTTGGTTGAGTGCTTATATTTGCCCGTTTATATTGAGGCGATAGATTGCGTTGTTGATGAGGGGTTTGAACCAGAAGACCTTGAAGACCCCAGAGACATATTTTAGCAAGGCAAGCATCCCTTTGACCATGTGTGGGAAACTACCTATATGCATGTTAATTAGCACTTTGTTCCGATGCATTAAATCATGTTGAATCGGTGACCACCTTGGTAGGTTGTTTCCGATAACTCCTCATTGATACTTGCACTTGAGCATGACCCTACCTTCCTATGAGTGTTGTGTGGGTGGGAAGTAGTTGTTGGGGAACGTCGCATGGATAACAAAAAAATTCCTACGCGCACATATAATCTATCCAAGGTGATTTCCATCTACGAGAGGAGAGATTGGATCCACATACACTTCTATATTGCTAAGAGGAAGAATATATAATGCGATTGATGTAGTGGAACAACTACGTGATTCAAATCACAGCCCGTCCTGCGATCTCACCACGATCCGTCCCGCGATCCCATCACAATCCATCCCAATCAAGTGCCGAACGGACAACACCTCCGCGTTCAGCACACGTACAGCTCGATGACGATATCATCCTTCTTGATCCAGCAAGAGAGGTGGAGAGGTAGGTGAGTTCTCTAGCACGACGGCGTGTTGGTGGTAGTGGTGAACTAATCCAGCAGGGCTTCGCCAAGCTCTGTGGAACTAATCTAGATGAAGAAGACGATTTGTGGAGGAGAGGGCAGCACGTGGCTTTTTATGGTGTGTCCTAGCATCCAAACCTCCACTATATACAGGAGGAAGAGGAGGGAGGGCTGCCTTGCCTCCTCCTCCAAGGAGAGGTTCGACCGTGCCAACAAGGGAGGAGACTCCTCCTCCAATTCGGTTTGGTGGAGGACTCCCTTCCTAGTTGGTTTCCTCCTTCTTTTCCTTTTTTTTCTTTTCCTTTTTGCTACTTGGCCGAAATAGGCCCTCTTACGCTAGCCGCACCAGCCCTCTAAGGGCTGGTGCACCACCTTTAGCCCTATTAGGTTCTCTCCCGGGTGGCTGGCCCCTCCCGGTAAACCCCAAAACCCATTCGTCACTCCCGGTACTTTATCGGTAATGCCAAAAAACTTTCCAGAAGCCAAATGCAACTTTCCTATATATCAATCTTTACTTCCGCCACATTCTGGAGGTCCTCGTGAATTCCGGTATCTCATCCGAGACTCCAAACAACTTTCAGTCGCCGACATACATAACTCAATAATACCAAAATGTCACCCAACCTTAAGTGTGCAGACCCTGTGGGTTCGAGAACTATGTAGACATGACCTGAGACACTCTCCGGTCAATAACCAATAGAGGGACCTGGATACCCATATTGCCTCCTAGGTATTCTATGAAGATCTTTATCGGTTGAACCTCTATGTCAAGGATTCAGTTAATCATGTATGTTGTTCCCTTTGTCCTTCGGTATGTTACTTGCCCAAGATTCGATCGTCGGTATCTCCATACCTATTTCAATCTCGTTACCGGCAAGTATATTTACTCATTCCGTAATAAAAGGTCTCGTGACTAACTCCTTAGTCACATTGCTTGCAAGACTCGTTGTGATGTTGTATTACTGAGTGGGCCCTGAGATACCTTTCCGTCACACGAAGTGACAAATCCCAGTCTTGATTCACGCCAACCCAACAAACACCTACGGACATACATGTAGAGCACCTTTATAGTTACCCAGTTACATTGTGGCATTTGATACACACAAGGTATTCCTCTGGTGTCCGGGAGTTGCATGAACTCATGGCCATAGGAATAGATACATTGACATGTAAAAAACAGTAGCAATAAACTGACATGATCATATGCTACGTTCATAGTTTGGATCTTGCCCATCACATCATTCTCCTAATGATGTGATCCTGTTATCAAACAACATCTCATGTCTATGGCTAGGAAACCTTGACCATCTTTGATCACCGAGATGGTCCTTCAGAGGCTTACTAGGGACAATGTGGTGTCTATGTATCCACACATGTATTTGAGTTTCCAATTAATACAATTCTAGCATGGATAATAAACGATTATCATGAACAAGGAAATATAATAATAACCAATTTATTATTGCCTCTAGGGCATATTTCCAACAGTGGTTAGGTTGCTGGTAGTGCTATGCATGGGATTGGGTACATGCATGGAGATGGTGAAAGGAGATGATTTCAAATGTTTTCCGAAATCCCCTTCGGGTGCCACTAATGCCCAAGGGTGATGTGTTGAGCTATGTAACCACTTGATGAGGGAATGGTATGCCGAGGCCAGTTGTGTGATTGGTTTTTCTCAAAACGGATTATATTTAACATTTTTCGACCGTCCCAACCTAACATGTACGACCATAATACCCCTTATGGGACAGGGCTTTGCTGATTACTATGGTCGATGCTAGTAGAGAGTCTACATTACTAGTGGCGGGAGTGACATGGTCACTCTTGAGACGGGGTCGTGCAAGGAAAAAGGGCGACCATGGGCTATTTTTACACATACCGGTCACACCGTTGCATGCCCTCGTGGTTGATACATGGGATGTACATCACGAGGGACTATCACCAATGAGTGGACTCTTTGCTAGTATCGTCATGGGAAAGGTGATGTTCGGGTACTTACCTCGGGTATGATAAATATCGCGAGCCATGTTCTGACACAATGGTTTCCCTAATGTTGTGGGTAAAGTGTGCAACCCTGTGCAGAGTGTAAAACTATTCGAATAGCCATGTCCACGGTCAAGGATAGTTGGGTGGTGCTCCTTAAACTATGTCCAGGAGTTTTCTCTTAAACCAAGTGTGTGTGTGGGAGGGGGGGTGGTGGCAGTACGAATGATGAGCTAAGTCAGATGACTTGGTATGATGGATGAACATGGGTTGTCTGAACCTCACTTGATATTGATATTCGTAACCTGTTCCCTTGGTTACCTTTTACCTTATGATGCGTGTCACACAAGAAGTTGATCATGTTACTGCACTATGGAAAAAAATCTGCTTTACACAATATAGCATACTAGTGTTATGTCATACTTCATTATTGCCTTGTTCAATATTGTGGGTTGCTTGCGATTACACTCGAAGTACTCATTGGCTTGGCACTAGTTATTTAATTGGCTAGGCATGGACGAACAGGAGTTTGGAGAAGAGTTTGTCGGTGGCGAACACGTGAACTAGGAGGCTTCCCAGTCAGAATGCTTGTAGGTTAAGGCAGAAGGCATGGGTTCACGCTTTGAAAAAAGTTATCCATTCTTAGTTGTGCTTGGTGTGTCGGCCTTCGAGGCCCTATCTATGTAATGACTTGGCCTTAATGGTCCTTATTTGTATTAGACGATGTGTATGGATGTAAGACTCTCGTGATTCCGCTTATGTGTGTTCAGTGAGCATTGATCTTTGGGATCACTGTACACGTGCATTCGGTGATCATGACTTACAAGTCGGGGTCCCCACAAAGCTAGTATGAGAGCCACGTTGACTGTTGGAAGCCTTTTCTAGCATGGATGTTAGATAGGGCAAAACCCCTTTCAAAATCTACACCTAGCCTTTACACTTATGAGTTCTACATTTCTTGCCTGTTCCACTCTATTTTCAAAGACCTTTACTAACACATCTTCTTAAACGTTATAGATGGTCGTCGTACAAGAAAACCTTCTACAATCTGGCTTTCCCCTACTCCTTGAGGACACCCTGGAGAAGTGTCGGATCCGCCGATCACCCGTTTTCCTCTACCACGAGAACTCGGTCAATGCAACCACAAAGGAGTACCATGTTCATGTGGTCGTGAAGGCAAATGACTCCCCGACTAGCTGGTTCTTTCAAGGACCGCAGATGGAGACTCTGGAATTAACAGTCGAGACATCAGCGTGGAAGGCGCTCATCCACCTTCATAACATCCTTCCTGAGATGGCCGACAAACCGGCTACTCATCAATTACCCTTCGTGTAGGATGATGTTGGTGGGAGTTGGACGTTAACCCCATCCCCATAAGAAGGAGCACCAGGGTGGCTCACCATCTCATCAAGGAATCCGTGAAGCTACACCAGGAACTTCACCACACCCGTGAGCTGCTCTGTCAAGCTAAGATGAAGTCAGGCAAGATCAAGAAGGATGGAGCCCCTGAGGGGCAACCTGTTGTCTCTTACAAAGGAGGAATACCCCCAACTAGATATACACCCACAAGGCATCATCGCATGAGTGCGGAGGAGTATCACGAGCTCTTCACCGCCCCACTGGTGAAGCGTCATCGGAATGGACCCCCCGTTCTGCAACTCGCTTGATAGGAGACGATACTTGTACACATGATGACCAGGAGGAAGACCTAGAGGAGCGTGAGTACGAGATCGAGCAGTCCACTACTTGAGTCCCACAACCCCTAAGGTAGGACAATTTATGAACCCCTCATGCCAAGTCGTGTCAGTGTAATAGTTCATTTGAAACCATGTGTGCCTGTTTTTTATTTTTCTATTTGTGTTTCGATGCAAGTCGCACTTTTGCCTTAGGCAACATGTAAGTGACTACATCGCTTATCATCTTAAGGTTATATGATGGGTCTTTTGGATGTTTATTTGACACACTTGCACTATACCGACCCCCCTTTTAGGCGCGTTCCCCTATTGTTGTTATTCCTTTCGTCTATCTAGTTGTTTGACTTGGCTGCTCCAAATAGGATGGTGACTGCTACTCGCACCAGTACTTTTGGCAACCCCAGCACACGCGAGTCTAGCCAGCAGCGAGAAGCTCGGTGGGTCTGCTCAAACTGGAGGTCACTAGGAGCAGACACAAGACGATATTCCCCTACCACCGCCTCCACCGGAGAACCTAACTATGGCTCAGCTTCTCCTAGATCTCCGAAAAGAATGCCAAGCCAACACTGTGTCTATCCATCAGATGGCCCACGTTCTCGTGAACAACCCGCAGCTCAGCTAGAACGACAATGGTCGTTCCACTCTGTTAGAGTTCATGAGGTCTTCGCCGCCGACCTTCACTGAGATAGCTGAACCTTTGGATGTTGATGACTAGATCCGCACCATCAAGGACCTCCTTGCATTGTTCAACTGCAATGAGGACCGCGAAAAGGTTCTCTATGCGTCTCACTGCCTCAGAGGTATTGCCAAAGCTTGGTTGGATGGATTCAAGGTCATGCAAGGTGAGCGTGTTATCACATGGGATGATTTCAAGCAAGGATTCCGTACTTGCCATATCCCTTCTAGGATTATGATCATCAAGAAGCGGGAGTTTCCAGCGCTGTAGCAAGGAAGTGGCTCAGTTAAGGAGTACCTATCAGGGCCGGTTTTCCTGGGATTTTAATTCCCATCAAAATGACCCATGTGCATAGCAGCCCCAAGAATATTGTTAGCTAGTACACAAATCCTTGATACAAACGTCCAATCAAATTACAGATTTGAAGTTCATGACCAAGATGGTCTATGGAGTACATCAAAATGATTTCTACTTGTTGATGGCGGAAGCGGTTCAGGGATCTACAACATCTATTGGACTCCATTCCCAACAGGAACAATTGACCTGGATAATTCCTATCTCACGCGGTTGCTGTCTTCGGTGCCTAGGTTCCGGGGCTACCACCGGGATGCACTTTTCCAAATATGCAATCTAGCCAAGACAATAGCCAGGGACAAGCGAGTGAGTACTTTGAATGTACTCGCAAACATCATGAAATTAGACATAAAATAGCTGGTGATAAATGTGCACTTGAAATCATTCAATGATGTTACCTTAGTCATAATCCAACTTCTTAAGTGCAAGCAGACATATGTTTTAACCATACTGAGAATTTAATAAGGAAACAATGAAAGAAAATTTTATTGGAACATCGAATGGTAGTCCTCCCGAATATTTCCAAGAACAGAAAAATAGTCCGACCGGATGTGTGGAGCGACGCCTTGAACGGATAAGATATAAAGCATGCCTTATTCGGGCGTCTCAGCGACACCAGATAAAGGGCTTATAAGAAATAATAAGATACATGCCATGGTCGGGCGTCTGAGCGACACCACATAAAGGGCTTAAATGAAATAATAACAATCATGCCACACTTAGGCGTTTGAGCGGAACTGCATAAAGTTCTTATTAGAAATAATACCAATGAATATTCAGGAGGTAGAACCGTCTCAGGGATATTCAACATTCATGTATCATAAAGGTTAGTCCATGATAAAATAATAATTATGATCATCCACCATATTTCACGATTTTCTCATGGTTAAGTTAACTTCCCCTGAAGACAGACACTTGACGCGTTAACTAGTCGTCCTTGACCGTGTACACGGCTACTCGAATTGTCTTAGAAAATTTTCAAATAAATAGTAGAAAATTTGTCTTAGAAAATTTTCAAATAAATATTAAAATAAACTAGATAATTTTATGAAGAGGTGAGAAAAAGAATCAACTCATTTGAAGTTTTATTTTAGAAATTAGAGCGAGTCAAAGTTTGGTCAATGTTTTGTTTTAAAATAAATGAGAAAAGGGAAAACGTTTCGGACGGAAATACGCAAGCGCGAGGAAAAAACGTACTTCACGGCATGCGCGGCCACTTATCCAGCACACGCGTGACTCGCGAGTCACTGACAGTGTGCCGCCTAGCCAATTGGTCAGGTTTGACCGGTCTCCTCCTTTCTCCTCCTGTGATAGAACCGGGACGGAGCTCGGCGACCAACACCAGCAAGGGGGGCTTCATGCGAGGTGGCGAGCACCCGAGGGAGCTCAGGGGGTCACGACGGTCCTGAGGAGGGGATGCGAGGCCGCCATAGTGGGCAGAGCCGTCGGCGGCGTGCTAACCCGAAAAGCTCCGACGGGACCAAAATTTGGGAATCTCTCTCTGGTGCTCTTGAGGCCGAATTTGGACCCGGGATGGATTCAAGGGAACTCCACGGGGCTTTGGGAGCGAGAGAGGGAGGGGATAGGGTCTGTTCAGGTCGAATTCGACCGAGACGGCCATTGCTACTGGACACGAAGAGGATGACCCTCTTGGTCTCAATTGGCTCAAACGGAGGGTTACTGCGGGGCAGTGGAGGGCTCATGTTGCGGCTGAGAGCTCAGGGCGCCCTATTTATAGCGCATTGGGGTCGGTTCCGCGGCAGCAATGGATACCTCTCATGACAGTTGCATGGGCGACATGGAGGTCGGCTGGCGGGGACCAGGCGCTAGCAGGCGAGCTCGTGGATGAGCTCGAGCTGTTCCAGTGGGCAGCTGGCGTGAGGCTGTGGCTTGAGAGGTGCTGCCATGGCAGGGACTTGCTGCGGCCGCTGGCGTACTGCCAAGGAGATTCTGACGGCGGTGCTACGAGGCACCATTGAGCGGCTGGAGCGTCTCTGCGGTGCTAAAGGGGTCGTGGCGTGTGCCTTCGAGCAACTAAGTGTCGGAGAGCGGGGTAGGTGGGACTCGGCAACTCGGATGCGTTGTCTGCAATAGACGCACTCTGGGCGCGCCCACTGCATGCCCGCCGGGTGCTCCGGGAAATGCCAAGGCACTCCCAGAGACTCTACTGCACGTGAGGTTTAGTAGGGGTGGGCTTCAAGGCAAGAAAAGGATAGATGATAAGCTTTCTTGGCCATTAGGGCAAGTTCATAATGCAAATATATACTCATGCTAATTCTGTCCACGCATAGAAGGTGCTCGACACGATTCCATGAGCATCAAGACAACCTTGATGGTCATCAAAATTCCCAGGTTGAGGTCTCTTTGGAAGCTAAGAATGATGGTATGGTTAGTTTTTGAAAATAAGAAACTTGTTAGAGCATTAATTTGAGAAAAATATTTTTCGGCAAAAACTTTAGTAGGTTAAAGCACGGGCTTAAACTATGTTACTAGATTTGATCTCTTTGACTTACGGTTTTGGTAGGGCCTACTGTCAGTAGTAAAAATCTCAAGGGAGTTGGGGCAAAATAAAACACAGCTGTAGTACAAACTGCAAAAATAATCCAGAACATAAAAGGGCTTGGGTGCTCAATATTTTCAAAATACCAAAGTGTATTTTTGCATAAAAGTGATCTACATACCTCCCATGACATCTCCCAATTTTTGTAGAATTTTTGAAAGAGTAAATCCACTGGTTGTAGTTCAAAACACCAACTAGACAAGAATTGAAAAGGGATTGTTTTGCTAATTTTTTCCAAAACACATAATTGGGTTTTTACATGAAAGTGATACACGGATATCACATGTCACCTACAATTTTTTGCAGAATTTTTTAAAAAGTTATCAAATGGTTGAAGTGCAAATGAGATCTATAAAGGAATAAAAAACCATTTTGAATAAATGAAACCTCGAAAAATATTTATAAAAAGTGTCCACTGTATTTGTCAAATGCAGGGAAATGTTTTGATGCAAGCACTCAGTTCTCACCATATTTTTCAAAAACTCCTACTTGGGCAAAGAAATTTAATAATTCATAAAAAAGAAGTGGGTCTGAATCAACAGAAAACATGGAAATAAAGATTTGTATAAACATGGACAAATTTTAATAAATAAAATCATGGTTAAATTTTCGGGGTGTTACAGTACATGCAGAAGTTCAACCTCTTATCGAGGTATGCACCTCATGACGTCAACACTGACGCAGCCAAGATAGAATGCTTCATGAAAAGGCTTCAACAATTACTGTAGTATTAATTTGTTATTTATGACTGCCGAACTTTCTTCGACTTGGTGAACAAGGCCCTCATGCTTGAAGATAAGTGTCGTGCTATCGAAGATACACGCAAGCGCAAGATGATCAACATCAGTGGTTCAAGCAACCAGAAGACTCGCCCCTCGCAATCAACCCCAGCGAAGCCAAATTATCAGCTCAGCAACCCAGGTCCCCTCCACCTTCTTCGAGCTACCAGCCTAAGCCGTATGCCAACCCCAAGTCGGCATACAACCCTCCCAACAACAACAATGGACGCAAGACAAACAACTTAAGGTAGGTCACTTGCTTTGGGTGCGGTCAGCCTCGACACATCTCGAGGCAGTGCCCCAAGAAGAAACCAGATGCACCATGTCCCAATGCGCCAAACTAGGAACAAGGTCGTGGATCGCCACCTAGGAACCAAGCCCCCCGCAACCCGCCCAACAATGGAAAAGGTCGTGTGAATCATGTCTCCGAAGAGGAAGCCCGAGAGGACCCGGATGTCATACTGGGTATGTTCCTTGTCAACTCAAACGCATCAACAATTCTGTTTGATTCTGGTGCTTCACATTCTTTTTTCACCCAAAAGTTTGCACTAGAAAGTGGCTTGAAGCCTACGCTCTTGAATGGTCACATGATGGTACAAACCACGGGTGTAGTATTGAGGACCAAGGTAGGGTGTAGAGGAGTTGGGATCAACATCAACGGGTTAGACTTCTTAGTAGATTGCATAGTCCTTAAGTCGCAAGGCTTGGAAGTGATCCTTGGCATGGATTGGTTAGCAAAGCACCAAGGATTGTTGGACTGTGGCAAGTGGTCCATTATGGTGACAATTAGCCAAGGAGTCGAGGTCATGTACGTTCCCAACACTACCTCCTATCGAGACCCTCAGCTTAATTGCCTATCGAGAGTTGGGATGGATCAAGTGCTAGTGGTATGTGAATACCGAGATGAATTTCCTGATGAACTGTTCGAAATGCCACCTGATCGGGACATCAAGTTCATTATTGAGCTAATGCTCGGAGCAGGACCCATCTATAAGAAGCCATGTAGAATGGGATCCAAAGAGTTGGCTACACTGAAGGAGCAACTGGGTGAGCAACTCACAAAAGGATTCATTCGTCCTAGCGCCTCTCCTTGGGGATCACCTATTATATTTGTGACAAATAAGGAGGAACAATTAGGCGTTGTGTTGATTACCGTTCTCTCAATGAAGAGACAATCAAGAACAAGTATCCACTCCCCAAGACTGAAGACATGTTCGATCAGGTGAATGGTGCCAAGGTGTTCTCCAAGATCGATCTCAGGTCTTGTGACGCCCTCGGTTTAATCGTACGCTAATCATACACGCAAATGCGTACGATCAAACCCAAGGACTCACGGGAAGATATCACAACACAACTCTAGACACAAATAAAATAACATCAGCTTCATATTACAAGCCAAGGGCCTCGAGGGCTAGAATACGGAAGCTCGATAAACACACGAGTCAGCGGAAGCAACAAATATCTGAGTACAGACATAAAACATGGGGTGCCTTAGAGAAGGCTAGCACAAAAGATAAAACGATCGAACGAGGCGAGGCCTCCTGCCTGGGAACCTCCTAACTACTCCTGAGATTCAGCGGCCTCCACGAAGATGACACCATCGGGGCGGCAGGCGTCGGCAGGAAACTCCACTCCTGGGCTCCATCATCTGGTCGCAGCAACGGATCAAGGGGACAAAGGGGGGGAGCAAAGCAGCGGTGAGTACTCATCCAAAGTACTCGCAAGACTTACATAAGAACTATGCTAAATATGCACCAGTATCAAAGGGGGGGTGTTATATGTGGACTGACTGCAACAATGCGAGAATAGAGAGAGAAGGCCTAGTCCTATCGAAGACTAGCATCTTCAGGGTCTTGAAGCAATAGACGAGAGTAGAACAGGGGTAACACATTAATAGTCAAATTGTTGCAGCAATATTAAAGTGAGGTCACGCCTAAAGATCCTCCCTCGACTCCCTGCGAGGAAGCAATCCTGAGGCAAACTAAATCCAGTTAAGTAACAATTGTAGTTGTAAAAGATCGGGGCACAACTCCAAGTCATCCTGTAACCGTGGACACGGCTATTCGGATAGTTAATTTTCATCCCTGCAGGGGTGCACCACATGTCCCGTCACGCTCGATAACACTCTGGCCGGACATACTTTTCTGGGTCCTGCCCGGCCTCGGAATATCGACACGTCGCAGCCCCACCTAAGACTAATCAGAGAGGTCAGCCCGCCGGTCTAAATCCTAAGCGCAAAGGGTTCATGGGCCCAGTTCCCCTCCGCGCTCCTGCACGATGCGAGGGCGGCCGACGTCAGTCCTAGCATCCCTTAATCACAAGCGCAATGCATCTCGGGACCACTCGGGCGCGCGCCACTACGATTGCTGACATCTGAAAAGCTTCGGCTGATACCGCGACGCCGAGTACCCATAATTCTTCCCGCGTAGCCGGTTAGTGCGAAAAGGTCTCCGACCAACCCAGATCAAATACCCAAATCCATTAACATTTTAATTAGGCCAACAACACAGTATCACGGGAATCCACCCGTCTTACAACTAATCACCAATGATCCCAGTAACATGGTCGAGTAACTGTGTGGTTGTAACATCGGGGGAAATCCGAGGTATCACCCTCGTTGGATTCCGAACGATGTACCCGTCAAGGTGGGCTTAGAGGAATCACCCTCGGGGGTCCCACACTTGAGGGGTTGCACGACAGAGGCGTCATCGGGAATGGTGAAAGAGGAATCACCCTCGATAACCACGACCGACTAGCTATACTACAGAGATATCATCAGGAGTACTTAGCGGGGTGTCACCCTTGGTACCCGATAGTATCTTTGTAGCGTCGTACAACTAAGGGGGGTGTATGTGCTGTGACAGGTCTGGCTTGTCGATCAGGGATCGAGATTTGAAAACAAGCGGGGCAACAGAACTACGGGGTCAGAGGGGATGACTGCTCCACCTATACTAAGCAGATTTGAAGTACAGGACTGAAAGTAGCATTTCATCAAAAATAGGCTATGCATCAGGTATAGGAGCTAACTACAACAGTAGCAAAATACTAATGCAAGCAGTAGGAAGAAAGACATAGGCGACATAGGAATGATCAAGGGGTTTGCTTGCCTTGCTGCTCTGCGGCAAAGGACTGATCGGCAGGGTCGTAGATGTACCCGACAGCAGCGTCAGTCTCTAGGACTACCGGTAAGAAGAGGGGGAAGAAACAATAAATAATAGCAACGGTGCAACACAAAGCATGACATGGCAAGATGCAGGCTAGACATGAGCTAACGCAGCAACATCCGTCATAGACGGGTCGGAAGAATATCTGACGATATTTTCCGGGTCTCGGGCTATTACCGGTCATACTGGAAACGATGGAAAAGTTCCATGTTTGCTATGCTAGGGACGCATGACAGACGAACGGGCCGTGTAACCGGGTTCGCCTCGTTCTGCTCATCAACTTTCATGTTGAAAATATTTTGATCTGACTTACGGATTATTTAATATTAATTTTTAAAGTTTTAATCAATAATTAGGAATTAAAAACAGATTTAAATAATTTAATAAGAAGCTATTATGACATCAGCATGATGCCATGCTGACATCAACAGTTGACTAGTCAACTGACCAACGGATCCCGAACGTCATAGGCACAAGTTTTAATTTAGATTAAATATTGATTAATCAGATTAATTTAATGGGGGACCCATGTGTCATACTCTAATTATTCTAATTATCCAATTAATTAATTAACTGATATATCTATTTATTTATTTAATAAAAACATTTTTTTATTTTTATATTTTAATTTCACTTTTCTTTAAAAAAAAGGTGTGGGACCTCCCTGTCATAGACAGCAGGGTGCGTTTGCCCCACCGGTAAGTGGCTTTAGGCCAAAACATATTTTTATTCACACATACATCACCATACAAATATCGTATTCCTCCACATACCTATATACGCAAATACATATATAAATACGGGCATCAAATACATACATACATACATACATACATACATACGGAATACATCATTTGTTTTTATTTTATTTTAACTCTCAACACTCCCATCTCTCTCTGTGTTAACAGAGTTACACAGAACTCTTTGCTCTAACTCAACATAGAAGAACACATCCTTCGAATTTTCCTACCGGTCACTACCATCGACGGATCGGAGTCCCGTTTGCCGGAATGGAACCGGGACGGTGAGGGGAACACGATGGTGGGAGGAGCCCGAGGAGGGGCCCACCAACGTTGATGAGACGGCCCGGTGAAGCCGGAGTTCACGGGAAGGGGCGGAGGAGACGGCGTGGAGGCGTTCCCGGAGGCGGTGATGACGGATCCGGTGAGGTGGGTCGACCAGCGTGACGAGGAGGAGCTCGGCCGACGGGGTGACCGGGGGGGGGGGGGGGGGCGGTCGGCGGGGCTCCTTGGGCTGGGGGCTCGATCTGGGATCTGTCGGGCTCGACCGGACTGGGAGGAGAGGGGGTGTCGGTGGGGTGGGGTAAGCCGGCGAGTGGAGGAAGGGGACGTGAGACCGCCGGTTCTGGGAGGCCAGTGGAGGGGCTCGCGGGGCGAGGTGGGGCGACGAGGAGGGCCAGGCCAAGGAGCAGCGGGGCTCTCACCAAGGGGAGCGAGACGAGAGGTGGGAGGGGTTCGCTGGAGGGGAGGGGGCGCGGAGAGATGGGTGCCTGGCTCGGTCTCCTGGGGGAGACCAACAAGGGGGAGGGGGTTCCTCGCGAGTGGGGGGGGGGGGTCTGGTGCGGGGGTTAGGGTGTCTTGGGGGGGGGGGGGGGCTGGGGCTCGTGCGCTCGGGGGGGGAGAGCAAGCGAGCAGGGAGGGCCCAAGCGGGAGGGGTAGGTGGCGATGGGAGGGGGTTAGGTGGCGAGGGGGCTCGTGGGGAGGGAGTCCCTGGCGGCGGGCACGGGGAGGGACTTGGCTCGCTAGGGTTTGGGTGGTTGTGGCCGGCTCGGCCACTTTGGCCCAGTCGGCCAAGGGGGCTCGGTTGATTTTTTTTAATTATTATTACTAATTCTGTTTATTATCTAATTTTATTTACTTTCTTTTATAATTTATTATATATACTTTTAATTCTTTCTTTTATTTATTTCTTTTCCATTTACTATATTTCTTTTATTTATTTTATTCAAAGCTCCACTTTTAAATATATTGGGATTACCAATAATTCAAAAATTGCCTAATTCAATTTTATACTTCGCTAGGTAATCTTTATAACTCCCGTGACATTATCATTTCAACAACCGAATTCTTTCCTCGTGTGACTTTATTTTAAAGCATCGAATTATGATTCGGTTTCAACCAACACGAGATCATTGATATAATCCACAATGACGTGGCATCATTAGCGCGGGATCACTGCCGCTTAATTACAATCATCACTGTAGCAAAAGTCGAGGATGTCACAATTCTCCCCTACTAACAAGAATTCTCGTCCCGAGAATTAAGGGGTAGAAGGAAAGAGTTCGGGGTATTCATCACGTAGATGATCCTCGCGTTCCCAAGTGGCTTCATCTTCAGAATGTTTTGACCACTGCACTTTAAGGAACTTGGTGACTTTGCCACAAGTCTTACGTTCAGCTTGGTCGAGAATGCGGACATGACGCTCTTTATAAGAGAGGTCTTGTTGCAGCTCAAGCATATCATGATCCACTGCTCGAATAGGATCCTTGAAGCAGCGGCGGAGCTGAGACACATGGAAGACATCGTGAACCTGAGAAAGGTTTGTCGGCAGTTCCGATTGATAAGCCACTCTTCCATGCCTTTCGAGAACAGTGAAAGGACCAATATAACGAGGAGCTAACTTGCCCTTGATTCCGAAATGGTGAGCACCTCTCATTGGTGTGACACGAAGATAAGCCTTTTCGCCAGGTTGATAGACCATATCTTGATGATGACGGTCATACTGACTCTTCTTACGAGACTGAGCAGCCTCCAGATTCTCATCAATAATGCGGCCTTGGTCTTCAACATGTTAGGTAACATCTGGACCAAAGAGGGATCGGTACTTTGAACAGTGGCTCAGGAATTTCATACGAAGCCAAAAGTAAGGGATACCTTGGAGTCAAATGATGTACACGAGAGTCAGGTTTCAATCCTGTGGAACTTTGGGTTATGGGTCCACCATGTGGGCCGGGAGTAGGTAGAGGGGTGACATATTACACGGTCTTGGTAGAAAGACATGTCAGAGGACAACCAGTCAGTTATGTTGGCAACCACATCGGTACCAAAGGCGGGGGACGAATAGAACCATTTTCCTGCTCGTTGAAACGAGGCGGACCAATAGGCAAAGTTCTCGTCCACCGGCGGCTACCGGAATGTTATCCGCAATAGTAACAGGGTCTTACTGATAGAGTCGTATACCGAGAATTTTACCTAAGCAGGGAGTTAACAATGCTTAGATAAGTTATGCTAGAAGAAAGGTCAGACAGACCAATAGGAAGGAAAAGGTGTTCACACACACAAAGAACCTAAAGTATACCATTCCCGAGGAAAATGATAGGGTACCGTATACAAGATAGGTCATCAAGTACATAACCATTTAGACAAAGAGGCAAGAAGAATCATGATGTTTACCCATACCACCCGGTCCGGATATTTGACCAGAAACAATTTAGCATTGCGCTTCCAATGTTCCTGTTGAAATTTGAAGTGCCACATCCGTGCTTCGGGGTAGTATCGACATGGTGATTAGATAAAAGTTGTACTTATGGGCATTCAAAGAGGAACCATGAGGAACAACTTACGAAGCTAAGTCATGCAATTTCCTCATGGTAGAATGGCGAACCTTACATAAGGAAGGATTTATATCAATAGGTCCTTCGGCCCGGTGTGCGAGACAAGACATCACTGTACCGGGTTACATAAGACCATAGTTATAATTATTGGGAAAATATTCCACCCATCATATCTGACCGAGATTAAGATCTGATTGGTTTCAGGATACCTCAGACTCAAGATACCTTAGAAGAAAACATGAAGATGCAAGATTCTCATGACATGAGCTACGGAAGCAAGTATTGGATCATGAGTTGGATTGCAACACACATGAACTCAATGTCAAAATAGTTGTGCCCACGTGGAATTCTTATAACTCAATGCAACCGAGTTCCATTTTGAGAACTACCACGAAAGATACCAAGGACCATGGTTAAGTCTGAATTAGCTCTTATGAAGGAACTTCTTTTCCTTGATCAAATCAGTTAGTGGTTTCGCGTGCTAGGAGAAATTATATGAAGTGCAGATAACAAATTTCAATACATATAACACTTCGCACATGCGTGAATGATTTGGTATTTCACGAGAGGAAGCGAAACAAAACTTTCACATATTCACGGCGGAAAGAGTGCACGTGAACTTTGGGAAATACACTTCTACTATCCACATATTCTTCATGAGCTAGGCACAAGGATAATGATTTCAAGAGCTTCATCGTGGAACATAGAGAAGTTGAGGGTGTGGCCGATGGGCTCAACAACAATCCCTCAAAATTTTGACAGCCAAAATTATAATATCAAAAAGATAGCATTTGTCAAATCAAATGGTATAATGTCGTATGCTCGAGGGAACAACAACAATTAAACATTGGTAAAAGGGTGCACTCGGAATTACTGAGTGAGTAGCACGACAAATGCTAAAATTATGAGTCAACACCCAACACACTAAGA
The DNA here is from genome assembly GCF_904849725.1 of Hordeum vulgare subsp. vulgare. Taxonomy (NCBI): domain Eukaryota; kingdom Viridiplantae; phylum Streptophyta; class Magnoliopsida; order Poales; family Poaceae; genus Hordeum; species Hordeum vulgare. The sequence goes on along the minus strand of NC_058521.1, from coordinate 122,304,519 downwards.
ACGAAACAATCAGTTGTTAACCTCGAGGCAACTGGGTTGCCAGAAGTATTGGAATCACACATCTGAGTTCACTTGTTGGTATTCCGGTTTTGAAACAACACGGGACCAAAAAAATGAATGGTGATGTCAAGAAGTATCACTATATCAAGAATTCTTAAGAGGTGCAATGATGCTCACCACATTCTCGACAGAAAAGATAGTAATACTCCAAGGTAGAAGATAACGTAAGCTGAATAGCAAGGGACTTAAGGGACAACACATAACATGAACAAGTTTGTGTTGTAGGGAAGGTAAACAATGATGCCGATGATAATACAATCATCGAGGGGCAACGATGGTATTTGTCAACATGCATTCAATTGATACCCTGCAAGGGCTCAGAATGCTGATGATGATCACGACACATTTGTCGAGAAATTTCATGAAGATGTAATCGTTTAGCGACGACATCAAGCAAGGGAATGGTGAAGCAAGAGGTTGTCGGAATCACAGATAAGACTGCTAGCTTAGAATAGAGATTGCCTTTCAAGACAACCAACATGATGTGGAAAGCTCGATGCAAGCTTAACGCACAGTTGGAATTGTGTTCCAGGGATGAAGGGTATAGATAGCATGGTCGAGCTCCAACATGACGATGATGTAGCTTAACATCTTGGAATGACATGATCGAGTACAAACTCGAACAACAAGGAAGATTACGAAAAGTTGTTGAATCGCAGTGCGTACTCGATTCAGTTATTGATGTACTCGCGTGTCCAACACCTCAAACACGAGGAAACTGGAATTAATGAAAATATCATAGTTGATGAGGAGCTTATAAGAAGTTATATAGCTCCATGATATCCTCGAGCTACAAGGAATAATACACGGAGATAGATCAACTTTAAGGTTTGGACCAGTGCGTTGATCTGAAGAAGACAAGTACTTTAACTCGTGTGAGAATGAAATCAAGGTAGGACAACATGGTCGGAACCATGATTGTAAAGGACAAGGCCACCAATACCAGATTTAAACCACAGAATGAATGATTATTGATACGAGAAGTCTATATGATAGGATCAACGTCATTTCCATGGGCATGAACACAAAGTTCAAGGTCGACTCCCACTTCATCAATGCATCACCTGCCATTTACTCCTCACTTCTGATCAGGTTGTAGCCTTGAAATGATATCCGACAAAACACCAGAAGAGCAAGACTCGTGAAAAATCTTTGAGTCATATCGATTTAGGAAGGCATAGGTTCAACCCGTCGGGGCATCTTAGGAACGTATACCATAAACTCCAAGAGTAATTAACACATGCTATAGGAGCATGGCTGTCAAAGCATAGGATACAATTCTATTAGAGGGAGAAGACACAATTTACCAAAGGAATCATGTGTCAGGGGAAACAATCACAAGAATTTTCTAAAGCAAAGGATGCCGTCGGATAATAACACAGCAATGGATCTGGCAATCCACAAAGGATCTAATGTGAGTATCGGTACTCAATCAGAGGGAGGCATGATGCAATGCATCGGTTTATAGAATATCTGAAAAATATCGATACTTAGTTACGAAAGGAATTAGTATTTCCAGGTTGGTGTATCATAATCAGATATTCCGATCACATGCAAGTAAGTTGAATGGACTTAGATGGACAATCAATCAAGGCTGATTTGTTGAGAACCAGCTCCGTCTGGGAGGGCGTTTGAGCCAGAAAGATAATTCATGAGTATCAACAGATGATTGTGTGCATTCACCCAAAGGTAGAATCAATAAGATCACATGAAAATTCACAAAGGAATTTTAATGAATGCAGCTAGTTATATGGATTTAACCATAATGTAAGCAGGTGAGGAAGGTCATGAACATTAGGCTATGGAGGATTTCGGAAGAACGAATAGTAAGTCGAAGAACTTTCGAAACCCATGACAACTGATGATGGACGAGTCCCTGATAAGATAATTCGTTGCATCTCATAAAACAAGAGCAATTAGAAAAGAAGGTATGAACGAATTTTCATGTAGTCATCCATCGTGGTTGACGAAGGAAGGATAATCGCAAGAGGGATGGGCACAAGTTCTCGAGAGAAAGTATCGGAGAATATCATCGGAGTCTCCTGACGAATCGAGTCATTATCAGGAATGAGGGACTCTTCGGAAGGAAGTATTTACGAGAACCTAATGTTAGAGTTAGTAAAATCTTTGACCCGAAAGAGAAGAGAGAGTAGAACCCAGAGTATAGGAAAGGAGTAAAAGATGCTAATACCACCCAATTGAGATGTGGGCCCATAAGCCACAGGTCTCAGGATCGAAACATGGCTCTGATACCAACTTGTGACGCCCTCGGTTTAATCGTACGCTAATCATACACGCAAATGCGTACGATCAAACCCAAGGACTCACGGGAAGATATCACAACACAACTCTAGACACAAATAAAATAACATCAGCTTCATATTACAAGCCAAGGGCCTCGAGGGCTAGAATACGGAAGCTCGATAAACACACGAGTCAGCGGAAGCAACAAATATCTCAGTACAGACATAAAACGTGGGGTGCCTTAGAGAAGGCTAGCACAAAGATAAAACGATCGAACGAGGCGAGGCCTCCTGCCTGGGAACCTCCTAACTACTCCTGAGCTTCAGCGGCCTCCAAGAAGATGACACCATCGGGGTGGCAGGCGTCGGCAGGAAACTCCACTCCTGGGCTCCATCATCTGGTCGCAGCAACGGATCAAGGGGACAAAGGGGGGAGCAAAGCAGCGGTGAGTACTCATCCAAAGTACTCGCAAGACTTACATCAGAACTATGCTAAACATGCACCAGTATCAAAGGGGGGGTGTTATATGTGGACTGACTGTAGCAATGCGAGAATAGAGAGAGAAGGCCTAGTCCTATCGAAGACTAGCATCTTCAGGGTCTTGCAGCAATAGACGAGAGTAGACAGGGGTAACACATTAATAGTCATATTGTTGCAGCAATATTAAAGTGAGGTCACGCCTAAAAATCCTCCCTCGACTCCCTGCGAGGAAGCAATCCCGAGGCAAACTAAATCCAGTTAAGTAACAATTGTAGTTGTAAAAGATCGGGGCACAACTCCAAGTCATCCTGTAACCGTGGACACGGCTATTCGAATAGTTAATTTTCATCCCTGCAGGGGTGCACCACATGTCCCGTCACGCTCGATAACACTCTGGCCGGACATACTTTTCTGGGTCCTGCCCGGCCTCGGAATATTGACACGTCGCAGCCCCACCTAAGACTAATCAGAGAGGTCAGCCCGCCGGTCTAAATCCTAAGCGCAAAGGGTTCATGGGCCCAGTTCCCCTCCGCGCACCTGCATGATGCGAGGGCGGCCGACGTTAGTCCTAGCATCCCTTAATCACAAGCGCAATGGATCTCGGGACCACTCGGGCGCGCGCCACTACGATTGCTGACATCTGAAAAGCTTCGGCTGATACCGCGACGCCGAGTACCCATAATTCTTCCCGCGTAGCCGGTTAGTGCGAAAAGGTCTCCGACCAACCCAGATCAAATACCCAAATCCATTAACATTTTAATTAAGCCAACAACACAGTATCACGGGAATCCACCCGTCTTACAACTAATCACCAATGATCCCAGTAACATGGTCGAGTAACTGTGTGGTTGTAACATCGGGGGAAATCCGAGGTATCACCCTCGTTGGATTCCGAACGATGTACCCGTCAAGGTGGGCTTAGAGGAATCACCCTCGGGGGTCCCACACTTGAGGGGTTGCACGACAGAGGCGTCATCGGGAATGGTGAAAGAGGAATCACCCTCGATAACCACGACCGACTAGCTATACTATAGAGATATCATCAGGAGTACTTAGTGGGGTGTCACCCTCGGTACCCGATAGTATCTTTGTAGCGTCGTACAACTAAGGGGGGTGTATGTGCTGTGTCAGGTCTGGCTCGTCGATCAGGGATCGAGATTTGAAAACAAGCGGGGCAACAGAACTACGGGGTCAGAGGGGATGACTGCTCCACCTATACTAAGCAGATTTAAAGTACAGGACTGAAAGTAGCAGTTCATCAAAAATAGGCTATGCATCAGGTATAGGAGCTAACTACAACAGTAGCAAAATACTAATGCAAGCAGTAGGAAGAAAGACATAGGCGACATAGGAATGATCAAGGGGTTTGCTTGCCTTGCTGCTCTGCGGCAAAGGACTGATCGGCAGGGTCGTAGATGTACCCGACAGCAGCGTCAGTCTCGGGGACTACCGGTAAGAAGAGGGGGAAGAAACAATAAGTAATAGCAACGGTGCAACACAAAGCATGACATGGCAAGATGCAGGCTAGACATGAGCTAACGCAGCAACATCCGTCATAGACGGGTCGGAAGAATATCTGACGATATTTTCCGGGTCTCGGGCTACTACCGGTCATACTGGAAACGATGGAAAAGTTCCATGTTTGCTATGCTAGGGACGCGTGACAGACGAACGAGCCGTGTAACCCGGTTCGCCTCGTTCTGCTCATCAACTTTCATGTTGAAAATATTTTGATCTGACTTACGGATTATTTAATATTAATTTTTAAAGTTTTAATCAATAATTAGGAATTAAAAACAGATTTAAATAATTTAATAAGAAGCTATTATGACATCAGCATGATGCCATGTTGACATCAACAGTTGACTAGTCAACTGACCAGCGGGTCCCGAACGTCATAGGCACAAGTTTTAATTTAGATTAAATATTGATTAATCAGATTAATTTAATGGGGAACCCATGTGTCATACTCTACTTATTCTAATTATCCAATTAATTAATTAACTGATATATCTATTTATTTATTTAATAAAAACATTTTTTTTATTTTTTTATTTTAATTTCACTTTTCTTTAAAAAAAGGTGTGGGGCCTCCCTGTCATAGACAGCGGGGTGCGTTGGCCCCCCCGGTAAGTGGCTTTAGGCCAAAACATATTTTTATTCACACATACATCACCATACAACTATCGTATTCCTCCACATACCTATATACGCAAATACATATATAAATACGGGCATCGAATACATACATACATACATACATACGGAATACATCAGTTGATTTTATTTTATTTTAACTCTCAACACTCCCATCTCTCTCTCTGTTAACAGAGTTACACAAAACTCTGTGCTCTAACTCAACATAGAAGAACACATCCTTCAAATCTTCCTACCGGTCACTACCGTCGACGGATCGGAGTCCCGTTTGCCGGAACGGAACCGGGACAGTGAGGGGAACACGATGGTGGGAGGAGCCCGAGGAGGGGCTCACCAACGTTGATGAGATGGCCTGGCGAGACGAGAGGTGGGAGGGGTTCGCTGGAGGTGAGGGGATGCGGAGAGATTGGTGCCTGGCTCGGTCTCCTGGGGGAGACCAACGAGGGGGAGGGGGTTCCTCGCGAGTGGGGGGGTTTGGTGCGGGGGTTGGGGTATCATGGGGCTGGGAGGCTGTCGTGGGGGGGGGGGGCGGTGGCTCGTGCGCTCGGGTGGTGGGGGGAGGGCGAGCGAGCAGGGAGGGCCCGAGCGGGAGGGGTAGGTGGCGATGGGAGGGGGTTAGGTGGCGAGGGGGCTCGTGGGGAGGGAGTCCCTGGTAGCGGGCAGGGGGAGGGACTTGGCTCGCTAGGGTTTGGGTGGTTGTGGCCGGCTGGGCCACTTTGGCCCAGTCGGCCAAGGGGGCTCGGTTGCTTTTTTTTTAAAATTATTATTACTAATTCTGTTTATTATCTAATTTTATTTACTTTGTTTTATAATTTATTATATATACTTTTAATTATTTCTTTTATTTATTTCTTTTCCATTTACTATATTTCTTTTATTTATTTTATTCAAAGCTCCACTTCTAAATATATTGGGATTAGCAATAATTCCAAAAGTGCCTAATTCAATTTTATAGTTCACTAGGTAATCTTTATAACTCCCCTGACATTATCATTTCAACAACCGAATTCTTTTCTCGTGTGACTTTATTTTAAAGCATCAAATTTTGATTCGGTTTCAACCAACACGAGATCATTGATGTAATCCACAATGACGTGGCATCATTAGCGCGGGATCACTGCCGCTTATTTACAATCATCACTGTAGCAAAAGTCGAGGATGTCACAGGTCTGGATATTACGATTTGAATATCCAACCCGAGGATATCTCGAAGACGACATTCGTGACCAAATAAAGCATGCATGAGTACACGGTCATGTCATTTGGGTTAACCAATGCCCGAGCCCACTTCATGTACCTCATGAGCAAAGTCTTCATGGATTATCTAAACAAGTTTGTCCTTGTCTTTATCGACAACATACTCGTCTTATCCATGTCTGAAGAGTGGCATGAGCAACACTTGAGGATGGTGTTGGAAAAGCTTCGAGAGCACTAGCTTTATGCCAAGTTCAGCATGTGTGAATTTTGGCTGCATGAAGTTGGCTTTTTGGGCCATGTGTTGACAGTAGATGGATTGTCAGTTGACCATGCCAATATTGAAGCCGTGATGAAGTGCAAATCTCCGATCAACATGAAGGAAGTCAAAAGCTTCCTCAAACTTGCGGGATACTACCGCATGTTTGTCGGAGGATTCTCAAGCATCGCCCGACCTATGACTCAACTATCGAAGAAGGACAAGGAGTACGAATGGACACCGAAATGCCAGGAAAGTTTCCAAGAGCTCGAGAACAGGTTGAAAACATCCCTGATATGCCCATTTTGCATCATGCTTTTATATCCATATTTATTGCATTATGGGCTGTTAATACACATTATGGTACAATACTTATGCCTCTTCTCTCTTATTTTACAAGGTTTACATGAAGAGGGAGAATGCCGTCAGCTGAAATTCTGGACCGGAGAAGGAGCAAATCTGAGAGACCTATTCTTCACAACTCCAAAATTCCTGAAAAATTACAGACAATTGTTTTGGAATATGAAAAATATTGGGCGAAAGATATACATCAGGGGACCCACCACATAGCCACAAGCGACAGGGCGCGACCTACCCCCTAGGCACGCCCTACAGGCTTGTGGCCCCCTGGCACGCCTCCGCTGCACATCTTCTGCTATATGAAGGGTTTTGACCTGGAAAAAATCATATCAGAACTTTCGGGACGAGGCACCGCCGTCTCGAGGCGAAACTACGACATAATAAATCTAGACCTCCGACTGAGCTATTCTGTCGGGGAAACTTCCCTCCTAGAGGGGGAAATCGAAGCCATCGTCATCACCAAGGATCCTCTCATCGAGAGGGTGTCAATCTCCATCAACATCTTCATCAACACCATCTCCTCTCCAATCCCTAGTTCATCTCTTGTATCTGATCTTTGTCTCAAAACCTCAGATTGGTACCCGTGGGTTGCTAGCAGTGTTGATTACTCCTTGTAGTTGATGCTAGTTGGTTTACTTGGTGGAAGATCATATGTTCAGATCCTTAATGATTATTAATACTTCTATGATTATGAACATGAATATAGTTTGTGAGTAATAACGTTTGTTCCTGAGGACATGTAGCGACCTGACTCAAAACGAGTCAAGCCTCTGTGTTTCTGTGCCATCCCTGGATCAGTATGCTGGCACACACAGTACATCAATGTATATATCAAAGTGCAATCACATGTAAATAGCGTAAAACAGATATATACCTTAAATATCTCAGCGGAAGCAGTCAAGGGAGTGGAGTCCCAATAAACACCAACGGCAAGTTGAGTGTAGACCGTAACCCTGAATCGTACTCTTACTCGTCGAAGAAAAATATCTGCAACATAAGACGTTGCAGCCGTGTAGGTCAGCATATTGAATATGCCGGCAAGTCACATAAGAGAGGGGTGAAAAGTAATCATTTATACTATATGCATATATGGCAGGTGGGGCTATAAGTTTTTAGCGAAAAGCAAGTTTTCTCCTACATCAAGAGAGGGCTAAAAGCAAAATGTTACTACATTGTTGGTTGTTAACGAGATGGTTCCACCAACCAATTCTCGTACCCATGTTGTCAATAATACCCACATCAATATTATTATTTGTGTTGAGAATTTCAGATAACTTCAGTTCCTTTGGCTCAAGTTGTCCATGACCATGGACACGGCTAATCGATTAGGTTTGAGTACTCTGCAGAGTTTTGCACACGTTCCCCACAAGATTTGATCGCCACCGCGTATGTCCTCGCACTTCAGGGTGTTTGAAGACCGGATGATCAAAACATGGTCTTTCAACGGGTCCCTCTGAATCCGTGTCGGTGCCCATCCAATCCTACCATTCTTCTACATCTACTAGCACCGCCTGTCCAGAGTCACCACGTTGTCCAACCAAGCCAGAGCCCATAATGACTTGTGGCTGTGCAGGTAAGCCTTGGGTCTTGAAAATATCCGTCCGTCTCTTTGAGCCTGGGTGAAGCTTTCCGCAAGATGTCATGGCCGTCTCCAGCATCCCGGGTCATCCACTGGTTTCACCAGGGAGCCGATCGACCGTCCTTCACCCAGAGTTGCATTGCATCACGAGGTCTTGAAAAGTCTTGACTTAACCGGTCTTGGTTAATAAATTATTCTCGCATCACTCGTGATAAACTCTCAACCAGAATCTCGTCTACTCAAGCATAGCAATATGAAATTTGTCGTCCCAGGCCAAGTAACGGGGTTGTTGGGTGCCTACCACATGATACTACAATATGTAACCATTATTTCCAAGTACCTACTCAGGATGCAATTGGGCATAGGATGGTAGAACTACGATGCATAAAACATAGGTGATACATGATCAAATGACTTGGCTGGTGAGGTTGATGAAGAAGAATTTCTCGAGAAATAACTTGATAGACTACTCGTCACTCTCCTATGAAATCTATATAACAAACATATCATTCACATAAGCAATCATACTAGCAATCATTCTAGCAATCAAAACAAAAGAGAGAGTGAATGAGAATCCGAAGGAAACTTCAAATAAGACTAGGGAGTCTTCTACTACATCAAACACTAAATAGTTTTTGTCTAACAGAAAATAATAACAGGGAACTAAGATATAAATTTAACTAAGATAAAATAAAGTATTTTTCACAAAACTATTTGAAAGTATTTCCAAACGGGATTTGAAACAGTGGAGAAACCAATTGCAAGTTATTAGAGAACTAGAATTTATTTCATGATAACATATAATAATAAAAATCAAAACTTGTTGCAAACCTACTGTTAACTAACAGAAACAAAACATAATCTTTCTCAAATATAAAATAAACTAGTTTAAAAACAAATATAGAAAAAGAAATAACTATAATCCTAAAAGAACTAAAACAGAATCTGTTTCGGTAAAAACCCCAATTAAAAATATTGAAAAAAAATTGAAACTTAAACTACTGAAAGATATGATCAATAGGAAGCAGCAACAAAAAGAATCAAATTAAAAGCTATTTTTAAACTCCCGGAATAAGCAAAAAAAGCTTTAATTCAAATCTGATCTAACTCAAATTTTCTAAATCCAAACATAGACAAATTATATATCTGCAGAAACTACATAAAATTTGTGATCCAAGGCAAAAAGAATCACCTAATTCGGAGTTATATACTAATAGATATGAATTTTCTAAAATTGCAATTTTCTGAAAAAACTGCAATACGGGATTTCGTGAATCTCACCATGGGTGACACAGAGGAAGAACTCCGGCGAGGTAGCTGCTCCGACGAGGTGGGGAGGTCGCCGGCGTGGTGGGGAATCGGCGGAGGAGTAGCACGGCAGGGGGTGGGGCGCTGGAGAGGCTCGGCAGGGGTGATGGGGAAGCGCCACGAGACTTACTGTACTCCATTTTTGACAGGAAGATGAGGATGGTGGCGCCGTGGCTACGAGCAGGGAGAAGGCGAGGTGATGGGGAAAATGGAATGAGGAGAGGAGGGGCATTCTTATAGGGGTGGTGGGAGGCATGGGATGGAAGTTTAGCCCGCGAATCGGGGGAGGGAAGCTTCCTCGGAAGCTTCTGCCATGGCCACAGAAGGAAGCTCGTGAGGAGGAAGAAGAAGGTGGGATTGAGCCAGATTGGTTTCCTAACGTGGCCCAAGTAAATTCCTAAAATAAGAGTTATCTTTCCCTTTTTATTAAAACAGGAATTAATACGATTAAAAGGAAATAGAATATCCTCGGAATATAGGGGTATAATATATTAAAATTTTCAGAAAAATAAATCCAAAAAGATGGGCATTTTTCCACTACCAAAATAAATACTTCAATTTTTTTTTAGAAAATCCCTAAATTGGTTTATTTTCTTTTTGCAAATATTTTTCAAATAAACCTTGGGTTTTATGGTCCAAATATTTCAAAGGAATATCGCCGGTTTGGAGGGTCATGTTCCTCCTCCCTTTCTTGCTTGGCAAGAATTATTTTCGGGGTATTTCTCGGGGAAGAAAAATATAGAAGCAAGGGCAAATATTTGAAAGGATTCAAATGCAAACTCCGTTCAAATTCTTTATAGTTGAAGAATTCACGTCATCTTCTCTCATTGATTTTAAATGGATGAATTTGCATTCACCGGAGAAGGGGAAAGTCATTTTAGTCCCTCTCATCCAAAGTTTTGGAAAAGTTCAAATTTCACTCAAGTTTCAATCACTCAAGCAACAAACAAACAATATAATAATTATATTAACATTCCAAAATTTGGGATGTTACAAACCTACCACACTTAAAATGAATCTCGCCCTCGAGATTCGGAGGGGCTAGAAAGAAAGGTTAGGGTTTGGGGGTCTTCTAACGAATCCAACCTCCGGCAAGGTGGGATGCTACCACACTTAAAATGAGAGATACTGGTCCCTTAAGATTTTAACAATCCTCTGGGGTTTTGGCATCTGACTCGTCATAGTCTTCATACTAACTCCTCTGGTGAAGCTCTTTCGTTATATTCATAACGTTTCCATCAAAATCGAGGGTTCTTCTATTGATATAAGCTTCTTCCGTTACTGGGTCTTCTTAACTGACAATCTCACGGTCAATTCTAAATAACCTATCGATGATTCTCATGGTGGTCTACCATTTGTGGTTATCCTGCAGAGAGAGAGGTCTTGTCTTCATCCTCACCGTAAAATTTCCTACGCGTGACAACAAATGCCATGTACATGGGGCTTTCATCATACCATTCTAAGGCTTAAACAAAAGCTTCAAAGAACATTGTCTCTCACTATGGGTAAGTCTCTCAGATTTACCATTCCGAGTAGCAAGAGAATGATAATAGTAAGTCATCATGGTGGCGAAGCCATGTCACACTGAAATCATTACCTTGTATAAGGCTTAGTGAATCTCGTATTCTAACACTTGGGCATCCTCACAAGCATTGCAGAATTTCTCTTGTCCACGAACAAAGTTCGGATAGTCCATTGGTTCTGCAAGCTGAACAAAACATCTATCGTCTCTTCACAGCTCTCTGGCTTTTGTATGCTCCTAAGAAAACGTTTGTTGATCCATCATAGCTTCTTCCAAGTTTTTCCTCCAAAAAGGTAGTACTTGATCCTTATTAGTCCCGGGGTCTGTGGGTTTTTAGGCATACTTGGAATTACTCCGCCTTTAAATTTGCATAGTGTTTCAATCCATCATATTCTTGGGGTAACCATCATATAATAATAATCCTCGGACTTATTTTTGGTACACACTCCATTCTGTGGGATACTTTCCATTGGTGTGTTTACCATAAAAGGTATTGCTTCATCCATAAATCATATTCATTTCATAATCAATCCTTTATTACATCCTTACTTTCTTCAAAATTCTAACTCAAAAGTAATTTATTAGAAATGCTGCCATCCACATTGTTCTGTATGGTCAAGCATTTCTGCCAACTTTATTCATCTGTCTCTCTTGGAGGTACTTTAGTTCCACTGGAACTTTCCGAGGTGCTCCTTGAAATCATCCATCTTTTGCTTCATCATGGTGGCATGAGCTTCATCTCCATCATCTCTGCACGTACCTCACTCAGGTATTCCTGGGTATGACGGAGTATTGCTTCAAGTATTTCTCCGATCTGACGTATGGCTTCCATGGCAGCTTCACGAACAACATCAAAGAAATTTGCTCGTGGTACACGTGAAATGAAAAAGTATTGCCCCATAGTCTTTGGACAAACTCCTTTCACATGGTGGAGGTGTACTTCCACGTACCAAAGTTCCACTCCATTTTCCATGAATGGGTAGCCTTTGTAGACTGCATCTCCTTCAAGGTGAATGTGCTTCATCATGTCCTTCAGGATTTTCGGGTAATCATGATCACTGGTCAGGGTCATGATCGTTTCTGGGCCCTTGAGGAATGACTCGTAGAGAGGTGTCATCTGCAGGTGTCAGTATATAGGTACTCAGAGGAATGTATGTGTCTCCTTGGTAATCATGGTACATTCCTACTTAGTGGATCCTGTGGGTTTACCGATTACTACCACACTTAAAATGAATAATACTCATGCCTGCATAGACCATATTTTCTCATATCCTCATAAATGTTCAGAGATCTTGTTTGAAGAGAAACAACGCATACAGTTTCAACATAGGCAACTATGAGACAATAAATTCCATTTATTCATGATGTTATTACAATCTCAGGGACTTCTATTACAAAAATTTCACTCCATGATCTCATGAAAAACAAGAGTTCTTCAGATTACACTAATTGCCGCGGTCAAAACTTAACTACTCCTTTTTAGCTTTCTTCCTTTGTGGACAATCGCTAGCAAAATGTCCTGCTTCCTTACAACGAAAGCAAATGAGTTCTGACAAGTCTCGAGGCGTCTTAGTGTTTAGTTTTGCTCCTTGGGTTTCCGGCTTCCTTCCTGAGCACATGTATTTGTGGTGGCCAAACTCCATGCACTTGTAACATCTGACACGACTCAGGTCTATATCTACAAAGATTTGGCTCTTCCGAGGGTACTTTTTCTTCTTTCGAGACTCCTTTATTTTGGCCAGTTCTTCTATTTCAAGTGGATCAAACTCCACTTTCTCCGTCGGGAAGTTTCCCAGATACTCTTGGTTTCCCTTCGTGCAATCCTGTGAATAATGTCCTTCTTCTCCACATGAGTAGCATGCATTGGAGAAAAATCTGGTCAGACCTTGTCCATCAGGGTCTTCAATATTTTCGTTCATCACCGGCTCTTCTAGAATCTTCTTCTTGAGTGTTTCCTTCATTGCTTCTTTCTGCTGCTGGACAACTTGTTGTACCTTGGGGTAAATGTGACACTGAGCTGGGTAGTGGGTGGTTCCTTCACAAAGGAAACAAGTCACCTGACTACTTGGGCACTCCTCAGCTGGGTGATTTTCTTCACAATGAGTGCATCCATCCTTGTGTTCTTCCTGGGTGTGTCCTATTTCTCCACAGATCTTGCATGCACAAGTCCTCTCCTTCGGATTATCATAGCACTTCTGAATAAGTCGGGATCTTAACAGAGTGTTCTTGAATTCGTCCCAACTTTCTGCCCCACTAAATCCTTGTATGGCATGGTGCATTTTCCACCAGATAGCAGTACTTTGGGTAAAGTATTGGAGAGCGTGTTCCACTTCATACTTACTTGAGATCAAGTTGCTCCCGAAGTGGTTCTCCATGTTTTGAATCCATATATCCGCCTCCAGCTGGGTCATTGGTCCAGAGACTACAAGTCCAGCTTCATACTCCATCTGGTAGGGTTGAGGTTTTGGGGATGAGACGGGTAAGAGAGAGGGAGATACACACAATACAAAGAATATTTTTGAGAATAGGTTTTAGTTGTAGCCGTCGGAAAACACACACCAATGACGGCTCACAAATCACCGTATCTAACGTGGGTACATAAAAGGGGATTGGACTTCTAATGGTCATATAATTATTCGAACACTTCAGGGTCTTCGAGTTCTTCGGGTCTTGAGAGTCCTCTGTTGGTGTAGCTTCAATTCTTCAAACGCGTGGTGAAATCCTCTTTACTTTGAAGTAGAACTCCGTTTGATTCTTCATGAGGTCGAAGGGGTAAGGATATTGTCTAACTATTGGAGTTGTGAGGGAACGTTTGATGAAATCAGAAGAGATGAGAAGTAAAATGTATTCTTGAAAATAAAGTTTTTTGAGAGATCCTTTTCTAAGAGATTTCCAATTTCTAGGGTCACGTCCTACAGTCAACATGTGCTCTGATACCATTTCTGTAGCGACCCGACTCAAAACGAGTCAAGCCTCTGTGTTTCTGTGCCATCCCTGGATCAGTATGCTGGCACACACAGTACATCAATGTATATATCAAAGTGCAATCACATGTAAATAGCGTAAAACTGATATATACCTTAAATATCTCAGCGGAAGCAGTCAAGGGAGTGGAGTCCCAATAAACACCAACGGCAAGTTGAGTGTAGACCGTAACCCTGAATCGTACTCTTACTCGTCGAAGAAAAATATCTGCAACATAAGACGTTGCAGCCGTGTAGGTCAGCATATTGAATATGACGGCAAGTCACATAAGAGAGGGGTGAAAAGTAATCATTTATACTATATGCATATATGGCAGGTGGGGCTATAAGTTTTTAGCGAAAAGCAAGTTTTCTCCTACATCAAGAGAGGGCTAAAAGCAAAATGTTACTACATTGTTGGTTGTTAACGAGATGGTTCCACCAACCAATTCTCGTACCCATGTTGTCAATAATACCCACGTCAATATTATTATTTGTGTTGAGAATTTCAGATAACTTCAGTTCCTTTGGCTCAAGTTGTCCATGACCGTGGACACGGCTAATCGATTAGGTTTGAGTACTCTGCAGAGTTTTGCACACGTTCCCCACAAGATTTGATCGCCACCGCGTATGTCCTCGCACTTCAGGGTGTTTGAAGACCGGATGATCAAAACATGGTCTTTCAACGGGTCCCTCTGAATCCGTGTCGGTGCCCATCCAATCCTACCATTCTTCTACATCTACTAGCACCGCCTGTCCAGAGTCACCGCGTTGTCCAACCAAGCCAGAGCCCATAATGACTTGTGGCTGTGCAGGTAAGCCTTGGGTCTTGAAAATATCCGTCCGTCTCTTTGAGCCTGGGTGAAGCTTTCCGCAAGATGTCATGGCCGTCTCCAGCATCCCGGGTCATCCACTGGTTTCACCAGGGAGCCGATCGACCGTCCTTCACCCAGAGTTGCATTGCATCACGAGGTCTTGAAAAGTCTTGACTTAACCGGTCTTGGTTATTAAATTATTCTCGCATCACTCGTGATAAACTCTCAACCAGAATCCCGTCTACTCAAGCATAGCAATATGAAATTTGTCGTCCCGGGCCAAGTAATGGGGTTGTTGGGTGCCTACCACATGATACTACAATATGTAACCATAATTTCCAAGTACCTACTCAGGATGCAATTGGGCATAGGATGGTAGAACTACGATGCATAAAACATAGGTGATACATGATCAAATGACTTGCCTGGTGAGGTTGATGAAGAAGAATTTCTCGAGAAATAACTTGATAGACTACTCGTCACTCTCCGATGAAATCTATATAACAAACATATCATTCACATAAGCACTCATACTAGCAATCATTCTAGCAATCAAAACAAAAGAGAGAGTGAATAAGAATCCGAAGGAAACTTCAAATAAGACTAGGGAGTCTTCTACTACATCAAACACTAAATCGTTTTTGTCTAACAGAAAATAATAACAAGGAACTAAGATATAAATTTAACTAAGATAAAATAAAGTATTTTTCACAAAACTATTTGAAAGTATTTCCAAACGGGATTTGAAACAGTGGAGAAACCAATTGCAAGTTATTAGAGAACTAGAATTTATTTCATGATAACATATAATAATAAAAATCAAAAATTGTTGCAAACCTACTGTTAACTAACAGAAACAAAACATAATCTTTCTCAAATATAAAAGAAACTAGTTTAAAAACAAATATAGAAAAACAAATAGCTATAATCCTAAAAGAACTAAAACAGAATCTGTTTTGGTAAAAACTCCAATTAAAAATATTGAAAAAAAATTGAAACTTAAACTACTGAAAGATATGATCAATAGGAATCAGCAACAAAAAGAATCAAATTAAAAGCTATTTTTAAACTCCCGGAATAAGCAAAAAAAGCTTTAATTCAAATCTGATCTAACTCAAATTTTCTAAATCCAAACATAGACAAATTATATATCTGCAGAAACTACATAAAATTTGTGATCCAAGGCAAAAAGAATCACCTAATTCGGAGTTATATACTAATAGATATTAATTTTCTAAAATTGCAATTTTTTGAAAAAACTGCAATACGGGATTTCGTGAATCTCACCATGGGTGACACAGAGGAAGAACTCCGGCGTGGTAGCTGCTCCGACGAGGTGGGGAGGTCGCCGGCGTGGTGGGGAATCGGCGGAGGAGTAGCACGGCAGGGGGTGGGGCGCTGGAGAGGCTCGGCAGGGGCGATGGGGAAGCGCCACGAGACCTACTGTACTCCATTTTTGACAGGAAGATGAGGATGGTGGCGCCGTGGCTACGAGCAGGGAGAAGGCGAGGTGATGTGGAAAATGGAACGAGGAGAGGAGGGGCATTCTTATAGGGGTGGTGGGAGGCTTGGGAAGGAAGTGTAGCCCGCGAATCGGGGGAGGGAAGCTTCCTCGGGAGCTTCTGCCATGGCCACAGAAGGAAGCTCGTGAGGAGGAAGAAGAAGGTGGGATTGAGCCAGATTGGTTTCCTAACGTGGCCCAAGTAAATTCCTAAAATAAGAGATATCTTTCCCTTTTTATTAAAACAGGAACTAATACGATTAAAAGGAAATAGAATATCCTCGGAATATAGGGGTATAATATATTAAAATTTTCAGAAAAATAAATCCAAAAAGATGGCCATTTTCCACTACCAAAATAAATACTTCAATTTTTTTTAGAAAATCCCTAAATTGGTTTATTTTCTTTTTGCAAATATTTTTCAAATAAACCTTGGGTTTTATGGTCCAAATATTTCAAAGGAATATCCCCGGTTTGGAGGGTCATGTTCCTCCTCTCTTTCTTGCTTGGCAAGAATTATTTTCGGGGTATTTCTCGGGGAAGAAAAATATAGAAGCAAGGGCAAATATTTGAAGGGATTCAAATGCAAACTCCGTTCAAATTCTTTATAGTTGAATAATTCACGTCAACTTCTCTTATTGATTTTAAATGGATGAATTTGCATTCACCGGAGAAGGGGAAAGTCATTTTAGTCCCTCTCATCCAAAGTTTTGGAAAAGTTCAAATTTCACTCAAGTTTCAATCACTCAAGCAACAAACAAACAATATAATAATTATATTAACATTCCAAAATTTGGGATGTTACAGGACATGGGATAAGTCTTGCTATAAGTAATCATGTGAATTTGGTATTCGTTCGATATTTTGATGAGATGTATGTTGTCTGTCCTCTAGTGGTGTCATGTGAACGTCGACTACATGAAACTTCACCATTATTTTGGCCTAGGGGAAGGCATTGGGAAGTAATACGTAGATGATGGGTTGCTAGAGTGACAGAAGCTTAAACCCTAGTTTATGCGTTGCTTCGTAAGGGGCTCATTTGGATCCATATGCTTCATGCTATGGTTAGATTTATGTTAATTGTTCTTTCGTAGTTGAGATGCTTGCGAGAGAGGTTAATCATAAGTGGGATGTTTGTCCAAGTAAGGTCAACACCCAAGAACCGGTCCACCCACAAACCAAATTATCAAACTAACAAACGCGAATCATATGAGCATGATGAAAACTAGCTTGGCAGAAATTCCAATGTGTCCTCGGGAGCGCTTTGCTTTATATAAGAGTTTGTCCAGGCTTGTCCTTTGCTACAAAAAGAACTGGACCACCTTACTGCACCTTTGTTACATTTTTTACTTTCTACCTGTTACGAACTACCTTATTCCAAAACTATCTGTTACCCATAACTTTAGTGCTTGCAGAAAATACCTTACTGAAAACCGCTTGTCTTTTCCTTCATCTCCTCGTTGGGTTCGACACTCTTACTTATCGAAAGGACTATGATAGGTCATCTATACTTTTGGGTCATCAAGACTCTTTTCTCGTGCTGTTGCCGGGGAGTGAAGCGCCTTTGGTTAGTGGAACTTTGTAAGGAAAAATTTATATATTGTGCTAAAATTTACTATCACTTTTCACTATGGAAAACAATCCTTTGAGGGGCTTGTTCGGGGTATATTCACCCCGACCGGAAGCACAAAGAGATGCTCCTCAACCTGCTGCACCTACTGAAAATATTTATTATGAGATTCCTGTGGGTATGATAGAAAAACTGCTAGCTAATCCTTATGCAGGAGATGGAACACTACATCCTGATTTGCATCTGATCTATGTGGATGAAGTTTGTGGATTATTTAAACTAGCAGGTCTGCCCGAGGATGATGTCAAGAAGAAGGTCTTTCCTTTATCTTTAAAGGAGAAGGCATTAACGTGGTATAGGCCATGTGATGATATTGGATCATGGAACTACAACCGATTGAAACTGGAATTTCATCAGAAGTTTTATCCTATGCATATGTTTCATCGTGATTGGAATTATATTTATAGTTTTTGGGCTCGTGAATAAGAAATAATATCTCAAGCTTGGGGGAGTCTTAAGTCAATGTTATATTCATGTCGCAATCATGAGCTCCCAAGAGAAATTATTATTCAGAATTTTTATGCTCGGCTCTCTCGTAATTATCATTCCATGATCGATACTTCTTGTGTTGTTTCCTTTATGAAGAAAGATATTAAATTCAAATGGGACTTATTGGAAAGAATTAAACGCAACTCTGAAGATTGGGAACTCGATGAAGGTAATGAGTCATGTATAAGCCTTAAGTGTGATTGTGTTAAATCATTTATAGACACCAATGCTTTTCGTGATTTTAGCACTAAATATGGACTTGACTCTGAGGTAGTAGCTTCATTCTGTGAATCTTTTGCTACTCATGTTGATCTCCCCAAGGAGAAGTGGTTTAAATATCATCCTACCATTGAAGTTAAAGTGGTTGAACCTATTAAATTTGAAGAAGAAACTATTATTTATAATGTTGATCATGTTTTTCCTACTGCTTACACTACAGGAATCAGACACTTTGTCGTCTGCCATAACATACAGCAAAGATGTGTTCCACCAACGGAAATGGTCTTTGTCATCTGCCGCCTATCGGCAAAGTTCCTACGAATACTTTCAACGGCATATCACCTTCTTTGCCATCTCTCTGCCCTAAGCGGACGGCAAAGGCCTTTGCCGTCAGCCTATGATACAGAGCAGACAACAAACATCTTTAGACGGCAGCCGACAGCAACGCCTCCGTTAGGAGCTAACAGAGCTCTTTGTTGTCTGCTCTCTCTCATCATCTTTGCCGTGTGCCTCGCTCATCATCTTTGTCGTATGCCTATATGGGCCAGCCCTCAGTTTGCCCAGCTGGCTGCTCATATTCTTTGTCGTTTGCCTCCCTCATATTCTTTGCCATCTACTCCCTCACGCTCTGTGTCGTCTGCCTATGCAGGGTAGCGGACGACAAAGAGCCTATATGGGCCAGCTGCTGGTACCCCAGGTTGCACAGCTGGGTGCCATGTGGCACCTTTGTCGTCTGCTGGCTGATGGCAAAGGCCTTTGCCATCAGGTGGCAGACGGCAAAGAGCCCATATTGTCACAGTTTTGTTTATTTTATGTTATTTCACCACACACACACACACACACACACATATATAATTCATAGCACATATATGATATATAGGTCAAAACACATATATGATATACATATAATGTTCATCAATGCCATTTGTTCATCAATGTACATCCCATATATCGAAAGAACCAACATATTCAAAGTTTTATCCATATATATACATATACATATTGTTCCACATATACTGTTCATCCATATAGTTCCACATTGTTCATCAACTCAAATGAAAACTAGAACTAAAGCACTCCATCAATGCTAGCTTCCATGCATGTAGTACATCCAATCTGCAAAATGGGAATAAGAAAGTTAGAAGAACAACAACAACATTTGGCGTTTTCAGCTTATTATGTCATTGTGCAGGAAAATAAGCTAAGTATATGACCTTTTTGAGCTAACCAAGGTTATTATGCCATTTTTGACCTAGCTAAGCTAATTATATCAATTTGGATGTTAATAAGCTAACTATCTCACATTTATGAGGTAACAGTGGTTCTTATGCCATTTTTGACCTAACTAAGCTACTTATGTCATTTTAGAGGAAAACAAGCTAAGTATATAATATTCATGAGCTAACCAAGGTTCTTGTGCCATTTTGAGCTTATTATGTCTTTTTGGAGCTAAATGGGCTAATTATGTCATTGTTGAGGAAAATAAGGTAAGGAGAATATGACAGAGGAGAAGAGAGAGGAGGAGAAGAAGAAGAAGGAGAAGAAGAAAAAAATAGAAGAAGGAGAAGGAGGAGAAGAAGTAGGACTCCTTCTCCTTGTCCTCATCCTTCTCCTTCATCTTCTCCTTCTTCTCTTCTTCTTCTCTTCTTTTTCTTCATCCTTCTTTTAAGTTTTTCCTATTTCTTCTCCTCTTCTCCTATTCTTCGAGCTAAATTAGCTAAGTATGTCTTTTTGGAGCTAAATGTGCTAATTATGTCATTTTAGAGGAAAACAAGCTAAGTATATAATATTCATGAGCTAACCAAGGTTCCTATGCCATTTTGAGCTTATTATGTCATTTTGGAGCTAAATTAGCTAAGTTATGAGCTAACAAAGGTTCTTATGATGTTTTGACCTAACTAAGCTAATTATGTCATTTTGGAGGGTAATTAGCTAAGTCTGTCTTTGTTGGGGAAAATAAACTACGTAGAAGAAGAAAGAGAAGAAGAAACAAGAGAAGAAGAAGGAGAAGAAAAAGAAGAACAAGGAGGAGGAGGAGGAGGAGGAGAAGAAGAAAATAAGAAGAGAAGAAGAAGGAGGAGAAGGAGGAGAAGAAGGAGGAGAGAATAAGAATGAGAAGGAGGGCCTCCTTCTCCTTCTTCTCCTCCTTCACCTTCTTCTTCTCTTGATCTTCTCTTCTTCTTCTCTTCCTCTTCTTCTTCCTTCCTTTCATTTTTCCTCTTTCTTCTCCTCTTGTCCTCTTGTTGGAGCTAAATTAGCTAAGTATGTCTTTTTGGAGCTAAATGGGCTAATTATGTTATTGTTGGGGAAAATAAGGTAAGGAGAATATGAAATAGGAGAAGCAAGAGGAGGATAATAAGAATAAGAAAATAAGAAGAAGGAGAAGAAGAAGGAGAAGAAGGAGAAGGAGGAGAAGTAGGACTCCTTCTCCTTCTTCTTCTCCTTCTTCTTCTCTTCTTCTTCTCTTCTTCTTCTTCTTCCTTCTTTTTATTTTTCCTATATCTTCTCCTCTGCTCCTCTTCTTGGAGCTAAATTAGCTAAGTATGTCTTTTTGGAGCTAAATGTGCTAATTATATCATTTTGGAGCTAAACAAGCTAAGTATATAATATCCATCAGCTAACCAAGGTTCTTACGCCATTTTGAGCTTATTATGTCATTTTGGAGCTAAATTAGCTAAGTTATGAGATAACCAAGGTTCGTATGATTTTTTTACCAAACTAAGCTAATCATGTCATTTTGGAGGATAATTAGCTAAGTATGTATTTGTTGGGGAAAATAAGCTACGTAGAAGAAGAAAGAGAAGAAGAAAGAAGAGAAGAATAAGTATAAGAAAAAGAAGAAGAAGGAGGAGGAGGAGGAAAAGGGGGAGGAGGAGAAGGAGAAGGAGAAGGAGGAGGAGGATAAGAAGAAGAAAAGAAGAAGAGAAGAAGAAGGATAAGAAGGAGGAGAGAAGAAGAAGGATAATAAGAAGGAGAAGAAGGAGAAGAAGGAGGGATCCTTCTCCTTCTTCTCCTCCTTTTCCATCTTTTTCTTCTCTTCTTCTTCTTCTTCTTCTTCCTTCTTTTCATTTTTCCTCTTTATTCTCCTCTTGTCCTCTTCTTGGCGCTAAATTAGTTAAGTATGTCTTTTTGGAGTTAAATGGGCTAATTATGTCATTGTTGGGGGAAATAAGGTAAGGAGAATATCAAAGAGGAGAAGAAAGAGTAGGAGGAGGAGAAGGAAAAAATAGTAAGAAGGAGAAGAAGGAGAAGGAGGAGAAGAAGTAGGACTCCTTCTCCTTCTTCTCCTCCTTCTCCTTCTTCTTCTCCTTCTTCTTCTCTTCTTCTTCTTCTCTTCTTCTTCTTCCTTCTTTTCATTTTGCTTATTTCTTCTCCTCTTCTCCTCTTTTTGGAGCTAAATTAGCTAAGTATGTAGTTTTGGAGCTAAATGGGCTAATTATGTCATTTTATAGGAAAACAAGCTTTGTATATAATATTCATGAGCTAAGCTAGGTTCTTATGCCATTTTGAGATTATTATGTCATTTTGGAGCTAAATTATCTAAGTTATGAGCTAACCAAGGTTCTTATGATGTTTTTACCTAACTTAACTAATTATGTCATTTTGGAGGATAATTAGCTAAGTATCTCTTTTTGGGGGAAATAAGCTACGTAGAAGAAGAAAGAGAAGAAGCAAGAAGAGAAGAAGAAGAAGGAGAAGAAAAAGAAGAAGGAGGAGGAGGAGGGGGTAGGAGGAGGAGAAGGAGAAGGAGAAGGAGGAGGAGGAAAAGAAGAAGAAACGAAGAAGAGAAGAAGGAGAAGAATAATGAGAAGAACGAGGAGAGAAAAAGAAGGAGAAGAAGGAGAAGAAGGAGGGCTCCTTCTCCTCATTCTCCTTCCTCTTCTCTTCTTCTTCTCTTCTTCTTCTTTCTTTTAATTTTTCCTCTTTCTTCTCCTCTTATCCTATTCTTGGAGATAAATTAGCTAAGTATGTCTTTTTGGAGCTAAATTGGTAATTACGTCATTGTTGGGGAAAATAAGGTAAGGAGAATATGAAAGAGGAGAGGAAAGAGGAGGAGAAGAAAAGAAGAAGGAGAAGAAGGAAAAGTAGAAGAAGTAGGACTCCTTCTCCTTCTTCTCCTCCTTCTCATTCTTCTTCTCCTTCTTCTTCTCTTCTTCTTCTTCTTCTTCCTTCTTTTCATTTTTCCTATTTATTCTCCTCTTCTCCTCTTCTTGGATCTAAATTAGATAAGTATGTCTTTTTGGAGCTAAATGGGGTAATTATGTCATTTTGGAGCTAAATTAGCTAAGAGGGTGCTTGGATCCAAGGGACTAAAACTAGTCTCACTAAAAATAGTGTTTTTAAGAGGCTAAAGTTCCAAGCACCCCTGACTAAAGAGAGGCTAAAACTAGTCTTGAGGCTAAAATCTTTTAGTCAGGGGTACCCCTACTAAAATGTGGATTAGTCCTCTCTCTCCTCATTTAACTCCTCTACTTTAACATATGCAAGTTCCGGATTGGAGGGTTTGGAGGATAATAAATGGGTGAGGCTAGCAAGTTTTAGTCCCACTACTTTTAGTCATGAGACTAAAACGTATCCAAGCGGCCTCTAAGTATGCCTTTTTGGAGCTAAACTAGCTAAGTATGTCATTTTGGAGCTAAATTAGCTAAGTATGTCTTTTTCGAGCTAAACTAGCTAATTATGTCATAAATGAACTAGAGAAAACTTACCGTCGTGGTCATCAAGGAGGAGAAGCACCAGGGTTGCTCGCGGCGGCTTCGTTTGGAGACGGTTTCCCCGGAGAAGGGTCGTGCGATGCCGCTCGGGAGTTATTCTGTAGAAAAGATATTTTGCAATGTCTCAGTTAGCATGATGACACTCAATTGTTAATACTAGTTTATAATGACCATTGAAATGAAACTCACCGTGCCAATCGCAGAGAAGACGGGTATCGGCGGAGGTGCTTCACCGGTCTTCTCGCACATAGACTCCACATTTGGTTTTGAAGAGTCGGTCGTATTAGTTAGTAATGAAACACACATTACACACATGATTTGGTTGATGTGAAAAAGCAAGTTACCACAATAAGCTTGTACATGGCCAGGGGACCCGCCTCATTCCGGCCCCTCTCCTCCTCAATCAACCGAGTCATGGTCCGGTCCCTCTCCTCAAGAGCAGCCTGAAGAGCAGCCTGGCTTGCCAATCTCTCTTTCTCAAGAGTAGCCTGGTTTGCCGCTCTCTCTTTCTCAAGACAAACCTGCAACACCATTCCTCGTTACCATAGTAATGATCGATGGCCACACACACAATGAAATGGATGAAAGTTTTCTGAGTCCGTACAACTATCCTCGATGGCAAGATCGACTAGCCATGGACGAGGCGTTATCTCAGGATAGGAGCTCGACTGGCACGCCTTGATCTCTGGGAGAGTGAGTGGACAACATATTATCCCATCTCCAATGGCTATCGAACCATGGGGCCTCCCACCACCAGATATCATCACCAGCTCTGGATCCAAAGTTTCCTGGCTCGGGTTAAAGTCCTCCCCTTTCCTAGCCTTCCCCACGTACCTGTATTTCACGAGCTTGTGGTGGGAGGAGATGTTGGTGAACATGCAGATGAATCAAATCAAGAAATTACGTACGAGGCCTTAAGAATAGGTAATTACCTTCATATACTCCTTCTTCTTCACATACTTTCCATGGCACTCCTACTTATGCTTTTTAATACCACACGTGGTGTAGTAGTCTCGAATAGCCTGTGGCCGAGCCTCGTGGCGTAAGTTCTGTAATAACCACCTACACTCAGCCTCGAGAACCTTGGTCGCCTCGTCCTCATATCCCTCCTCACACCTATAGAAGGTCTGCAATCAAATGAGACAACACCGATTAGTACAATAATTAGATATATTGTTAATTTTAGATTGTGTAAAAGGATAATCTACGCAAAATCTGTTGATCACCATCTCGGCCCTCGTGTGGCACAAGACACCATCTATAATCTCCTCCCGCGGGGCCTGCGCAGCCTGGTAGTGCTCCTAGGTAAATCCTAGTGTAGGAACCTGACCCTCACCAGGCAACGTGACAAACCCTGGGAAATTTGTCCCGCAAAGCACACAAAGGACGGTGTTCGGCTTGCGGACTCCAACAGTATGATAAGGTCACCGCATTAGATATTTGAATAAACTTTAAGGCAAAAGCTAAAAAAAGAGTAAATGTACTTACCTATCCCCTTCAGGCTTAATCACCGGTATCTTCTCGCGGGTAGCCGACACGACAGGGAGATGTGTACTACCATGCTTGTACACGGTGGCCCCGTCCACTTACACACCACCCTCACTATCCGTAGAATCATCCCCCCATCAACAGAATAGACACTCGGACCCTCGGTCCAATCCGACACCTCGGTCTGATCCGGCCAGGCACCCCATCCGTACGTCTCCACGTCGGCTGAAGCCTGTGTGGCACGAGTCTCCTCGGACATAGCCTCAGGAACCGGAGTCTCGTGGGCCGAATGCACCTCGAACCGAGGCTGATCCTGGACCGGAGTCTCACGGGCCGAATGCCCGTCCACCCGAGGCTCCTGGACCGGAGTCCCTGTAGCTTCTTCCGCAAACGGGTCCACCATAGTAGTCTTGTGCTTGGGCGAATGAGCTGGTGGTAGTCCGCCTACATCTTCCGCAGCAACCACCTCTTCCTGTACCCTTCCACTTCTTCCCTACCCGACCAACACCTCTCCTAGTGGGAAATGCCGCCGACGAAGAAGCACCCGCGGGTGGTGTCGTCAGACTGTCTGCCAAGGCTCTACAAAGAGATAGGGGTGGAATGGAAGTACCACCCCTCGTGCGGGCCGCCGACGAAGAACCCGTCGAGCGATCTGGACCCGCGCCCACCATCTTTCAACACCTGCTCACCTAGCATGATAAAGATTAAAATAAATTAGTACACCATAAAAAAATTGAATAACTGACATGAATAATAATATGCACATATATAATTTAAGTAGGGATGCATACAAACTAATAATCATCATTAGTTAATGCATCATCATCATCACTATCACGCATGTGTTCATGAATGACGTGCTCATCGGCTTCAACAACATGAAGTTGTGGTAGGCCTTTCTGTAATCGGTCAATCATTGACAGGTCATTCGCATCAGTAACCTCTTCTAGTTCCAGTTGTGTTGGTTCCGGCTCAGGGGTGAAGTCGGATTCATTGTCGTTGTCTACTTCCATGTTCTGGGGTGAAGCACATCAGTTCTTTAAACGTTTCTTGGAAAGGCGTGTTTCTTGGAATAATTCTCCATCATATTTTTCTGGGTTAATGTGAGGTTCATAATCTTGTTCATTTGGGGGAGGTGGTCTAACACGTGGCGACACTTCATAAACAACCTACCAACCTTCCAGATTCATATCAGTTTGGCATGCCCACGGTAGATAGAAAACTTGGGTCGCCTGTTGAGCCGTAATATAGACATCGGGAACATCTAAATGGGTGTTTGGATTGATTTCGACTAGTCCTATATGTTCATGAGTCCTTCTAGTCTCCTTCGGCTGGAACCAATAACATTTGAAGACTACGACGCTCAGTGGGTTTTCACCATAGAATTGAAGTTCATAAATTGCTTCAACTCTTCCATAACACTCGATACCACCTTCACCGATAGCAAAGACACAAAAATTTGTAGATTTCCGGTCGTGCATACATAGCTCTTTGCCAAAGGTACGAAAGAGATACCGGTTGATTTTGTATTTCTCAAATCAATGGTCCTTATAGTCAAAATCATTAGCGGCTTGTCTTAATTCGGCGTCCATAGACTCTGAGTTAGCCTACAAGTTTAATACGAAACGACTGTTGCATTAGCCGCAAGTTAGACTAAGAAATGAAATGGTCCATTATTGATAATTACTGTTTGTTGGAACCAAGAGATGAAACCGGGATAGCGGCGTCCATGCTTTGCTAGAAGCTCATACTCTTCGATGGAATCATTTTGGATCGCTTGTGTTGGGAAACGTCGCATGGGAAACAAAAATTTTCCTACGCGCACGAAGACCTATCATGGTGATGTCCATCTACGAGAGGGGATGAGTGATCTACATACCCTTGTAGACCGTACAGAAGAAGCGTTAGAGAACGCGGTTGATGTAGTGGAACATCCTCACGTCCCTCGATCCGCCCCGCGAACAATCCCGCGATCAATCCCACGATCTAGTACCGAACGGACGGCACCTCCGCGTTCAGCACACATACAACTCGATGATGATCTCGGCCTTCTTGATCCACCAAGAGAGACGGAGAGATAGAAGAGTTCTCCGGCAGCGTGACGGCGCTCCGGAGGTTGGTGATGACCTTGTCTCAGCAGGGCTCCGCCCGAGCTCCGCAGAAACGCGATCGAGAGGAAAAACCGTGGAGGTATGTGGTCGGGCAGCCGTGAGAAAGTCGTCTCAAATCAGCCCTAATTGCTCCATATATATAGGAGGAGGGAGGGGGGCCTTGCCTTGGGGTCCAAGGACCCCCAAGGAGTTGGCCAAGCCAAGGGGGAGGACTCTCCCCCCCCCCCCCAAACCGAGTTGGACTAGGTTTGGTGGGAGGGAGTCCTCCTCCCTTCCCACCTCCTCCCTCTCTTTTTTTCTTTTCCTTTGATTTCTTATCCTTGGCGCATAGGCCCCTTTGGGGCTGTCCACCAGCCCACTAAGGGCTGGTGTGTCTCCCCAAAGCCTATGGGCTTCCCCGGGGTGGGTTGCCCCCCCCGGTGAACTCCCGGAACCCATTCGTCATTCCCGGTACATTCCCGGTAACTCCGAAAACCTTCCGGTAATCAAACGAGGTCATCCTATATATCAATCTTCATTTCCGGACCATTCCGGAAACCCTCGTGACGTCCGTGATCTCATCCGGGACTCCGAACAACATTCGGTAACCAACCATATAACTCAAATACGCATAAAACAAGGTCGAACCTTAAGTGTGCAGACCCTGCGGGTTCGAGAACTATGTAGACATGACCCGAGAGACTCCTCGGTCAATATCCAATAGCGGGACCTGGATGCCCATATTTGATCCGACATATTCTACGAAGATCTTATCGTTTGAACCTCAGTGCCAAGGATTCGTATAATCCCGTATGTCATTGCCTTTGTCCTTCGGTATGTTACTTGCCCGAGATTCGATCGTTAGTATCCGCATACCTATTTCAATCTCGTTTACCGGCAAGTCTCTTTACTCGTTCCGTAATACAAGATCCCGCAACTTACACTAAGTTACATTGCTTGCAAGTCTTGTGTGTGATGTTGCATTACTGAGTGGGCCCCGAGATACCTCTCCGTCACACGGAGTGACAAATCCCAGTCTTGATCCATACTAACTCAACTAATTAACACCTTCGGAGATACCTGTAGAGCATCTTTATAGTCACCCAGTTACGTTGCGACGTTTGATACACACAAAGCATTCCTCCGGTGTCAGTAAGTTATATGATCTCATGGTCATAGGAATAAATACTTGACACGCAGAAAACAGTAGCAACAAAATGACACGATCAACATGCTACGTCTATTAGTTTGGGTCTAGTCCATCACGTTATTCTCCCAATGACGTGATCCAGTTATCAAGCAACAACACCTTGTTCATAATCAGAAGACACCGACTATCATTGATCAACTGGCTAGCCAACTAGAGGCATGCTAGGGACGGTGTTTTGTCTATGTATCCACACATGTAAATGAGTCTTCATTCAATACAATTATAGCATGGATAATAAACTATTATCTTGATACATGAATTATAATAATAAATATACATTTATTATTGCCTCTAGGGCAAAATTCCAACAGTCTCCCACTTGCACTAGAGTCAATAATCTAGCCCTCACATCACCATGTGAATTACATTCTAATAAATCTAACACCCATACAGTTCTGGTGTCGATCATGTTTTGGCCGTGGAAGAGGTTTAGTCAGCGGGTCTGCTACATTGAGATCCGTGTGTACTTTGCATATATTTACGTCCTCCTCCTCGACGTAGTCGCGGATGAGGTTGAAGCGTCGTTTGATGTGTCTGGTCTTCTTGTGAAACCTTGGTTCCTTTGCTAAGGCAATGGCACCAGTGTTGTCACAGAACAAGGTTATTGGATCCAGTGCACTTGGCACCACTACATGATCCGTCATGAACTGCTTCATCCAGACACCCTCCTTAGCCGCCTCCGAGGCAGCCATGTACTCCGCTTCACATGTAGAATCTGCTACGACGCTTTGCTTGGAACTGCACCAGCTTCCTGCACCCCCATTAAGAATAAATACGTATCCGGTTTGCGACTTAGAGTCGTCCAGATCTGTGTCAAAGCTTGCATCGACGTAACCTTTTACAGCGAGCTCTTCGTCACCTCCATACACGAGAAACATCTCCTTAGTCCTTTTCAGGTACTTCAGGATATTCTTGACCGCTGTCCAGTGATCCACTCCTGGATTACTCTGGAACCTACCTGCCATACTTATGGCCAGGCTAACATCCGGTCTAGTGCACAGCATCGCATACATGATAGAACCTATGGCTGAAGCAGAGGGGATGGAGCGCATATGCTCTCTATCTTCATCAGTTGCTGGGCACTCAGTCTTACTCAATCTCGTACCTTGTAACACTGGCAAGAACCCTTTCTTGGACTGTTCCATTTTCAACCTCTTCAAAACTTTATCAAGGTATGTGCTTTGTGAAAGTCCTATCGGGCGTTTTGATCTATCCCTATAGATCTTAATGCCTAGAATGTAAGCAGCTTCTCCTAGGTCCTTCATAGAGAAACTTTTATTTGAGTAACCTTTTATGCTCTCCAAAAGCTCTACGTTGTTTCCAATCAGTAATATGTCATCTACATATAATATTAGAAACGCCACAGAGCTCCCACTCACTTTCTTGTAAATACAAGATTCTCCAACCACTTGTATAAACCCAAATGCTTTGATCACCTCATCAAAGTGTTTGTTCCAACTCCGAGATGCTTGCACCAGTCCATAAATGGATCGCTGGAGCTTGCACACCTTGTTAGCACTTTTGGGATCGACAAAACCTACGGGTTGCATCATATACAACTCTTCCTTAAGGAAACCGTTAAGGAAAGCCGTTTTGACATCCATCTGCCAGATTTCATAATCGAAAAATGCAGCTATTGCTAACATGATTCTAACGGACTTTAAGCATTCCCACGGGAGAGAAAGTCTCATCGTAGTCAATTCCTGGAACTTGTGAAAAACCCTTTGCCACAAGTCGAGCTTTATAAACGGTCACATTACCGTCAGTGTCCGTCTTCTTCTTAAAGATCCATTTGTTCTGAATAGCCTTGCGGCCCTCAGGTAGTATCTCCAAAGTCCACACTTTGTTCTCATACATGGATCCTATCTCGGATTTCATGGCTTCTAGCCATTTGTTGGAATCTAGGCCCACCATTGCTTCTTCATAATTTGCAGGTTCATTGTTGTCTAACAACATGATTGATAAGACGGGATTACCGTACCACTCTGGAGCAGCGCGTGATCTCGTCGACCTGCGTGGTTCAACAGAAACTTGAACTGGAGTTTCATGATCATCATCATTAACTTCCTCCTCAACCGGCGTCGCAATGACAGAGGTTTCCCCTTGCCCTGCGCCACCATCCAGAGGGATGAGAGGTTCGACAACCTCGTCAAGTTCTATATTCCTCCCACTCAATTCTCTCGAGAGAAACTCCTTCTCGAGAAAAGTTCCGTTCTTAGCAACAAACACTTTGCCCTCGGATTTGAGATAGAAGGTGTACCCAACTGTCTCTTTTGGGTAACCTATGAAGACGCATTTTTCCGCTTTGGGTTCCAGCTTTTCAGGCTGAAGCTTTTTGACATAAGCATCACATCCCCAAACTTTAAGAAACGACAACTTTGGCCTTTTGCCATACCACAGTTCGTATGGTGTCGTCTCAACGGATTTTGATGGTGCCCTATTTAAAGTGAATGCAGCTGTTTCTAATGCATAACCCCAAAATGATAACGGCAAATCAGTAAGAGACATCATAGATCGCACCATCTCTAACAAAGTATGATTACGACGTTCGGACACACCATTACGTTGTGGTGTTCCAGGCGGTGTTAACTGCGAAACAATTCCACATTGTCTTAAGTGAGCACCAAACTCGAAACTCAGATATTCACCCCCACGATCAGACCACAGGAACTTGATCTTCTTGTTACGATGATTTTCCACTTCACTCTGAAATTGCTTGAACTTTTCAAATGTTTCAGACTTGTGCTTCATCAAGTAGACATAACCATATCTACTCAAATCGTCAGTGAAGGTGAGAAAATAACGATATCCGCCGCGTGCCTCTACGCTCATTGGACCACACACATCGGTATGTATGATTTCCAACAAGTCACTTGCACGCTCCATTGTTCCGGAGAACGGAGTTTTAGTCATCTTGCCCATGAGGCATGGTTCGCACGTGTCAAGTGAATCAAAGTCAAGTGACTCCAAAAGTCCATCAGCATGGAGTTTCTTCATGCGTTTTACACCAATATGACCCAAGCGGCAGTGCCACAAAAATATGGTGCTATGATTGTTTACTCTAACTCTTTTGGTCTCAATGTTATGTATATGCGTATCGCTATCAAGATTCAATATGAACAATCCTCTCACATTTGGTGCATGACCATAAAAGATGTTACTCATAGAAATTGAACAACCATTATTCTCAGACTTAAAAGAGTAACCGTCTCGCAATAAACAAGATCCAGATATAATGTTCATGCTCAACGCAGGCACTAAATAACAACGATTTAAGTTCATCACTAATCCCGATGGTAGCTGAAGTGACACTGTGCCGACGGCGATTGCATCAACCTTTGAACCGTTTCCTACGCGCATCGTCACTTCGTCTTTCGCCAGCCTTCGTCTATTCCGCAGTTCCTGCTTCGAGTTGCAAATGTGAGCAACAGAACCGGTATCAAATACCCAGGCACTACTGCGAGAGCCGGTTAAGTACACATCAATAACATATATATCAAATATACCTGATTTTTCTTTGCCCGCCTTCTTATCTGCCAGATACTTGGGGCAATTGCGCTTCCAATGACCCATACCCTTGCAATAGAAGCACTCTGTTTCAGGCTTAGGTCCAGCCTTGGGTTTCTTCGGCGGATTGGCAACAGGCTTGCCGCTCTTCTTCGAATTGCCCTTCTTGCCTTTGCCGTTTCTCTTGAAACTAGTGGTCTTGCTCACCATCAACACTGGATGCTCTTTACGGAGTTCAGACTCTGCGACTTTCAGCATCGCAAACAACTCGCCGGGAGACTTGTTCATCCCTTGCATGTTGTAGTTCAACACAAAGCCTTTATAGCTTGGCGGCAGTGATTGAAGGATTCTGTCAGTGATAGCTTCTTGCGGGAGTTCAATCCCCAGCTCAGCTAGACGGTTTGAGTACCCAGACATTTTGAGCACATGTTCACTGACAGACGAGTTTTCCTCCATCTTGCAAGCATAGAATTTATCGGAGGTCTCATACCTCTCGATCCGGGCGTTCTTCTGAAAGATAAACTCCAACTCCTGGAACATCTCAAATGCTCCGTGACGCTCAAAGCGACGTTGAAGTCCTGGTTCTAAGCCATACAAGACTGCACATTGAACTATTGAGTAGTCCTCCTTACGTGCTAACCAAGCGTTCTTAACATCCTGATCAGCCGTAGCGGGTGGTTCATCTCCTAGCGCAGCAATAAGGACATAATCCTTCTTCCCAGCTTGTAAGATTAGCTTAAGATTACGATCCCAGTCTACAAAGTTGCTTCCATCATCTTTCAACTTAGCTTTCTCTAGGAACGTATTAAAATTCAGGATGACTGTCGCGTGAGCCATGATCTACAACACAAATATATTCAAAGTGGACTTAGACTATGTTCAAGATAATTAGAGTTCAACTTAATCAAATTATATGCTAAACTCCCACTCAAAAAGTACATCTCTCTAGTCATTTGAGTGGTTCATGATCCACTTACACTATCCCAAGTCCGATCATCACGTGAGTCGAGAGTAGTTTCAGTGGTAAGCATCCCTATGCTAATCATATCAACTATATGATTCATGATCGACCTTTCGGTCTCATGTGTTCCGAGGCCATGTCTGCACATGCTAGGCTCGTCAAGCTTAACCCGAGTGTTCCGCGTGCGCAACTGTTTTGCACCCGTTGTATGTGAACGTTGAGTCTATCACACCCGATCATCACGTGGTGTCTCGAAACGACGAACTGTAGCAACGGTGCACAGTCGGGGAGAACACAATTTCGTCTTGAAATTTTAGTGAGAGATCACCTCATAATGCTACCGTTGTTCTAAGCAAAATAAGGTGCATAAAAGGATTAATATCACATGCAATTCATAAGTGACATGATATGGCCATCATCACGTGCTTCTTGATCTCCATCACCAAAGCACCGGCACGATCTTCTTGTCACCGGCGCCACACCATGATCATCCATCAACGTGTTGCCATCGGGGTTGTCGTGCTACTTATGCTATTACTACTAAAGCTACATCCTAGCAAAATAGTAAACGCATCTGCAAGCACAAACGTTAGTATAAAGACAACCCTATGGCTCCTGCCGGTTGCCGTACCATCGACGTGCAAGTCGATATTTTTATTACAACATGATCATCTCATACATCCAATATATCACATCACATCGTTGGCCATATCACATCACAATTATACCCTGCAAAAACAAGTTAGACGTCCTCTAATTTTGTTGTTGCATGTTTTACGTGGTGACCAAGGGTATCTAGTAGGATCGCATCTTACTTACGCAAACACCACAACGGAGATATATGAGTTGCTATTTAACCTCATCCAAGGACCTCCTCGGTCAAATCCGATTCAACTAAAGTTGGAGAAACCGTCACTTGCCAGTCATCTTTGAGCAAAGGGGGTTACTCGTAACGATGAAACCAGTCTCTCGTAAGCGTACGAGTAATGTCAGTCCAAGCCGCTTCAATCCAACAATACCGCGGAATCAAGAAAAGACTAAGGAGGGCAGCAAAATGCACATCACCGCCTACAAAAACTTTTGTGTTCTACTCGAGAAGACATCTACGCATGAACCTAGCTCTGATACCACTGTTGGGAAACGTCGCATGGGAAACAAAAATTTTCTTACGCGCACGAAGACCTATCATGGTGATGTCCATCTACGAGAGGGGATGAGTGATCTACATACCCTTGTAGACCGTACAGCAGAAGCGTTAGAGAACGTGGTTGATGTAGTGGAACGTCCTCACGTCCCTCGATCCGCCCCGCGAACAATCCCGCGATCAATCCCACGATCTAGTACCGAACGAACGGCACCTCCGCATTCAGCACACGTACAGCTCGATGATGATCTCGGCCTTCTTGATCCAGGAAGAGAGACAGAGAGGTAGAAGAGTTCTCCGGCAGCGTGACGACGCTCCGGAGGTTGGTGATGACCTTGTCTCAGCAGGGCTCCGCCCGAGCTCCGCAGAAACGCGATCTAGAGGAAAAACCGTGGAGGTATGTGGTCGGGCAGCCGTGAGAAAATCGTCTCAAATCAGCCCTAATTGCTCCATATATATAGGAGGAGGGAGGGGGGCCTTGCCTTGGGGTCCAAGGACCCCCAAGGATTCGGCCGAGCCAAGGGGGAGGACTCTCCCCCCCCAAACCGAGTTGGACTAGGTTTGGTGGGAGGGAATCCTCCTCCCTTCCCACCTCCTCCCTCTTTTTTTTCTTTTCCTTTGATTTCTTATCCTTGGCGCATAGGCCCCTTTGGGGCTGTCCGACCAGCCCACTAAGGTCTGGTGTGTCTCCCCAAAGCCTATGGGCTTCCCCGGGGTGGGTTGCCCCCCCGCCCCGGTGAACTCCCGGAACCCATTCGTCATTCCCGGTACACTCCCGGTAACTCCGAAAACCTTCCGGTAATCAAACAAGGTCATCCTATATATCAATCTTCGTTTCCGGACCATTCCGGAAACCCTCGTGACGTCCGTGATCTCATCCGGGACTCCGAACAACACTCGGTAACCAACCATATAACTCAAATACGCATAAAACAACGTCGAACCTTAAGTGTGCAGACCCTGCGGGTTCGAGAACTATGTAGACATGACCCGAGAGACTCCTCGGTCAATATCTAATAGCGGGACCTGGATGCCCATATTGGATCCTACATATTCTACGAAGAACTTATCGTTTGAACCTCAGTGCCAAGGATTCGTATAATCCCGTATGTCATTCCCTTTGTCCTTCGGTATGTTACTTGCCCGAGATTCGATTGTTAGTATCCTCATACCTATTTCAATCTCGTTTACCGGCAAGTCTCTTTACTCGTTCCGTAATACAAGATCCCGCAACTTACACTAAGTTACATTGCTTGCAAGGCTTGTGTGTGATGTTGCATTACCGAGTGGGCCCGAGATACCTCTCCGTCACACGAAGTGACAAATCCCAGTCTTGATCCATACTAACTCAACTAACACCTTCGGAGATACCTGTAGAGCATCTTTATTGTCACCCAGTTATGTTGCGACGTTTGATACACACAAAGCATTCCTCCGGTGTCAGTAAGTTATATGATCTCATGGTCATAGGAATAAATACTTGACATGCAGAAAACAGTAGCAACAAAATGACACGATCAACATGCTACGTCTATTAGTTTGGGTCTAGTCCATCACGTGATTCTCCCAATGACGTGATCCAGTTATCAAGCAACAACACCTTGTTCATAATCAGAAGACACTGACTATCATTGATCAACTGGCTAGCCAACTAGAGGCATGCTAGGGACGGTGTTTTGTCTATGTATCCACACATGTAAATGAGTCTTCATTCAATACAATTATAGCATGGATAATAAACTATTATCTTGATACAGGAATTATAATAATAACTATACATTTATTATTGCCTCTAGGGCATAATTCCAACAGCTTGTCCATCCAAGAATTTGGCGACGTATCGGTTGTATGAAATATCCGGGAATAAGAGCAGTTCAAAGGAATTAGAAGTTACGGAAAAATGTGCCGAGAACTTACTCGATGTACGGCCGCACTTCTGTTAGGTTGTTGAAGATATACAACGAAATGTTCCGCCATTCTTCGACATCCAACGTTATTGGTTTCGAAGCACCGGCTGGTGCGAGCTTCTCGTTGAATAGGCTGAGGTTTGGTCCACCTTTTTTAGGGTCTTCATCATTGTACTGAGGCTTCGGATTATGCAAATGATGATTTTAGCTTCGTAGTGTGCTTTCACAAAGTTTGCCACCTCCTTAGTAATGGATGCCTCAGCCATCGATTGTTCAATTCTATGCTTATTATTACATTTAGCACGAAGCGTCTTCTGCAAGCTCTCAGTTGCATAGCACCAACGATTTTGCATGGGCCCACCCAATCTTGCCTCGGTCGGTAGATGTAAAAACATATGCTCAATTGGAGTAAAGAATCCCGGCGGAAAGATCTTCTCTAACTTGCACAACAACTCCAGTGCAAACTCCTCCATGTCATCTACCACGCCAGGCGACAATTCTTTCACACAAAGAACACAGAAGAAATAGCTCAGCTCCGCTAGTACTAGCCATTCATCCTCAGGAATAAAGCCACGTAACATCACCGGCATTACCCTCTCAAGCCATATGTGCCAATCATGACTCTTGAGACCAAAGAATTTTATTTTTGCAAGGCTAGCTCCCCTCTTTAGATTCGCGGCATACCCATCGGGGAACATCAAGTGCATTTTGACCCGCAGGATAATTTCCCTCATAGCTGGCCTTCCAAGATTGAACCAGGCCTTTAGCTTCGACCACTTCGGCTTTCCTTTGCCTTCTCGCATGTTTTGTAACGGTCTATGACATAGTGTCTCTGGATCGACTCTAGCCTTAGTATTATCCTTTGTCTTCCCATCTATGTCGAACAATGTACCAAAAATAGCCTCTCCGATATTATTTTCAGTGTGCATCATGTCGATATTGTGTGGAAGAAGGAGGTCTTCGAAGTAAGGCAGATCCCACAAGCATGGCTTGTGAGTCCAGGCGTGTTTTGAATTATACCCCTTGAATTACCCTAGACGCTCTGGATCACGCTCGAGGGCATTGAACTGATCCAGGATCTGTTGGCCTGTCAACGAGGTGGTGCCAAGTTTTTGACAACTTTACCTTTGGTAAAGTTCTTCTTGTCTTTTCAGAACTGATGGTCAGGATCCAGGAACTGTCTATGCAAGTCAAAGCAAGAATACTTCCGACCCTCCTGCAACCAATGAAATTGAAGAGCTTCCTTGCATGTGGGGCACGGGAACCTTCCATGCACACACCATCCGGAGAATAGCGCATACGCCGGCAAGTCATGCATTGAGTACATGTACCACACATGCATTTTGAAGTTTTCTTTTCTAGCGGCATCGTATGTCTTTACCCCATTATCCCAAGCTTCTTTCAATTCATCCTTAAGCGGATGCATGTACACATTCATATTCTTCCCCGGATAATTGGGCCCTGGAATTATCAACGTCAGAAATATGTTCTTTCTTTGCATAATCTGCCCCGGGGGGGGGAGATTGAGTGGAATGACAAATACAGGCCAACAATTGTATTGGGTTGCCGTCATGCCGAAGGGATTGAAAACATCCGTGGCGACGCAGACTCGAGGATTCCTTGGATCTGCCGCTTTATCCAGATGCAATCTATCAAACTCTTTCCATGCTTCCCCATCTGATGTGTGTACCGCCATCTTATTCCCATCCGCATCTAGTTCGGTTCTTTTGCCCAATTTGTGCCTTGTCATTTGTCTCGCTGTCTCTTCGACCATGAAAATACGTTGAAGCCTTGGTATGATTGGCATATACCAAAGAACATTAACTGCAATTTTGGTCTGCCTCTTCTCACCCATACCGTTGTCTACCACAAGATACCTGCAAGACTTGCAAATGGGACAATAGTCCAAGTGTGTATACTCCTTCCTAAATAAGGCACATCCTTTCTCACAGGCATCTATCTTCTCATAGGGCATCTTAAGTACATGAAGTATTTTTTCCGACTGGTACAGGTTTGCAGGCATGACATGGCCTTTGGGTAGAAAGCATCCAAATAGTGTCATCATCGCGTCGTAGCATTCTCTTCCCAAGTTGACCTGAGCCTTCAGAGCCATTACTTCTGCAATGGCATCCAACTGACAAAGCTCAGTGTGCTGGTGGAGAGGACGTTTTGAAGACTCCAACATTTCATAAAAGGCGTTTGCAGATCCTCCATCTCATGTTCCGAATCCCGAGCATCATCAAAGTCTTGCACCATGTCTTCGATCCCGGTACCATGCTCGTCGGTGCGACGACGAACCACCTCAGCTCGGGTGCGTTGTATAGACTCACCATGAAATGTCCACACCGTATAATTAGACTTAAAACCCCACCTCTACAGGAGTTTAATCAGTACAACCTCTGTCCTCTTTTTATAGTTGTCGCATCCAAGACAAGGGCACTAGTTTGTTTCCTGGCCATTTGCAAATGCAGCTTTCACAAACTCCTTACTTTTTAGAAACCATTCTTTCATCATTTCTTTCTGACTAGGGTGACCCGTGTACATCCACGCACGATCACTCATCTTGCCTAGCTACTAAACACAGAAGAAATATATATATATATATAATTCAGCATATGTATTCATCAGTTAATCAAGTTTGCCAGTTTTATTACGTCCATGCAACCTACACGCTAATAGGTAAAGATAGGTCCTAATCCCACCCGAGTATGTGTAGATTGGGTTCGTTTTCCCATGCTCTGCTTCGGATCCAACGCAAAATTTCGGCAGTACCACCCCACTGTTATCCTCATACATGTTTCTCGCAATAAACATAGAGGATGTGTATCCGGAGAACAACAGGGAGGCACTGACGAAATTATGCATCGGATCCAGAAAAGCATATGGGAAAACGAACCCAATCTACACATACTCGGGTTGTCCATGGATAACATTGGACAATTCGGAAGAATCACGGTTATAAATATATGCAAATGCATGCATATTTATAACTATAACCCTTTCGAACGGGAGACACATACTGGTCATGCATACTAATAAATTAATTTAATTACCTTTATCTAGCAAGTTTCATCGAAGACCGACCCACAACAAATGAAGGGGCGAGGAGGAGATGACATTTGTACTAACCCGCGAATGCACGGGTAGAGCTCGTATAAATGCACGAAGGTCTTCGCACATCAGAGCTCACATTGACGAGACAATTGTCACATGTAAATCCACCCGATCAACACAAATATTTTGTGTCCAATAATAAAATCAAAAAATATATGACATAACACGAATATATGACCTATATAGATGTCATCTAGGGTTCCACAAAAAAAATATTTCGTGCGAGGGTGTCGTCGAGATGTCGTGTCGGGGCATCGTGTCGGGGTTTCGGGACATCGTGTCGGGTGTCGTGGTGTCAGGGTTTCGTATTCTTCTTCTTCATCTTCTTTTTTTCCTCTTCTTCCATTTCTTATTCTTCTTCTTTGTTCCTTCCTTCCTTTTCTTTTTCTTCTACTACTTCTTCTTCTTCTTCTTCTTCTTCCTTCTTTTCCTTTTTCCGCTTCTTCTTCTTCTTCTTCTTCTTCTTCTTCTTCTTCCTTCTTTTCCTTTTTTCCTTTTCTTTTTTCTTCTCCTCTCTCCTATTCTTCTTATTCTTCTTCTTCTCCTCCTCCTCCTCCTCCCCTCCTCTTCTTCTTCTAATTCTTCTTCCCTTATCTACTTAACCTAGCACTAAACCTATTGCTAAGCTTATATAGCACTAAACAACAACAAAATAACAAAAATAGAATCTACCACAAAGTAACTAGAAAAGAATCTAAATACCACTAATTAACAAAACCAA
This sequence comes from Hordeum vulgare subsp. vulgare, assembly GCF_904849725.1. Lineage (NCBI taxonomy): Eukaryota > Viridiplantae > Streptophyta > Magnoliopsida > Poales > Poaceae > Hordeum > Hordeum vulgare. Next base: position 122,264,882 of record NC_058521.1, on the reverse strand, counting down.
ATCTACCACTAAACTATCTACTAAATCTACTAATTAACAGAACCTACCACTAGGAAACACTCGGTCAGATTCTGGCAACTATTGAAAGAGGAGCTGGGCGTGATGGTGGCTAGTCCACTGGTTCATTTGACCTCCCAGAAGGCTCTCTCATCTTGGTTGCTTGAATGGCTCGCTGCCGCTACTGACGATGAGAAGGAGATCATGCTACAGGCTACTTATGGGCTATGGCTCGCCAGAAACAACACAAGGGAGGGGCGGAAGCTGCAGCAGGCACATGAATTAATAGATTCTCTGAAGTTGCAACTGTTAGATTGGAAAGCAGCGAACGAGACAAGGGTGTCACAGCTGGAGCCAAAAACCATCCAGAAATGGGAGCCTCTGTCAATGGATGGGTAAAAATAAACTCCGATGGTGCGGTCTCGAAGCAAGGAACAAATGGTGGTGGTGGGGCCGTATTCAGGGATAACAATGCGGCGTTCTTGGCCGGAGTTAGCCATTTCTTCATAGGCATTGCTGATCTTGAAGTGGTAGAAGCATTGGCGTACAGAAGGGCACTACAGGTGGCCATTGGTCCTAACATCCAACGAGCACATTTTGAACTGGATAGCAGGGCACTGGTGGCGAAGATTAATCATCAGGATAGGAACTTGTCTGCTGTCGGGCCTTGGGTACAAGATATCAAGACAATGCTTAGTTCTTTCGACGAGTTCAAGGTCACTTGGATTCGCCGTTCGGGTAATATGGCCCCACATAAGTTAGCTAGGGTAGGTGTACGGGAGCTTCGTAGTGAAACTTGTATGCTGTCGGGCCTTGGATACAAAAAATCTACTAATTAACTAACTAAATCTACCAACTAACTAAACTACCTACTAACTTAACAGAATCTACCAACTAACTAAACTACCACTAACAACTAACAACTAAACTAACTAACCTAATTAACACTAACAACTAACCTAACTAACCTAATTAACGGTAGGTAATTAACAAACCTAATTAACAAATTAAACTAAAAAGGGAAACAATAGGGACTCACGGGAGGGGGCGGCTGAGCGATGAGGAAGGCGCAGGGAGGACGGCCGTAGAGGAGGAGGCGGCTCGGGGAGGAGGCGGTGCGCTGGGAGGAAGGGATAGTGGTGGAGGAGGGGTGGCGAGGTGGTGAAGGAGGGGGCATTGGAAGGAGGAGGGCACGATGGTGGAGGAGGGGATGGTGGTGGAGGAGTGGGCGATGGTGGAGAAGGGGCGAGCTCCAGCGGCGGTGGTGGAGGAGGAGGTCTCGAGGGAGGAGGAGGGTGCGGTGGTGGAGGAGGGGCGCAGGGAGGAGGAGGGTGCGGTGGTGGAGAAGGGGCGAGCTCCAGCAGCGGTTCGCGAGTGGGGAGGAGGGGAGGACGGCGAGCTCCGGTGGCGGTAGGGGTTTTGGGGGTGAGAGAGAGAAAGATCTGTTAGGGGAGAGAGGTGGTGTGGGGGGTGGGGGCGATGACGGTTAGGGGAGAGAGGGGTGTGGGGGTGGGGGCGACGACCATTAGGGTGCCATCCTCTTTGCCGTATGCCCCCTACGGCAAAGAGGTATAAGGCAGACGGCACAGAGAGAGGCCGTTATGTGGAGAGAGGGGGTGCGGGGTGGGTTGCCCCGTGCTCTTTGCCGTCTGCGTGAATGCTCTTTGTCGTCAGCTTGCACACGGCAAAGAGCAGACTGATTGCAAAGAGTATCTTTGCCATCAGTGTGCTCTTTGACGTCTGGTTTTTGGTAGCTGATGGCAAAGAGGGTCTTTGCCATCAGCCAGTAGACGACAAAGAAGCAGCAGATGACAAATTCTATGATTCCAGTAGTGTTATATTGAGAAACCACCTTTTCCTTTTAGAATAAAGGAACTTTCTCAAGCTTCAACTGTGGTTCATAAGAGTTGTACTAGGACACCTATACCTCTTGAACAAATTAATGTTGAACCCAATATTGCTATGGTTAAAGATCTCTTGGTTGATAATATTTATGGGCATGTCATTCATTTTTGTGATGAAGCTGCTAGAATTTCTAGACCTGGTACTAAAGGTAAACATAGACCTATTGTTGGCGTGCCTGTTGTTTCTGTTAAAATAGGAGATCATTTTATCATTGCTTATGTGATGTGGCTGCTAGTGTGAGTGCAATTCCCTTTACCTTATAGCAAGAAATTATGAATGATATTGAACTAGCTGAATTAGAAGAAGTTGATGTTACCATCAAGCTTGCTAATAGAGATACTATTGCACCAATTGGGATTGTTACAGATGTTGAAATCTTGTGTCGGAAAATAAAGTATCCTACTGATTTTCTTGTTCTTGGTTCCCCACAAGATGATTTTTGTCCCATTATATTCGGTAGAACCTTCTTGAATATTCTTAATGCTAAGATTGGTTGTGAGAAAGAAACGGTTACTGTAAGTTTTGGGGATGTGTCTCATGAGTTCAATTTCTCTAAATTTCATAGACAACCACATGACAAAGAATTCCCTAGTAAAGATTAAATTATTGGTCTTGCTTCTATCATTGTGACTCCTACTGATCCCTTAGAACAATATTTTCTAGATCATGAAAATGGTATGCATATGAATGAATGAAATGAAATAGATAAGATTTTCTTTGATCATCAGCCTATTTTAAAACACAACCTGCTTGTTGAGATACTTGGGGATCCTCCTCGACCCAAGGGCGATCCCGTGTTTGAGCTTAAACAATTACTTGATACTCTGAAGTATGCTTATATTGATGAAAAAGAGATAGATCATGTTATTATTAGTGCTAACCTTGAAAACTTTGAGGAAGCACCGTGCCGCTATTGGATATACTCTTGATGATCTTAAGGGCATTAGTCCGACTCTATGTTAACACAAAATCAATATGGAGCCTGATGCTAAACCAGTTTTTGATCACCAATGATGAATACATCCTAAAATGAAGGAAGTGGTACGAAATGAAATAGTTAAGCTTCTGGAGGCACGTATAATTTATCCTATTGCTGATAGTAGATGGGTTAGTCTCGTTCATTGTCTCCCTAGAAAGGGAGGTATTACCATTGTTCCTAATGATAAAAATGAATTGATCCCGCATAGAATTGTTACAGGATATAGAATAGTAATTGATTTTAGGAAATTAAATAAAGCTACTTGGAAAGATCATTACCCGCTACCTTTTATTGATCAAATGCTAGAAAGACTATCCAAATATAAACATTTTTGCTTTCTACAAGGTTATTCTGGTTTCTCTCAAATACTAGTGTCAAAAGAGGATCAAGAGAAGACCACTTTTACTTGCCCTTTCGGTACCTTTGCTTATAGACGTATGCCTTTTGGTTTATGCAATGCACCTGCTACCTTTCAAAGATGTATGATGGCTATATTCTCTGACTTTTGTGAAAAGATTGTTGAGGTTTTCATAGATGATTTTTCCGTTTACGGAACTTCTTTTGATGGTTGCTGGAGAAACTTTGATCGAGTTTTGCACAGATGTGAAGAAACTAATCTTGTCTTGAATTGGGAGAAGTGCCACTTTATGGTTAATGAAGGCATTTTTTTGGGACACAAAATCTCCGAAAGAGGTATTGAAATTGATAAAGCTAAAGTTGATGCTATTTAAAAAATGACGTGTCCAACAGATATCAAAGGTATAAGAACTTTCCTTGGTCATGCTGGTTTCTATACTAGGTTTATTAAAGACTTATCTAAGATTTCTAATCCTCTCACTAATCTTTTGCAAAAGGATGTTCCATTCGTTTTTTATGATGATTGTGTAGAAGCATTTGAAATTCTTAAGAGAGCCTTGATCACCGCACCTGTTGTTCAACCACTTGATTGGAACCTACCCTTTGAAATTATGTGTAATGCCAGTGATTATGCTGTTGGTGCTGTTCTAGGGTAAAGAGTTGATAAGAAATTAAATGGCATCCATTACACTAGTAAAACTCTAGACAATGCTCAAAGAAACTACGCTACCATTGAAAAGGAATTTTTAGCCCTTTGTTTTGCTTGTGATAAGTTTAGACCTTATATTGTTGATTCCAAAGTAACAGGTCACACTGATCACGCTGCTATTAAATACCTTACGGAAAATAAAGATGCTAAACCTAGTCTTATTAGACGGGTTCTTCTTCTACAAGAATTTTATCTACATATTATTGATAGAAAGCATGCTCATAACCCCGTAGCACATAACTTGTCTAGACTAGAGAATGTTCTTGATGACGCACTACCTATTTATGATAGCTTTTCTGATGGACAATTAGCTGTCATAAATGCTTCACCCAGTGCTCCTTGGTATGCTGATTATGCTAGCTACATTGTTGCTAAATTTATACCGCCTAGTTTCACATACAAAAAAAAAGAAAAAGTTCTTCTATGATTTAAGACATTACTTTTGGGATGATCCACACCTTTATAAAGAAGGAGTAGATGGTATTATTAGACATTGTGTACATGAGAATGAACAGGGACACATCCTACACAAGTGTCACTATGAGGCCTATGGAGGACATCATGCTGGAGATAGAACTGCACACAAGGTATTACTATTTGGTTTTTATCGGCCTACTCTCCTCAAGGATGCTCGTAAGTTTGTCTTGTATTGTGATGAATGTCAAAGAATTGGTAATATTAGTAGATGTCAGGAAATGTCTATGTATTACTCTCTTGTTATTGAACCATTTGATGTTTGGGGTTTTGATTATATGGGACCTTTTCCAAAGTCCAATGGGTATACTCATATTCTAGTTGCTGTTGATTATGTTACTAAGTGGGTAGAAGCTATTCCAACTAGTAGTGGTGACCATAACACTTCTATTAAAATGCTGAAAGAAGTTATTTTCCCTAGATTTGGAGTCCCTAGATATTTAATGACTCATGGTGGTTCACACATTATTCATGGTGCTTTCCGTAAATTGCTTGCTAGGTATGATGTTAATCATAGAATTGCATCTCCTTATCACCCTCAGTCTAGTGGACAAGTAGAATTGAGTAATAGAGAAATTAAATTGATCTTGCAAAAGACCGTTAATAGATCTAGAAAGTATTGGTCTAAGAAACTTGACGACGTGTTATGGGCTTATAGAACCGCTTACAAAAACCATATGGGTATGTCTCCGTATAAAATGGTTTATGGTAAAGCATGTCATTTACCTCTAGAGCTAGAACATAAAGCTTATTGGGCAATTAAAGAGGTTAACTACGATTTCAAACTTGCTGGTGAGAAGAGGTTATTTGGCATTAGCTCGCTTGATGAATAGAGAACCCAAGCCTATGAGAATGCTAAGTTGTTTAAAGAAAAGGTTAAGAGATGGCATGATCGAAGGATACAAAAGCGTGAATTCAATGTAGGTGATCATTTCTTCTTATAAACTCTCGTTTAAGATTTTTTGTAGGAAAACTTCTCTCTAAATGGGCAGGGCCTTACATTATTGAAGAAGTATATCGTTTCAGTGCCATCAAGATCAACAATGCCGAACGCACAAATTCGAAGGTGGTAAATGGGAAAAGAATCAAACATTATATCTCAGTTACTCTCATAAATGTTGAAACCAATACTATCAATACCATAACTCCGGCGGAGTACATTAGGGAGACCTATCTGAATGTTTTAGACTTTGAAAAGTAATAGGTATGTGTTATGGTAAGCAAACCGACTCCAGAAAATTTCCAATGGCAATTTTTACCAGTTTTGGAGTATTTAAAAAATTAGGAAAATTCAAAGCACTCCGAAGAGTTCACGAGGATGCGACAAACCACGGGGCGCGACCTGCCCCCCTCGACGCACCCTGCAGGCTTGTGGCCACCCCGTGTACCCTCCGGGCTCCGTTTTCTTGTGGCATACTCCTTCGGGTCGATAAAAAATCATTATATAATCTCCCGAAGGTTTTGACCTTCGTATTACGACAATATCTCCTATTTTTGTTTTGAGCTCTTTCTGCAACAGATTTAGATCAACATGACGTCTTCAAGTACTTTGAAGGACAAGTTCTTCAAGAGGGTCATCAACCCCTACCTTGCAGAGGTGCTGCAATACCCTCAAACCATTGAGATGCATGAGGGGGTGCTGCACATTCGTGATGTTGAGGGGCCAAAGAAGACCGGAAGCATGGAGTCAAGGCTCGAAGCAATGGAGCAACAAGTCTTCAAGTGCCAAGGCATGGTGGAACGAGGACTCAATGCCAATCACATGATGAACGTAGAGTTTACCCATAAGAACAAGCTAGAGGCCAAGGACATCTGGGATCATGTCTTCAAGCTTTACGAGAAAATGGAGCGTCTTCAAGCCCAGATCCATGACCTGCAAAACCAAAACTATGAGTATGAATACAAATTTAAGAGAATGAGTTTGGTCGTAGATTTGAGGATCCCGGAGACTCATTCATCTATTTACAATGGTGAACCCATCCCTTGGAAGACGGAGGACAAGCTAACAACCTCACCAACAACTCCAACATCACCACCTCCGAAGAATGACAACTGAACACATGGGTATAGGGCACTCCCCTTGGCTTGTGCCAATCTTGGGGGAGGTGCCCCAATATCGTATCACCATCACATCTTTTAATTTGTTCGTTTTTCCTCTTTCGATACTTTTGTTTATATCTTGATCTAGTAGAATAAAATTTTAGTGTGATCTAGTTTTGAGTTTTGTTTTATGTCCCCCCTATGTAAGAAAGTCCGAGAGTTATATAATAAAGAGTAGTTTTGAGTTGAGGGCTTTGCTTGCTTGCTACGATCTTAAGAAATAGAAATAGAAAGAAATATAGAATAAAAGCAAAGGGTATATATAATGATCTTATGGGGAGTGATGACTTCTCATATAAAAAGTATGTTGATTGAAATTTGATGTGAGTTGAAAAACAAAGCTATTGGTCATTGTTGCAATTAAAAGGAAGTAACAAAAAAAGAGAGGATCACATATAAATATATTATCTTAGACATCTTTTGTAATTGTGACCACTCATTAAAATATTATATGTTAAGAAGTTGATATTGGACAAGGAAGACAACATAATGAGTTATGTTTGCTTATTTCCGAATAGAAGTTATATGGTTATAGATCCTTCAACATGTGCCGCTTAATTCCACACCATATTAGCCAAAAACTTCTGCACCAAGTAGAGATACTACTTGTGCATCCAAACGTCTTTAACCCAGTTTTGCCTTGAGAGTCCACCATACCTACCAATGGATTGAGTAAGATCCTTCAAGTAAGTTGTCATCGGTGCAAGGAATAAAAAAATGCTCTCTAAATATGTGTGATCTATTAGTGTGAGGAAAATAAACTTTATACGAACTTGTGATATAGAAGAAATAAAAGCGACATACTGCATAATAAAGTTCTTTATCACAAGGGGCAATATAAAGTGACGTTCTTTTGCATTAAGGGATTGCGCATCCAACTACAAAGCGCATGACAACCTCTGCTTCCCTATGAGAAGGGCCTATTTGTTACCTTTACTTTCTAGTATATACCTTTATGCAAGAGTCGTGTTGATCTTCGAGATTTCCTTTGTTTCTCCTTTATCTTTTGGCAAGCGTCATGTGTTGGGGAATGATCTGGAAAAATATATTCACTCGGATTTGGGTGATCATGAGTTATTATTGTTGACATTACACTTGAGGTAAATAGTTGGGAGGTGCTACCTTGAGCTTGTGTTGGTTTTCCCTTGAAGAGGAAAGGGTGATGCAGCAAAGTAGATAAGTATTTCCCTCAGTATGTTGAGAACCAAGGTATCATTCCAGTAGGAGGAATAAGCGAGAGTCCAATAGTAGTACCTACACAAATAATCAAACACTTGCACCCAACTCTATAAAGGGGTTGTCAATCCCTTCATAGTTATTTGCAAGTATGAGATCTGATAGAGATAGATATAAAATATTGATAGATCTGAAAGTAAAACTAAAGTAAATAAATTGCAGCAAAGTATTTTTGGTTTATAGATCTGAAAATATGATATGGAAAATAGACCCGGGGGCCATAGGTTTCACTAGAGGCTTATCTCATAAAGGAAAATAATACGGTGGGTGAACAAATTAGTGTAGATCAATTGATAGAAAAGAAAATAATTATGAAGATATCCAAGGCAATGATTATGCATATAGGCATCACGTCCGTATCAAGTAGACTGAAACGATTTTGCATCGACTACTATTACGCCACACATCGACCAACTCCTTCCTGCATCTAGAGTATTAAGTCCATGAAGAACAGAGTAACACATTAAGTAGATGACATTATGTAGAGGGATAAACTCAAGCAATATGATGAAAACCCCATCTTTTTACCCTCGATGGAAACAATACAATATGTGCCTCGCTACCCCTACTGTCACTGGGTGAGGACACCGCAAGATTGAACCCAAAACCAACCACTTCTTCCATTGCAAGAATTACCAATCTAGTTAGCCAAACCAAACAAATAATTGGAAGAGACTTGCAAAGATATGAAATCATGCATATAAGAATTCAAAAGAGACTAAAACAATATCGATGGATAATTTGAACATAAACTCACAATTCATCGGATCTAGACAAACACACCACAAAAGAGTATCCATCTTACTACTAGCTATGAACCCGTAGGTCTGTGGTGAACTACTCACACATCATCGGAGGGGCAATGGAGTTGATGTAGATGCCCTCCGTGATAAATTCCCTCTCTGGCAAATTATCGGAAAAGGCTTCCATATTGGATCTCTTGGGAACAGAGACTCCCGACAGCATAAAAGTATTTTCATGGCTCTAGTTGGCGATACTAGAATATTTGGGATTTTATAGGCCAAGAATTAGGGTTAGGAGACCTGCAGGGGGCCCACAAGCTAGGGGGGCGCGACCACCCCCCCCACCCCCCAGGGTGCGCCCTGCAGGCTTGTGCCCTCCCGGCAACTGCCTTGCCCCCTACTCCAAGTGTGTTGCATCTCTTCTTGTCCAAGAAAAATCTTTCCGGAGATTTTATTCCGTTTGGACTCCGTTTAATATTACTTATCTCCAATATTCAAAAACGTGGAAAAACATAAACTCGCACTAGGATATAGGTTAATAGGTTAGTACCAAAAATAATATAAAACAACATATAAAACATCCAAAACATATAATATAATAGCATGGAACAATAAAAAATTATAGATACGTTGGAGACGTATCAGCATCCCCAAGCTTAATTCCTGCTCGTCCTCGAGTAGGTAAATGAGAAAAACAGAATTTTTGATATGGAATGCTACCTAACATATTTATCCATCTAATATGCTCTAATGTGGCATGAACATTTAGATCCATAAGACTCAAAACAAAAGTCTATATTGACATAAATACAATAATACTTCAAGCATACTAATAAGGTAATTGCTTCCTTTCGAAATAGCATGGTCTTAGAAAGTTATCACTACAAAATCGTATGGTCTGGCTATGCTCCATCTTCACCACACAAAGTATCTAAATCATGCACAACCCCGGTGAAAATCAAGCAATTGTTCCACACATTTTATGTTCTCATACCTTTTCAACTCTCATGCAATACATGAGCGTGAGGCATGGGTATAGCACTATAGGTGGAATAGAATGTGGTGGAGGTTGCAAAAAGGAAGGAAGAGGATAGTCTCACGTCAACTACGCATATCAACGGTCTATGGAGATGCCCATCAATAGATATTAATGTGAGTGAGTAGGGATTTCCATGCAACAAATGCACTAGAGCTATAAGTGTATGAAAGCTCAAAAAGAAAACTAAGTGGTTGTGCAAAAGATGTGTACCACTAGTTATATGAAAGTGACAACATAGGAGACTCTCTATGAAGAACATGGTGCTACTTTGAAGCACAAGTGTGGAAAAAGATAGTAGCATTGTTCCTTCTCTCTTTCTCTCATTTTTTTCTTTTTCCATTTTTTCCCTTTTTTCTTTTTTTGAATGGGCTTATATGGCCTCTTTTATTTTTTTATGGGCTTCTCTAGCCTCTCTTTTTTGTAAAGTTCGGAGACTCATCCCAACTTGTGAGGGAATAATAGCTTCCATCATCCTTTTTTTCTCACACGGGACAATGCTCTAATAATGCAAAATCATCACACCCTTTTTTTACTTACAACTCAAAAGATTACAACTCGATAGCTACAACAAAGTATGACAAGCAAGATGGAAGTGATGGTACGTGTCATAAAAACGGGACGGTGGTGTTGCATGGCAATATATCTCGGAATGGCTAATAAAATTCCATAATAGGTAGGTATGGTGCCTATTTTGAGGAAAATATATGGTGGATGTTTTGAGGAAGGTGGGTTTAACGTACCGGCGAATGTTGTGCGATACTAGAGAGGCTTGCAAAGGTGGAAGGCTGAGAGTGTGTATAATCCATGAACTCAACATTAGTAATAAAGAACTTACATACTTATTGAAAAAGCTTATTAGTTATCAAAGAAAACTATTAGACACATGCTCCTAGGAGTAGAGTTGGTAGGAGTTAACCATCGCGCGATCCCGACCTCCACACAAAGGTTGACAATCATTAAACAAGTCATGCTCCGACTTCATCACACAACGGTTCACCATACGTGCATGCTACGTGAATCACAAGCTTCAACACAAGTATTTTTTTCTAATTCACAATTACTTACTAGCATGACTCTCATATCACCATCCTCACATTTCAAAACTCTATGCAAGGAATAAAACTTCTCATCATATTCAATGCACTTAATATGAAAGTTTTTATTATATCCCTCTTGGATGCCTATTATATTAGGACTAAATTCATAACCTAAACCAATTACCATGATGTTTAACGAACTCTCAAAATAATATAAGTTAAGTACGAGAGTTTAATAATTCCACAACACCGTCATGCTCTATAAGATATCAGTGAAGTACTAGAGCAACATTGCCTAGCTCAAAAGATATAAGTGAAGCATAAAGAGTATTCTAATAAATTCATGATTTAGTGTGTGTCTCTCTCTCAAATCATGTGTGCAACAAGGATGGTTGTGTTTAACTAAAAAGTAAAGACTCATATCATACAAGACGCTCCAAGCAAAACACATATCATGTGGTGAATAAAAATATAGCCTCAACCCTCAAGTAAATTTACCGAAGGATTGAAGACAAAAGAGGGGATGCCTTCCGGGGCATCCCCAAGCTTAGGTTCTTTGGTATCCTTGAATATGTCTTGGGGTTCCTTGGGGATCCCCAAGCTTAGTCTCTTTCCACTCCTTATTCCGTAGTCCATCAAATCTTTACCCAAAACTTGAAAACTTCACAACACAAAACTCAACAGAAAACTCATGAGATCTCTTAGTATAAGAAAGATAAATCACCACTTAGGTACTATTGTGAACTCATTATTTATTTATATTGATGTAATATTTACCGTATTCTAACTTCTCCATGGTTCATACCCCCCGATGCACCCCATAGATTCATCAAAATAAGCAATCTGTTTACTCTATATACTTCTGTAACCCCACAAATTCTGAACAATTTGGACGGTCTGGGAAATTTGTGAACCAATCTTGTGTAAAAACTTCAGATCCAAACTACCTTCCAGTGAATCTATAAAACTCCTGGACTTAGAGCGAAAGTTTCTGTTTTTCAGCAAAATCAACTTGCAAGCACCATAGATCATCCCAAAGGTCTTGGCTCAAACACTAATTAATACAAGAAAACACAATTATTACACAGGTAATAATATGTGCAGCACATAAAAACATAAACAAAAACAAAATCAAAAAAATAAAATTGGGTTGCCTCCCAACAAGCGTTATTGTTTAACGCCCCTATCTAGGCATACTGCAATAGATCTAAGTATTGTCATAATAGTAAGGGAGATTATCAATGCTCTTCTCATACTCCCTTCTTTGCGTAGAAAGGTTCCTCTGTGGCAAGCAAAAGTAATCAAAAGGGCCAAATTTAATAGGATAAGGATCATTAAGATGAAGTGCAGGAGGAATATGTTCCTCCTTTGGCCCTCTATAGTGTATGATCAATTCATCATTGTAGCTTTCCTTTGGCGGAAGGTCATAAGTTTATCTCTTAGTATGAACTCTAATCCATTATTTTGTATAGCAAAATCTTCATTGAGTTCAGAAATCCTATCAATCAAAACCTCACTGGGAACCCTTTTTCTCAAATTTTCATTATAAGCCACGTAATCCGGAGACTACAATCTCATTATTTCGTCTTGATTAAAAAGGATTTCCTCAATGGGGGGACATCCACCATTAATTTTATAATGAGCAAACATTTCATTAGCCTCTTTCATAATGAATCTAAACTCGTGGGCTAGAAATAAAGTTGCGACACGCTTAACGGAAGCAAGCTAAATATTAGAGAACTCAAGGAAACTCCTTTGTATGCAAGGATGCATGTGAATAAATTGTCACTCAAGTTCAAGTATTAGAAGTGTTATGGCGTCTGCAAGACTATTAGTTTTTTTGAGGATAGACCATCCTAAAGTAGGTAGCATACTAGCACAAGTAAAGAAATCTTGAATAACACCTTTTCAAATGATATTGCCACTACCTATGAGGAGTTTTTTTTGTATGAATGATAGTAGGTTCTCTACGAGAACCATTATTCTCTTCAAGATTATTACTATACTTTTCAATGTAAACCTCCCCAGATTCATACATGGTGGTAACGAATAGATCTACCACACAAGCAAGCAAACAAAAAGACGAATGAAAAAAGGGCTAATAAAAAGGCAAATCTTTTTGGTATTTTCTCAAAATCTTTTTAGAAGTGTGGGAGAGCAAAACAAAAGGCAAATGGAAAATAAAGTAAATGCAAGAGATGAGTTTGTGATGGGTACTTGGTGATCTTGCTATGTATCCTCCCCGGCAACGGCACCAGAAATCCTTCTTGCTAACTCTTGAGCTTGCATTGGTTTTCCCTTGAATAGGAAAGGGTGATGCAGCGAAGTAGACAAGTATTTCCCACAGTTTGTTGAGAACCAAGGTATCAATCCAGTAGGAGGAACAAGCGAGACAACAATAGTAGTACCTACACAAATAATCAAACACTTGCACCCAATGCTATAAAGCGGTTGTCAATCCCTTCAGAGTTATTTGCAAGGATGAGATATGATAGAGATAGATATAAAATATTGATAGATCTGAAAGTAAAACTAAAATAAATAAATTGCAGCAAAGTAATTTTGGTATTTTTGGTTTATAGATCTGAAAATATAATAAGGAAAATAGACCCCGGGGGCATAAGTTTCAGTAGAGGCTTCTCTCATAAAGGAAAATAATACGATGGGTGAATAAATTACTGTCGAGCAATTGATAGAAAAGCAAATAAGTATGAAGATATCCACGACAATGATTATGCATATAGGCATCACGTCCGTATCAAGTAGACCGAAACAATTCTGCATCCATTACTATTACTCCACCCATCGACCGACTCATCCGTGCATATAGAGTATTAATTTCATGAAGAGTAGAGTAACACATTAGGTAAGATGAAATGACATCGAGGGATAAACTCAAGCAATATGATGAAAACCCCATATTTTTATCCTCGATGGCAACAATGCAATACGTGCCTCGCTATCCCTACTGTCAATGGGTGAGGAAACCGCAAGATTGAACCCAGAATCAACCACTTCTCCCATTCACTACTGGAAAACAGTTTTTTGCCATCTGCTGCTTCTTTGCCCTCTGCTGGCTGATGGCAAAGACCCTCTTTGTCATCAGCTACCAGAAACCACACGGCAAAGAGGAGGCTGATGGAAGAGAGGGTCTTTGCCATCTGCTGCTTCTTTGCCGTCTGCTGGCTCACGACAAAAACCACTCACGCTGACGGCAAAGAGCTGGGCCCATGGCAAATATCACTTAGGCAGACGGCAAAGCGCTCGGCTGGCCCACCCCGCACCCCCTCTCCCCCCTAACGACCTCTCTCTTTGCCGTCCGCTTTTCTCCTCTGTGCCGTCGGGAGGCGGACGACAAAGAGTGTGCGCCCTAACGGCCATTAGCCCCACCCCCACGCGCCTCTCTCTCACCCCTAACGGCCACCCCACACCCCTCTCTCTCACCCCCGACACCACCACCGCCATCGCGCCACCTCCGGCCTCCCTGCGCCGCCGCCCCTCCGGCCTCCGGCCTCCCTGCGCCGCCGCCCCCTCCGGCCTCCCTGCGCCCCCTCCTCCTCCGACCTCCGGCCTCCCTGCGCCGCCGCCCCCTCCTCCTCCGGCCTCCCTACGCCCCCTCCTCCTCCCTCCTCTGGCCTCCGGCCTCCCTCCGCCGCCGCCCCTCCTCCGGCCTCCCTGCGCCCTCCTCCGGCCTCCCGGCACCCCCTCCTCCCTGCGCCCCCTCCTCCACCACGCCCCCTCCTCCTCCCCGGGACCTCCTCCTCCACCACCGCCGCCGGAGCTCGCCCCTTATCCACCACCGCCACCACCGCCCTCTCCTCCACCGCCGCACCCTCCTCCTCCCCGTCCGCCCCCTCCGGTGAGTCCTTTTTTTTCTTTTTTTTGCTAATTAACATATTTAGTGGCATAGATAGTTTAGTTGGTAGGTTAGTTAATTAGTAGTTTTAGTGGTAGTTTAGTTAGTTGGTAGATTTAGTTAGTTAATTAGTAGATTTAGTAGGTAGTTTAGTGGTAGATTTTGTTTTCTTAATTAGTGGTAGCTAGATTCTTTTTTTTGCTGTTTACTGCTATCTAGGTTTAGCGATAGGTTTAGTTAGCTTGGTTAGTTAGGTTAGTTAGTTAGTTAGCTTAATAGAAAGAATAGGAAGAAGAAGAAGAGGAGGAGGAGGAGGAGAAGAGGAGAAGAGGAGGAGGAGGAGGAGGAGAAGAAGAAGAAGAAGAAGAAGAAGAACAAGAAGAAGAAGAGGTGGAGAAGGAAAAAATAAGAAGGAGAAGAAGAAAAGAAGAAGAAAAGAAGAGAAGAAGAAGAAGAAGAAGAGAAGAAAAATACCTTCTCCTCCTCCTTCTTCTCCTCCTTCTTCTCCTCCTCCCCCTTCTCCTTCTTCTTGATTTCTTCTTCTTCTCCTCCTCCTCTTTCTTATCCTCTATCTTATTCTCCTGACCTTATTTTCCCCAACAATGAGATAATTATCCCATTTAGCTACAAAATGGCATAAAAACCTTGGTTAGCTCATGAATATTATATTCTTAACTTGTTTTCCTCTAAAATGACATAATTAGAATATTTGTGTTGATCGGGTGGATTTACATGTGATAGTTGTCTCATCGCTGTGAGGTCTGCTGTGCGAAGACGTGCCCGTGCGTTGTACGAGCTCCGCCCGTGCATTCGTGGGTCAGTACAAATTTCATCTCCTCCCCGCCCCTTCATTTACTGTGGCTCGGTTTCCGGATGAAACTTTCTAGATTTAGGTAATTAAATTAATTTATCAGTATGCCTGACCAGTATGCGTGTCCCATTCGAAAGGGCGACATCTATAAATATGCATGTCTTTGCATATTTATAACCGCCATCCTTTCGAATTTTCCAACATTATCCATGGACAACCCGAGTATGTGTAGATTGTGTTCGTTTTCCCGTATGCCGTGCTCTGGATCGGATGCGGAATTTCGTCAGTGCCTCCATGTTGTTCTCCGGATGCACATCCTCTCTGTTTATTGTGGAGACGTGTATCAGGAGAACAACGGGGAGGTGCTGCCGAAATTTTGCGTTGGATCCGGAGCAAAGCATGGGAAAACGAACCCAATCTACACATATTCGGGTGGGATTAGGACCTATCTTTACCTATTAGCGTGTAGGTTGCCTTGACGTAATAAAAAGGGCGAACCTGATTAACCGATGAATATAAATGCTAAATTATATATAAATATATTTCTTCTGTCTTTAGTAGCTATGCAAGATGAGTGATCGTGTGTGGATGTATACCGGTCACCCTAGTCAGAAAGAGATGACGAAAGAATGGTTTGTACAAACATAGGAATTTGTGAAAGCCGCATTCGCAAATGGCCAGGAAAGAAACTATTGCCCCTGTCCTGGATGCGACAACTATAAAAAGACGACAGAGGCTCTAATGATTAAACACCTGCATAGGAGGGGTTTTAAGCCTAATTATACGGTGTGGACATTTGATGGTGAGTATATACAACGCACAAGAGCTGAGGTGGTCCGTCATCGGACAGACGAGCTTGGTACCGGGATCGAAGACATGGTGCAAGACTTTGATGATGCTCGGGATTCGGAAGATGAGATGGAGGAATCTGCAAAGGCCTTTTATGAAATGTTGGAGTCTTCAAAACGTCCTCTCCATGAGCACACTGAGCTCTGTCAGTTGGATGCAGTTGCACAAGTAATGGCTCTGAAGGCTCAGTTCAACTTGGGAAGAGAATGCTACGACGCGACGATGACACTATTTGGACGCTTCCTACCCAATGGCCATGTCATGCCTGCAAACCTGTACCAGTCGGACAAAATACTTCGTGTACTTAAGATGCCCTATGAGAAGATAGATGCATGTGAGAAAGGATGTGTCTTATTTAGGAAGGAGTATGCACACTTGGATTATTGTCCCAATTGCGAGTCTTGCAGGTATCTTGTGGTAGACAACAGTATGGGTGAGAAGAGGCAGACCAAAATCGCAGTTAGTGTTCTTCGGTATATGCCAATAGTACCAAGACTTCAACGTATTTTCATGGTCGAAGAGACAGCCAGACAGATGACATGGCACAAATTGGGCAAAAGAACCGAACTAGATGCGCATGGGAATAAGATGATGGTACACACATCGGATGGGGAAGCATGGAAACATTTCGATGGATTGCATCAGGATAAAGCGGCAGATCCAAGGAATCCTCGAGTCTGCGCCGCCACGGATTGTTTTAATCCCTTCGGCATGACGGCAACCCAATACAGTTGTTGGCCTGTATTTGTCATTCCACTCAATCTCCGCCCCCCCCCCCGGGCAGATTATGCAAAGAAAGAACATATTTCTGACGTTGATAATTCCAGGGCCCAATTATCCGGGGAAGAATATGAATGTGTACCTGCAACCGCTTAAGGATGAATTGGAAGAAGCTTCAGATAATGGGGTCAAGACATACGATGCCGCTAGAAAAGAAAACTTCAAAATGCATGTGTGGTACATGTACTCTATGCATGACTTGCCAGCGTATGCACTATTCTCTGGATGGTGTGTGCATAGAAGGTTCCCGTGCCCCCAATGCAAGGCAGCTCTTCAGTTTCATTGGTTGCAGGAGGGTCGGAAGTATTCTTGCTTTGACTTGCATAAACAGTTCCTGGATTCTGACCATCAGTTCAGAAAAGACAAGAAGAACTTTACCAAAGGTAAAGTTGTCAAAAACTTGGCACCACCTGCGTTCACATGCCAACAGATCCTGGATCAGTTAAATACCCTCGAGCCTGATCCAGAGCATCCAGGGTATTTCAAGGGGTATAATTCAAAACACACCTGGACTCACAAGCCATGCTTCTAGGATCTTCCTTACTTCAAAGACCTCCTTCTTCCACACAATATCGACATGATGCACACTGAAAAGAATATCGGAGAGGCTATTTTTGGTACATTGTTCGACATAGATCGGAAGACAAAGGATAATACTATGGCTAGAGTCGATCAAGAGACACTATGTCATAGACCGTTAGAAAACATGCGAGAAGGCAAAGGAAAGCAGAAGTGGTCGAAGCCAAAGGCCTGGTTCAATCTTGGAAGGCCAGCTATGAGGGAAATTATCTTGTGGGTCAAAATGCATTTGATGTTCCCCGATGGGTATGCAGCGAATCTAAAGAGGGGAGAGAGTCTTGAAAAATTAAAAATCTTTGGTCTCAAGAGTCATGATTGGCACATATGGCTAGAGCGGGTAATGCCGGTGATGTTACGTGGCTTTATTCCTGAGGATGAATGGCTAGTACTGGCGGAGCTGAGCTATTTCTTCTGTGTTCTTTGTGCGAAACAATTGTCGCCTGACGTGGTAGAAGACATGGAGGAGTTTGCACCGGAGTTGTTGTGCAAGTTAGAGAAGATCTTTCCACCGGGCTTCTTTAATCCAATGCAGCATTTGATTTTACATCTACCGACCGAGGCAAGATTGGTTGGGCCGTGCAAGATCGTTGGTGCTATGCAACTGAGAGGATGCAGAAGACCCTTCGAGCTAAATGTAAAAATAAGCGTAGAATTGAAGCATCAATGGCTGGGGCATTCATTACTGAGGAGGTGGCAAACTTTGTGACAGCACACTACGAAGCCAAAAATCATCATTTGCATAATCCGAAGCGTCGGCACAATGATGCAGACCCTAAAAAAGGTGGGTCTAACCTCAGCCTATTCAAAGGGAAGCTCGCACCAGCCGGTGCTTCGAAACCAATAACTTTGGATGTCGAAGAATTGCGGAACATTTCGTTGTATATCTTCAACAACCTAACATAAGTGCGGCCGTACATCATGTGAGTTCTCGGCACATTTTCCCGTAACTTCTAATTCATTTGAACTGCTCTTATTCCCGGATATTTCAAACAGCCGTTACGTCGCCAAATTCTCGGATGGAGCGGTGATCAAAAATGATTTCGTCGAAGTTTATGAGCTTCTGTCAAAGACAGGAGGCGGCTATCCCGGTTTCATCTCTTGGTTCAAACAAACGGTAATTATCAATAATGGACCATTTCATTTCTTCGTCTAACTTGCGCCTAATGCAACAATCGTTTCGTATTAAACTTGTAGGCTAATTCAGAGTCTATGGACGCCGAATTGAGACAAGTCGCTAATGGTTTTGACTATAAGGTCCATTCATTTGAGAAATACAACATCAACGGGTATCTCTTTCGTACCTTTGGCAAAGAGCTATCTATGCCCGACCGGAAATCTACAAATTGTGGTGTCTCTGCTATCGGCGAAGGTGTTATTGAGTATTATGGAAGAGTTGAAGCAATTTATGAACTCATGAACATCGAAGGACTCATGAACATATAGGACTAGTCAAAATCAATCCAAACACCCATTTAGATGTTCCCGATGCCTATATTACGGCTCAACAGGCGACCCAAGTTTTCTATCTACCATGGGCATGCCAAACGGATAAGAATTTGGAAGGTTGATATTTTGTTTATGAAGTGTCGCCACATGTCAGACCACGTCTCCCAAATGAACAGGATTATGAACCTCACATTAAACCAAACACATATGATGGAGAATTCTTCCAAGAAACACGTCTTTCCAAGAAACGTTTCAAGAACCGCCGTGCTTCACCCAAGAACATGGAAGTAGATAGCGACAATGAATCTGACTCCAGGCCTGAGCCGGAACCAGAAGACCTGGAACTCATAGAGGTTACTGATGCGGATGACGTGTCAATGCTTCAACGATTAAAGGAAGGCCTTTCACAACTTCACGCCGTTGAACCCGACGAGCACGTCATTCATGAAGACATGCGTGATAGTGATGATGATGATGCATTTATTGATGATGATTATTAGTTTGTAAGATTCACAACTTAAATTATATATATTTTAATCTTTATTATTCATGTACATATTATTATTCATGTCAGTTATTCAATTTTTTTATGTTGTACTAATTTCTTTTAATCTTTATCATGGCAGGTCACCAGGTGTGGAAAGATGGTGGGCGCTGGTCCAGATCGCTCGACGGGTTCTTCCTAGGCGCTCCGCACGAGGGGTGGTACTTCCCTTCCACCCCTATATCTCCGTAGAGCCTTGGCAGACAGTCTGTCGACACCACCCGCGGGTTCTTCTTCGTCGGCGACATTGCTCACTGGAGAGGTGCTGGTCGGGCAGGGAAGAAGGGGAAGGGTAGAGGGAGAGGTGGTGGCCGCGGAAGATCCAGGAGGACTGTTGAGCCGTCCTCGCCACCACCACCAGCTCATTCACCCGAGCATAGGACTACTATGGTCGACCCGTTTGCGGAGGAGGCTACGGGGACTCTGTTCCAGGAGCCTGGTGTTGACGGGCATTCATCCCATGAGACTCCGGTCCAGGAGCAGCCTCGGGTCGAGGTGCATTCGTCCCACGAGACTACGGTTCCGGAGGCTTCACCCGACGTGGAGAGGCCCGGATGGGAGACCTGGCCGGATCGTACCGAGTTGCCGGATTGGACTGAGGGTCCGGGTGGCTAAGGGGGCGGGGATGGCAGGGATGAGCTTACGGATAGTGAGGGCGATGTGCAGGTGGACGGGGCCACCATGTACAAGCGTGGTAGTACACGTCTCCCGGTCGCGCCGGCTACCCGCGAGTAGCGGCCGGTGATTAAACCTGAAGGAGATAGGTAAGTACATTTACTCTTTTTTTAGCTTTTGCCTTCAAGTTTGTTCAAATATCTAATGCGTTGATCTTATCATACTGTAGGGGATGGGTACACCCTCTTGGAGTCCACAGGACGAACTCCGTCCTTGGTGTGCTTTGCCGGACAAATTTCCCGGGGTTTGTCACGTTGCCTGGTGAGGGTCAGGTTCCTACACTAGGATTTTCCTGGGAGCACTACCAGGCTGCGCAGGCCCCGCCGGAGGAGATTATAGATGGTGTCTTGTGCCACACGAGGGCCGAGATGGTGATCAAGAGCTTTTGGGTAAATTATCCTTTACAGAATCTAAAATTAACAATATAGCTAATTATTGTACTAATCGGTGTTTTCACGTTTGATTGCAGGCCTTCTATAGGTGTGAGGATGGATATGAGGAGGAGGCGGCCAGGGTTCTGTAGGCTGAGTGTAGGTGGTTACTACAGAACTTGTGCCACGAGGCTCGGCCGCAGGCTATTCGAGATTACTACGCCACGCGTGGTATTAAGAAGTAGAAGAAGGATTCCCGCGGAAAGTTTCTGAAGAAGGAGCAATACATGGAGGTAATTACCTATTCTTAAGTCCTTCTACGTAGTTTTCTTGATTTCATTCATAGGCGTAGCGCTGGAAATTCTTTCTAATAACTTACAGGTGCCCCCGAGATGGTGTGTGGATAAGATGGATTGTTGGGAGGCGTTGGTTGATGAGTGGTGCACAGGCAGCTGGCGAGCCATCCACGAGAATGCGAAGGATCGGCATAGCCGAATGGTTGGTGTGCCACACCATCAAGGCAGCGCCAACTTACTTCAGTTCGGACGAAACTGGGTATGTGATTTGCTTCATGATTCCTGCAATTTATTCTTCATGCTAATATTTTGTTCCTCTCTTTTAGGCGCATCACAATAAGATGGAGATGCCACACTTGTACGACCTTTATGGCATGGCCCATACTGCCTCGTACAAGAAGGCGAAGGCATTCTCTAAGTCTCACCTGGATGATCCCAATAACTTCACCAACATATCATCCCACCAGAAGCTCGTGGCATACAGGGACGCGGGGAAGGCTATGAAAGGGGATGACTTGAACCCTAGCCAGGAACCTTTGGATCCAGAGCTGGTGATGATATCTGGTGGCGGGAGGCCCCATGGCTCGATAGCCATTGGAGATGGGATAATACGTTGTCCACTCACTCTCCCGGAGATCAAGGCGCGCCAATCGAGCAGCTGTCCTGAGATAATGCGCCATCCACGGCTAGTCGATCTTGCCATCGAGGTTAGTTGTACGGACGAAGAACACTTTCATCCATTTCATTATGTGTGTCACCATAGATCATTACTGTGGTAACGAGGAATGGTGTTTCAGGATGCTCTTCAGAAAGAGAGATTGGAAAACCAGGCTGCTCTTGAGAAAGAGAGATTGGCAAGCCAGGCTGCTCTTGAGGCTGCTCTTGATGAGAGAGACCAGACCACGACACGATTGATTGAGGAGGAGAGGTCCCGGAATGAGGCGGGTCAACGGGCCCTGTACGAGCTTTTTGTGGTAAGTTTTTTTTCATGTTAGCCAAATCATGTGTGTAATGTCTGTTTCATTACTAACTAATACGACCCACTCTTCAGGGTTTGTGCGAGAAAAGCGGACAAGTCCCCCGCCGATGCCCGTCTTCTCTTCGATTGGCACGGTGAGTTTCATTATAAACTAGTATTAATAATTGAGTGTCATCATGCTAACTGAGACATTGCAAAATATCTATTCTGCAGAATAACTCCCGAGCGGCATCGCACGACCCTTCTCCAGGTGTTTCTCCTCCTTGATGACCACTACGGTAAGTTTCTCTTCTCCTCTTTCATATTCTCCTTGCCTTAATTTCCCCAACAATGACATATTTAGCCCATTTAGCTCAAAAAAGACATAGTTAGCTAATTTAGCTCCAAGAAGAGGAGAAGAAATAGGAAAAATGAAAAGGAATAAGAAGAAGAAGAAGAAGAGAAGGAGGAGGACGAGGAGGAGAAGGAGGAGATGGCCAAGGACCTTCTAGTCCTTCTCCTCCTCCTCCTCCTTCTCCTCCTTCTTCTTTATTTCTTCTTCTTCTCCTCCTCCTCCTATTTCTTCTCCTATTTCATATTCTCCTTGCCTTAATTTCCCCAACAATGACATAATTATCCCATTTAGCTCCAAAATTCCATAATAAGCTCAAAATGCCATAAGAACCTTGGTTAGCTCATTAATATTATATACTTAGCTTGTTTTCCTCTAAAATGAGATAATTAGCCCATTTAGCTCCAAAAAGACATAGTTAGCTAATTTTGCTCCAAGAAGAGGAGAAGAGGAGAAGAAATAGGAAAAATGAAAAGAAAGAAGAAGAAGGAGAAGAGAAGAAGGAGACGGAGGAGGAGGAGGAGAATGCCAAGGACCTTCTAGTCCTTCTCCTCCTCCTCCTCCTTCTCCTCCTTCTTCTTTATTTCTTCTTCTTCTTCTTCTCCTCCTCCTATTTCTTCTCCTATTTCATATTCTCCTTGCCTTAATTTCCCCAACAATAACATAATTAGCCCATTTAGCTCCAAAATGCCATAATAACCTCAAAATGGCATAAGAACCTTGGTTAGCTCATTAATATTATATACTTAGTTTGTTTTCCTCTAAAATGGTATAATTAGCCCATTTAGCTCCAAAAAGACATAGTTAGCTAATTTAGCTCCAAGAAGAGGAGAATAGGAGAAATGAAAAGGAAGAACAAAAAGAAGAAGAGAATGAGATGAGAAGGAGAAGGAGAAGAAGAAGGAGGAGAAGAAGTAGAAGGAGGAGGAGGAGGAGGAGGAGAAGGAGGAGAAGGCCAAGGACCTTCTAGTCCTTCTCCACCTCCTCCTCCTTCTCCTCCTTATTCTTTATTTCTTCTTCTTCTCCTCCTCCTCCTCTTTCTTCTCCTATTTCATATTCTCCTGGCCTTAATTTCCCCAACAATGACATAATTAGCCCATTTAGCTCCAAAATGCCATAATAACCTCAAAATGGCATAAGAACCTTGGTTAGCTCATTAATATTATATACTTAGCTTCTTTTCCTCTAAAATGAGATAATTAGCCCATTTAGCTCAAAAAAGACATAGTTAGCTAATTTAGATCCAAGAAGAGGAGAAGAAATAGAAAAAATGAAAAGAAAGAAGAAGAAGAAGAAGAGAAGGAGGAGCAGGAGGAGGAGAAGGAGGAGAAGGCCAAGGACCTTCTAGTCCTTCTCCTCCTCCTCCTCCTCCTCCTTCTTCTTTATTTCTTCTTCTTCTCCTCCTCCTCCTCTTTCTTCTCCTATTTCATATTCTCCTTGCCTTAATTTCCCCAACAATGACATAATTAGCCCATTTAGCTCCAAAATGCCATAATAACCTCAAAATGGCATAAGAACCTTGGTTAGCTCATTAATGTTATATACTTAGCTTGTTTTCCTCTAAAATGGGATAATTAGCCCATTTACCTCCAAAAAGACATAGTTAGATAATTTAGGTCCAAGAAGAGGAGTAGAGGAGAAATGAAAAGGAAGAACAAAAAGAAGAAGAGAAAGAGAAGAGAAGGAGAAGGACAAGAAGGAGGAGGAGAAGAAGGAGAAGGATGAGGAGGAGGAGGAGAAGGAGGAGAAGGCCAAGGACCTTCTAGTCCTTCTCCTCCTCCTCCTCCTTCTCCTACTTCTTCTTTATTTCTTCTTCTCCTCCTCCTCCTCCTCTTTCTTCTCCTCTTTCATATTCTCCTTGCCTTAATTTCCACCACAATGACATAATTAGCCCATTTAACTCCAAAATTCCATAATAAGCTCAAAATGGCATAAGAACTTTGGTTAGCTCATTAATATTATATACTTTGCTTGTTTTCCTCTAAAATGAGATAATTAGCCCATTTAGCTCCAAAAAGACATAGTTAGCTAATTTAGCTCCAAGAAGAGGAGAAGAGGAGAAGAAATAGGAAGAATGAAAAGAAAGAAGAAGAAGAAGAAGAAGAAGAAGAAGAAGGAGAAGGAGGAGGAGGAGGAGGAGTAGGAGGAGGAGAAGGAGGAGAATGCCAAGGACCTTCTAGTCCTTCTCCTCCTCCTCCTCCTTCTCCTCCTTCTTCTTTATTTCTTCTTATTCTCCTCCTGCTCTTACTTCTCCTATTTTATATTCTCCTTGCCTTAATTTCCCCAACAATGACATAATTAGCCCATTTAGCTCCAAAATGCCATAATAACCTCAAAATGGCATAAAACCTTGGTTAGCTCATTAATATTATATACTTAGCTTGTTTTCCTCTAAAATGGGATAATTAGCCCAATTAGCCCCAAAAAGACATAGTTAGCTAATTTGGCTCCAAGAAGAGGAGAAGAGGAGAAATGAAAAGGAAGAACAAAAAGAAGAAGAGAAAGAGAAGAGAAGGAGAAGGAGAAGGAGGAGGAGAAGAAGGCGAAGGAGAAGGAGGAGGAGGAGAAGGAGGAGGAGGCCAAGGACCTTCTAGTCCTTCTCCTCCTCCTCCTTCTTCTTTATTTCTTCTTATTCTCCTCCTCCTCCTCTTTCTTGTCCTCTTTCATATTCTCCTTGCCTTAATTTCCCCAACAATGACATAATTAGCCCATTTAGCTCCAAAATTCCATAATAAGCTCAAAATGGCATAAGAACCTTGGTTAGCTCATTAATATTATATACTTAGCTTGTTTTCCTCTAAAATGAGATAATTAGCCCATTTAGCTCCAAAAAGACATAATTAGCTAATTTAGCTCCAAGAAGAGGAGAAGAGGAGAAATGAAAAGGAAGAACAAAAAGATGAAGAGAAAGAGAAGAGAAGGAGAAGGAGAAGAAGGAGGAGGTGAAGAAGGAGAAGGAGAAAGAGGAGGAGGAGGAGGAGGAGAAGGAGGAGAATGCCAAGGACCTTCTAGTCCTTCTCCCCCTCCTCATCCTTCTCCCCCTACTTTATTCCTTCTTCTTCTTCTCCTCCTCCTCTTTCATCTCCTATTACATATTCTCCTTGTGTTAATTTCCCCAACAATGACATAATTAGCCCATTTAGCTCCAAAATGCCATAATAACCTCAAAATGGCATAAAACCTTGGTTAGCTCATTAATATTATATACTTAGCTTGTTTTCCTCTAAAATGGGATAATTAGCCCATTTAGCTCCAAAAAGACATAGTTAGCTAATTTTACTCCAAGAAGAGGAGAAGAGGAGAAATGAAAGGAAGAACAAAAAGAAGAAGAGAAAGAGAAGAGAAGGAGAAGGAGAAGAAGGAGAAGGAGGAGGAGGAGGAGGAGAAGGAGGAGGAGGCCAAGGACCTTCTAGTCCTTCTCCTCCTCCTCCTCCTTCTCCTCCTTCTTCTTTATTTCTTCTTCTTCTCCTCCTCCTCCTCTTTCTTCTCCTCTTTCATATTGTCCTTGCCTTAATTTCCCCAACAATGACATAATTAGCCCATTTAGCTCCAAAATTTCATAATAAGCTCAAAATGGCATAAGAACCTTGGTTAGCTCATTAATATTATATACTTAGCTTGTTTTCCTCTAAAATGGGATAATTAGCCCATTTAGCTCCAAAAAGACATAGTTAGCTAATTTAGCTCCAAGAAGAGGAGAAGAGGAGAAATGAAAAGGAAGAACAAAAATAAGAAGAGAAAGAGAAGACAAGGAGAAGGAGAAGAAGGAGGAGGTGAAGAAGGAGAAGGAGGAGGAGGAGGAGGAGAAGGAGGAGAAGGCCAAGGACCTTCTAGTCCTTCTCCTCCTCCTCCTCCTTCTCCTCCTTCTTCTTTATTTCTTCTTCTTCTCCTCCTCCTCCTCTTTCTTCTCCTCTTTCATATTCTCCTTGCCTTAATTTCCCCAACAATGTCATAATTAGCCCATTTAGCTCCAAAATGCCATAATAAGCTCAAAATGGCATAAGAACCTTGGTTAGCTCATTAATATTATATACATAGCTTGTTTTCCTCTAAAATGAGATAATTAGCCCATTTAGCTCCAGAAAGACATAGTTAGATAATTTAGCTCCAAGAAGAGGAGAAGAGGATAAGAAATAGGAAAAATGAGAAGAAAGAAGAAGAAGAAGAAGAGAAGAAGGAGGAAGAGGAGGATGAGGAGGAGGAGAAGGAGGAGAAGGCCAAGGACCTTCTAGTCCATCTCCTCCTCCTCCTCCTTCTCCTCCTTCTTCTTTATTTATTCTTATTCTCCTCCTCCTCCTCTTTCTTCTCCTCTTTCATATTCTCCTTGCCTTAATTTCCCCAACAATGATATAATTTGCCAATTTAGCTCCTAAAAGACATTATAAGCTCAAAATGGCATAAGAAGCTTGGTTAGCTCATTAATATTATATACTTAGCTTGTTTTCCTCTATAATGACATAATTAGCTCATTTAGCTCCAAAAAGACATAGTTAGCTAATTTAGCTCCAAGAAGATGAGAAGAGGAGAAATGAAAAGAAGGAAGAAGAAGAGAAGAAGAGAAGGAGAAGGAGAAGGAGAAGAAGAAGAAGGAGGAGGAGAAGAAGAGAAGAAGAAGGAGAAGGAGGAGAAGGAGCCCTCCTTCTTCTCCTCCTTCTTCTCTCCTCCTTCTTCTCCTCCTTCTTCTCCTTCTCCTTCTCTTCTTTTTTCTTCTTCTCCTCCTCCTTCTCCTTGTACTTCCCCTTCCCCTCCTCCTCCTCCTCCTCCTCCTTCTTGTTTTTGTTCTCCTTGTTCTCTTCTTCCTTATTCTATTTCTTCTTCAATTTAGCTTATTTGTCATATATATGTTGTTCTTCTTCTTCTTCTAACTTTTTATTCCCATTTTGCAGATTGGATGTACTACATGCATGGAAGCTGGCATTGGAGTGCTTTAGTTTCCGTTTTTATTTGAGTTGATGAACAATGTGGAACTATATGTATATGTATATATGGATGAACAATATATGTGCAACTATATGTATGTATATATGGATGAAACTTTGTATGTGTTGGTTCTTTTGATATATGGGATGTACGTTGATGAACAAATGGCATTGATGAGCTTTATATGTATATCATATATGTGTTGTGACCTATTTATCATATATGTGCTATGAATTATATGTATATGTGCTGTGAAATAGAAAAAATAAACAAAAATGTGACAATATAGGCTCTTTGCCATCTGCTAGCTGATGGCAAAGGCCTTTGCCTTCAGCTGGCCGACGGCAAAGGTGCCACGTGGCGCCCAGCTGTGCAACCTGGGCAGTAGCAGCTCGCCATATAGTATCTTTGTCGTCTGCTTCCAGGGGGCAGACGACAAAGAAGAGGGCACAGAGGAGGGGGTGAGGGGTAGGCAAACGGCAAAGAGTGGAGGGGGAGGAGGAGGAGGCAGACGTTAAAGAAGAGGGGGGAGGCAGACAACAAAGAAGAGGGGGGAAGGTAGACGGCAAAGAAGAGGGGGAGGCAGACAACAAAGCCTCCGTTAACCCCTAACGGAGGCAACGCGTGTTGGCTGCCACCTCGATCACTTTGCCGACTGCTCCTATGAAAAGCTGACAACAAAGCTCTTTGTCGTCCACTTTGGGGAGACAGACGACAAAGAAGGTACGATGTCGTCGTAGGCTGACGCAGAAATTTTGCCGTACGTGAGATTCTTTGTCGTCTATGATATTCTCTTTGCCGTCCGGGATTTACTCTTTGCCGTCTGTGATGGGAGACGGCAAAGAAGCTAATTCCTGTAGTGATTGCAAGAATTACCAATCTAGTTGGCCAAACCAAACAAATAATTCGAAGAGACTTGTAAATATATGAAATCATGCATATAAGAATTCAGAAGAGAGTCAAATAATATTCATGGATAATGAACATAACCTCACAATTCATTGGATCTCGACAATCACACTGCAAAGTAGTATTAGATCAGATGGATCTCCATGAACATCATGAAGAACATGGTATTGAAGATCAAAGAGAGAGAAGAAGTCATCTAGCTACTAGCTATGGACCCGTAGGTTTGTGGTGAAATACTCACACATCATCGGAGGGGCAATGGAGTTGATGTAGATGCCCTCCATGATCAATTACCTCTCCGACAGATTACCGAAAAAGGCTCCCAGATTGGATCTCTCGAGAACAGAGGCTCCCGGTGGCGTAAAAGTATTTTCGTGGCTCTGGTTGGCGATACTGGAATATTTGGGATTTTATAGGCCAACAATTAGGGTTAGGAGACCTGCAGGGGGGCCACAAGCCAAGGGGTGCGGCCACCCCCCAGGGTGCGCCGTGCAGGCTTGTAGCCTCCCGAAAATTGCCTTGCCCCCTACTCCATGTGTGTTGCGTGTTTTCTGGTCCAAGAAAAATCTTTCTGGAGATTTTATTCCGTTTGGACTTCGTTTGTATTCCTTATCTACAATATTCAAAAACATGTAAAAAACAAAAATTGGCACAAGGCTCGAGGTTAATAGATTAGTCCCAAAAATAATATAAAACAACATATAACACATCCAGAACATATAATATAATAGCATGTAACAATAAAAATTTATAGATACGTTGGAGACGTATCAAGAGGCAATACTATAAGCCTCTATCTTTCTTTGTGCCCGATTGAAGCTTTGACCTCATAGGTACTGTGTGAGTGTTAGAAATTATGAAAGACTATAAGATGATTGAGTATGTGGATTTGCTTTACAAGCTCTTATATTGACTCCTTCGCACGTTATGATAAATTGGAATTGCTTCAATGACTGAGATCATAGTTTGTTAGTTCTCAATAGAGTTCTTGATTCCTATTTTACCTTGTGAATGAATTGTTACTCTAGCATAAGAAATTATATGTCAATATGTGTTGCTGTTCTAAAGATAACCATGATGCTTTCATGTCCGTATTTTATTTTAATCGACACCTCTGTCTATAAACATGTGGGCATAATTATCGATCTCGGTTTTCGCTTGAGGACAAGCGAGGTCTAAGCTTGGGGGAGTTGATACGTCTATTTTGCATCATGCTTTTATATCGATATTTATTGCATTATGGGCTTTTAATACACATTGTGGTACAATACTTATACCTTTTCTCTCTTATTTTACAAGGTTTACATGAAGAGGGAGAATGTCGACAGCTGGAATTCTCGACAGGAAAGGAGCAAATCTGAGAGAACTATTCTGCATAACTTCAAAAATCCTAAAAATTTATGGAGAATTATTTTGTAATATAAAAAAAATATTGGGCGAAAGAAATGCATCAGGGGACCCTCCAGGTGGCCACAAGCCAGGGGACGCGACCTACCCCCCCTAGGCGCGCCCTGTAGGCTTGTGGGCCCCCTGGTAGGCCTCCGGTGCCCATCTTCTGCTATATGAAGGGTTTTGACGTGGAAAAAATCATATATGAACTTTTGGGGCGAAGCGTCGCCGTCTCGAGGCGAAACTTCGGCACAACCAATCTAGAGCTCCAGCGGAGGAAATCGAAGCCATTGTCATCACCAACGATCCTCTCATCGAGAGGGGGTCAATCTCCATCAACATCTTCATCAGCACCATCTCCTCTCCAAACCCTAGTTCAAATCTTGTATCCTATCTTTCTCTCAAAACCTCAGATTGGTACATGTGGGTTGCTAGTAGTGTTGATTACTCCTTGTAGTTGATGCTAGTTTGTTTACTTGGTGGAAGATCATATGTTCTGATCCTTAATGATTATTAATACTCCTCTAATTATGAACATGAATATGCTTTGTGAGTAATTAAATTTGTTCCTGAGGACATGGGATATTTCTTTCTATAAGTAATCATGTGAATTTGGTATTCATTCGATATTTTGATCAGATGTATGTTGTCTCTCCTCTAGTGGTGTCATGTGAACGTCGACTACATGACACTTCACCATTATTTGGGCCTAGGGGAAGGCACTGTGAAGTAATAAGTAGATTATGGGTTGCTCGAGTGACAGAAGATTAAACCCTAGTTTATATGTTGCTTCCTAAGAGGCTGACCTGGATCCATATGTTTCATGCTATTGTTAGATTTATCTTAATTCTTCTTTCGTAGTTGCGGATGCTTGCGAGAGAGGTTAATCATAAGTGGATGTTTGTCCAAGTAAGGGTAGCCCCCAAGCACCGGTCCACCCACATACCAAATTATTAAACTAATGAACGTGACTCATATGAGCATGATGAAACTAGCTTGACAGAAATTCCCATCTGTCCTCGGGAGTGCTTTGCTTTATATATGAATTTGTCCAGACTTGTACTTTGCTACAAAAAGGATTGGGCCACGTTTCTGCACCTTTTTTACATTTCTTACTTTCTACCTAGGCCATTACGAATTACCCTATCACAAAACTATCTGTTACCCATAATTGTAGTGCTTGCAGAGAATACCTTACAGAAAACCCTTGTCATTTCCTTATGCTCCTCGTTGGGTTCGACCCTTTTACTTATCGAAAGGACTACGATAGATCCCCTATACTTGTGGGTCATCAAGACTCTTTTCTGGTGCCATTGTTGGGGAGTGAATCGCCATTGGTGAGTGGAACTTGGTAAGGAAAGATATTATATATTGTGCTGAAATTTACTATCACTTGTCACTGTGGAAAATAATACTTTGAGGGTCTTGTTCGGGGTATCTTCACCCCTAATAGAAGCCAAAGAGATGCTCCTCAACCTATTTCACCTACTGAAAATATTTATTATGAGATTCCTTTGGGTATGATAGAAAATTGCTAGCTAATCCTTATGCAGGAGATGGAACACTACATCCTGATTTGCATCTAATCTATATGGATGAAGTTTGTGGATTATTAAAGCTTGCAGGTGTGCCCGAGGATGATGTCAAGAAGAAGGTATTTCCTTTATCTTTGAAGGAGAAGACGTTGACGTGGTATAGGCTATGTGATGATATTGGATCATGGAACTAGAACCAATTGAAATTGGAATTTCATAGTTTTTGGCCTCGTGAAGGAGAAAGAATCTCTCAAGGTTGGGGTGGCTTTATTCAATGTTATATTCATGCCCCAATCATGAGCTCATGACATAAATTATTATTCAGAATTTTTATGCTCGGCTCTCTCGTAATGTTCAATCCATGCTCGATACTTCTTGTGTTGGTTCCTTGATGAAGAAATACATTGAATTCAAATGGGACTTATTGGAAAGAATTAAACACAACTCTAAAGATTGGGAACTCGACGAAGGTAATGAGTCAGGTATAAGCCTTAAGTTTGATTGTATTAAATCCTTTGTAGACACCGATGCTTTTTGTGATTTTAGCACTAAATATGGACTTGACTCTGAGGTAGTAGCTTCATTCTGTGAATCTTTTGCTACTCATGTTGATCTACCAAAGGAGAAGTGGTTTAAATATCATCCTCCCATTGAAGTTAATGTGGTTGAACCTATAAATTTGAAAAGAAATTGTTATTTATAATGTCGATCCTGTTATTCCTACTGCTTATATTGAGAAAATACCCTTTCCTGTTAGAAGATCCCCTATACTTGTGGGTCATCAAGCCCCAATTCTGTCCACCCCTGATATTCACAAGGAATTTGTGATATATTTTGATGCATCAAGGATCGGGCTTGGTGGTGTACTGATGCAAGGGGGCAGATTCGTGGCAAATCTGTCTCGACAGTTGTGTCCTCACGAAGAGAACTATGCCACTCACGATCTTGAGCTTGCAGTAGTGGTTCATACTTTGAATACATGGCGGCATTACCTTCTCGGGAAGCGATGTGAGATATACGTAGACCACAGGAGTTTGAGGTATATTTTCACTCAGAAGGAATTGAACATGAGGCAACAAAGATGGTTTGAGTTGATCAAAGATTATGACCTCAATATTCAATACCACCTCGGAAAGGCCAATGTGGTAGCAGATGCCTTGAGCAGAAAGGCTTGTGCCTTGAATGCTATGATCAAGCAAAGGCTACCCACCTTGTATGAGGAGCTTGCGAGCTTCGGGTTGGAGCTAGTCGCACCAGGATTTCTAGCCAACCTTGAAATGAAGCATACATTGATGGACGATATCAAGGGAACTCCTAAGGGACACGAGAGCATAGAAGGTATCAAGAAGAAGATCAAGGATGGCAAGGCCCAAAGATTCTGAGTGGATGAACAAGGAGTCGTATGGTTTGGGGACCGCATGTGCGTACGCAACAAAGCCGAGCTCAAGAACCTAATCTTGCAAGAATCACATGACACTCCATATTCATTCACCCTGGAGGAACCAAGATGTACCAAGACCTCAAGGCAAGATGTTGGTGGCACGGCATGAAGAGAGAGATAGCCTCTTATGTCGCTAAATGCGACATATGCCACATGGTCAAGGCTGAACATCAGTGACCCGCTCGACTGCTACAACCTCTCCAAGTGCGTGAATGGAAGTGGGAAAAGTCGGGATGGACTTCATCACTGGTTTTCCTAGATCAAGCAAAGGACATGATTCCATTTGGGTCATTGTCGACCACCTAACCAAGATAGCCCACTTCATTCCTGTCAGTACCACCTATGGTGGGAGCCAGCTAGTTAACCTCTACATCAATCACATCGTGAGTCTTCATTGAGTTCCTGAGGAAATTGTGTCATATCATGGGAGCCAGTTCACCTCGAGGTTCTGGAAGAAGTTTCACGAAGCTATGGAAAACAAGCTATCCTTCAGAACGAGTTTTCACCCTCACACCGGCAAGCAGACAGAACGAGTAAATCAGATACTTGAGGACATTCTGTGTGTTTGTGTCTTGGCATGTGGAGCCAAGTGGGAAGATTGTTTGGCCTTTGCCTTCTTCTCCTACAAAAATAGTTACGAGTCCAGCCTCCAGATGGCACCATTTGAGGTGTTGTATGGTCCTAAGTGCCACACTCCCCTCAACTGGTCAGAAACTGGAGAAGGGCTGGTCTTCGGACCATATGTCCTCCGTCAAGCAGTAAAACAAGTTCAACTCGTCTGGGAACGCCTAGAGGCCACCAAATGAAGACACAAGAGCTACTTCAATTCCCATAACCGGGAAATGAGTTTCCATGTTGGGGATTGTGTCTATCTCCGAGTCATGCCTCTCAAGGGAACAAAGCGCTTCCACATCAAGGGGAAACTTGCAGCAAGGTACATTGGCCCCTTCAAGATCACTTCCCAAAACTTTTATTTGAATCCTATTATTCAAAAGACTTCCCAAAACAACAACATAATTATTTTTAAAGTTATTTTCTTGCTTCAAAAATATTTGAGAAATTTTAGGGAAACTGAGTGGACATATATTTTCTAGACATAAGAGTTTCAACACATTGTCATGTTCAAAATATTGGGCAAAAACCCTCAAAACACTTTCTGCCTATTTCAAGCTTTTGAAATATTTCCAAATTAATTACTTTTAATACATCCGAGGAAAATTCTAGCAAGCCACACATGATTAATGTGGTGATCCAACAAATTTTCATGTCAATCCAAGTTGATTTGATCCACCTATAAATCCCAAAACCATTCCTGTCCAGAACCAAATTTGAGCAACTCTACATTGACAAGTTTACCAGATTGATCTCAAACTTTACACGAGTGATCCAGCCCCCAAGTAAGGATGTCACACCAAGTTGTGCATTCGTGGGATTTGATTGGATCACCTTGGTACACATAAATATTATTATGTCCATTTCTAGGGTTTTTCATGTCTACATTGTCAACTTTGCTCAAATGGGCTCAAGCTTGGTGAATCCTATTGATTTTGCTCATAATTTAATCATGTTAAATATCACTGCAAGTGGTGATGTTTATCCTACTCCAACCAGGATTAAACACCAGGTGGTGATTTGGTAAAACTTCTACTTTCACCCCTTACATTATTCTACTTCACTCCAAATTTTTATCACAAGCCCACAGAATCACTCTTCACTTGTAGTAGCAAGATCCAACTCTAGTTCAACCGTGGAGTTGGACAAAAAAGCCCAATAACCTTCTGGTCCGCCCTCGCATAAGCTTTTTACCCCTCTCCCTTTGACCATGGTATTCCCCCTCGGCTCCAAAGCATCCCCGGAGGATCTCCACATCCCATTTGCTAGAGGACAAGGTGGGATGCACTAGCATGCCGTGGCATGCAAAAACTATGCTCTGGATGCGCTACTGTGCACACCCGCACATTAGGAGGCCAACCCCGACCACCTTTGGACCCCCTACGGCTGTCCCCCGCGGCCCCCTCAACGGCACGAGTCGTACGCCACGTCATTCCCCTCCCCTCTCCCCTTCTACTCCCCCCTGCGACGCATGCCCCCGGCGGTTAATTCAATCAAATGGCCCCCGCCATCGCGACACGCCAGGAGCCAGCTTCCGCTCCTCCCCGACCTTGTTCCAACCCCAAACCGCGTCCACGAAGAATGCACACGCGTTCCCAAGTACGCTATCCACCCCTGACTATCGCCACAGTCTCGCCGGTGGATGAACTTTCAGTGAACTATGCCCCATCTATATAACGCCACCTCGAACCCCCCTCTCCCTCCCTTCGACCTCCTGCTACACCTAATCGCACCCCTCACCCACCTATTCATCGCTAGGAGCCCCCAAGATTGAGATCGAGCTCCGGATCCGCCGCATCAGGATTCCGGCAATTCCGGGGTAAAAGGCCGCACCGGCTCCCATTTATTTTGCAAAGGAACCGCAACATCTTCCTGATGCTTTCCCCTCTCTCCCCTGTTCGTTTGTTGTAGGATTCGACCCTGACGACCACCCTCCCGTAGCAACTTTGCCGCAGGACCTCGTCGTCGGCAACTCCATGCACCCTAGCTCCTCTCTCCACCACCAGTCGAACAGCGGCTCGTCCCTGGACCCATTTCCACCCCTAGCTGCCCTCGTTGTGCCCCGTGTCATTGTTGGTGAGATCGCCGCACTCTATGCCTCGAGGTTGAAGATGACAGGTGGGGCCACCAGTTATCCTCACCTCTCCCTCATATTACCTCACCGCCACCAGCGGCTGGGCCCCGCGTGTCAGGTTTAAACCTTGGCACGTGCGCGCGCCTCGTCCGCGTGGGCTGGTTCGCTGGCTGGGCCAATTCGGTCAGCAGCCTCAAGCCTAGGAAGTGTGGCCCTTTTATTTTTTCCTTTTAATTCTGTTCTGTAAAAATTCCCCAAGATTGAATAATTATCCAAATTCAAATATTCCACCACCTCAAATCTTTTAATATTATGTAGTATTTTAGGGTGCCATTTGTGTAATTCGTACTAAAGGTTGCATTCATTGTATTATTTTAAAACACTGTTTTTGGCATTTTAACATTTTGTTAAAATAGCTTCTGCAACTTTTTGCAGCCCAAATAGTAAACCCAATATTTTTTACGCAACCTATACTCACCCAAGTATTTTACAAAAATGGTGTGAAAATTTTCTGAGTAGGATATTTTCCGTGTTTTGGTTGAGTGCTTATTTTTGCCCATTTATATTCAGGCAATAGATTGCATTGCTGACAAGTGGTTTGGACCAAAAGACACTGAAGACCCTGAAGACATATTTGAGCAAGGCAAGCAGCCATTTGGCCATATCTGAGAAACTACCTTTATGCATGTCAATTAGCACTTTGTTTTGATGCATTGAATCATGTTCAATCGGTAACCACCTTGGTAGGTTGTTTCCGGTAACTCCTCGTTGATATTTGCAGTTGGCATGACCCTACCTTCCTATGAGGGTTGTGCGGGTGGGAAGTAGTTAGGTTGATGGTAGTGCTACACATGGAATTGGGTACAAGCATGGAGACAGTGAAAGGAGATGATTTCAAATGTTTTACGAAAACCTCGTCGGGTGCCACTAATGCTCGAGGGTGATGTGTTGATCTAGGTAACCACTTGATGGGGGAGTGGTATATCGAGGCCAGTTGAGTGAGTGGTTTTTCTAAAAGCTGGATTAGATTTAAGATTCGTCGATCGTCCCAACCTTACATGTATGACCACAATACCCCTTATGGGACGGGGCTTTGCTGATTACTATGATTGGTGCTAGTAGAGAGCCTGCATTACTAGTGGGGGGAGTGATGTGGTCACTCTCTAGACGGGGTCGTGCCAATTAAAAGGGCGACCATGGGCTGTTTTTACAAACATTGGGCACACCGTTGCGTGCCCTCGTGGATGATTCCTGTGATGTACATCACGAGGAACTATTACCAACGAGTGGACTCTCTGCTAGTATCGTCATGGGAAAGGTGATGTTCAGATACTTACCTCGGGTATGATAAATAACGCGAGTCATGTTTTGACACAGAAGTTTCCCTAATCTTGTGGGTAAAGTGCGCAACCTCTGTAGAGTGTAAAACTATTCGAATAGTCATGTCCACAATCAAGGATAGTTGGGTGGTGCTACTTAAACTACGTCCAAGAGTTTTCGCTTAAACCAAGTGTGTGTATGGGAATGGTGGCAGTACGAATGATGAGCTAATTCAGATGACTTGGCATGATGGGTGAACCTGGGTTGTCCGACCCTCTGTTGATATTGATATTTGTAACATGTTCATTTGGTTACTATTTACCTTATGATGCATGCCGCATGAGAAGTTCATCATATTACTGCACTAGGGAAAAAATCTGTTTTCCGCAATATAGCATACTATTGTTATGTCATACTTCATTATTGTCTTGTTCATTATCGTGGGTTCCTTGCGAGTACATTCAAAGTACTAATTGTCTTGGCACTGGTTATTTAATTGCCGGGCATGGAAGAATAGGAGTTTGTAGAAGAGTTTGTCGGTGACGAACATGCGAACTAGGACACTTCCAAGTCAGAATGCGTGTATGTTAAGGCAGATGGCATAGGTTCACGCTTTCAACCAAATTATCCGTTATTAGTTGTGTTTTGTGTGTCGACCTTAGAGGCCCTATCAACATAATGACTTGGCCTTAATGGTCCTAATTTGTATCAAACGGTGTGTATGGATGTAAGACTCTTGTTATTCAGCTTCTGTGTGTTCAGTGAGCATTGATCTCTCGGATCACTCTACACGTGCATTCGGTGATCACGACTTACAAGTGGGGGTCCCCACACCTTACTTCAACTAATATAAACTTCGATATATTTCATAGTCTTATTAAAATCATGCTTAGGAGGCAAAGCTTTACTTTTAAGAGTTTCTACATCAAGAGCAATTCTCTCCATGTTTTTGGCCAAAGTATCAACAACATGCAATTTTTCTTCTACCATTGTATTAATTTTTTTTAAGAATTAATGCATTTATTCATTGTGTTCTCAAGATCAAAGGGTATCCTATTATAATTTGCAGAAGAATTTCCATAAGAATTACCATAAGAATTGCCATAACCATTAGGAACATTATCGGGACATGGCCAAGCATTGAAATTACCCCTATAAGCATTTTTGTTGAAATTATATCGCGAGACAAAGTTCACATAAATAGCATTATTATGTTTATAAATCGAGGTAGACACGGGCATATCATTGGGTTCAACATGAGTATTTTTATTAGCAACCAAATTCATAAGAGCATCCACTTTTTCACTCAAAGTAGCGAAATCATGAACATAATTTACTTTCTTACCGTTAGAGCCCTCTCGGTGTGCCATTCAAAATAATTAGTCACGATGTTGTCCAGAAGTTTTGTGGCCTCTCCTAAGGTCACATCCATAAAGGTACCACCTTCATCTAACTCTAGAGGATTTCTAGACACAAAGTTTAGTCTAGCATAGAAATTTTGGATAATCATCCACAAGTTTAAACCATGAGCGGGTAATTCGTTATCCTCAATTTCATTATCTCCCATGCTTGTGCAGCATGTTCTTGATCATGTTTCTTAAAATTCATTATTTGATTTATAAGGGAGGTGATCTTAGCGGGAGGAAAATACTTGGCAATAAAAGCATCTTTACTCTTATCCTATGTTCCAATACTTTTATGTGGTAAAGATGAAATCCAAGCTTTAGCCTTATCTCTTAGTGAAATATGAAATAATTTTAATTTAATAATATCATTATCCATATCCTTTTTATTTTTCATATGACAAAGTTCAACAAAGGTATTGAGATGTGAAGCGGGATCCTCATTAGGACTTCCCGAAAATTGCTCTTTCATGACAAGATTCAGCAAATGTAGCATTAATATTAAACGCCTACACACTAGTGGTGGTTGGTATAGGAGTACTAATAAAATCATTATTATTAGTATTTTAGAAGTCACACAACTTAGTAGTATCTTGAGACATGGTGACCGAGCAAGCAAAGTAACAAACAAGATCAGCAAACTAGAGAGCGAAGATGCAATCTAGTGACAAGCTAAGCAAGCAAAGGTAAATATTTTTGTATTTTTATTTTTTATGATATAAACTAAATATACCAGCCAATTAAAAGGAGAACAAGTGAATGAAATTTTTTGTGGATTTACTTGGTAGTTGGTGATGATATTCCCTAGCAACGGCGCTAGAAATCCTTCCTTATACTTGTGATCTTTGTTGGGTTTTCCGTGAAGAGATACGGGTTATCACAGTACAATGTGGGTAAGTATTTCCCTTAGTTATGAAACCAAGTTTTATCAAACAAATAGGAATATCAACCACAACTGTCTTCAGTGGCTGCACATAGAAGAACAAATAACTTGCACCCCAACGCGGGCAAGAGGGTTGTCAATCCCCTTGTACTTGTTATTTGCCAGCGAGCGAGGTGTGTAGATAATTGTAGATAGATGTAAATAGAAAAATATAATAAAAACAATTAAATGGCAGCAAGTTTGAAGGTTTTGTAAATATGTTGTGAATGGACCTGGCGGGCCATAGTTTTCCCTAATGGCATCTCTCATGAAAAAATAGCATACCATGGGTAAACAAATTACTATTGGGCAATTTAGAGAAAAACGGATAGTTATGTGATATTCGCGGCAATGATCATATGTATATAGGCGTCACGTCCATAAACAAATAGGTCGATTCCTGCCTGCACCTATTACTATTATTCCACTCATTGACCGATCTGCATCATGCATCTAGAGTATTAAGTAAAACAGAGTAATGCATGGAGAAAAATGACATGATGTAGACAAAGGAAACTCAAGCAATATGAAAAAAACCCATCGTTTTATCCTTAGTATCACCAACACAAAGATGCATCTTGTCCCCTTCTTTCTCTGGGATATAGAAATTCGCTAGGTGGAACCTACTAGAACGCACCTCTCTCACCGAACAAATATCAATCTAGTTAGCCAAACTATTTCAATAGATCGAAGAGAATTATGAAGCTATCATAATCATGACCATAAGAATCATATTAGTATTCAGAGAAGACTCAAATATTTATCATATATAATCTAAACATAAACACACAATTCATTGGGATCACCAAGCACACCGCACAATAGGAATTACATCATGTGGATCAAAGTGAAGATGTGTGATCACTATATTGAAGATCAAGAGAGAGAGAGAGATTTCCATATGGTACTAGCTATGGACCCGTAGGTATGTGTTGAACTACTCGTACATCATCATGAGGGAAGCAAGGTTAATGAAGAGGCCCTCCGTGATCGATGCCTCCTCCGGCAGGGTGTCGAAACGAAGCTCCATATGGCCTCCAGGCCGCGAGGGCCTCGAGGGGCCCACAAGCTAACACGACCCTCCCCAGGCCGCTTCGGGTTGGCTTGTGGTGCCCTCTGTGTCCCCTAGCATTCTTTCGATGCTTGGTGGTCTTCTTTTTGTCGAGAAAAAAACTCCAAAAAGTTTTAGGTCAATTTGACTTCGGTTGGTATGGTAAACCTGAAAAGTGAAAAACATGTAGAAAACAACAACTGACACTAGGCACTGGGTGAATAGGTTAGTGCTAAAAAATAATATAAATTGGTAAATAAATACCCCCAAAATTATTCTGGAATGATAATATATCAGCATAGAACAATCAAAAATTATAGATATGTTAGAGACGTATCAGTCAACATTCTTATAAGAGCCCTCCCTTGAACACTAGCAACAAAACCACAACACAAGGAATTATTTAATTGCACAAAAAAGGATTGATTCTCGAATAGTTGGATAAGAACTCAAGTTTAACCAATGGAGATACGTGAGAAAAACTCACCGCCAAGTTTGATGAGCCACCTTCATCAAGAACAAATTTTGCTAAACTTGACGGTGACATTGTCTCATAGTCTACTACTCCTTTAGCCTCATGGGAACTAAATTTCGAGGAAATAGCAGCATGAGAAGTGATCTAAACCCAAACAGGGAGCATGCAATACTATAATCTTATTAAAAGAAATTGTGCTCCACAAAATAACATGATATAATAAAATTGACTAGTAGTAGTTGGTAACAAAAATAGACATAGGAATCAAACAAAACAAGGATAGTGGATGTCAGTCTATCGCTTAAAGTGTTGTAACAACTCATAAATCATATAAGCAATTGTGATTAATTGGTCCAGATTGTATATCCAAAATAAGATTTATACATTTATATGCACTGGAGTAACTGAATCCATATCAGCAAGATTGACTAGGAAGCCTAGAATAAAATTCATTATCCCAAGTCGAACATGGTCATTATTCTATTTAATTGGACACACGACTCAAATGATTTTGCATTGCTAATTGGTAAAATCAAATGCCAGTTCAAACCCTAAGTCCCTAACTAATAACTATGATTCACTCTCTATGTTTGGGTGAGGTTGCAAAAATTAGTTTTTACTAAGCAAAGTAGTGGTGGAACATGCAGTTTTATAGAATATATGCCCATGTGAATGTATAAATAGAAACTCACATTAACTCATTTAAATACTAATTGAGCTCCTTTCTAAAAACTCATAGTTGAGCTAATGAAATAACCCAACCACCTCACATCGATGCTAAAGTACAGGCTCCTAATCGTGTGTAACCAAGCATAGTTCTCAAGACGACAAATTGAGCACCATACATCCATGTAGATGCAGACATAATGGGATGACTAGGAGATCAAACATATCCATAGTTCTCCGACGCCGAGAGGAACACGTGTGCCGTCAAAAGAGCCGCTGCCGCAACGACCAAGTGCGCTGCCCCCAGCATCATGAACGCCACCGATGCGAAGGATGTTGAAGCAGCCATGTGACAAAATGGAATCCAAGCCAGAAATAATAGGTCAGAACAATGATGCAAAAATAACAACAACAACAAAAAATGGGGTGAATAAGAAGTATCTAAAGTGCCCGCCGGAGGGATCTCGGTCGAGATGTTACCTTTGGAAGAGGGCGGGTGGAAGATCTAAGGCTCGAGGGATTTGCGTCGCCTCTCTGTCCACTCGCGTTCGTGATATTGATTCAAACAGAAGGACATGGGGAGGGGCCAAGGCGCTCATTGCCACGTGCTGAGGGGAGCTATAGCTCACTAGTGGCTCAAATAGGTGGATGCGGGGACAACTTGTGAGAGTCAAGATTTTCCTCTCTTTTTCCGAATTCATTTTGATATTTTTTAAGAACCTCATCATAAGGGTGCGGAGTTCATGCATTTAATTGAAAAGAGAGATGAACCAGTTTGTAAGAAAAAACATAGTAAAACCTAATATTTGTCGGTCAATTGAGAAAAACCCTAAATCCGACAGAAAGGGGGAAAAGACACAAGAGTTTTGGGGGACAATAATTGGTAAACTTGAGATTACACCCATGTGTTGTCGTCTGAATTGGTTATAATATATCAATGAGGTTTGGTTGTTAAAAGAATGATTAATTATGCTAAGGGTATGAGAACCGAAAGTGGAAAATATATACTCCCTCCATTCCAAATTACTAGTCTTGCTTTATCTAGATACACATGTATCTAAATATATTTTAGTATTAAATGCATCCATATTTAGAGAAATTGTATATACTTGTAAATATCTAGTATATGTACTTGAGTAGCTGGTCCCATCAATTTTATTTATCTCAAAATACACATAATCCTGTCTCGTCTCATCTCATCGCACGAGCTACCTCAAGTGAAATTATACTTATACCATTTCTCTCAGCATGCACACATCCAAATTCATCAACACCCATTATTTTTATTTCTCTCAACATACATGAGAAACACTATCTATATTATATAAATAATTAATTATTTTATAAGTATATAATAATCAAAAACAATAAATCATATGTATTTTTAGTCTTCATTCTCATATTCAAATTCCAAAAAAACCAAATCCCATCAAAAATATATATTGCAATCAATTCCCCAACAGTGGCGCACAAGGTATAATCTAGTTAGATATAAAAACATACATGGTTACATGTTGACATGTTTTTGTTTATTTGCAAAGTTGCATGTTAACAGAAATAAATTAGTGAAGATCATAAATTTAGTAATATGTAGGATGAGCTCTGCGTTCCCATGGTGGTACCTTGATTCAACAAAATTAAAATGAAATGGTTTCGCCATATTAGCTATGTTTTTCAATAACATTAAAATTGATGAAGTAGCTACATGACACATGTGACACTATTGAAGACTAGATTTGCGGAGCTTTAAAATTGATGAAGTAGCCACATGACAACATAACATTGCTATCGATGGAACTTCATGTGCCCCTATAAGAATAATATGCCTAGTGGGAAATATGGGATGTTAAAACTTGGTGTTTGATCTCCTCTAAGCTCTACATACAATCATCTTCTCATGATCTATATTTTCTCCAACCACATCGGACCTCCCACAATGAGCAAAATTGATGTTATATCTCACATGGACGTGTGGCAACCATGTAAGTAAAATTGTCTCTACCAGGAAGATGCTATACTACAAGCAGAAAGATGAGAGATCAATAGGTCTAGACTCACTTTTGATGCTCGAGAAGTCATTTACACAATTATTATATATAACACGAACTTTACCTCAAAAAATCATTTATGTTTATCTTGGTGGATACAAATAATAATGTAGTCTATTGCCTTTTCAAGAGTCTGCCATTTGGCATATCTTAGCTTTGTAGAAGGAAGCAACATATTATACAATCAGAACATATTGTGGGCTATATGATTGTGCCACACTCCACACTATACAATTCAATGACTACTCGATGCCTTGGTCGGCTCTCTTTGTGTAATCACTTTTTTCTGCGCTTGAACTCATATTTTTATTCTACAGGCTGCATGCGGGGTGGGTTGGATAATAATGTTATTTCACTCGTGCCTTACAAGAAGAAGCTATTGGAACTAAAGGATATCAGTCGCTTATGAAATATTCTTTTTTTGCGGGACGCTTGTGAAATATTCATGATAAGGTTATTTCCTAATTAATTTCCTATTCTTTAATTTGGATGGTACAATCCTTCCTAGTCACGATGCCTTTATTCTTGGTAAAACTATTACAGGATAATGCCATAATTGTTGTATGGGTGCCTTCATGCCATGAATACAACTAAGGATGATCGTGTTGATTTTGT
The DNA here is from genome assembly GCF_904849725.1 of Hordeum vulgare subsp. vulgare. Lineage (NCBI taxonomy): Eukaryota > Viridiplantae > Streptophyta > Magnoliopsida > Poales > Poaceae > Hordeum > Hordeum vulgare. Next base: position 122,221,409 of record NC_058521.1, on the reverse strand, counting down.
GTGTAGAAACTAGACGCTATTAAGGCTTATTGAGGGAGTAAGAGATTAAGGGGTCCTCGGGCCGCTTATCTATTCTCATGGGCTGGACTCCTTGATACATCTCCAACGCATCGATAATTTATGAAGTATTCATGTCATATTTACCTATGTTTATAATAACTTTATATGGTATTGGAGAACTTTATATGATTTATTTAGAACTAACCCGGACTGATGCAGTTTTCAGCAGAATTACCGTGGTGTTGTTTTTTGTGCAGAAACTGAAAGTTCTCGGAATCGCCCGAAAATAATTTATGATTTTTCCTGGATCATATGAGCAACATTGGTGCGAAGAACCACCAGAAGAGGGCTTCCACGGAGGCACAAGCCAATAGGGCGCGACCTGGGCCTTGGCCGCGCCTTGATGGCTTATGGGGCCCACATGGCTCCGTTCCACGTGATTCCAACGCTGAAAAGTCCTATAAATCCCAGAAACCCCAGAAATAAAGAGAGAACTTCTGCTCCGCTGCCGTAGCTCTCTCTATCACCGAACAACCAATCTGGAGCGATTCTAGTACCTTGCCTGAGAGGGAAAACCAGCACGAGTGTCCATCTTTATCATCCCAGTGGAGGCCATGACAAGGAGGGAGTAGTTCACCCTCGACGCCACGACGATCGTACCATCTCAAGAACACGGGCTTTGTTAATATAGTTGGATCATATGAAGTATTTCCCTTACCATCTAGTTGTGATGAATTGAGTCTTTTACTTTAAGATCTCGTCATGTTGGATTGAGCATATTGGTATGACATCACTTGATGTATGTCTTGCGTGGGATACCCGTAGTGATATTGGGTTATTCTATTGATTCACTTGATATATGTTGAGGCATCAACTTGCGGGTTCCGGTGACCTTGGGGATCTATGCATAGGGGTTGATTGCACATTTTCATACCATGTTCTCCGATAGAAATCTTGGAGTCCTCCTCGCACGTTCTTTGTGTTGGATTGAATATGATAGGTCTGAAATTATTTGATGCATGTCGCATAATTTATCCACGGATACTTGAGGTGACATTGGAGTATCTAGGTGACATTCGGGTCGATTGATACGTATCATTGGTGTTATCCTAGTATGAACTCTTAGATAGATCAAACGAAAAGGATAGCTTGATATTATGTTAGTACGAACTCTTGAATAGATTGAACGGAAAGGATCGCTTGATGTTATCTTAGTATGAACTCTTGAATAAAATGATCGGAAAGGATAACTTTGAGGTGGTTCTACTACCTACACCAATTTCATCTTAGTGTTCTCCACTAGATAGGAACTTTGAAGTGATTCTTTGTTGCATGTTGAGGGATCCAACTATGTTAGCATTGTTAACAGATTGCACTAGTGAAAGTATGTACCCTAGGCCTTATTTCTAGGCATCAATACAATGCTTTGCTCGCTGTTTGACACTTGTTACCTTGCTGTTTTTATATTTTCAGATTAAAAAAAACCTTTATCTACCATTCATATTGAACTTGTATCACCATCTCTTCGCCGAACTAGTGCACCTATACAATTTATCATTGTATTGGGTGTGTTGGGGACCCAAGATATTTCTTGTATTTTATTGCAGGGTTGCTTGAGAGAGACCATATTCATCCTACACGTCCCACAGATCGATTAACCTTAGGTCATCCACTTGAGGGAAAATTGCTATTGTCCTACAAAACTCTGCGCTTGGAGGCCCAACACGAGTCTACAAGAATAAAGTTGTGTAATAGACATCAAGCTATTTTTTGGCGCCCTTGCCGGGGAGGTGAGTGCTTGAAGGTATATATTTAGATCTAGCAATTCAATATTTTATTTTCTCGTTTTCACTATTTTGATTTTATAAAATAAAACTACAAAAAATGGAGTTTACATTGCCTCAATGGTTTAGTCTTTTTAATGTCCTTCGTGAAAATAATGGTTTGGAAAATTGTGCTCAGTTGTTAGACAAAGAAATTGTGAGAATATTTAATGAGAAATCCTTGAATGATGGGCAAGATTGCAATGTTGTTATTTTCAGTTCTTTGAATGTCCAGGATTTTAATGATATGCAAAGCCACAAGCTTGGGGATGCTACCTTTGATGAAGATGGTATTTTTAGTCCCCCAAATTTTGATGAGAAAATTTATTATGATGATGGTATGCCTCCTATTTATTATGATTATGATGATGAAATGTTTGCTATAAATAGTAATGGTAACCATGAAACTTGTCATCATGATTTCAATATTCAATTTGGTTATGTAAATAAATTGTCTCATGATAGTTATTTTGTAGAGTTTTCTCCCACTATTATGAATGGGGAGAAAATTACTTATGTGGAGAGTAAAGAAAAATTATATGCATGTGTATCATGGAGATAATGCTTTTATGTGATAGTTATATTGTTGAATTCCTTCATGATGCTAGTGAAAATTATTATGAGGGAGGAATGTATGCTTGTAGGAATTGCAATAATATCAAGTTTCCTCCCTATGTGTTGAAAATCTTGAAGTTTTGCTTGTTTTGTCTTCCTATGCTAGTTGATTCTTGTTCCCAAATAATGTTTGCTCACAAAATCCCTATTCATAGGAAGAGTTCTAGACTTAAATGTGCTTGTCATATGCTTCATGATGCTCCCATTGTGTTCCAAGTCAATATTTTTACGTGAGCATCATTGAAATCATCATTCCTAGCTAAAAAGGCTTTAAAGAAAAGCGCTTGTTGGGAGACAACCCAACACTTGTACATTCTGTTCTTGTGTGTTCACATGATTAATATACTTTATTAATCATGTTTTGTGTATTTTATTTCAATAAAGTGCCAAGTAAAGCCTTTGGGATAGTGTGGAAACTTGTTAGTTTGAATCTATGCAAAAACAGAAACTTTTGCCTCCAGTATTGAATTATTTGATTTTACTGTAAAGTCGAAAAAATCTGAAATTTTTACAAAGTTTTCATACGAAAAATCTATGCATTTTCCTAATTTTTTAGAATTTCCAGAGTCCGGCAAATATGGTGTTTTGTCAGATCTTCACAGACTGTTCGTTTTTTTCACAGATTCTGTTTTGCATGCATAGTTTGCTTGTTTTAGTGTTTTTATAGCTTATATTGAGTAATATATATTATGGAAATGATAGAACACAGTAGGTATCATGTGGTAACAATTATGAATCTTGTATTGATAGTACCTGAGTGAATGATCTATCTTTATTATACTAACCCATCTCACGAAGTTCCGTTAAGTTTTGTGTGATTGAAGTTTTCAAGTTTTGGGTGAGATACCGATATGAGGAGAATAGTAGGTGGAAAGAACCTAATATTGGGGACTCCCAAGTCATCCCCAAGGTAATATTCAAGGAAGACCCAAGTGTCTAAGCTTAGGGATGCCCCGGAAAGTATCCCCTCTTTCGTCTTCGATACTATCGGTATATCTTACTTGGAGCTATGTTTTTATTCGTCACATAATATAAGTTTTTCTTGGACCATCATTTTATTTTGTTAGTATTTGATTTGTATTATTTATAATCTTGATTTTCAATAAAAAGTTCCAAGAATTTCCTTTAGAATGCTTGAATTGCATGCGTTATTTGTGATGTATAAAAACAGAAAATGTTGTTGTACTATTTGAATTATGATATTTTAATTGAACGTGGTAAGTTTCTGAAATTTGTACACACAAGGTTCATACAAATTCTTTATAATTTCCTAAATTTTAATAAATTTTTGGAGATACAGAAGTACACTGTTTTAATAAATTCCTACAGACTGTCCTTTTTAGACAGATCGTTGTCATAGTTTTGTTATCTACTTCTTTTAAAGTTTTCATGACTTATATTGGTAGAAATAAATTGTGGAAATGATAGTATACAGTAGATAATGTTTGAAAATTATTATGCAACTTGTCTTGTCAGTACATGAAGTGTTGATTTATTCTTATGTGTACTAACCTATCTCGCGAGTTCTTTTCAAGTTTTGTGTGGATGAAGTTTTTGAGACATAGATGAAACCGGGACATGAGAGGATTGAACGAGATACAAAAGATCAAACTTGGGGATGCCCAAGGCACCCCAAGACAATATTACAAGAAGTCTCAATCATCTAAGCTTGGGGATGCTACGCTTCCCACCCCTCTTCGTCAACTATCGGTTAGCCTATGTTGAGCCTAAATTTTTATTCGTTCAAATGATATATGCTATTCTTGGATTGCTATTTTCGTTTTGTTTGCTCTTTGAATAAAATATCAAGCTCTAAAAATCTTTACTAAGAAAGAGTCCTCATATAGCTACTCAATTGTTCGACTACTCATTGATCTTCACTTATGTCTTTTGAGAGTACTTTGAAGTTTACTCTTGTGCTTCACTTATATCCTAAGATTAAAACGTTGAATGAATTGAATAACATAAATGTGAAATTATATATATGCGTCATATGATTATCCCAATGGGGAGTAGTGACTTCACATACTAGGAGTATAAGTGGTAAAATTTATTGGAAGTTAGCAAACATAACATTGGTCATTTAAACAATTCATGAAAGAACATTGAAGGAAGAGAGGATTCACATATAGATATACTATCTTGGACGACTTCTATGATTGTGAGCCCCATTAATTATTTTCAAACTTGATCAAGTAGTTGACGTTGGACAAGGAAGACAACTTAATGGTTATGTTTGTTTATATTCACATAGCAGTTGTATTGTCATGGATCCTCTAACATGTGGTGCTTGGTTAGAACCTTTTGCTAGCCAAAACTTCGTATGAAGTAGATATACTACCTGTGCATCCAAATCCTTGAACCTAGTTTCTTGACATGAGAGTCCACCATATCTACCTATTGATTGTATAAGATCCTTCAAGTAAGTTTTCATCAATGCAAAAAGCAATAAGAATTGCTCCTAAATATGTATGATCTTTTATTGGAAGGGAAAATAAGCTTTGTACAAACTTGAGATGGTGAAGAAATAAAAGCGACGGACTGTATAATAAAGGTTGCCATCACAGAGGGCAATATAAAAAGACATTCCTTTTCATTAATAGATTGCACATCCAAAAATAAAAAGCGCATGACAACCTCTGCTTCCTTTGCGAAGGGCCTATCTTTTACTTTGTCGGGACCCCGATCCTAAATCATAAGAACCCAACCTGTAACACATCACATCAATTTGCAGCCTCACGCACGGTAAATACCACGGCTGCCACAGTACCTTGGTAGGGACCATTTGCGTCTTTTGGCTCACGTATATGAATGTGTCGCTAGCATTCAAATGACAAAAAACCCGGCTCGTCATGACTAGTTATAAACCCAAGTGGTACATCCGTACAGGGAGAGACATACATAACCCAGCAAAGCAGGTGTCGGTCATCACCGTGTGTAGACGAGTCGTAGCAAGCTATGAGGACTCCATTACACCGCATGACATTTCCCTGAAGGGACAGACACAACAGCAAAGAAGGATACATGCCGGTCAATCAATGTGTCTCGAGCAGTAGCAAGCTACCGAAGCTTGGTGGAAGCACAAAGAGGAATTTCCCATTAAAGAGTACTACTAAAGGCACACAACTAGGTGTCAAATCCCACACATATAATGCATTTCATAACATACACACAAGATGCACGATATGTGTAGATACAACATGGCATCGCAACATCACTCTATGACTCAAGCTTTTATTAAAGACTCATAAGATTCAACATAGTATGATATTACAAACAGGGGTCACATGACCCTACACTCAAGTCATACAAGCATCAAGCGGAAGCATAACATGTCTGGGTACAGACATCTACTAAAAGTGGCTGGAAGAGCCTGGAAAGCTATAACGACCCTACCAAAGGAGCCAAACCTCCATCTGGGATTCCCAAGCTATTCCGGTCAACATCGAACACATCGCGTAGAAACCTTTAATGAGGTTAAGGTCTCCTCTTCAAAAACATAAATTAAGCAAACGTGAGTACAAAGGTACTCAGCAAGACTTACATCAGGACTATCTACATATGCATCAGTATCAATGAAGGAGTTGTGGAGTTTAATTGCTACATGCCAACTTTGACTCTCGGCTAATCTGTACTACGACTACCGGAACATGTAACAGTTGAATCGTGATTGTCCTATGATACGTCTCCGTCGTATCTACTTTTCCGAACTCTTTTGCCCTTGTTTTGGACTCTAACTTGCATGATTTGAATGGAACTAACCCAGACTAACGCTGTTTTCAGGAGAATTGCCACGGTGTTGTTTTCGTAAAGAAATAAAAGTTCTCGGAATGACCTGAAAATTTACGGAGAATTTTTGTGGAATTAATGAAAAATACATGCGCAAAGATCCACCGGTGGGGGTGTGCCAGTGGGCCATAAGCCCCTGGGCCGCGGCCACCACCCTAGGCCGTGCCGTGAGGGCTTGTGGGTCCCACGTGGCACCACCGCCCCCAAACTCAGCTCTATTTATTCCGTCTCGCCCGGAAAAAATCAGAGAGAAGGTTTCATCGCGTTTTACGATATGGAGGCGCCGCCACCTCCTGTTCTTCATCTGGAGGGCAGATCTGGAGTCCGTTCCGGGCTTCGGAGAGGGGAAATTGTTGCCATCGTCATCATCAACCTTCCTCCATCGACAATTCCATGATGCTCTTCATTGTTCGTGAGTAATCTCATCGTAGGGTTGCTGGACGATTATGAGTTTGATGAGATCTATCATGTAATCGAGTTAGTTTTGACGGGGATTGAGCCCTTGTATCCACTATGTTCTAGATTGATGTTGCTACTAATTGGCTATTATTAATGCTTGCCACTAGGGCCCGAGTGCCATGATTTCAGATTTGAACCTATTATGTTGTCGCCAATATATGTGTTTTTTAGATCCTATCTTGCAAGTTGTAGTCACCTACTATGTGTTATGACCCGGCAACCCCGGAGTGACAATAGCCGGAACCACTCCCGGAGATGACCATAGTATGAGGAGTTCATGTATTCACCACATGTTAATCCGTTGGTCCGGTTCTTTATTAAAAGGAGAACCTTAATATCCCGTAGTTACCATTAGGACCCCGCTGCCACAGGAGGGATGGACAATAGATGTCATGCAAGTTCATTTCCCTAAGCACGTATGACTACATACGGAATACATGCCTACATTAGATTGACGAACGGGAGCTAGTTACTTATCTGTCCGTGTTATAGCTGTTACATGATGAAACACATCCGTCACACTCATCCATCACCGATCCACCGCCTACGAGTCTATTACTACTGGTCCTTGCTACGTTACTTTGTCCTGGCTTGTCCCTTGCTACAAAATGGATTGGGCCACTTTGCTACTACTGTTGCTACTGCTGTTACTCTGCTACTACTACTGTTCCTTGCTACTTCGTTGTTACTTGTCACAAGATCCTTTTTCGTCTCCGTTGGCAGGGAAGAATAGTTCCCCGTCCACGTGCAACACTTTACTGGCGCCATTGATACAACTAGTTAGGAATAGTCTGCCGTCAACAGATCCTTTTCTGACACCGTTGCTATCATACTACTTTGCTACTGATACCTTTCTTGCAGACACTAATCTTTCAGGGGTGGCTGAATCTGATAAACTCAGCTGCTAATACTCGAGAATATTCTTTCGTTTCCCCTTGTGAGTGAATCAACAAATTTGGGTCGAATACTCTACCTTCAAAAACTGTTGCGATCCCCTACACTTGTGGGTTATCAAGACCTTTTTCTGGTGCCGTTGTCGGGTAAGCCAAGTCAAGAATATTCTTCCGTCAACGTGCTTTTTTGGCTCCGTTGCTGGGGAAGCACAGCTATATTCTCTGAGTCACTTGGGATTGACGTCTGCTGGTCACTATGAGGAATCCGAAAGATCCAAGAACTAAAATCTTTCCTTCCACTACAAGGAGGGGTAAGGAACTGCCATCTAGCTCTACACTTGATTCACCTTTAGTTTTGAGTAAGTTTGCGACATCGCATGTGCTTGATGATGCTACTTCTGCTGCCCATGACGCTTATGATGATGCTATGCTTGCTACTATGCATGATGATGCTATGCTTGATACTATGCCTGATGATGCTATGCTTGATACTGCTTTGCCACTAGGTGCCCTTGGTGCACAAATTGCTAGAGTTGCTGCTAGACATGATGATACTTCTGAAACTGCTGATGCTATTGAAGTAGAACCTGTTGTTTTGCCTGCTAGAACTAGCTCTCTTATGCATGAATTGCCTGTTATGCCTGATACGCGCTATGTTATGGAGGGAGAGATAGCTGAGGACTTTCTTGCGTGTAAGGATAGCTATGATGTTGAGAAACTACTGCGCAAGTGGAAAGAAAAATCTATGAACGCTAGGATGAAATATGACCCAAAGTTTGCCACTTCGCCTATCTTTGTGACCGATAAGGATTATGAATTCTCTGTCGACCCTGAGTTAATCACTCTGGTCGAATCTGATCCTTTTCACGGTTATGAGTCTGAAACGGTTGTAGCCCATCTTACCAAACTGCATGATATAGCCACCCTATTCCCTAGTGAGGAAAAGATACACCACTACTATATGCTCAAGGTGTTTCCTTTCTTGCTAAAGGATGATGCTAAGACCTGGTTCACTTCTCTTGCTCCTGGATGTGTCCGTAGCCCCTAGGATATGGTCTACTACTTCTCTGAAAAATATTTCCCTGCCCATAAGAAGCAAGCTGCCTTACAGGAAATTTACAACTTTGCTCAAGCTGAAGAAGTGCGTCTCCCACAAGCTTGGGGGAGGCTCGTCGAGCTAGTGAATGCTTTGCCTGATCACCCTCTTGAAATGAATGAAATACTTGATATCTTCTATAGTGGACTTACCGATGCTTCCAAAGCCACCTAGATAGTTGTGCCGGTTGTGTTTTTAGGGAACGAACTGTAGAACAAGCTGAGATTCTACTGAATAACATCTTGTGCAATGAGAAAGCTTGGACTATTCCCGAACCACCTCCTAAGCCAACTCCGAAGAAAAGAGGTATTCTATTCCTCAGTCCTGAAGATATGCAAGAAGCCATGAAATCTATGCGAGAGAAAGGCATTAAATCTGAAGATGTCAAAAATCTACCACCTATCGAAGAGATCCATGGTCTTGATAACCCGATACAGGTAGTAGAAGTAAATTCTCTGCGTAGGTTTGATGAGAGTGATATTCCTTTTGATAAAACTGCTAGCCTATGCCTGGATGAATTTGATAACTTTGTTGCCAAACAACAAAGCTTCAACGATTATGTTTGCAGACAATTGGAACATAATGCTCGTATGCTTAGTCATTTAAGTGCTTGTGTGGACAGAAATGTCAATGATCTTAAGCTTCTGAGTAAACATGCATCTATGGTTACTACTCAGGTAGAACAAGTACTTAAAGCTCAGAATGACTTGCTCAATGAGTTGAATGACAATTCTGTCAGAGTCGTTACTAGAGGCGGTAGAATGACCCAGGAACCTTTGTATCCTGAGGGTCATCCCAAGAGAATTGCACAAGATTCTCAAGGAGTTAGCACTGATGCACCTAGTCATCCTAGAAATAAGAAGAAAGATGATAGTGATGTGCACGCTACCAACCCTGTTGCTGCTACACTTGAAAGTCCAAACGATGCCTCTAGCTCTCATGCTGAGACACAATCTGGTGATGAACATGAGCCTAATGATAATATCAATAGTGATGTTCATGAAGATGCTCAACCTAGCAACGATAAGGATGTGGAGATTGAACCTGATGATCTTGATAATCCACAACCTAAGAATAGAAGATACGATAAGAATGACTTCACTACTAGGATGCATGGTAAAGAAAGGGAACCATGGGTTCAGAAACCCATGCCCTTTCCTCCCAAACCATCCAAGAAAAACGATGATGAGGATTTTGAGCGATTTGTTGAAATGATCAGACCTGTCTTTTTGCAAATGCGTTTGACAGATATGCTCAAATGTCCCCGTATGCTAAATACATGAAAGATATTGTGACTAATAAGAGGAGGATACCTGAGGTTGAGATTTCCACCATGCTTGGTAATTATACCTTCAAGGGTGGAACTCCTAAGAAACTAGGTGATCCCGGTGTGCCCACTATACCTTGCTCCATTAAAGGCAACTATGTTAGAACTGCTTTATGCGACCTTGGAGCCGGTGTTAGTGTTATGCCTCTCTCTCTTTATCGTAGACTTGAACTGGATAAGTTGACACCCACTGAAATCTCTCTGCAAATGGCTGACAAATCAACTGCTTTCCCTGTCGGCATTTGCGAGGATGTGCCTGTTGTGGTTGCTAATGTCACTATCTTAACAGACTTTGTTATCTTGGATATTCCTGAGGACGATGCCATGGCGCTCATCCTCGGAAGACCCTTTTTAAACACCATAGGGGCTGTTATAGATTGCAACAAAGGCAATGTCACTTTCCATGTCAACGGTAATGAGTATACGGTGCACTTTCCGAAGAAACAATATCGAGTACATTGCATCAATGCTATCGAAAAACTCCATTGATTCTTATTAGGAGCTTTGAATGACCTATTCCTCATGTCAAGATGAAGTATGATTTGCTTGTTGGGGAAATACACATTCCCATTGAGGTGACCTAGTGACTATTCAAAAATTCTCCGTTCTCGTTTGCGATTCGAAAAGGTTTGTCGCGGAGACTTGATCAACCTCATTGACGGATTTTCTTTCGATGACCATTAGATGGATGAATCGAGGAGTCACAAACCTCTATTCCAAGCTTTCACCTTCGGTTGCTTAGAAGAAAAATGATAGATTTAGTTTAGTTTTCCCTGTTTTCTGTTTTAGCATCCGGTAGAAAAGTACCCCGGAAATAAAAGTTCTCCGAATACCATGAAAATCAAGTATGATTTTTTCTGGATTTTTTGAAAAATTCTGAGACAAAGAGTTTGTCTGGGGACACACCAGTGGGCCACAAGCCCTTGGGGGGCGGGCACCCCCTGGCCGCGCCACCCAGGCTTGTGGGGCCCACAGGCACCCCCTCCACTCATTCTTGCTCCCATCTGGTTCTCCTACCTCCAGAAAAAATCGTTTCGCAACTCAAACCCGTGTTCTTGCTCCTCTTGCTGGGATTTTCGATCTCTTTGCTCAAATCACCATTCTCGGAACTGTTTTGGGGAAATTACTCCTCGGTAAGTGACTCCTCCATTGGTCCAATTAGTTTTTGCTGCCTTGGAGACCATGTTCTTAAGCCTTGCATGGTGATTTTAGCTGGTCCCAAGTAGTTTTGAAGCGTAATATGGCCTCTAGGCACTTGTGGGAGTAGTTGCTACAAGTTTAGTTGAGCCTTGTTCACTTTCCTTTGGGTCACTGAAATTTTTTAGAAAAGGAAGATGTTCAGGAGAAACTATCATGGTGGTTCCTCAAGCGAGAGAGGTCCCCGTCTTGCGATTTGGGAGCCTGATCCTTACCAACCAAGGGACGTGTAGGTACAACCATGTGAATGGCCTTCTGATGAATTTATGATTGAGACAGGTTTCAAAGATGAGTTTGATGCACTTTTTCATAACGTTGGACTCGAAGAATTCATCTCCGATAAATGTGAACAGTATGTTGCTCTCACTCCCTCTTTTGTTCGTAGATTCAAATTTTCAGCTGGCCGTGAGACATCGGTACTGTTTGATCTCTATGATAAATCTTATACCATGGATTTAGAGCATTTCAATATAATTTGCAAAATACCTATTTGGGCTAGCCTCAATGATCCTCCTAAATCTTCGGTTAGAGATTTTTACTCTAGTGTTACGGTTGGAGAAACTAGAGACATTACGCAAGCTACCATGGAGAGTATTCATTTTCCTGCCTTGCATTACTTTGCCATCTTCATAGGCAGATGCATTAATGGCAAGATTGACCATTGTCACCTCTGCGCACCTGACCTTAGTATCCTTAAGAGCGCAGTGATGGCTGACAAAAGCTTCAACATGGGAGCTATTATAGCAAGGAGGATGAATAAGAATGCTATTGAAGGGGATTTCTTTGGTGGGATCTATGCCACTCGCATAGCAAATTTTCTTGGAGTACCCATCCGCGAAGGAGAACCCCCTGCTCCATACAGCTTTCCTCGACCGCGTCGCTTTGACACGCTACTAGTTCCTTGAGAGGGATGACGAATCCCTCCTATACCATTTGATATTTAATCGGCAGCGTGTTTTCCATATTACCCTACCTACTCCTGCCTTCTTTGACTTTCAGGTAAAACGGAGATATTACATAACCAGAGGAGAGGCAGAGGAGTATGAGAGGGAGCCAAAGGCTGCTCGTCTCCGTGAGGCAGCTATTCAGGCAGTGGCTGCAGCGCTCCAGTATAACCCCTATTATGATTTTGGTTTACGCCAGGACCATCCTTGGGAGTAGAAAAACTTATGCCAAAAGCCTAAGCTTGGGGGAGTACGTGTTCTCACCGACTTTACATTCTTGCTTATGGTTTCACTTTGTTAGCCGGTGTTCACACTTTGCCACTGTATCATCCATGCTAGTTTATTTTATTTTTCTCGTTTTCTTTTCGTGTGTCTGTCTAGTTTGAGAAAAACCAAAAAGATTTTCTTTTTCTTCTTTTGCTTTTTGGGAGCTTTCCCGTGTAAATAGTTTTCTTTTTCTTTGGGTCAAGGTAGAAGACCATGGTTACAATGTTTAGTGGCTCTCGCATGCATATCTGTTTATCTGTTAAAGAGCCATATTACTTTGCCTTCTCCTTTGTGTTTGCCTGTAGATTCCAGCATAGTCCAATGCACGAGCACGCTTATTATTGTTCACATCGTTCGGTCGTGCAAGTGAAAGGCAATAATGATGATATATGATGAAGTGACTGAGCCTTGAAAAGCTAGTATGAACTCGATCTATTTTGTTTTTGTAAATATGACTAGCTCATCATGCCTGATTCAGCTTTGTTGTGAGAGAAACATATTTGCAATGACAACTTAGAGATCATAGTTGTTTATGCCATGATTACTTAGCTAGGAGCATATAGTGGTTTTCTTGGATGCCCACATGAATGTTGAGATGGCTATGTTGTAGTATGATAGGATGGTATCCTCCTTTGAATGATTCAAGTGGCTTGACTTGGCGCATGTTCACGCATGTAGTTGAAACAAAATCAACATAGCCTCTATGATGTTCATGTTCATGGGGATTTATGTCCTACTCATGCTTGCACTCAATGTTAGTTAATCTCAATGCATTTTGATGACTCTTGTCGCTCTCTAGTTGGTCGCTTCCCAGTCTTTTGCTAGCCTTCACTTGTACTAAGCGGGAATACTGCTTGTGCATCCACTTCCATAAACCCAAAGTTGTTCCATATGAGTCCACCATACCTACCTATAGGCGGTACCTACCTACCGTTCGAAGTAAATTTGCATGTGCCACTCTCTAAACCTTCAAGAAATAATCTGTTTTGCATGCCCGAACCGCTCATGTGGTGACAGGGGGCTATTGGTATCTTCCATGCTAGGCGTGTTATCCTCGATACGTGTTTATTCACTATCATTCACGAGAAAGGGGGCGGTAATTGGAATTCCCAGTTCCATGCTCAATTCGAAAAGATAATTGGAAACAAAACTCCCCAAGGATTGATGTTGGTATGGACGGTACCCGAGGATTCGGCTAGCCGTTGAGTGTGATTGATTGGTGGTTGGGGAGTCAAAACTTTACTTTTCTGTTTGGCAACCGCCTATAGCATGTGTAGCGTGGAAGATGTTGAGAACTCTTAGTCATTGCATTGACAATGAAAGCATGCCACCCAAAATTATTATCTCTGTTTTCAAAGCTTGAGCTCTGGCACCTCTGCAAATCAATGCTTCCCTCTGCGAAGGGCCTGTCTATTTATGTTCCTGTCGAATCATCCTCCTCTTACAAAAGCACCAATTAGAGAGCACCTCTATCGTTTTTATGCTTTGCTTCTAACTGTGTTGAGTATGACTGTGAGTGGATCTTCTTTGCCTTGAATTACAATGTCTAGTCAGCCCTTGGTCTTTGAAGGTGCTCTGCATTTATGTTTTGCGGTCTCCGAAAGAGCTAGCGAGATACCTGTCACATCCCTGACACCTTAATCAAGTTAGCTTTGTGCTCATGTTTTCTTCGCATTGCATCTAGGAAATTTTCAACAAGAACAAAGTAAGTGGTGAAGGAAAATTCAACAAACCCTAGCCACTTCTCAAATTAAGGGAAATTCCAAAACAAGTTAAAATCAATGAACCCAAAATGGCCTCAAGAAAAGTTCAATCTTTCTGATAATTCTTGAAAACAAATAAGCAATAAAGGAAACCATTTATTTTATACTATTGCCATTTTAAATAAATGCAAAAGCTACTGGTTTCAAGTTTTAAATTTGAAATCAGAAACTTTAAGTTTTCAAAAATGTTGAAAACTTTAGGAATGATTGGATACATTCCAACTAATATTTTGGTGTGTTCAAAATAGCTTTTACAAACTATTTTCGGAGCTGAATTAAATAGCAAATAAATAGTTGTCAAAACAGAAACAAAACAGTAAAGAAAAGAGAAAGAAAATAGGAAAAACCTTACCTGTCGCCGGCCCAGCCCACCAGGGGCTCCCCGGTCATCTTCCTCCTCCTGCCAGTAGGCAGGGGAGAAGATGAGCACGGCGGCCGAGCCCGGCCACCTCCTGCCTGCCTGCCCGCTGCTGGAGGCCTCCAGGAGCGCCAGCGCGATGCCTGCGCCTTCCTATCCTCCTCCCCGCGGCTCTATCCTCTCCCCTAAGCCTCGATTCCCTTTTCCCCCCTCTCGGATCTCTCTCCCCGAAGCTCCGGTCGCCGTCGATCCGTCGTCTCCCGGTCCTCCCCGACCCTGCCGGCAGCCTCACAAGATACGCCGTGAGCTCCTCTTCCTGTTCCCCCTCTTCCCGAGGCTTTCCCCCTCCTTTAACCACGTTAGCCGTCGGAGCCCGAAGGACCTCGTCGCCGGCCATGTCATTGCCGTCGTTGTGGTACTCAGCTCGCGAGGCCGAGCTCAGGAATGAGCTCCTCGAGCTCTGTAGATGGCGTAGGGCCTCTCTCCCAGCTCGCTAGTCCCCTGCATCGGCACTCCCGTCAATGCCCGAGCCGCAGCCGCCGCTGACCTCATCGCCGGCATGGATTCCGGTGACCACCGGGTCCAGCTCCACTCCCTTTAGATGCGGCGTTTCACTAGCTGCCTGTAGCACTATTCTGCGCCCAAAACCGACGGCCGTAGCGCCGTTTAGCTCTCTCCGGCGAGCCCTCCGCCGCGCCCGTGGTCGCCGCCGGACATATTTCGGTGGGGGCCGACGTGGCCAACCTAACCCAGTAGTTTAAAGTCTAATCACTCAGTAACAGTGGGCCCAAGGCCAAGTCAAACTCAGTTAGGGGCTTGTCAGCGCGGGATTAGCCCCTGAGACGCTGACCAGTGGGTCCCCCCTGTCAGGTTTGACCTGAACAGGTCAGTTCACCTGCTGATGTCAGGCTGACGCAATAAAGGGGTTTTCGAGTATAAAAATAATTCCGGAAATGTTTAAAACTTCTAAAATTCATAGAAATTAATCCGTAACTCCAATTAAAATAATTTATATATGAAAAAGTATCAGAAAAATTCAAGGAATCTGAATATGTCATTTTCAAACATGTTTGAAAATGTTACAGAACCCAAACATGTAGATTAATGAATAAGTTAATTCTTATAAATACTTTGTAGATGGAATTTGGAAAATATTTAAATTTCACTATAAATGACATGATCAAACATTGTCCTAACTACAAACTAGCAACCTAACATGTCATCCCATGCCATCCCATGCATGTTAACATCAAGTTGATCTGAGCATCAGGTCGAATCAATTAAAATGGTATCCGAGAATACCTCGTTTGAAGTGGTATTTGAACTTGATTCAGATCAACTTCAAACCTAATACATGTTAGCCATAATATTTTACCATCTTGTATTCTCATGCCATGCTCATGCATCATCTTGATTGCATATGTTTGATATTGGTTGTTATCATTCCTTTCGGTAGGCTCCGCTCCCCCGGATTCCACCGAATATCCGTCTGACGGATATTGTCACTCCTCTGAGCAACAAGGCAAGCAACCATTTTGATCATCCCGATAAATCCCATGTTCTTGCACCTGCACTTACTTATTGCATTAGGATCAAATGCTTCAAATGCTTTTGCCACGTTAGTTGAACCCACTTCCTTTGCATGACCTATCCTTGTCACAGTAAATAGCTAAACCTTGCAACCTAGCATACCTGGTAGTTTGCTTGAGCCATGATGTGCCGTATCCTGCTATGCATGCTATGCTTAGAGTTGTGTATGGTATGTCATCTGGGAGATGAACAGAATTGAGAGAATGTGTTCGGAAAGCAAAGGTTGCGTGTTGAACCTGATTTGGTAAAGGTACCGGTGAAAGGCTGTGTAGGAGTACATGGCGGGTTGTTTCATTGGAACCGTCCTTAGGAACTGAGTTCCGTGTATGTAATCCAAGACTAGATACTGCCACACGTTAGGATACTTAATTGACCCTCTCAACTTATTAATCGCTTAGTATTCGGTCCAGGAGTTGCAAGTAGTTTCTGGTGTTTATAGTCATGCTGGAGGCCGTGCATAGCGCTGACCTGAGAGGTGGGCTGTGATGCGGTAGGCAGTGGCACGGTGTACCAAGTGGCACCTGGATGGTGGGCTTGGGAACCCTGCGCACATCGTTTGAGGCCGTGGTGGAAACCTCGGCCGGACTGCCGTACGGGTTACTCTCAGATAGGCGATAAACCTGGACTAGGTATTAGTGTGGTTAACGGTCGTGGCCGACTCCCTCGCTGGGCTTCCGCTTGAAGGTTGCCGAGGTGCATGACATGCACATGGCGATAAGTGGCGAGAGCGTGTGTGACGAAGTACACCCCTGCAGTGTTATGAACTATTCGAATAGCCGCGTCCGCGGATATGGACTACTTGGAGACATATGTTGTTCATAGATAACTTAAATGGCTACTCATAAAATTGTCAAGATAAGCGTGAGTGTTGCGGACGGCATTTCCGTATGGAGATGGAATGATTCCACGATGGTGTATTGTTGTGGTGTTAGTGGACTCGTGTGCGAGAAATCAAGTTGTCAAAATTATTTAAAAATGCAAGTTGTCTAGCCACGAGTCAAATGCTGGCTTTCCGCATGAAACCCCACCATACCTTATTGATACATTGCATGAGTAGTTAGTTATCCTAAAGTCTTGCTGAGTACCTCCGTACTCATGTTTGCTTACTAAATATTGCAGAGGTTGCTAATGACCCTAATGGTGGGTTCTTCATAGACATCGACGATGACGACTAGATGGTGTCCCAGCTACGATCTGGCCTTAGGTTGGGTCTGTAGTATAGTCAGGCCATGTGCCTTCTAGTTGCACCTGTCTGTACTCAGAGAGTTTTAAACACTTCCGCTGGCTTGTAACTAAATGTCTACTATTATGGGTCTTGAGACCCTTACTGTGTAATATTATGTGTGTGGCTCTTCCGAGCCTCTTAAATAAAGATTGTATGTTTATGATTATGTTGTGATGCCATCGATGTATCTATACATATCGGTATGCCATGCGTACGTGTGTCGTACTTGATATGTATGGGGTTCGACTACCTAGCCGTGAACTTTAGTAGCACTCCTTATAGGGAAATGCCCCTTTATGATCCAACGAGCCATGGTAGTTCGCTACTGCTCCGGACACATTGGTTGACCGGCATGTGTCCTTCTTAGCTGTTGTGTCTGTCCCCTTTGGGGAAATGTCACGCGATGTAATGGAGTCCTTGTAGCTTGCTATGACTCGTCTACGTTCGCTGGTGACCAACACCTGCTTTGTTGAGTCATGTATGCATGTCCTTGTGCGGTACTGCCACTTTGGTTTATGACTAGACTTGTCGATCCGGGTTCTTTGACATTGGAATGCTAGCGACACAATTGCATACGTGAGTCAAAAGGCGCAAACGGTCCCGGCTAAGGTAAGGCTGCAGCCGTGGAGCTAACCGTGCGTGAGACCGCAAAGGGATGCGATGTGTTACAGGCTGGATTCCTATGGCTTAGGATCGGGGTCCCAACAATACCATCTATTCGTACTGCTTCATGTTGTTTTGATTGAAGTGTTGACGTTTGAGACTTATTATTATTTGCTCGCTAGTTGATTATGCCATTGATATGAGTTTACCGTGAGACCTAGATGTCATTTGTTTATGTGGTTTACTTGTGAGCTTGCTGAAACTCTGGTTATGAGTTAGACATAGTTGCGACAACAAGATCAAACAGAGTTCGTCAAAGTTTTTCTTTTGTCTCTTTCAGTTTGTCAACTGAATTTCTTGAGGATAAGCAAGGCTTTCAGCTTGGGGGAGTTGATACGTCTCCGTCGTATCTACTTTTCCAAACTCTTTTGCCCGTGTTTTGGACTATAACTTGCATGATTTGAATGGAACAAACCCGGACTAACGTTGTTTTCAGCAGAATTGCCATGGTGTTGTTTTTGTGCAGAAATAAAATTCTCGGAATGACCTGAAAATTTACGAAGAATTTTTCTGAAATTAATGAAAAATACCTGCGCAAAGATCCACCGGAGGGTGTGTGCCAGTGGGCCACAAACCCGTGGGCCGCGACCACTCCCCTAGGCCGCGCAGTGAGGGCTTGTGGGGCCCACGTGGCACCATCGCCCCCAAACTCATCTCTATTTATTCCGTCTCGCCCGGAAAAAAATCGGAGAGAAGGTTTCATCGCGTTTTACGATACAGAGGCGCCGCCACCTCCTGTTCTTCATCTGGAGGGCAGATCTGGAGTCCGTTCCGGGCTCCGGAGAGGGGAAATCGTCGCCATCGTCATCATCAAGCTTCCTCCATCGACAATTCCATGATGCTCTTCATCGTTCGTGAGTAATCTCATCGTAGGCTTGCTGGACGGTGATGAGTTGGATGAGATCTATCATGCAATCGAGTTAGTTTTGACGGGGATTGATCCCTAGTATCCACTATGTTCTAGATTGATGTTGCTACTACTTGACTATTATTAATGCTTGTCACTAGGGCCCGAGTGCCATGATTTCAGATCTGAACCTATTATGTTGTCGCCAATATATGTGTGTTTTAGATCCTATCTTGCAAGTTGTAGTCACCTATTATGTGTTATGTCCCGGCAACCCCGGAGTGACAATTGCCGGAACCACTCCCGGAGATGACCATAGTATGAGGAGTTCTTGTATTCACCATGTGTTAATGCTTTGGTCCGGTTCTTTATTAGAAGGAGAACCTTAATATCCCGTAGTTTCCATTAGGACCCCGCTGCCACGGGAGGGATGGACAATAGATTTCATGCAAGTTCTTTTCCCTAAGCACATATGACTACATACGGAATACATGCCTACATTAGATTGACGAACGGGAGCTAGTTACATATCTCTCCGTGTTATAGCTGTTACATGATGAATCACATCCATCACACTCATCCATCACCGATCCACTGCCTACAAGTAATTTACTACTGGTCCTTGCTATGTTACTTTGTCCTGGCTTGTCCCTTGCTACAAAAGGGGTTGGGCCACTTTGCTACTACTGTTGCTACTGTTATTACTGTGCTGCTACTGTTGTTCCTTGCTACTTCGTTGTTACTTGTCGCAAGATCCTTTTTCGTCTCCGTTGGCGGGGAAGAATAGTTCCCCGTCCACGTGCAACACTTTACTAGCGCCATTGATACAACTAGTTAGGAATAGTCTGTCGTCAACAGATCCTTTTATGACACCGTTGCTATCATACTACTTTGCTACTCATACCTTGCTTGTAGACACTAATCTTTCAGGTGTGGTTGAATCTGATAAACTCAGCTGCTAATACTCGAGAATATTCTTTCATTTCCCCTTGTGAGCGAACCAACAAATTTGGGTCGAATACTCTACCCTCGAAAACTGTTGCGATCCCCTACACTTGTGGGTTATCATCCTAATGCAATAAAAGGGAGCAAAAGCGAGAGAGTAGGATTTTATCGGAATGCTCAAGGGGGTTTGCTTGACTAAGACTTCTGAAGATAGCAATGAGTCTTCATCAATGTCAACGATCACATCGTCGGAACCATCGTCTACCGAGGGGGAACAACACCGGCAAACAAGAAAGAACAATATTTACTTCAGAGAATCATTTATTGCGTCAACTCTGCGTCAGCATGACCTCAGCATGTCAACTAACCTGGTCAAAGTCAAATCTTACGTGTGGGGACCACAGGTCAGTGTCACATCTACTTAAAAGAGTTTAATTTAACTTTAATTCCTAATTTGGAGGCGCTCGGGCCCACTATCAGTGTGTGTAGGGGGTTAATTAGTGCCTAAGCTAATCCCTGACCGGCCAGACCCACATGGTAGTGGCTTAGGCCGGTGAGGTCAATGTTAGCGACCATCAGGGCGATGGAGTCTCGCCGGGATCGCGTCTCCCGTGTCCAATCGACGTGCGGAGGGGCGGAATGGATCGACCCTCACCCGTAAGTCCGAAAATAAGCATCTCAAGGGCTGGGGTGGACCAGAGCATCGCCGACGGCGAGATCCAGCGGCGGCGGTGCTCGGTCAGCAAGGGGGCGACGGCTACGCTGAGGGACAGGACACGGGTAGAAGGGGAATGGAACTGATAGCTCACCACGAGGAGGTTAGGGCCAACGGCGAGCTCGGGGAGGATCGAGGCAGAGCGAATCAGCCTCGAGGTTGCCGGCTACCGGAGATGGAGAAAGAGCTCGCGCTAGTCGTCTCCGGACAATGCGTTCCAATTCCTTCGGCGGGGAGGTTGAGGGCGATGCGCCGGAGCTCGAGGGAAGCTGTGGTGGGCTTCGGGTGGTCGGTGGCCACAGCGGTGCTCGAACGAGGGCGACAGGACGGTCGGCCATGGCGAGGGCGAGCGAGAGAGCGAGCAAGGGGAAACAGAGAGGGGTAGAGAAGGAAGAGGTGCTCTAGGGCATCTTCAGGCGAGGATATAAGGACGCGGGGGAGGCCGCCACGACGAAGCAGGAGCTGGCGCGGTGCTGGCCGTGCTCGGCTTCGCCTCTGCCTACTCCTAGAAGTAGAAGATGAGCCTGCCCCTTTGGGCTGGGCTCGCTTCTGCTCCAGGGAGGCCCAGGTAAGTGTTTTTTGTTTATTTTATTTTATTTTATTTCTATTCTGTATTCTAACTTTTGTGTTTGATTTTAATAAAATATCATACCATTTTGTAAAACCCTGAAGTACTATTATGTAATATAAAATAAGTATCCAATGCCACACAATTATTTTTAGATTTTATGAAACTATATTCTATCTATAGAAAATATAATTCCACCCAATTTAATTGTTTGATTGAAACAGAAGTCCAAAATAAAATGTTTGTGTGATCCAAAAATATTGATTTGAATTTTACCTCATGCCAATATTTTCACATAATATTTGGAACATTTTCTTTGATCATTTTGAAGCAATTTTTATGTTGCCTATTTTCCAATATTTGGTTCCTGAGGCTTGATCACTTCCCCATTTCAGATTTAAAAGAATTTAAATATGCCTGCATGAATGCTTGGCAAGCAAAGTAAATTTGGGTTGTGACATACTTTTCATGTCGAGTCAACTTCTTATTCCAATCTATTAATTCCTTAGTTGGCAAGCGTCATGTGGTGGGGAAAGATGTAGACACATATATCCAATTGAATATAGGTCATCATGATTCATTATTTGTTGACATTATGCCCGAGATAAATAAGTTGGGAGGCGAAAATTTAAGCCCCTACCTTACATGTGTTTGACTGAAACTGTTTGTTCTAAAAATATACTTTGAGTGCTAGCAATCATGGCAGACTAAATGATTGTTGAGTATGTGGAATTTGCTGAACCAAAGCTCTTACATAGACCCGTCATGAAAATAAGATGAATTGTAATCGTGTGATGACTGAAAACATAGTTTGCTATTTTTCAAGAAAGTTTATGGTCTATACTTTAACATGTGAATAACTTGCTACTCGATCTTGAGAAGTTTTATGAGAAATACTTGCTGGTTGTGATGCTAGAAAAATGGCTGAAATTATCATTGAGCAATATTATACAATATGCTAGCATTCACACTTCATAAATTATGTCTTTTATCATTTACGTACTCGAGGACGAGTCGAAATTAAGCTTGGGATGTTGATACGTCTCCAACGTATCAATAATTTATGAAGTATTCATGTCGTATTTTCCTATGTATATAATAACTTTATATGGTATTGATGCACTTTATATGATTTATTTAGAACTAACCCGGACTGACGTTGTTTTCAGTAGAATTACCTTGGTGTTGTATTTTGTGCAAAAATGAATGTTGTCGGAATCGCCCGAAACTTGTTTATGATTTTTTCTAGAACATATGAGAAACGTTGGAGCGAAGAACCACCAGAGAATGGTTGCCACGAAAGCACAAGACAACAGGGAAGGTCCTAAGCCTTGGTCGTGCCCTAATGGCTTGTGGGGACCACATGGTTCTGTTGCGCGTGATTCCAATGCTGAAAAATCATATAAATCCCAGAAATCCTAGAAATAAATAGACAACTTCCGCTCCGCCGCCGCAACTCTCGGTATCACCAAAAAACTAAACTCAAGCAATTATAGTACCCTGCAGGAGAGGGAAAACCATCATTGATGGCCATCTTCATTATCCCGGCGGAGGCCACGACGAGGAGGGAGCAGTTCACCCTCGAGGTTGAGGTTATATACAAGTAGTTATGTGTTCTATCTCTCTCTCTCTCTCTCTCTCTCTCTCTCTCTCTCTCTCTCGTGTTCTTGAGATGGCACGATCTCAAGAACATGGGCTTTGTTAATATAGTTGGATCATATGATGTATTTCCCTTACCATCTAGTTGTGACGAATTGAGTCTTTTCCTTTAAGATCTCGTCATGTTGGATTGAGCATATTGGTATGACATCACTTGATGTACGTCTTGTGTGGGATACCCGTAGTGACATTGGGGTATTCTAT
This sequence comes from Hordeum vulgare subsp. vulgare, assembly GCF_904849725.1. NCBI lineage: Eukaryota > Viridiplantae > Streptophyta > Magnoliopsida > Poales > Poaceae > Hordeum > Hordeum vulgare. The sequence continues at coordinate 122,198,462 of NC_058521.1, read as the reverse complement.
TGATTCACTTGATATATGTTGAGGCATCAACTTGCAGGTTCCGGTGACCTTGGGATCTATTCATAGGGGGTGATTGCATATTTTCATACCATGTTCTCCGATAGAAATATTTGGGTGCTCCTTGCACATTCTTTGTGTTGGATTGAATATGATAGCTCTGACATTGTTTGGTGCATGTCGCATAATTTACCCACGGATACTTGAGGTGATATTGGAGTATCTAGGTGACATTAGGGTCGATTGATATGTATCATTGGTGTTATTCTAGTACGAACTCTTAGATAGATCGAACGGAAATGATAGCTTGATGTTATCTTAGTACGAACTCTTGAATAGATTGAATGGAAAGGATAGCTTGATGTTATCTTAGTATGAACTATTGAATAGATTGATCGGAAAGAATAACTTTGAGATGGTTCTACTACCTACACCAATTTCATCCTATTGTTCTCCACTAGATAGGAAATTTGGAGTGATTCTTTGTTGCACGTTGAGAGATCCAACTATGTTAGCATTGTTGAGAGATTTCACTAGTGAAAGTATGTACCCTAGGCCTTATTTCCAAGCATCAATACAACGTTTTGCTCGTTGTTTGTGACTTGTTACCTTGTTGTTTTATATTTTAATATTACAAAACCTATATCTACCATCCATATTGCACTTGTATCACCATCTCTTCGCCAAACTAGTGCACCTATACAATTTACCATTGTATTGGGTGTGTTGGGGACACAAGAGATTTCTTGCATTTGATTGCATGGTTGCTTGAGAGAGACCATCTTCATCATACACCTCCCACGAATTGATAAACCTTAGGTCATCCACTTGAGGGAAAATTGCTATTGTCCTACAAAACTCCGCGCTTGGAGGCCCAACACGAGTCTACAATAATAAAGTTGTGTAGTAGACATCACTCCTCGGTCGTTTAATCATCATTGGTGGTACTAAATTCAAGATGGGGTCTTCCGAAGACTTGGAGTGCAATCCAAAGTGACGTAGTTATCGGCATATTCCTTTCTTGAAGTAACCGACTTTTTTAACCCTAGCATCCCTGGTATCTATATAGACAAGGGGGCCATAGTTCCTAGAGGACATTAAGGTCATTACGATTAGGGTTTTAGACCACAAAAGTCAATCCTGAGGTAGACCAACTTTGTACTCTGTACTACTTCATCAATACAACAAGAGGAGTACGTAGGGTGTTACCTCTATCAAGAGGGCCCGCACCTAGGTAAACATCATTTCTTTCGTCCCTTGTTACCCATCGACCCCAGATCCGCAGTTCGTACCCCCTACTCGAGATCAGCCGGATTTGACACCAACATTGGTGCTTTCATTGAGAGCTCCACTGAAGGATCAAGTGAAGGATCGATGGCTCTCTTAGTCACCGGTGAAAACATCAATGTCGCGGATATCTTCTTCCCCGACCAACCCCCTACTTTCGGCAGTACTACCTCGTGCGTCAAGGCGGTTTATCACCAGATCAACAGTTTTCCCTGGGCCAAGGATTCAAGTTCGGTGATTTAGAATACGTCGCCGACGCCCAAGGCGATGTGATCCTCTCCGGTTTCTCGGCTTTGGCCGAGGTTCTCGGAAACTCTGAAGCCTTAACTTCGGGTCCTCTCCTAGACCTCGAGTACGGGATAGTGTCTACTCTCGATCCGGCCTTGAGTTCGGATCCAACCATTGTGTCCGAAGGCCCGGGCGTACCCTTGCCCGAACACACTTCTTATGCTCACGCATCGGAGGTCAACTCTGCTAGAGCCCTAGGAACTAGTCCGGCGAATCTCCCGTTGTCAAACAAGAATCTGATCCGAACCCAATCCATGGATAGTTCAGATGGCTCATTCCCGATCCAAGATCCTTTCGGCTCCGAGTATAGGTGCGGGGAACTTTATTCCCCACCCACCACCTACTTCATAGACACTATCGAAGATCTAACTGATTTGTTAGACTTGTCCTCAAAGGAAGCCGAAGATATTGACACGGCATCAGATCACCTCGTCCTCTCATAATAGGATGATGGACTCCCACATCCACGTACGATGCGTACATGGTGGACACCCCTAAGGACGACAATGTCATGGGGAAAAGCGATACTGACACCCTGGTCAAAAATAGTGGTGACGAACCTGTCAAGCACCGTCATCAGCGCAAAAAGCCTTAAGCTCGTAAGGGCTAGGAAAGTAAAGCATGAACCGCAGATAACTCCACCCATGAGCATACGAAAAAGCCCATCGAATCCCCAGAACCTCTAGACCCCGAATACAACTCCAACCTACTAGGTTACATGGATCTACACAAGCCCGAGGATCTCGACGACTCCGAAGATAGCAAGTACATCCCTCCAATCGAGTAGGATGATAGCTTGGGAGACGAGGATTTCATCGTCCACGAAGACCCACTGGATCAAGAAGTATTCAGGCGACACCTCATAGCAACTGCTCGGAGCCTTAAGCTAAAGCAGAGGCAAATTTAAACCCAACAGGACTAAATCACGGAAAGATGGACGAAAGTCCTCTCCACCAAAGAGGGGTATGACGAGGAATGACGGGGACAAACTAAAAGCTACCCATGTCGCTATTTTTGTAGCCAGAATTCGAAGACTACGCCTTGGAGCCCACACCACTAAGATTCGCACAAGACGACCAACGAGACCAACCTCCCCGGGGAAGGTACAGGATAAGGGAGCCATCTCAACCCGGAGACCGACTTGACCTGTGACAGAACGTTAAGTCTAGAACAGGATAGATAAGATCTATTTACGGATCTAGGAGTCACACTCCTGCCAAACAGGATAAGTACCAATCTCGACTCGATCAGAACAATGGAGTTCGGGAGCAGCAGGGCGGTAGTATCTAGTCTGATATCCAACATGATATAGCTCGGTTAAGGGGAGCCGCCCACCCAATGTTCTTCACATATGAGGTGATGTGGCATTAGTTCCCCGAAGAGTTTAAACCCCTGAATATCGAGCAGTACGACGAGACAACACACTCGGCCGTATGGATTGAAGATTTCCTTCTCCACATTCACATGGCTCGTGGAAATGACCTCCACGCCATCAAATACCCACCATTAGGGTTCAAAGGGCCTGCAAGGCAATTGGTGAACAACCTCCCTATAAACTCCAATGGGAGTTGGGAGGAGCTCGAAGATGCCTTTTGAGACAACTTTCAGGGCACTTATGTCCGACCACCTGGGTTCGATGACTTGAGCCACATCATTCAACTACCCCATGAGTCATCTTGGCAATTCTGGAATGATCTTACTCACCAAGAAAAACAGATTATTGATTGTTGAGACGTCGAGGAATTAGCTTCTTTCCGCAACAACATACGAGAAGAATGGCTAGCCTAGATACTCGAACAGGAGAGGTCGAGGACAATGGCCACCCTTACCTCGCTCATGACCCGCCATTGAGTAGGTGAGAATACTTGGCTAGCCCGTTGGGACAACCCTTCCTCAAACCCGAGACTTCCATAGTCCACAATGGAAACAAGGAGTCATGACACAACAATAACATGCGTCAAGACAGTGGTGGTGAAGACAATGACACGATAGTTAATGTCAAATTCAGCAACACTAGACCTGGACCGAGGAAGAAATCTTCTAAAGGAAATTGGGACGACCCGACCACACTGGAAAAAAGTTGAAACGCCCTGTCACATACACGACACCCAAAACAAACCCGCTACTCACACCAACTGTAACTATTGGCGGATCAAGGCAGTGAGCAAGAGCATGGCCGAAGACTAGGCCAAGAGCCCCCTCAGCAAGGAAGATGAGGAACCTTGTTGGCTGAGAAACGGGGGCCAAAAGCAGTTTTCCCCTAAAGTAAAGACCGTGAACATGATCAATGTCACTCACTTAACGAAAAAGGATAGGAAACGGGCACTTCAGGGCGTACACACCATAGAGCGAGTAGCCCCGAAGTACAACCCAAGGTCGGCATATCTGATCACTTATGAGTGATTACTTATGACCGCATGGACCACCCAACCAGTATTCGGCACAAGGGTTCAACAGTCTTGGTACTCGACCCCATCGTTCATGGATATCATCTCACTTGAGTCCTCGTGGATGGAGATAGCAGCCTCAATCTAATTTATGAGGACACAGTGAGAAAATGGGCATTGATCCATAAAGAATTGATCCGTGTCCGTCGTATCTACTTTTCCGAACTCTTTTGCCCTTGTTTTGGACTCTAATTTGCATGATATGAATGGAACTAACCCAGACTAACACTGTTTTCAACAGAATTGCCATGGTGTTGTTTTTGTGCAGAAATAAAAGTTCTCGGAACGTCCTGTAAATTTACGGAGCTTTTTTCTAGAATAAAAGGAAAATACCTGTGCAAAGATCCACCGGAGGAGGTGGCCCAGTGGGCCACAATCCCACAGGCCGCGGCCACACCCCCCCCCCCCCTCACCGCGTCGTTAGGGCTTGTGGGGCCCACGTGGCTCCACCGCCCCCAAACTCAGCTCTATATCTTCCGTTTCGCCCGGAAAAAAATCAGTGAGAAGCTTTCATCACGTTTTACGTTATGAAGGCGCCGCCACATCCTGTTCTTCATCTGGAGGGCAGATCTGGTGTCCGTTCCGGGCTCCAGAGAGGGGAAATCATCGCCATCGTCATCATCAACCTTCCTCCATCGACAATTCCATGATGCTCTTCATCGTTCTTGAGTAATCTCATCGTAGGCTTGCTAGACGGTGATGAGTTGGATGAGATCTATCATGTAATCGATTTAGTTTTGACGGGGATTGATCCCTAGTATCCACTATGTTCTAGATTGATGTTACTACTGCTTGGCTATGCTTAATGCTTGTCACTAGGGCCCGAGTGCCATGATTTCAGATCTGAACCTATTAAGTTGTCGCCAATATATGTGTGTTTTAGATCCTATCTTGCAAGTTGTAGTCACCTACTATGTGTTATGACCCGGCAACCCCGGAGTGACAATAGCCGGAACCACTCCCGGAGATGACCATAGTATGAGGAGTTCATGTATTCACCACGTGTTAATGCGTTGGTCCGGTTCTTTATTAAAAGGAGAACCTTAATATCCCGTAGTTTCCATTAGGACCCCGCTGCCACAGGAGGGATGGAAAATAGATGTCATGCAAGTTCTTTTCCCTAAGCACGTATGACTACATACGGAATACATGCCTACATTAGATTGATGAACGGGAGCTAGTTACATATCTCTCCGTGTTATAGTTGTTACATTATGAATCACATCCGTCATACTCATCCATCACTGATCCACTGCCTACGAGTCTTCTACTACTGGTCCTCGGTACGTTACTTTGTCTAGGCTTGTCCCTTGCTACAAAAGGGATTGGGCCACTTTGCTGCTACTGTTGCTACTCTTGTTACTTGTTACTTTGCTGCTGCTGCTACTGCTGTTCCTTGCTACTTTGTTGTTACCTATTGCAAGAATTTTCTGGAGCCGTTGCTAGGGAGAATACTTCCCCGTCCATGTGCTATTTACTAGTGCCATTGATACAACAGTTAGGAAAGTCTACCATCAACAGATCGTTTTTGGCACTGTTGCTATCATACTACTTTGCAATTGATACTTTGCTTGCAGACACTAATCTTTCAGGTGTGGTTGAATCTGACAAACTCAGCTGTAATACTTGAGAATATTCTTTCACTTCCCGTTGTGCGAACCAACAAATTTGGGTTGAATACTCTACCCTCGAAAACTATTGCGATCCCCTATACTTGTGGGTTATCAAGACTCAAACCCAACACCACCACCTTCAAAGGAGTAATTCCTCGCGTCGAGGCTCGCTGTTCGTGCAACATAACCCTGGAAGTAGTTTTCGAAATACTTGACAACTTTTGCAGCAAAGACTTGATCTTCGATATTGTTCCCTTTTGAAGCGGGTACCATGAACTCCTCCGTCGTACATCATTCTCCCACTTTAATGCCATCCCCCATTATGCATAACTCAAATTGAAGATGCGAGGAACTAAGGGTGTCATTACCGTCAATGATTACACTAAGCGATCCCTTCGAACTGAGGAACAAAATGCGGCTTTGGCAGCCGAAGTATAGGCTGGAGACGAGGCTCTAAATTCACAACTAACCATCAAGGACCACAAACGAGCTCGCGCCCCACTGTAATTCCCTAACACTCCAATACTCAAACCAAATTGGGATACACTCCCTAGAGCAGCACCTCACCTCTAGCAAAATACGTGCCGTGAAGGCACAATTTTGCACTTAACATACCATGGGCAGTTGTAGGGATTGACCATATAAGACCTAGTGTTCGACTAAATCGAACTATGGTCAATATCATCCTTGGGCACATACAAGTACCGTAAAGGACCAATTTCGCATCAAGTAACTCACACACAGGTGGCTTCTCAAGACCACCTTTATTTGAGGACCGCTCACTAACGTTCCCCCCTTTCAAGGAATATTTCCCAAAGAGTGAAGGTGCACACATGCAGGAGGGCATTATAATGAACATCAAGCTAGCTATACCAAACCTTGTGTAAGCCTTCACTCCGTAAACTTCTTCTTCTTATACATATACATATATATACATACATACATACATACATATATATATATATAATCGCTTGCTGAATTTGAATTGTATGGATAAAATTTCATCGGAAATAAGAAACGCTCTTTGTGGTTCATGACCTTTGCAACATCTTTTTTCCTCCTCCTTTTTCCGAACTATTTTTTCGGACACCAACACAAGCCTGTTTTTATGCACATGTTAAATAATTGCTAAATTGACGGGGGGTTTGTCCGTCATGACCGCCCTTAGAACCATTACAATACTATTTAGCATTCATGTGTGTGGAGTCTTGGATTCACGCTAAATGCATCGGTTTCGATTTATGTCTTGGGTCAAAAGTTGGGTTGCCCCGCTCCTGTGCTTACCCCTTTATGTTCCGCCCATTTAGCTAAAAGGTTAAAGGAAGAACCGGTGTGATTGTACTTCTAGGTAGTCTGGTTAAGTACCTCTGCGAAGAAAGCCAAAGACTGACTGTCATAATAAGCAAGAACTGGTGTGCGATCCGAAGACAAGTATTAAACTAAAGAATCGTTGGGGGTTCATCATGTTATGTGAAATGTTTGAAACCTTTCAAACCAATTCATAATAGTTCTTTACACCAGGTATATCCGAACATAACTCTTTGGAAGGGGGCTCCAATTACCCCCGCAGTCAAGCTCCTATGGTTAAGTGAAAGACTTAAAGCCACATAGTTTGGTTGCATGGCTTTATCTCGCATTACCGCCTTAAGGGACCAAGACATTGGCTAAGGGTAACAATGCGGAGGCCGTAAAGACGCCTGATAGTATCTATCAGGGGGCTCAAGCCGATGATTGGAAACTTTCAGGATTAAAAGAAACCACTCAGGAGTTGTAATTAAAAAGGACATGGTATATCGTGCAAAATTAACACGACATTGCATCATACAACCACTTATATAGTATGATATTTTCATTCAAATATTAAGTCTTGGGAACACTACTCCTCAAAAACCCGAGCACCTTCCATAGCAGTGGAGAAGTACAACTCCGGGTGTGTATGCTCCTTTCTAGGCGGCGGAGGTGCGGTGGCCATCTTGAGGGCTCCACTTTTGGTGAATGCATCATCGTTGTTGCAAACTTCATATGAGCTCCCTCGATGCACACATAGTGCTTCACGATATCAATATGGGGCACAGCAGCAATCAACTTTTGCACCAGGTCAGAGTAGTTCCTGGGCAGTGGCTCTATCGGCCAAAGCTTGACGCAAAGATCCTTCATTGACGCCTGTGCCATGTTGTGCAGCTCCATCAGTTGCTCCAACTGATCGAAGACAAGAAGGGGTTGCTTGGGGGCTTGAAACTGCACCCAGAAGATCCTTTTTGGGCCTCACCCTCCTGGGATGCATAGTGCTTCAAAGTATCCACCACACTCTTCGAGAGATCCGTAATCGCGCCTGGAGAATGCCACACTTGAGTAAGCAATGCAAATCTTTGTCCGCTGAAAATACACTATAGTAAATATCTCTTACAATCTGCAATTTCCTTGATTTGATGGATTTCCTTACGATGATTGTGTGCCTCCTTCCCCGCTTCTTAAAGTGCGGCAGTTACCGAGGTCGGCTCAGAAGATTTTTCTTTATTCTTCTACTCAAGTGCCTCATTTTTAGTGACGGCATCCTTGTGCTCTTGTTAGACCCCACTGACCCTGGCCTCGTACTAGATCAATTTTGGGTTGAACCAACAACCTGATTGTGTGGTTATTCTGAATGCAGATAGAAAGTCTTCGGTCATACTGGAAGCTGATCGATCACAAATACCTATTCCATCCTTAGTTGATTCTACGATCCCATGGGGCACACTTCGTCTGCTCGGACGCTGCTCTTTGTTCGGCTGCCTCCTGCTTGGCCTTGCCCAGTTCGGGTTTGAGCCGCTCGATGTCAGCAGCAACAGCTATGATGGTCACGCAAATAAATCACACTCAGGGACAAAAATATTAAACACATTACTTTTTATGAGGAAAATAAGCGTTGAACGCTTACCTTGTGCATCCTCAAGCCGCTTGTTGAGGCGGTCTAGCTCTTCCTCAAAAACCTTTAGTTTCCAGTTCATCTCCACCAACTCCATCGAGTTGGGGGCTACAGCCGAGGTTGAGACCTGTAGATAAGAATTTTTAGACTCTCACAATTCTTAGCTATTTTTTCGAAATCCTCTGCTAGGGTGTTTTTATCATACTACCACAGTCTTGGTGGCTACATACAACATTTTTCTATACTACTTTGACCCTCACATGAGTTTTTTGTAACTCACACCGGGCTCAGGGGCTACAGGGCATAAGATTGCTTATAAATAATATAAAAAACAGAATTACTTAGTGAAGGAAAAAAGAGTGTGCAGATTACCTTGATACTTGCCAACAACACGTCGAAGGCAACTTTCAGACCGCTATCAACAGACCCAATACTTTTCAATACTGCACTCAGATAACTGCGACACTCTTCAGGAATGGAAGAGTCATTTAGGCCCTCATCCCTCATGGTCGGCCACCCGGTTCGTATTTTCTACGTTGAGGATGGCTCCGGGTGCATCATAGCAGTCTCCCTTTGCATAGAAACTACTACTAACGGTGCCGAAGACAGAGATGCCTCCAAAATTGAATTCAGAGGGAACCTAGAATGTCTGGACCCTCCTTACTTGCTTATCAGGAGGGATTCATCCTCCTGGTCCTTTGTGGCCAAGGTATCAACCTCGGCCATGATATCATCACCTCCGGCCTTGGTTTCCATCTCGGAGGGGACTTCTCAAAATAACACCTCCCCGATCTCCTCGGTGGCGGGAGTGTGGGTCAAGCCAGTCTCGCTTTCAGTCTGATTGGTTGGTAAAGAATCCCACTTCGGACTCTGATTGGTGGGGAAGTCACGTTGCAGCTTGCAATATGGAAAATGGGCCTAGTCATTAGAGCCATGGTATTTAAAATATATTGGCGTATTTGGATTTTTGATAAGTACCTCCGTGCTTGAGTTTAAATTTTTGAGGATTTTGTTAGCAAAGTCTTCAGCTGACAAGGACTCGGTGAGGACTTTGAACAAGTGTTAAATAGAATGCATATGAAGAGTTATGAATGGTTTGGGTTGAGCTTAGCATAGACGGGAGACGGGTGCGATCACATTCACTTAGAGGAAAAATCAACTTGAAGAGTTAGCAATAAGTCAATGAAGAACACATGTTGAGAAGTTTGAAGAATTTGAACCTTTTTGAGGAATTTGCTAATTTTAAAGAACTTGGAAATTTTAAATAATTTAAAATTTTGAAGAGTTTGGAAAAAGTCTCAATTTTGAAGGATTTCAACTTTGAAGAATTTCAACTTGGGTTGGTGGCGTTGCCCACCGTGTAAGAATGATGATTTCAGGCACCGCGTACAATTGTCGTAGGGCTGTGAGAATCAAATTCATCTTTGATTTCTTCACACTCAGAGTGTTATTCTTCATTGATTGAAGAAAAACGTTTATTCGCGTGTTGCACATCTAAGTCTTCAATTTTGCACAAGTGTTAGGATGTGTGCCTTTTCACAGAACATTCGAAGATTCTAGGATATTTAGCTCAGGCCGCAACTTGCAAAGTCTCTTTTCACCCAAGGGCTTAGTGAAGATATCTGCTAGCTAGCCTTCAGTCTTCACATGGTCGATGATGATGTTTCCCTTGAGTACATGATCACGAAGGAAATGATGACGAATCCGGATGTGCTTGGTCTTCGAGTGTTGTACTGGATTGTATGCAACCTTGATTGCACTCTCATTGCCGCGGTACAGTGGCACATTCCTCATGTTAATGTTGTAGTCCTTGAGGGTTTGCTTCATCCACATCAGTTGAGCACAGCCAGAACCAGCAGCAATGTACTCATCCTTTGAAGTGGAAAGTGACACACGGTTCTGCTTCTTTGAGGACCAACAGGCTGAGGATCGTCCGAGGAAATGACAGGTGCGTGATGTTGACTTGCGATCCACACGGTCATCAACATAATCAGAATCAGAATATCCAACAAGGTGAAGATTTGAGCCCTTGGGGTACCATAATCCAAGTGTTGGTGTGTGAGCTAGATATCAAAGAATATGTTTAACAACCTTATGGTGTGATTCCTTCGGTTTTTCTTGGAAATGGGAAAACATGCAAACACTAAGCATAATGTCTGGCCTAGATGCACATAGGTACAATAAAGAGCCAATCATAGAGAGACATACCTGCTGATCGAAATCTTTACCATTTCCGTCAGTGCAGAGGTGGCCGGTGGTAGGCGCGGGAATTTTGACGCCTTTGCATTCATTCATGCCGAATTTCTTCACAACATCCTAGAGGTATTTCTCTAAAGATATGAACATGTCGTTACGTTGTTGACGAACTTGAAGCCCTAGGAAGAATTTCAGCTCCCCATCATGGACATTTGATATTCTTCAACCATCATGTAGGCAAATTCGTCATTGTAACGTTTGTCAGTACAACCAAAGATGATATCATCCACATATATTTGGCATACAAACAATTCATTGTCATAGGATTTTGTGAAAAGAGTGGGATCGACTGAACTGGGTTTGAAATCTTTCTTCACTAGGAATTCCTTCAATGTATCCTACGAGGCCCGAGGTGCTTGCTTGAGGCCATAGAGTGGTTTGTTGAGTCTGAAGACTTTGTCAGGATGCTTCGGGTCTACAAAACCTCGGGGCTGAGCAACATTTACATCTTTCTCAAGCTTACCATTGAGGAATGCAGTTTTCACATCCATTTGAAACAGTGTAATATTGTGGTGATTAGCATATGCAAGCAATATACGAGTAGCTTCAAGTCCAGGAACAGGTGCAAAAGTTTCATCTAAGTCAATTCCTTCATACTGTATGTAGCCTTGGGCTACAATCGTGCATTGTTCCTCACTACCTGACCATCCTCATCTTGATTGTTTTGGTAGATCATCTTGGTACCATGACATTGTGCTTGCGAGGATCAGGTTGTTTGACGAGTTTCCAGGTGTTGTTCAGCTTGAACTGATGAAGTTCATCTTGCATGGCTTGAATCCACTCAGGTTCCATGAAGGCTTCATCAACTTTCGAGGTTTATGTGATAGACACAAAAGAAGAATGACCACAAAAGTAAATCAAATTTGAAGCTTTTGAGCGAGTGAGGGGACCTGGCGCACTGATGTCATCGAGGATTTTATCAATTTCCACTTCATTTGCAATCCTTAGATGTATGGGTTGAAGACTTTGGTTGGGTTGAGGAATTTGATCTGGAGTAGTTTCCTCAGGTGCCCCCGCTTGATTTTGTCATTGTTGGGGACAACTTCTTCAACGGGAGGTTGTTCATCAGTAGGAATGATATCTTCAGTAGCCTTGAGCTTAATAGGTTCCTCATGAGTCAATTTATCTGTCATAGGAGGCAGTTGCTCTCTATGCGAGCCATTAGTTTCATCGAACCACACATCTACAATTTCAAAAACCTTGTTGTGGTAGTTGTTGAAGTCTCTGTAGGTGTGCGATTACTTTCCGTAACCGAGCATAAAATCCTCATGTGCTTTCGGTGCAAATTTTGAACTGTGGTGAGGATTTCTAATCCTGCATCTTGCATCGAAGACTTTGAAATAACTTACATTGGGTTTCTTGTCAGTGAGGGGTTCGTACGAAGTCTTCTTGAAGAATTTGTGAAGATATACCCTATTGATGATGTGGCAGGAAGTATTGATTGCCTCAGGCAAGAAGCAAGGAGGACTCTGATATTCTTAAAGCATAGTCTATGCCATTTCAACCAGAGTCATGTTCTTGCGCTCGACAACGCCATTCTGTTGAGAAGTATAAGGAGCAGACAATTCGTGAGTAATACCAAGTTCATCAAGATAGTCATCAAGGCTTGTATTCTTGAATATTATCCCATTGTCACTCCTGATGTGTTTGATCTTGACGCCGAAGTTTGTTGAGGCCCTTCAGGAAAATCGTTTGAAGACTTCGTGCACTTCAGTTTTGTAAAGAATGATATGCACCCAAGTATAACGAGAATAGTCGTCAACGATGGAAAAGTCATAAAGAGATGGTGCATTGGTCAGAGTATCATAATGAGTAGGTACAAAGAGATCCATGTGAAGCAATTCAAAAGGATGAGAAGTAGTCATGATAGTCTTCGAGCGGTGCTTGGATCTGGTCATCTTCTCTAACTGTCAAGCCTCGCAGAGATGGTCCTTGAGGAATTTGACGGTTTCAATTCCAATGACGTGCTTCTTTTTCGCCAGTGTGTGCAAGTTCCTCATGCGTGCATGACCAAGTCGTTGATGCTCTAGGCAGCCCTCTGAGGCTTTTGCAAGAGGACACGTGGCAGGCTGAGGACCTGCAGAGAAATCAACAATGTACAAGTCTCCTCTCCTAAAGCCTTCAAAGACTTTGGATTCGTCAGATTCCATGATGACTATGCATCGATATTTTCCAAAGATGACAATCATATCAAGATCATAAACCATTAAGACTGAGATGAGATTAAACCCAAGGGATTTGACAAGCGTGACTTTGTCCATCTATCGGTCCTTAGAGAGAGCCACCTTACCAAGTCCCAATACCTTGCTTTTACATTTGTCAGCGTAGATGATACGTTTCAATGGTGATCAAGTCAGTGAGATATTCATCAATAGGCTTTTGTCACCAGTCATGTAATTTGTACACCCACTGTCAAGAACCCACTCTATGGTTTTGGGTTGGTCATCCTACAGATGAATTAGTGTTGCTTACCATCTCATATGCTTGAGAGTGAAGAATATGATATCAAATTCCTCAAACTTGAATTTCATCACATAAATTATATATTAGACACAATAAGGACAAGTGAAATGATAGATCATTTCATCAGGATTAGCTTGTGTCCTATCAAGCAATTTCCTCACGTCTCAAGCAAATCCTTCACATGATGACTTTCATCTGGAGACCCGACCTGCAGAAGTGATTAGTTCGATTTCTTCACCACCCACATCTGAAGGGGTGGTAAAGAGTTTATCATCCTGCGAGCACCATATGAGAATTGAGGCATTGAAGCTAATGCAATTCGTTTCACGGAGGGGGTAGAGTACTCAAATGAATAGGTAGGGAAATTCTTTGAGGACTTATGAACATAGTCATTTGAAGACTAATTCACATATTCATGTCCCTTGTAGTTTCCCTACATATCAGAAGCATTAGTGCGAGTACGAGCATAGTTTTCTTATGAGGAATTTGATCCTCGTGAAGACCTTGGTCCACTTGAGGAATTTGATCTCGGGTTCCTGTTCTTCACAGGTGGTGTCATGAGGACATTCACCTGAAGACTTTCCAAGCTGCTTTTGGGAACCCAGATTTTCCTGAAGGGTGGTCCACTCCTGCAGTTAGTTCCAACCTATCTAGCAAACACTTCACCAGCCTGATTTTTGTACAGTTTATAGTTTGAGTCAATTGACTCATCATAGGAATATGACATTTCACATGAAAATCCTTATTAGACTAGATGGATCAACATGAGGTCCTTTTGCCGCAACCCATGAGGTTTTGGGATACTGCTCAGGTTTCCAGTATGACCCATCAACATTCAATTTTCTCTCAAAGGCAATACCCTCTTTCCTGGGGTTCCTATTCAGAATCTTCTTTTTGAGCAAATCGCAAAGGGTTTGATGCCCTTTGAGGCTTCTGTATATGTCACATACAATTCCTTCAACCCAGCATTTTCATGAGTGAAATTTGTGGTTTCCTTGGGTGAGGAATTTGTGACCACAGATACAGTTGAAGAATTTGTAGCAATAGAAGCATTTGAAGTTTCAAGTGAAGAATTAGCACATTCACGTTTGATGCATTTCAAACATGGTGGAATGAACTATTCCTGAGCGGTACTGATCTGTTGAACGACCAAGGAATCATTTTCAAATTGAAGATCATCATGAAACTTTTTTAGTTTCTCAATATCTTGCTTTCTTTGAAGAAATTCATAAGAAAGCTTCTCATGATCAGCCAAGAGTGTGCCATAACGTTATTCAAGACTATCAAACCTTGACTGAAGACTTTGAACATCATCACTGACGGTTTGAGTCTGATTCATTTCCTCACTCAATATGTGATCGCTTCTGTCTAGTAGTTTCTCAAGCTTTTCAATAGCATTTTTTTTCTTAGTGGCAATTTTAGCAAGTTTATAGTAACTCGGTTTTTGATAATCATCAGGTTCAGAGTCACTAGAGCCAGAAGAGGAAGTGTGGCTTGGTACCTTTGAAACTTTTGCCATGAAGCAATAGGTGGGAGCAAAGTCATTGTCACAGTCAGCGGTGTTGTTGACATTGTCATTTCCTTCAAGGTCGAAGATGGACTTGCTGAAGAATGTGGTATCAAGGGCTAGTCTAGCCACACCAAACTCTGACTCCACTTCAGAACCTTCCTCTTCATCACATTCTTTAGATTCTTCGTCAGAATCCATTTCTTTTCCAATAAGTGCCCGAGCCTTTCCGAAGCTGGTCTTCTTGTGCGATGAGGACTTTGAGGATGAGGACTTTGAAGACTTCTTCTTTTTCTTCGAGTCGTCTGAACTGTCATCCGTTTACTTCTTCTTCTTTGATTCCTTCACCCAAAGAGGACAATCAACAATGTAGTGACCATATTTCTTGCATTCATGGCAGGTTCTCTTCTTGTAGTCCTCAAGTGAAGATTCTGATTTCCTCATATCTCTCCGTGAAGACTTTCTGAACTAGCCTAGCCTAGAGAACTTCTGGAATTTCCTCACGAGCATAGCAAGTTCCTCACCAAGTTCTTCAGGATCACCAAGACTGCAATCAAAATATTCTTCTTCAAACGAGGAAACAGCTTTTGCCTTCAGTGCACGAGGTCTTGTATAGATTAGTCCATAAAGGTCTCTCTTCTCTTCTTGTTGGAATTCATGAGTATTGAGTCTCTCAAGAATGTCAACAGGATCAAGTAGCTTGTAGTCTCTTCGTTCTTGAATCATTAGAACTAGTATGTTGAATGACGGATCAAGAGATCGTAGTAGTTTCTTCACCACTTCATGGTCAGTGATGTCTCTCGCTCCAAGGGCCTGAAGCTCAATGCATAGGTTAGTGAGGCGATCAAAGGTATCTTAGCATCTTTCATTATCAAGACTCATGAAGCGGTTGAAGAGATTGCGGAGAACATCAACATGAGAGTCACGTTGTGTGGAGACTCTTTCGTTGACTTTGGATATCCTTTCTGAGATAAGCTTTGCAGAGTCCAAAGCACTCACTCTGCCATACTGACCTTTGCTCAGATGGCCACAGATGATATTCTTTGCTTGAGAGTCGAGTTGCTTGAATATTTTAACATTAGCGGCAGTGATAGTTGAAGTGACAGAGGGAACATCATTTTCCACAACATACCAGAGATTTGATGTCAATTGCTTCAAGGTGCATGCGCATCTTGTTCTTCCAGTAGGGGAAATCAATTCCTTCAAAGGTAGAGCAACCAGTAGTAACATTGATCATACATGTGATTGACATAATTAAAACTCCACGTGGTTAAACCAAATTCACACAGAACAAGCAAGTACCTTGTTGTGATTCGGGTTGAAAGTGCTTTATATCGACTAGAGGGGGTGAATAAGCGATTTTTACAAATTCGCCACTCATGAAATTCCTGCCCAGGAAAGTCCTCACACACGAACTTAGTGCGGCAGAATAAGTACTCAAAGAGATGTGCAAAAATAGCTATGGCTTAGTCGTTAGAGTGAAGTGAAACGTTCAGATTGCACACGATGTGTGATCAGGATAAGCAGGTGATGAATAACTTAAGTGAAGAATTTGAGGTGAGGAATTAGAGAAAGTCTTCAGTCAAATTCTTCAAACAGTAAAGATCAAAGTCGTCAACATGCAATTGAGGAAATGAAAGAGTTGAGTAATTAGAACCGTTGCTCGATTAAGACAGTAATTTGATGACCCAGTTCAAACTGTTGTGACAGTCGTACGTCCGGTTTGGAGCGGCTTGGTATTTAAACCAAAGGACACACAGTCCCAGGACACACAATCCCTAACGTATTCTCATTGAGCTAAGGACACACAGTCCTCGCACAACGCTCGTGGTAAGTCTTCAGGGCAGTCTTCCAAACCCTCACAAACTTGGTCACCCGGCGATCCACGATTCACTGTTGGATGCTCTAGAACATGACGCCTAACCGTCTGGAGGATGCACAGTCCTCAAAGGTAACAAGCGTCGCGTTCACATAGGAACAATATCTTTAGTGATGCTCAATCACTTTGGGGTTTTTGGTTTTTGGTTTGAGTGTTTGGGGTTTTTCCTCACTTATGATTTTCTCTCAAAGTTTTCGAGGATTGGGTTGCTCTCAAATGACAAGTGTCGGTTTCTCTCACGGAGTAGACAACCAACTAGTGGTTGTGGGGTGTCTATTTATAGCCTGGGAGCATCCCGACATGCTTTCGCATTAATGCCCACAATGATATGACCGTTGGGTGGATAAGATTGGGGACAGGTGGCGCGCGGCGCGGCAACGGTCGGGTCTTTCAATTGTGAAAGCCCTCATGTCTCTCATGTTCCTCAGTGATAGGCAGTTCGCACCGGCGAAATCCTAACTCCTCAGTTAGTGCAATTTTTTCAGTGACCAGAAGAACTTCATCTCTATCACTGAAGACTTTGACTAAGTTGTGATAGATTTTCAAAGGCTTCACTCGAAGGATTTGGTATGTGTAGGTTTTGAGTTGAGCATCATGAGGAAACTTTTCCTTAGTATTACCTCGACCCCCTTAAACAGTACGGTGTTCATATGACTCAAGAAAGAAGAAAATGAAACAGAAAGAGCAAATCTTCAAGCTTCAAAGGCTTCAGAGCATTTTCTTTGGGATACACCAAACTCCTCATTTTCAAAGTCTTCATGAGGAATAGCAATTTCTTCGCTATCAAAATCTTCAAGGAATGACAAAAGTCTTCACCCGAAGACATACATTTTTAGGGGTCGATATTCTTCGAATAACTCAAACTCCTCACCGACTTGTAGGGCATGTGTACACTCACAAACACATCAGTCTCTCAACCAATAAGTCTTCAATCCACCAAAATCACTAAGGGGCACTAGATGCACTTACATGATATTAAGCTCATTATCATTAGGGTTTTAGACCACAACAGTCAATCTCGAGGTAGATCAACTATGTACTCTATACTACTTCATCAATACAACAAGAGCAGGATGTAGGGTTTTACCTCTATCAAGAGGGCCATAACCTGGGTAAACATCATCTCCTCCGTCGCTTGTTACCCATCGACCCAAGATCCACAGTTCGGACCCCCTAATCGAGATCAGCCAGTTTTGACACCGACACTTATCACATGGTGGAGAGGTTTTTTCTCATGGAGTTAATATGCAAATAGCAACTCATGGAATATCTTTACTTGACTCGGGTCATTTGTGAAGGTGAAAATATTTTCCCATATTTATTCATATTTATAGTTTGTTTGTCGATCAATTTGAATGGTGTCATTGCTAGAGATGCATTATAGGAGTTGAAAGTTTGGCACATTCTCTTCATATGACACCAACATTCCTATAAATAAATACATTCTTTGAACATAGGTCTATCTCTTGTGGATAGCTAGATTGGCTCACGTGAAACATGCTACTAATCCTACACAATAACACTAATAAAGGAGAATTAATATTCTATTGGTCTAATGTAAATATTGTGTGAGATTTTAACTATATGTAAGTTGAGCTGGGAGTGTCACATCTGTTGGGATCGAGGTCTTAGGACTAGGGGTGGATAATCTTATGAAAATCAAATGACGCCATTTTTAGATTGGTAGACTAACATCGACAACAACTTCACAAGAAAGATACAATGAGTAATGCACATCAGAAAAGTAGTAATCTTACATGCAAGTAGGAGCTAGGGTAAGAGAATGCAACCTTTGCGACGTGAGGATTTTTTTCTGTAGTTTGGATAGTTGGCACTATCTTACATCCACATTAATGGAGGCTTCAAACCAAAAGTTCTAAGATTTCATAATCTCGGTTGTGGTGCCGGCCAAGCGGCCCACAAAGCACAACCAACCTATTTCATCTTGGCTTGCACTTAGAAACCTCACTAAGGGTAAATTGTCATGAAGTGGATGATCTCTTGACCCATAGAAACTATTGTGTACTTAACAGATAGAGCTTGATAACATCATAGGTGACACCTAATCGTATATGATGCACTCACCATCCAAGCTCCATAGGTACTTCTCATCGGTACTTCATAGGTCTTGCACGGAGTGGAATGATTCCAATAGGTTGTGATTGCTTGTAGCCACAAACGGGTATGGTAGAGAACATATAGAGAGGGTCCAAAATCTCACCATTATTGAAAAAGTAACTAAGGTTAATAAGCACCGGTACAAAACTAGTGAAACTACCAAACCAGTTCAAATAAGTTTAAATGGATATGGCATTGCTCCGAAACAAGAGAAAAAAGTACTCTGAAGTACCGATGAGAAAGTGAGTGGTGGTTCCAACCACAAAAAGGTAGCACCTTTCTTTCAAGGATAAAATAGCATGAAAGTACCATTAAAAACCATTGCTCAGTAGTACCATGCCAAACAGAGCAGTTTTTGGAATGGGAATTTGCAGAAAAGCACTAATCCACATCTCGCAAATACCAGACAAAAAAGGCGAATGTACTAAACTTATGTTTTGACCAATAAACAAGCAAGTCGAGATGACTTGAAAGTCCTGAGAAAAAATGTGGTGTGATACGTCTCCAACGTATCTATAATTTTTGATCGTTCCATGCTATTATGTTATCAACTTTGGATGTTTTATATGCATGAATATGCTACTTTATATTATTTTTGGGACTAACCTATTGACCTAGAGCCCAGTGCCAGTTCCTATTTTTTCCTTGTTTTTGACCTTTTTCAGACAGGAATATCAAATGGGGTCCAAACAGAATAAAACTTTCGCCGTGATTTTTTATGGAAAATATCAAAAATACCAGAAGAAAAAGATACCGGAGAGGAGTCCCGAGGAAGCCACGAGCCAGGGAGGCGCGCCCACCCCCCTGGTCGCGCCTGGGGGGCTCGTGACTCCCTCGTGGGTCCCCCGGACTTGTTCTCGATGCCATCTGGTCTTATAAACACAGAAACCTCCAAAAATAAACCTAGATCGGGAGTTCGGCCGCCGCAAGCCTCCTTAGCCACGAAAAACTAATCGGGAGCCCGTTACGGCACCCTGCCGGACGATCTCCATGACGAGGAGGGAGTAGTTCTCCCTCGGGGCTAAATGTATGTACGAGTAGCTATGTGGTTGATCTCTCTCTCGTGTTCTTGAGATCTCATGATCTCGATGTACCTTGGGCTTTTGCTACTATAGTTGGATCCTATGATGTTCTTCCCCCTCTCCCTTCATGTAAGGAATTGAGTTTCCCCTTTGAAGTTATCTTATCGGATTGAGTCTTTAAGAACACTTGATGTATGTCTTGCACGTGTCTATCTGTGGTGACAATGGGATATTCATGTGAGTACTTGATGTATGTTTTGGTGATCAACTTGCGGATTTCGTGACAACGGGAACCTATGCATATCGGTTGGCACACATTTTGACTCTCCGGTAGAAACTTTGGGACACTCTTTGAAGTTCTATGTGTTGGTTGAATAGATGATTCTGAGATTGTGTGATGCATATCGTATAATCATGCCCACGGATACTTGAGGTGACAATGGAGTATCTAGGTGATATTAGGGTCTTGGTTGATGTGTGTCTTAAGGTGTTATTCTAGTACAAACTCTAGGATAGATTGAACGGAAAGAATAGCTTCGTGTTATTTTACTACGGACTCTTGAATAGATCAATCAGAAAGGATAACTTTATGGTGGTTTCGTACGTGACAATAATCTCTTTGTTCGTTCTCCGCTATTAGTGACTTTGGAGTGACTCTTTGTTGCATGTTGAGGGCTAGTTATATGATCCAATTATGTTATCATTTTTGAGAGAACTTCACTAGTGAAACTATGAACCCTATGCTTTCTTTCCACGCATTGCAATACCGTCCGTGCTCACTTTTATTATTAATTACCCTGCTGTTTTTATATTTTCAGATCACAAAAACCTATATCTACTATCCATATTTCACTTGTATCACCATCTCTTCGCCGAACTAGTGCACCTATACAACTTACCATTGTATTGGGTGCGTTGGGGACACAAGAGACTCTTTGTTATTTGGTTGCAAGGTTGCTTGAGAGAGACTATCTTCATCCTACGCCTCCCGCAGATTGATAAACCTTAGGTCACCCACTTGAGGGGAAATTGCTACTGTCGTAGAAACCTCTGCACTTGGAGGCCCAACAACGTCTATAAGGAGAAGGTTGCGTAGTAGACCTCAAGCTCTTTTCTAGCGCCGTTGCTGGGGAGGTTAGCGCTTGAAGGTTTATCTTTAGATCTTGCAATTGAATATTTTAGTTTATTGTTTTATCACTAGTTTAGTTTATTAATAGAAAACCACAAAAAGTGGAATTAAGGTTGCCTCATATGCTTCATCTTTTTAATGTCTTTTGTGAAAATGATGGAAATGAAAATTGTGCTCAAGTGCTAAAAGAAGAATTACATAGAATGCTTGGCATAAAATATGTGAATGATGAGCATGATTGCAATGTTTTCAGTATGAATTCTTTGAATACCCATGATGCTAATGATATGCAAAGCTACAAGCTTGGGGATGCTATGTTTGATGAAGATGCCCTTTTTAGTTCCCCCACTTTGAATGATCAAAATTACTATGATGAAAGCATGACCCCTATCTATGATGATTATTGTGATGATACTTATGCTATAAAGAAGAATGATAATAAAACTTGTCACAATTATTAGTACCCTCTTACTAAACATTACTCTTTTAATGTGGAAACAATTCGTAGTGTTCAAGTCTTTTATGATACTCCCACTACTATTGATGAGAATAAATTTCCTTATGTGGAGAGTAGTAAAATTTCTATGCTTGTAGATCATGAAAAGAATGCTTTAGGTGCTGGTTATATTGTTGAATTCATTCATGATGCTACTGAAAATTATTATGAGAGAGGATCATATGCTTCTACATATTGCAATAATATCAAGCTTCCTCTCCATGTGTTGAAACTTTTGAAGTCATGCTTGTTTTATCTTCCTATGCTAGTTGATTCTTGCTCCAATAAATTGTTTGATCACAAAATCCCTATGCATAGGAAGTGGGATAGACTTAAATCTGCTAGTCATATGCTCCATGATGCTTCCATTATGTTTCAATCCTTATCTTTTATGTGAGCATCATTGAAATCATCATGCCTAGCTTGAAAGGTATTAAAGAAAATTGCTTGTTGGGAGACAACCCAATATGTATCCTTACTGTTTTTGTGTGTTCACATGATTAAGCTGCTGTATTAATCATGTTTTATAGCTTTTATTTCAATAAAGTGCCAAGCATTTATGATTAGTTTGGGTGATAGTTGTTTGATCATGCTGAAACAGACAGAAACTTTGCGCTCGCAAAATCATTTCTAATTTCTATCCAGAGAGTGATTTTAGGTTGATTTTTTTCTGCTGATTGATATACAAAGTGCCTAAATTTTCATAATTGTTTCAGAATTTTTGGAAGTGCAGAAGTATGGTTATCATTCAGATCATTACACATTGTTCTATTTTTTGACAGGTTCTGTTTTCAATGCATTGTTTGCTTGTTTTGGTGTTTCCATAGATTATATTGAGTAATATAAATTGTGGAAATAGTAAGATACAGTAGGTATTCTGTGAAAATAATTATGAGTCTTGTTTTGACTGTACCCAAGTGATTGATTTGCTCGTTATCATACTAACCCATCTCACGAAGTTTCGTTAAGTTTTGTCTTGTGAAGTTTTAAAGTTTTGGGTAGATTTTTCATGGACTATGGAACATGGAGTGGAAATAGCCTAATCTTGGGGATGCCCAAGGCACCCCAAAGCCATATTCAAGGACACCAAAGAGCCTAAGCTTGGGGATGCCTCGGGAAGGCATCCCCTCTTTCGTCTTCAATCCATCGGTAACTTTACTTGGGGCTATATTTTTATTCACCACATGATATGTGTTTTGTTGGAGCATCATTTTCTTTTATTCGTACTTGCTTGATGTTGTTTATATTAATAATTTTCATCATTTAGTTCAATAAAAATGTCAAGGATAGTCTTTACCATGCTTAATTTGCAAGTATAGGAGTTGCTGTTCCCAAACAAAAAGTTTGATTGCAGTGCACAAATTCCCTACAATTTTCTGTAGGTCAGAATAACTTGAAATTTGGACAAAGTATGCTCTTATGAATTCTCTACAGCGTGATATTGTTTCAGATTTTTTGGAGTTAATTAAGTATGGATATTTCTGCATTCTTTTCAGACTGTTCTGTTTAGGCAGATTGCTGTTATGTTTGCATTGTTTGCATATGTTTGGTTGTTTAATGATCCTATTTGAGGATAGGAGTTTTAAATATGCAGAGGCATTTAGTATGCAACGCCAAATAATAATTTTAGTGATTTACTACAGTAGGGGATGATAAAGTTTTGCATTGATTTATACTAACCTATCTCACAAGTTTTTGTTGAGTTTTGTGTGGATGAAGTTTTTAAGATTTTGGAGACCATCATATGAGAGGAATTAAGGAGACACAAAATATCAAGCTTGGGGATGCCCATGTCATCCCCAATACATATTTCAAGAAGTCTCAAGAACCTAAGCTTGGGGATGCACCGGATGGCATCCTACCTTTCTTCTTCAAACAATTATCGGTTATTATCGGTTGAACCTAAGTTTTTGCTTCTTCACATGTTTCGTGCTATACTTGAAGTTTTTTTTATTTTGTTTGAATAAGGTACTTAGGATCTGAAATTCTTATATGGGAGAGTCTTGACATAGCAATATAATTATTCAACTACTCATTGAGCTTCACTTATATCTTTTGGAGTAGTTTGTCTTTTGCTCTAGTGCTTCATTTATATCTTTGTAGAGCATCGAAATGGTTTTATTTTATAGAAATAGTTGAACTCTCATGCTTCACTTATATTATTTTGAGAGTTTTAAACAGAATGGTAATTTTCTTAGGTTATGAATCTAGTCCTAATATGATGGGCATCCAAGAGGGATACAATAAAAACTTCCATATAGAGTGCATCGAATACTATGAGAAGTTTGATTCCTTGCACGTAGTTTTGAGATATAAGGATGGTGATATTAGAGTCATGCTAGTGAGTAATCGTGGATTGATAGAAATACTTGTGTTAGAGTTTGTGATTCCCGTAGCTTGCACGTATGGTGAACCGTTATGTGATGAAATCGGAGCATGATTTATTTATTGAGTGTCATCCTTTGTGTGGAGGTCGAGATCGCGCAATGGTTAACTCCTACCAACCCTTCCCCTAGGAGCATGCGTCTAATACTTTGCTTCGATAGCTAATAAACTTTTGCAATAAGTATGTGAGTTCTTTATGACTAATGTTGAGTCCATAGATTATACGCACTCTCACCTTTCCACCATTGCTAGCCTCTCTAGTACCGCGCAACTTTCGCCGGTGCATACACCCACCATATATCCTTCCTCAAAACAGCCACCATACCTACCCATCATGGGATTTCCATAGCCATTCCGAGATATATTATCATGCAACTTCCACCGTTCCCTTTATTATGACACGCAGCATCATTGTCATATTTGTAACATCCCAAAATTATAAATTTTGGAATGTTAATATAATTATTAGATTGATTGTTTGTTTGTTTGAGTGATTGAAACTTGAGTGGAATTTGAAACTTCTCAAAAAAATGAGAGGGAATAAAATGACTTTCCCAAAATTTTCTATTTTGAATCCCTTTTCACTTTTAAGTTTGAATATTTTCAAAACCCTTTGATTAGAAAAATCAAACGAGAGGAGGAAAATGACACTCCAAAATCAGAGACAATGTCTTGATTCAAATTTTAAGTATTTGCAATTTATTTGAAATTCAAATTCCTTTTCATTTTAAAGTTATTGCAAAAAAATAATTTTTTTAAAAAGTATTTTATTTGGTTTTGAAAATATGTTCATGTTTTAGAAAATTTTATTCTAAAAATTTTGATATATAATATGTAAATATAAAATGTTCTCCCTTTTTCATTTATACGTTTTTCTTCTTTTTTTTTTAAAAAAAAATTGTTCGTTCGCAAAAAAAAAAAAAACAAAGCATGCCGAGGCCAACCAGCCCAACCATGTGCATGTGCTGTGCGGTGGCCGATTCCTTTGGCCCATGAGGCACCTTTTTACTTTTTTTTTAGTTACCCTACATTACGTATATGTTTAGTCCCACGTCGCCTACCTATGGATCATTAGACCTCCCTTCCACCTATAAATATAGATCCATAGGAGCATCCAAAAATCATCTATTTCGGGTTAAATCAATCTTTTGGTTTAACTAGATTTATTAAACAAAAATATATTTTTTTCTTCGGCGGGATTTCTCGAAGTCGTCTCCTCATTGAAATTAATTCTTACTCTGCATTCTAAAGGTATTTCTCTTCGTATTTTTTTACACTCCCGTAGTTTATTATTTCTAGACTAGTAATCCTACACTAGTATACGGTAGAGTAATTAGATATATTATTTAGTCTTCGTATTTACACATTAGTACTAGAATTCTTTTAGACATAGCACTTTTCTTCCGTAAAACAGCTTGGCCCTGAATTTTCAAATAGCCATAACTTTTTACTCGTTTATCCGAATTAGATGAAACCAACGCCTAGAGTTTCATCTTGATCCCACCTATCGTGTGAACCTATCATATCAAATTTTTGAAATTTTCAAATTTCGAAATTTATTCATATTCATATTCAAACTTCTTTTGATCATATCTTTTTATCCGTAGCTCCGTTTTAGATGAATTCAATTGCGTCGGATTCGTATCAAAGTAATCTTTCCGTTTGTATCATTAGTTTTAACTTTTCAACTTATAATTTCGATCAAATCAGATTTATCTATTAGTGCCCAAAAGTGTTCACATCATTCTAAGCCGATTCAATGTTATATTGACATATTTGTATCTTTTGATCCGCTATTTCAAATCTAGTAATTCTTTTTTCTACACGCTCATATTGATCTCCTATATCCAGTAGCATCATTAGTTTCGACCTTTGAACCTTACAAATTTGAGCGATTCAAATTTGTATTCGAACATTCATTTGATCTTACCTTGCAAATCGTACCACCTTTTCAATTGATTCCTTTTACCCCTAAACACTCATGTCATATATTTTTGTACGTAACCATCGTACATCAGTTCAACTTCTCTTGACCTTTTGAATGCAAATTCAATTCATACTTCAATTCGCTATAACTTGCGTTGTAGTGCTCCATTTCAAGAAATTCTTTCTACAAATAAATTCTTATGTCTTATACTATTTGTCAAACAACATTCATGTTGTTCTCCCAATATTTTTGATCATCTCCCATAGTGTATGCAAGTCGAGCTTATATAGAAATAGTTCATCATCCATTACCTCTTTTGATCTCATTCATGCACCTTCACTTTACAACACACTTAGGACCTTTTTATTAAACCTTAGTATGTTGTTATTTTGCACCAAGACATGCTTTGTTCTTATGTTCTCTTGGTTCTTCCTTTTTGGCATGAATGTTTATTGAATGCTATTCATTTACGATAGATGGCTCGGAGTGTGGCGAGTAGAATTATCAGGATTTTGAGAGCGACTATCTTCATCAAGTAATACCAGGAAAGTCACTTTGATCATACTATCACCTATGTTTTATGCATCGTAGTTCTACCATCCTATGCCCAATTGCATGCTGAGTAGGTACTTGGAAATTTTAGTATAGATTGTAGTATCATGTGGTAGGCACACAACAACCCCGATACCTGGCCCCGGGACGACAAATTTCATATTGCTATGCTTGAGTAGACGGGATTTCGGTTGAGTGCATAACACTAGTGATGCGAGGTTGATTAAATAATCAAGACCGGTTAAGACAAGATTTTCAAGACCTCGGACGCAATGCAACTCTGGGTGAAGGACGGTTGATCGGCTCCCTGGAGAACCCAGTGGATGACCCGGGATGCTGGAGAGGCCATGACATCCTGCGGAAAGCTTCACCCAGGCTCAAAGAGACGGACGGATATTTTCAAGACCCAAGGCTTACCTGCACAGCCACAAGTCATTATGGGCTCTGGCTTGGTTGGACAACGCGGTGACTCTGGACAGGCGGTGCTAGCAGATGTAGACGAACGGTAGGAACGGATGGGCACCGACATGGATTCAGAGGGACCCGTTGAAAGACCATGTTTTGATCATCCGGTCTTCAAACACCCTGAAGTGCGAGGACATACACGGAGGCGATCAAATCTTGTGGGGAACGTGTGCAAAACTCTGCAGAGTACTCAAACCTAATCGATTAGCCGTGTCCACGGTCATGGACAACTTGAGCCAAAGGAACTGAAGTTATCCGAAATTCTCAACACCATTATAAATACTTGATGAGGGTAATATTGATAACTTGGGTATGGGAACTAGTTGGCAGAACCATCTCATTAACAACCAACAACGTAGTAATATTTTGCTTTTAGCCCCTCTCTTGTTGTAGGATAAAACTTGCTTTTCGCTAAAAACTTATAGCCCCACCTGCCAAATATGCATGTAGAGATAGCTGTTTATTATTTTACCCCTCTCTTTGATGACTTGCCGGCATATTCAATATGCTGACCTACACGGCTGCAATGTCTTATGTTGCAGATATTTTTCTTCGACGAGTAAGAGTACGATTCAGGGTTACGGTCTACACTCAACTTGCCGTTGGTGTTTATTGGGACTCCACTCCCTTGACTGCTTCCGCTGAGATATTTAAGGTATATATCAGTTTTACGCTATCTACATGTGATTGCACTTTGATATATACATTGATGTACTGTGTGTGCCAGCATACTGATCCAGGGATGGCACAGAAACACAAAGGCTTGACTCGTCTTGAGCCGGGTCGCTACAGAGATGGTATCAGAGCACATGTTGACTGTAGGACGTGACCCTAGAAACTGGAAATCCCTTAGGGAAGAATCTCTCAAAAAAAATTATTTTCAAGAACATCCTTTACTTCTCATCCCTTCTGATTTAATCAAACGTTCTCTCTCACCTCCAATAGTTAGACAATGCCCTTTCCCCTTTGACTACGTGAAGGATCAACCAACTCCCACATCAAAGTGAAGAGAATTTCATCATGCATTTGAAGAATTGAAGCTCCACCAATTGAAGACTCTCAAGACCCGAAGAATTCGGAGACCCTGAACCGTTCGAATATTTATATGACCATTAGAAGTCCAAACCCCTGTTATATACCCATGTTAGATACGATGATTTGTGAGCTGTCATTGGTGTGTGTTTTTCGACAGCCACAAATAAAACCTATTCTCAAAAATATTGTTTGTATTGTGTGTATCTCCCTCTCTTACCCGTCTCATCCCCAAAACCTCAACCCTACCACATGGAGTATGAAGCTGGACTTGTAGTCCCTGGACCAATGACCCAGTCGGAGGCTGAAATATGGATTCAGAACATGGAGAACCACTTCGGGAGCAACTTGATCTCAAGGAAGTATGAAGTGGAACACGCTCTTCATTACTTTACACAAAGTGCTGCAATCTGGTGGAAAATGCACCATGCCATACAAGGATTTAATGGAGCAGAAACTTGGGACGAATTCAAGAAGACTCTGTTAAGATCCCGTCTCATTCGGAAGTGCTATGATAATCCGAAGGAGAATACTTGGGCATGCAAGATCTGTGGAGAAATAGGACACACCCAGGAGCAACACAAGGATGGATGCACTCATTGTGAAGAAAATCACCCAGCTGAGGAATGCCCAACTAGTCAGATGACTTGTTTCTTGTGTGAAGGAACCACCCACTACCCAGCGGCGTGTCACATTTACCCCAAGTATGCCTGAAACCCACAGACCCCGGGACTAACAAGGATCAAGTACTATCTTTTTGGAGAAGGAAACTTGTTTCAGCAAACGTTTTCTTAGGAGCATACGAAAACCTGAGAGTTGTGAAGAAACAATAGATGTTTGTTCAGCTTGCAGAATCATTAGATTTATCCGAACTTCGTTCGTGGATAAGAGAAACTCTGCAATGCTTGTGAGGATGTCCAAGTGTTAGAATACGAGATTCACTAAGCCTTATACAAGGTAATGATTTCAGTGCGACATGGCTTGGCCACCATGACGACTTACTATTGTCATTCTCTTGCTATTCGGAATGGTAAATCTAAGAGACTTACCCATAGTGAGAGACGACGTCCTTTGAAGCTTTTGTTTGAGCCTTAGAATGGTATAATGAAAGCCCATGTACATGGCACTTGTTGTCACGCGTAGGAAATTTTACAGTGAGGATGAAGCCAAGACCCTTCTCTCTGCAGGATAACCACAAATGGTAGACCACCATGAGAATCATCGATAGGTTATTTAGAATGGTCACGAGACTTATCAGTTAAGAAGACCCAGTGAGGGAAGAATCTTATATCAACAGAAGAACCCTCGATTTTGATGGAAACATTATGAATATAATGGAAGAACTTCACCAAAGAAGTTACCATGAAGAATGTGATGAGCGAGATGCCAAGACCCCAGAGGATTGTTAAAAATGTGAGCGACCAGTAACTCTCATTTTAAGTGTGGTAGCACCCCACTTTGCAGGAGACTAGATTTGTTAGAAGACCCCCCAAACCATAATCTTTTCTTTCTAGCCTCTTCGAATCTCGAGGACGAGATTCATTTTAAGTGTGTTAGTTTGTAACATCCCAAAATTATAAATTTTGGAATGTTAATATAATTATTAGATTGATTGTTTGTTTGTTTGAGTGATTCAAACTTGAGTGGAATTTGAAACTTCTCAAAAAAATGAGAGGGAATAAAATGACTTTCCCACAATTTTCTATTTTGAATCCCTTTTCACTTTTGAGTTTGAATATTTTCAAAATCCTTTGATTAAAAAAAATCAAACGAGAGGAGGAAAATGACACTCCAAAATCAGAGACAATGTCTTGATTCAAATTTTAAGTATTTGCAATTTATTTGAAATTCAAATTCCTTTTCATTTTAAAGTTATTACAAAAAAATAATTTTTTAAAAAAGTATTTTATTTGGTTTTGAAAATATGTTCATGTTTTAGAAAATTTTATTCTAAAAATTTCGATATATAATATGTAAATATAAAATGTTCTCCCTTTTTCATTTATACGTTTTTCTTCTTTTTTTATTTTTATTTTTAAAAAAATTGTTCGTTCGCAAAAAAAAACAAACAAAGCATGCCGAGGCCAACCAGCCCAACCATGTGCATGTGTTGTGCGGTGGCCGATTCCTTTGGCCCATGAGGCACCTTTTTACTTTTTTTTAGTTTCCCTACATTACGTATATGTTTAGTCCCACATCGCCTACCTATGGATCATTAGACCTCCCTTCCACCTATAAATATAGATCCATAGGAGCATCCAAAAATAATCTATTTCGGGTTAAATCAATCTTTTGGTTTAACTAGATTTATTAAATAAAAATATATTTTTTTCTTCGGCGGGATTTCTCGAAGTAGTCTCCTCATTGGAATTAATTCTTCCTCTGCATTCTAAAGGTATTTCTCTTCGTATTTTTTACACTCCCGTAGTTTATTATTTCTAGACTAGTATTCCTACACTAGTATACGGTAGAGTAATTAGATATTTTATTTAGTCTTCGTATTTACACATTAGTACTAGAATTCTTTTAGACATAGCACTTTTCCTCCGTAAAACAACTTGGCCCTGATTTTTCAAATAGCCATAACTTTTTACTCGTTTATCCGAATTAGATGAAACCAACGCCTAGAGTTTCATCTTGATCCCACCTATCGTGTGAACCTATCATATCAAATTTTTGAAATTTTCAAATTTCGAAATTTATTCATATTCATATTCAAACTTCTTTTGATCATATCTTTTTATCCGTAGCTCCGTTTTAGATGAATTCAATTGCGTCGGATTCGTATCAAAGTAATCTTTCCATTTGTATCATTAGTTTTAACTTTTCAACTTATAATTTCGATCAAATCAGATTTATCTATTAGTGCCCAAAAGTGTTCACATCGTTCTAAGCCGATTCAATGTTATATTGACATATTTGTATCTTTTGTTCCGCTATTTCAAATCTAGTAATTCTTTTTTCTACACGCTCATATTGATCTCCTATATTCAGTAGCATCATTAGTTTCGACCTTTGAACCTTATAAATTTGAGCGATCAAATTTGTATTCGAACATTCATTTGATCTTATCTTGCAAATCGTACCACCTTTTCAATTGATTCCTTTTACCCCTAAACACTCATGTCATATATTTTTGTACGTAACCATCGTACTTCAGTTCAACTTCTCTTGACCTTTTGAATGCAAATTCAATTCATACTTCAATTTGCTATAACTTGCGTTGTAGTGCTCCATTTCAAGAAATTCTTTCTACAAATAAATTCTTATGTCTTATACTATTTGTCAAACAACATTCATGTTGTTCTCCCAATATTTCTGATCATCTCCCATAGTGTATGCAAGTCGAGCTTATATAGCAATAGTTCATCATCCATTACCTCTTTTGATCTCATTCATGCACCTTCACTTTACAACACACTTAGGACCTTTTTATTAAACCTTAGTACGTTGTTATTTTGCACCAAGACATGCTTTGTTCTTATGTTCTCTTGGTTCTTCCTTTTTGGCATGAATATTTATTGAATGCTATTCATTTACGATAGATGGCTCGGAGTGTGGCGAGTAGAATTATCAGGATTTTGAGAGCGACTATCTTCATCATGTAATACCAGGCAAGTCACTGTGATTATACTATCACCTATGTTTTATGCATCGTAGTTCTACCATCCTATGCCCAATTGCATGCTGAGTAGGTACTTGGAAATTTTAGTATAGATTGTAGTATCATGTGGTAGGCACACAACAACCCCGATACCTGGCCCCGGGACGACAAATTTCATATTGCTATGCTTGAGTAGACGGGATTTCGGTTGAGTGCATAACACGAGTGATGCGAGGTTGATTAAATAATCAAGACCGGTTAAGACAAGATTTTCAAGACCTCGGACGCAATGCAACTCTGGGTGAAGGACGGTTGATCGGCTCCCTGGAGAACCTAGTGGATGACCCGGGATGCTGGAGAGGCCATGACATCCTGCAGAAAGCTTCACCCAGGCTCAAAGAGACGGACGGATATTTTCAAGACCCAAGGCTTACCTGCACAGCCACAAGTCATTATGGGCTCTGGCTTGGTTGGACAACGCGGCGACTCTGGACAGGCGGTGCTAGCAGATGTAGACGAATGGTAGGAATGGATGGGCACCGACAGGGATTCAGAGGGACCCGTTGAAAGACCATGTTTTGATCATCCGGTCTTCAAACACCCTGAAGTGCGAGGACATACACGGAGGCGATCAAATCTTGTGGGGAACGTGTGCAAAACTCTGCAGAGTACTCAAACCTAATCGATTAGCCGTGTCCATGGTCATGGACAACTTGAGCCAAAGGAACTGAAGTTATCTAAAATTCTCAACACCATTATAAATACTTGATGAGGGTAATATTGATAACTTGGGTATGGGAACTGGTTGGCGGAACCATCTCATTAACAACCAACAGCGTAGTAATATTTTGCTTTTAGCCCCTCTCTTGTTGTAGGATAAACCTTGCTTTTCGCTAAAAACTTATAGCCCCACCTGCCAAATATGCATGTAGAGATAGCTGTTTATTATTTTACCCCTCTCTTTGATGACTTGCCGGCATATTCAATATGCTGACCTACACGGCTGCAACGTCTTATGTTGCAGATATTTTTCTTCGACGAGTAAGAGTATGATTCAGGGTTACGGTCTACACTCAACTTGCCGTTGGTGTTTATTGGGACTCCACTCCCTTGACTGCTTCCGGTGAGATATTTAAGGTATATATCAGTTTTACGCTATTTACATGTGATTGCACTTTGATATATACATTGATGTACTGTGTGTGCCAGCATACTGATCCAGGGATGGCACAGAAACATAGAGGCTTGACTCGTCTTGAGTCGGGTCGCTACAATATTGCTTTGCATGATCATGTAGTTAACATCGTATTTGTGGCAAAGCCACCGTTACCTTTCATAGATGTCACTCATGAGTCATTGCACATCCCGGTACACTGCCGGAGGCATTCATATAGAGTCATATCTTTGTTCTAAGTATCGAGTTGTAAGTAAATAAAAGTGTGATGATCATCGTTATTAGAGCATTGTCCCATGTGAGGAAGGGACGGAAGCTATGATTCCCTCACAAGTTGGGATGAGACTCCGGACTTAAAATAAGAAGAAAATAAAAGAGGCCAAAGAGGCCACAAAAAAAATGAATGAAAAAAATGAAAAAAAAGAGGAGGCCAAAGATCCCAAACAAAAAAAGAGAAAAAGAGAGAAGGGACAATGCTACTATCCTTTACCACACTTGTGCTCCAAAGTAGCACCACGATCTTCATGATAGGGAATCTCATATATTGTCACTTTCATATACTAGTGAGAATTTTCGTTATAGAACTTGGCTTCTATATTCCAATGATGGGCATCCTCAATTGCCCTAGGTCTTCGTGAGCAAGCAAGTTGGATGCACACCCACTTAGTTTCTTTTTGAGCTTTCATAAACTTATA
The DNA here is from genome assembly GCF_904849725.1 of Hordeum vulgare subsp. vulgare. Lineage (NCBI taxonomy): Eukaryota > Viridiplantae > Streptophyta > Magnoliopsida > Poales > Poaceae > Hordeum > Hordeum vulgare. The sequence goes on along the minus strand of NC_058521.1, from coordinate 122,165,221 downwards.
TCTCTTGTGCATCTCTTGCATGGGAATCCTTACTCACTCACATTTATATCTATTGATGGGCATCTCCATATCCCATTGATATGCCTAGTTGATGTGACCATCTCCTCCTTTTTGCCTCACAACCACCACCATATTCTATTCCACCTATAGTGCTATGTCCATGGCTCACGCTCATGTATTGCGTGAGAGTTGTAAAGGTTTGAGAAAGTAGAAGTGTGAAAACAATTGCTTGACTAATACCGGGGTTGTGCATTATTTAAATACGTTGTGTGGGGAACATGGAGCATAGCCAGACTATATGATATTGTAGGGATAACTTTCTTGGGCCATGTTATTTCGAGAAGACATGATTTTTTATGGAGTCCAAACGGAATAAAACTTTCGCCATGATTTTTTATGGAAAATATCAAAAATACCAGAAGAAAAAGATACCGGAGAGGAGTCCCGAGGAAGCCAAGAGCCAGGGAGGCGCGCCCACCCCCTGGGTGCGCCTAGGGGGCTCGTGACTCCCTCGTGGGTCCCCCGAACTTGTTATTGATGCCATCTGGTCTTATATATACAGAAACCTCCAGAAATAAACCTAGATCGGGAGTTTCGCCGCCGCAAGCCTCTGTAGCCACCAAAAACCAATCGGGAGCCCATTCCGGCACCCTGCCGGAGGGGGAATCCATCTTCAGTGGCCTTCTTCATCATCCAAGTGATCTCCATGACGAGGAGGGAGTAGTTCTCCCTCGGGGCTGAGGGTATGTACCAGTAGCTATGTGTTTGATCTCTATCTCATGTTCTTGAGATGTCATGATCTCGATGTACCGCGGGCTTTGCTAGTATAGTTGGATCCTAATATGTTCTTACGCCTCTCCCTTCTTGTAATGAATTGAGTTTCCCCTTTGAAGTTATCTTATCGGATTGAGTCTTTAAGAACACTTGATGTATGTCTTGCACGTGTCTATCTGTGCTGACAATGGGATATTCATGTGAGTACTTGATGTATGTTTTGGTGATCAACTTGTGGGTTTTGTGACATCGGGAACCTATGCATATGGGTTGGCACACGTTTTGACTCTCCGGTAGAAACTTTGGGGCACTCTTTGAAGTTCTATGTGTTGGTTGAATAGATGATTCTGAGATTGTGTGATGCATATCGTATAATCATACCCACGGATACTTGAGGTGACAATGGAGTATCTAGGTGACATTAGGGTCTCGGTTGATGTGTGTCTTAAGGTGTTATTCTAGTACGAACTCTAGGATAGATTGAACGGAAAGAATAGCTTCGTGTTATTTTACTACGGACTCTTGAATAGATCGATCAGAAAGAATAACTTCGTGGTGGTTTCGTACCCGACAATAATCTCTTCGTTTGTTCTCCGCTATTAATGACTTTGGAGTGACTCTTTGTTGCATGTTGAGGGCTAGTTATATGATCCAATTATGCTATCATTGTTGAGAGAACTTCACTAGTGAAAATATGAACCCTAGGCCTTGTTTCCACGCAATGCAATACCGTTCGTGCTCACTTTTAGTATTAATTACCATTCTGTTTTTATGTTTTCAGATTACAAAAACCTATATCTACTATTCATATTGCACTTGTATCACCATCTCTTCGCCAAACTAGTGCACCTATACAACTTACCATTGTATTGGGGACACAAGAGACTCTTTGTTATTTGGTTGCAGGGTTGCTTGAGAGAGACCATCTTCATCCTACGCCTCCTGCGGATTGATAAACCTTAGGTCACCCACTTGAGAAAAAAATGCTATTGTCCTACAAACCTCTGCACTTGGAGGCCCAACAACGTCTACAAGGAGAAGGTTGCGTAGTAGACATCACGGTGCTCGGAAGTGTCGGAATAAACTTAAAAAGTTTCAAAGAGGATTTAGTTAGAAGTTCCAGAAGAAAATGAATAGGGGTTCCAAATTATTGAGACTGGTTTTATTCTCTTATATGAATAACCTAAGAAAAACTTTAGTCACTCGGGCTTAGAGAAACCCATACAAAGGTTGGCTAGGATTGGACTTTCTGTAACCATGCCTTAGGATATTTTCTTTGGGTTAATTCCAAAGTAGTGTTTGCTTGTGCATGTAGTCATAACACAATAGTCATATGCTCAATGTGGAACTCAGATTCACAAAATACATAGAAAATACATACTAAAATCTCAAGGAGGACGACAACTATAAAATATGTTAGTGGGGTTACCAATCACCTTCTACTAGTAGCTAAGGATATGTATAATAAAATAGTCATAATCCCTACAAATAAACCCATTGAAGATATTATCACCTCAAGTGAGTTTGCAACAAATCAGCAAAACTCACTGAGATATAAGAGGGATTCACTTTCACGTCTAAAATGGGTTATTCTTGTTAAGGTTTATCTAGACCAGTCTTATTATATAATAGGTGCTAGTAATCTGACTCAACTGGCATATAATAATACATTTATATGTTTGAGATGCCATAGGAGGTGGGACAAATATTCATTGCACCATGTGTTCTACTCACATAATGCGGAGGAAATTCTTAATATTGGACATCTGACTCGGTTCGATGATCTCTATGTGACGTGGCACTATGAAAATAATGTCTTAACAAGCTTGTGGTGCAAAGGAAGATGGTTGGTAATAACCATAGTCAACTGAGTGGTGCTACAAATCAAATTACATTATCCTTCAAAAATGTTAAATCTCCATTGTCACATTAGGTTGACTTATTCGTTAATTATGTGTCTTCTCTTGCTGGATGCCCAAAACAAAGATCTATATGTGGACATGGGAAGGGAAAGTGATGCCCATGCATATGCCAAATCATGAGCACAGAGCGGGGTATGTGTGGGCACCCCGACTTACGAGTTGACATCCCGAATGAACGTGTACAGTGATCACAGAGATCAATGCTCACAGACACACATATACTGAATAAAAAGAGTCATACATCCATAAATAACGTTTGATACAGATAAGGACCATTATGGTCAAGTGTTACATAGATAGGGCCTTAAGGCCAATCACACCAACTCAACTATTAGCGGAAATCTTGGTAGATAACGTGAACCCATGCCATCAGCCTTAACCTACAGGCATTCTGACTAGGAAGCATCCTAGTTCGTGTGTCCGTCTCTGACGATGAATTCTTCTCCATACTCCGGTTCCTCCTTATCTGGTCAACTAAAATAACCAGTGGCAAGCCAATGAGTACTTTGAATGTACTCACAAGCAACCCATGATGTGGAGCAAGGCAATAATACAACATGATATATCTTTAGTATGCAGCTTTTGCGGAAGGCAGGTTTTTCTTAAATGCAGTAACATGGTCAAGTGTAGGTATACCCATGCTTCATAAGGTGAATGTGAACCATGAGAACAGGTTACAAATATCAACATATATATTCCGAGGGCTGAACACCTCATGTTCACCCTCCATTCCAAGTCAACGGACTTGGTACAATTAATCACTTTGTCGTGAAACAACTTCATACACACACACACACACACACTTGGTTTATGCGAAAAAAAATTGGACGTAGTCTAATCAAGACCACCCAACTATCCTTGACCGAGGACACAAGTATTCGAATAATTTTACACTCTGCACAGGTTGCACGCTGTACCCACGAGATCCGAGAAACTTCAGTGTCATCCACGATTCGTGGTATATAACATACCCGAGGTAAGTACCTGATCATTGCCTTTCCCCTGATGATACTAGACAAAGAGTCCACTCGGTTGGTACCCAGACAACATGATGTACATCTTAGAGCACCAACTCTAGATCGTATCATCCATGTAGGGACCAACGGTGTGCCCGGCACATGTAAAAACAGCATAGTCGTCCTACCTCGCACGACCCCAACACGAGAGTGACCATATCACTCCCGCCACTAGTAATGTGAGCTCTTTGCTAGCACCGACCAGAGTAATCAACAAAGCACCGTCCCATAAAGGGGTATCATGGTCTCACATGTAAGGTTGGGAGGGTTGACACATCTTAAATCTCTCCTTGTTTTCTAAACCACACTCATACACGCCAATTTCTTTCTTGGTACACCACTTCTCTCTCAAGTGGTCATCCAACTCAATATCATCACCCGCGAGCATTAGTGGTACCCGACGGGGTTTTTGCAATCACCTCTCTGTTACCATCACCATGCATGTGCTAATCATATGCGTAGCACTACTATCTACTTGTCAACTTTTCATCAACGTGACCCTCATAGATGGTAAGGTCATGCTCAATGCAAGTGCTCGAGAGGAGCTATCGATAACACCATACCGAGGGTTTACCGATAAATCATGATCGTATGCACCAGAATAAGTAATCAACATGGCATGCAAAAATATTTTCTCAGAGATGGTCAAAGGGCTGCTTGCCTTGATTAGCAAGGTATCCGGGGTCTTCGAGGTCTTCGGGTCCAAGTCCTTCCTCAAACGAGTGATATATCGGTGTAATAGTAATAATAATAAGAAGAAGAAGAATCACAACCAAAACACAGAGCACAAACTCACATATAAAATGTTACCCTATTCTATAAAATTATAACATTAGTTCCAAAAATATTTTTTTCTAGTTTTGGAATGGAAAACTAATTTTAGAAGTCTTTTTAGCAGAGGAAAAAATACTTAAACTAGGTTTTAATTTGAAACTGTGCATAAAAGTTTTATAAAAATTGCACAAGTTGTATTATTAAATACTAAATAATTTTAGAAGAATTATGGTGGAGAAAGATTTGAGTTCGGATGAATATTTAATCCATTGCAAATTCATTTTTAAAGTCTAGAAAAGAATAAATAAAAATGGTTAGCTCACTCGGCGAGTTTCTTCTTTAATTCTACCAATTCTTCAGATCCCATCCTATAAGGCTTCTTATATATAGGTCTTGATCCGGGCATGAGCTCAATGATGAACTCGATGTCTCGGTCAGGAGGCATCCTAGGCAGTTCATACTACTAGCACTAGGTCCAACTCTTTTCTCGGAAGGCAGTTAACCTTAGGGGCTTCACTGGATGTAGGCTAGGAGACGTACTTGACTTTGATCCCGTGATCGTTGGTCATGGTAATAGCCCTCTTGGCACAGTCCAATATGCTCTGGTGCTTGGCTAACCAGTCCATACCAAGGATCATGTCCAAGCCTTGTGACTTAAGAGCGATGAGATCTACTATGAAGTCTGCCCCGTTAATGTTGATCCCAACTCTCCTGCATCCTATATTGTTCCTTAACACTGCACCCGGGGTTTGTACCGTCATGTGACCATTTAGGAGTGTAGGTTTCAAGCCACTCTTCGTTGCAAACTTTTGAGTGACAAAATAATGCGATGCACCACAATCAAATAGTACTATTGCTGGAGTGGAGTTGATGAGCAACGTACTCAGTATGCAGTCCAGGTCTTCCTAGGTTTACTCTGCAGAGACGTGATTCACGCGTCCCCTGCTGTTGTAGTGCTAGTTGTGGGGAGGTTGATTCTTGTTTGGTGCTCCATGACCTTGTCCTTGATTTGGCACATTGGGGCGCAATGCATCGGGCTTCTTATTGGGGCACTGCCTGGAGTAGTGTCCAGGCTGTCCGCATCCAAAGCAGGTGACCTGCCCGGGGTTTCTCGGCTTGCCCCCGTTGTTGTTGCTTGGAGGGTTGTATGCCAGCTTGGGTTTGGCATACTGCTCAGTCTGGTAGCTTGGTCAAGGTGTAGGAGTATTGTACTGCTGGTGCTGATAGTTAGGCCTTGTCGGGGCTTATTGCCATGAACGAGTCTTCTGGTGGCTGGAACCACTGTTACCCATCAGCTTGTGCTTGCAAGTGTCATCCGTAGTACGACACTTGTGTTCAAGCATGAGAGCCTTATTCACCATATCACAGAATGTTCGGCAGTCACAGGAAACAAGTTGGTATTGCAGCTACTAGTGAAGCCCTTTCATGAAGCATTCCACTTTAGCGGCTTCAGTGCTGACATCATCTGGCGCATACCTTGACAAGAGGTTAAACTTCTGCAGGTACTCCTTGACTGTGCCACTGCCTTGCTTTAGTGCACGGAATTCCTGCTTCTTGATTGTCATCATCCCCGGGGGAATGTGGGCAGCACTGAATCCATCCTTGAAGGCGGTCCAGGTGTCCGAAAAACGACACATATAGGAAACTCCAAGGATCCCTTGATCGTTCGGCGGAGAGAGAGAGCTGGCGGCAAGAGCGGAACTAGCGATCACCACCGACAAGGTCGTTTACCCAGTTTCGGGCCGCTTGGCGCGTAAAACCCTACTCATGCTTTGTTTGTATTGGGTGCTTACTATAGGGTTATTTGCTACAGTAATTACCTGGTGATCAAAGAGTCTAAACCCCTAAAAGGTCCAACCCCTAGAACTGAGCTTTGGGCCTCCTTTTATAGGCAAAGGGTCACCAACAGTGCTCTGAAGAGGGTTCACGAGCTTCATAGTGAACAGGGTTCACCGCTTAATCTATCTACCGCAATGTCAGGGGCAGTAAATGCCTTGTCAAGCCCCCTGGCCTGCATCAAGGTGCCATCGACACTTACCCATGTCTATTGACGCCTGGGCTTTGTGCTGGCGCAAGAGGGATGCGCTGGAGCGGTGGCAGTTGGTGGCATTGTGGCAGGTGGGACACCTGGCGGGCGAAGGGAGCCTCCCGTCCTGTCGTCGTCGCTGGTGGCCTATCCTTCCTTCCCGGCAAGGCGGGCTTGTCGGGGCCTTGGGCATCTTCCCAGAAAGGCGGGCTTGCCAGGGCCTTGTGGGTCTTCCCGGCAAGGATGGCTTGCCGGGGCCTAGCATCTTCTGCTTGTCCTTCACACCTTTGGTGAGGTGTGGCCTTGGCGAGCCTGGGGTATCTTCCCGTAGGTCCTTCTTCGTGTATTGCCACCAAGTGTGTTGCCGGCGCCCGTGCACAAGTCTGGGGCACAGGAGACCCCAGTCTCTAGTGCACCGACAGGAGCCCCCCGGCCTGGGCCACACATGCATGCGAGGCATAGTTGGGTGAGGCACAGAGTGGTACACGGGCTTCTGTGATAAGGTACTTGGCAGGTTGGAGCCGTTGCAAGTGGCCTTACCCCCACGTCACGCATTGAGCGTGCAAGGTGGAGAGGCGTGCGCATAGTGGCCTTCCCACCTACCAAAGCATTACTGCCACGCGTGAGGCATGCGCAGTAACGGTCAGGCAAGTGGTGATCATGGCCTTAAATGTCGCAGTCGTGGCAGGACCCGCCCCGCATACATTGCTGCAGCAGGGCGGTTCCCTGTTCGCCTGTGATCAGGGGCGATTGGGCGAGAGGAGCGGCGGTTTCTAGCATGAGGAGAGCTAGCCCCTGTGCCTCACACTATAAATTAGGAGGTTTGCGTGGGGGTTTTGCTCATTCAGCTAACTTCGGAACACTAAGCATCCCTAACTTCTTCTGCAGTATCTTCCTTAGCTTCAGGTGGCGCCCGCCCCTAACCATGGCTAGGGGACGAGGACGGCCACCATCGGCTGCCAGGGCGGCGAGAGGATCCCGTTCGAATCATGCCATAGCTTTAGGGGCTATAGCTGCGGAGGGCGGCCCGAGCGCCTGAGGTGGCGGAGAGGTAAGGGGCCGCGGTCCCCGTGGAGGCCGTGGCCGGGGAAGGCGGGATGCTACTCCAGCACCCCCGTCTTCCCCCCAGCGCCAACTTCTCCTCCATGGGGCGGGCACTCGGACGGGACGGCGCTGGAGTTCATCTTGGAGTTGCATGGCGTTCCTCGAGGCCATCTTCACCTCCCTCGCCGCTTCGCCAGTGTGATGAAGGCTGCCAAGCCTCCCGTCTTGTGGTTGCGGCGTATGACTATTCCCACGGTGCTACGCAGGTGCACGTGGAGTACCTGAAACGCCGCTCCATGTTGCTTCGGCGGGGCTGGAAAGCCTTCGCCCACGCCCACAGTCTCAAGGATGGGCATGTCCTCCGCTTCAAGCTGGTGGAAGCCAATATGCTATCCGTCAAGTTTTATGGGCGCTCAGGTATGTGTCTCGGCTGTTGCGAAGAGAGCTCGAGTGGCGCCGAATATCCCTCCTCGAGCGATAGCGACAAGGAGGACAGCGGTGGTGGTGGCGCTTTTGGCACGTGAGGATCTCACGGTGTCAAGTCAGAGTATGACACCCCGAGCTCTAACTAACCGACGGTCGTGTTTCCTAGGCCACCTCACGCCTCGTATTTGAGGAGGCGCGATCCCGGCCCTGGCTTCTTCATCCCTTCCGGTGGCCCTGTCTTCCAGCCATGTTCTCCTGTGCGCAGTGCTGGTCCAGGAGGAGCCAGCTCGGGTTGCGCCGGGGGCCGTCCCGCTTTTTGCCTTCTTGAACTTCTGTCCGGCAAGCATGTCCCTCGCCAAAAGAGAGTATCATAGGTTAGAGTAGTAAAAATCATCCATGAAATATGTCTGATTTTGTTCCAAACAAATGAATGAAATGTTGTTTCCTTTGTGTCGGATGCCTCTCTTTGTATGATACACCCTTTGTGTTTTCTGGAAGCTTGCCGGCGTGACTGGTCCTCCCGCTAGTGTTTTGAGGAACGGATCCTTAGCAGTTCATCGGTGGGGTCATTACCGGCAAGACTCCTTGCCGCACTCAGTGCAACCGTTAGATCGTCGAGCGCGGCTCAAGGTGAAATAAGGCATTGCGTAACCGCTTGGTCTGTTGAACAAGTTCGAAACAGTGTGAAGGCGCTCTGTGGCCATTCAGGTCATTGAACAAGTTTGAAACAGGGCCAAGGTGCACCGATCCTCACAAGGTTCCATCTGCGCGCATGTTTCTCGAACAAAGATTGGGATCTCTAGAAAGGAAACAACATATCTACTCGAATACTCCATTTAGGATTTTTATCACTTACCTATTGTATCGCGGCACTTCTTCCCATGACATCTGGATCTTTTGTCAAGGCCTCAGATCCCCAGCAAGCGGGATGTTACACTCTCCCGGCAACTTCCCCGCTGGCAAGGTTCTTGCCAATAGTCCCTGACTATCATATAGGAAAGGGGTTGTTGGAGTATAACTCGTTTTTCTGTTTTGCCAGGCCATGCTGGCGGTGCTCCCGAGCGCATCTTCGATAGTGACGCGACACTTCCAAGGGAGAAAACGCTTCCGCTGCAGTGCGTGCCGGAGCTTCGGGACCCGTTGGCGCATCCTCGATGGCTATGCATCAATCCGCAGAGGTGCGTACGCAGGAGTATGCACCGGAGGCCTCATCGAAGCCCCGAGGCACACCCTCGACAACAGCGCACTGTCCTGGGGCGGCGCATCAGCCTGATGTCATCGAACTCGGGGTCTCTGCCAACTTGACCTGCGCTTGCGCAGTGGCACTCTCGCGCAGGCGTTAGGAGACCATAGCGAACTGGAGCGACCACCACGGCGTCCCTCTTTGGGGAACCGCGGCGGTGCGCTCCACTTCCCAAGATCTGGTGCCGAGCTTGTTAGAATCCGCGAAAAAGCTCTCAACAGCTTGCTCCTACCAGGCACGCCAAAGATGTCAGAAAAACGACGCCTATGGGAAACTCCAAGGATCCCTTGATCGTTTAGCGGAGGGAGAGAGGTGGTGCCAAGAGCAGAACTAGTGATTAGCACCAGCAAGGTCGTTTACCCAGGTTCGGAGCGCTTGGCGCGTAAAACCCTACTCCTTCTTTGTTTGTATTGGTTGCTTACTATAGGGTTATTTGCTACAGTAATTAGCTGGTGATCAAAGAGTCTAAACCCCCAAAAGCTCCAACCCCTAGAACTGAGCTTTGTGACTCCTTTTATAGGCAAAGGGGTCATCAACAATGCTTTGAAGAGGGTTCAGGAGCTGCATAGTCAACATGGTTTGCCGCTTTATCTATCTAGCGTAGTGTCAAGGGGCAGTAAATTCCTTAACAGGCCCCCTTACCTGCATCAAGGTGGCATCGACATGTACACAGGTGTTTTGACACCTGGGATTTGTGCTAGCGCAAGAGGAATGCGCTGGAGCGGTGGGAGTCGGTGGCACTGTCCAGGAGGGACACCTGGCGGGCAAAGGGAGCCTGTCGTCCTAGTGTCCTCGCTAGTGGCCTATCCTGCCTTCCCGGCAAGGCGGGCTTGCCGAGGCCTTGGACATCTTCCCGGCCAGGCAGGCTTGTCGGGGCCTTGTGTGTCTTCCCGGCAAGGATGGCTTGTCGGGGCCTTGCAGCTTGTGCTTGTCCTTCACACCTTTGGTGAGGTGTGGCCTTAGCGAGCCTGGGGTATCTTCCCTTAGGTGCTTCTTCATGTATTGCCACAAAGTGTGTTGCCAGCGTTCGTGCACAAGTATGGGGCACAGGAGACCCCGGTCTCTAGTGCACCGACACCAGGTGATGGCCCGTTCTCCTCGCATGATCTTTAATCCATCCCACCTTACTCTGGCGGTTCCCCCGAGACAGTGAGAGGCATACAGAACCTTTTCACGGTCATCGGTGCAGTTGACCAGCGCAAGGAGATCCTCAACGGTGCGGATCCATTCATCGGCATCCAGGAGCTCAGTTGTCTCACTGAATATCGAAGGATAAGTCCTCATGAACCCCGAGAGTGGAACGTCCATAGCCATTTCCGCTCTGTTGCGGGTTGTTTACCAACACCCGAGCGATCTGCTGGATAGCAGCGTTATTGGCCTGACATTCCTCTCGGAGAGCCTACTGGAACTGAGCTACAGTCAGGTTCTCCAGAGGAGGCGGTGGCAGGGGATGTCGCCTTGTGGCTCCTCCTAGTGAACTCCAGCTTAGGAAGACCCACCATTTCCTGGCTGCTGGCTAGATTCGCTAGTGTTGGGGTGGCCAAAGGTACTCGTGCGAGTAGCAGTAACCATGCTGTTTGCAGCAGTCAAGTCAATATTCCGAAATGGTCGAGCGCAAAGAATAAGGGAGAAACGTGCCTATATAAGGGGTGTTTGGGTATGGTGCAGTGTGTCAAACAAGAAGGGTCGAAGAACCCTATGCAATTTCGTTAAATAAGATAGGTGATGTAGCCGTTTACATGTTGCCTATGGAAAAAATTCGGCTTGCATCAATAGACAAATAAAAAAGCACACAATAGGCACACATGGTTTCATATGAACCATTACACGGACTCGACTTCGCATGGGAAGTCCTAGCTTGTCCTATCTCCTGGTCCTTGGACTTAAGCGGCGGATTGCTCGGTCTCGTACTCACGCTCCTCAGGGTCTTCTTCCTGGTCATCATCTGTGCGGGCGTCATCTCCCATCAAGGGTGTGGGGGAAGGCAGAGGTTCATCACCACGACGCTTCGTTGAAGAAGCGGTGAAGAGATCTCTATACTCGTTGGCGGTCATGCGTCGACTCCGAATAGGGGTGACCTTAAGTGGTTGTTTTCCTCCTCTGTATGCGATGATGGGCTGCCCTCCGAGTGCTCCATCCTTCTTGATCTTTCTCGTCTTCATCCTCGCTTGACGGAGTTGCTATTGGACATGATGGAGTTCTTGATGAACCATTGATGAATCCTTGATCAGGTTGTGAGCCAGGCTATCGGCAGAGAGGCTGTAGTAGGTATGGAACCTGAGCGGAGTTCCCTCCTCTGGGGATGGGGTTAATGTCCAATTCCCCCCAACCTCCTCCTTAGCAAAAGGCAAGTGACGGGTAACAGGCTCATTGACCATCTCTGGGAGGATGTCGCGAAGGTCAATGAGTGCCTTTCGCGCTGCCGTCTCAACTGCCAACACGAGAGTCTCCATATGCGGTCCTTCAAATAACCAGCTAGTTGAAGAGTAATTTACCTTTACAACCACATCCATGTGGTATTATTTTGTAGTGGCATTGATCCAATGCTTGTGGTAGATACAAACTGGTATTCGACGTACTCGACACTTCTCCAAGCTGTCCAACAGAAGTAGGGGAAAGTCGGATTCCACAAGAGTCTAAGGTACGACGGTGTCACGACCGGTTTCGAAATAAATGATTTAATTGGAAATCATCCATGGGCGTCCGTAGTGAAGAAAACATTTCTCACTGACAGACTCTACAGTAGTACTTAATACTATACAGGTAGAGCAAGAGCTGCTCTACAATTGTTACAACATATCCATGCCTTAGGAAAAATGGAATGTTAGACTGGTCTTAGGGTGACTCTACTACTCGCTAAATAAAAAAGGGCACGTCACATTAGAGTAATGTGACATGACAAGTACTACTACGTGTTAAGCATCAGAGTGAGGCTCAACGATTTATTCAGGGTGACGGAAGCGATGGAATAAAACAGAGGAGGACTCCAGGATCGCAAGACTGACTCGGACTCCTCTAGAAAACGGACTCGCTATAGAACTCTTTGTCCATGAGGTCTCCTTCATCTATATCTGGCCACAACAACAAGCTAGTGAGTACTCTGAGAAGGACTCGCAAACAGTTTGCACAAAAGATGAGATGCATGCAGTTGATTTTATTAGGCATGGTTAGAATCAAGTTATACTCAAAATATATGTGCTGAATGTAAATAAGTTAGTGGATAAATCAGGCGGTAGTCCTCCCGAGATATCCTTGATAGAAAAGTAAAAGCCACCGTCGGGCGTCTGAGCGAGTCCACATACACGGCATGACATAAATGAAATAAATGACGAGCCACAGATGGGCGTCTTAGAGACACCACGGTAAGGGCAAAATAAATAACGGCCTCAGTCGGGCGTCTCAGCGACACCACGGAAAGGGCATAATAAATGAAATAACAAACATGCCGCAGTCGTGTGTCTAAGCGACACCACATAAAGGGCTTATAAGAGACAATAAACATGCCATAGTCGGGCGTCTAAGCGACACCACATAAAGGGCTTATATGAAACAATAAACATGCCACAGTCGGGCGTCTAAGCGATACCACATAAAGGGCTTATACGAAACAAGAAAATAAATATTGAATATCCAGGAGGTAGAACCGTCTCAGGGATATCCAACAACATAATCATAGGATTAGTCCAGAGAAATAATCATCTTATGATCATGTCCCATATCATCATATAGTTTACCACATCCATTATTTTAATACCACTTATACTCCAAAGACTGACTCTAGGACCGACACTTGACTCGTCAAACAACGTCATTGACCGGGAACACGGCAACTCGAATAGTTTTGACTCTGCAGAGGGTGTACTCTTTACCCATAGCTCACGATTGTCGGTGTTTAGTCACAACATAAGCCATGGGTAGGCTAAAGATGGTGGGAACCGAAGTGGCACCGGAGGGTGCTGGGAACAAGGATGGTACAAGCATGGAACGCACGATGTACCCAGGTTCAGGGCTCTCCGTAAAGATAACACCCCTAATCCTGCCGAAGTGTATGATGTATCAATGGGACTACAATGTGCTCCTTGAGCTGTTCTGTGGAAGTGGAAGAAGGAGCAGCCGGCTCGCATCTACCTTTCCAGTGTGGTGTGTGTGTATGAAGTTGACCGACCCTCTGCATGGAGGGGGCGGGGGTTTTATAGACGAACCCACTGACATACAATAAGGATAAAAGTACAAGAGTGGGACTCGGCTGGCAGCCTCGTCGGCTGGCCAGGGGGGCCACAGGGGTCTTGTCTTGTCGCTGGAGGGGCCCGACGGCTGCGAGTTCCCGTCTGGCTGTGGGACCCGCTGGCTAGACAGTAAGGTTCTCGCGTAAGGTTGACGCAGGACACGTGTGGTACGTCCGATGTCTTCCAGCGAGATTCGTCATGGGCCGCCAGTACGACTGTCTCCACTATTCACACGCCGAGTGCAGTGATTGAGTGGGAGTTTGATGGTCCGACACTGTGGAGGGTGATGGCTCAGAGCCGGAGGAGGTAAGCGGCATGGCCGCCGACGCTGTACCTGCCGTGCACCCCGATCCAGTACCTTAGCTAACGCGTAGCCACCTTTAAACGTAGGGTCTCATCATGACCTACGGCCTGATGTGACTTGAGCTCCCTAGCCGATAGTCTCTTAACTAGCCGGCCTAGGTACGGCCGCCTTGCCTCTAGCCGGTCGGCTTGGCCTAGACGGCCAGAGGGAGGTAACCGTCTCGCCTCTAGCCGTTACGGGCTTCGTGGCCGGCCAGAGAGTTGGCCGTCTTGCCCCCAGCCAGCAGGTGCTTCCTAGCCGGCTAGGGGGACTTGGGCTTTGCAGAATGTTCCATGATGTTCCTTCATGGTAGAAGGCAAAGGAGTAGGCTCGATGAGCCTACCCCGGGGTTATCCCCCCGACAGTAATCCCCGAAGCTGGGGAGGCCCGCCGCGTTGGAGCGGGTGGCCTCGCCGGCTTGAGTTGTTTGCTGTTGAATTCCGGTCGCCGCCTGTGGCAGGAGACGTCGGCTCGTAAGCTGGCTGGCTTTCAAGCGACGCCTCGGCTTCGTCGTAGGACGCGCAAATTGCGCCGCGTGCCAGGCCTCAGCCTGACGCGATGATGGATTGCTCAGATGACGGGACTGGGCCCGTGCCCTGGGTCCCGCCACGACGCCCCCTCGACCCCTGCTCGGAGGATCCTGTGTGGATTTACTCCGCGATAGTTGGGTTTCGGGAGTCGTAATGTCCCCGGAAAAATGGAGGATGGTGGGGCCGGTGCGCACTGGATCCCCTCCCCACGATCCATCGTGGGTTTTTAATGGCGTGCAGGGGTACCGAGGAGGCCATTCACCCCCTTCTCGCCCCCGCACTTGCGCTCCCAAGTTCCCTGAGCCTAGAGAAAGAGAGAGACTTCACCTTCGTCTTCGTCTTTGCCGTCGCACAGACCATCACCACCAACCCTTCGAGCTCTCGTCGCCTGCTGCCATGTCGAGCAGCTCCTCCAAGAAGGGCCAGCACAGCGGTGCCTAGCTCGGCAGCGACATCTGTGCCGGTCATATCGAGGCGCTCCGTCATCACCGTATGCTGCCTCCCGCCTCCCTCGTGGCCGTGCGGATTCCCAGAGCAGAAACCGCCCCGACGCCGAAGGAGGGATAAGTATTCTTGTTCGATGAACACTTCTATAGAGTCTTCAGGCTCCCGGCAAGTAACTTCCACTACAAGAAATATGCTCATACATGACGTTTTTAAGACGCCGTTGATGAATTCGTCATAATCTATGACGATTTCATCCGAGATCATCGTAAACCGTTTGAGGGGATCAAATCTACATATGAATTACGACGATGTGAGTCAAAAACGTCGTAACCGGATAAGATGAGATCGTTATAACTTTTACGATGATTATAAAAATGTCGTAACATGTTCTAACTATGTTGACATGTCACTCATGGGTCCATTCTATGTCACGTGCCAAACCCACCTAGTTTTTGAAGCAACCTACTATTCTGTCATTCCAAAAATTCTCGAAATTTTTTCATAAATACTTTGGATCATATATTCCTCAAATATGGGAAAACCCTTCCTTCCATAGTTTAAAAATAATTCAGCAATATTTTCCTATTCTGTTCAAAATAGCACTTTGTGAAGGAAGTGTTATTTCGATTTTTTGGATTGCCATCAAAATTGTTGGGCACTCTTTCCTATCCAAATCCTTGCCTCATGAAAACTTTCGTAATAATTTGCCTAGTAGATGAACCTTGGAAAACTTTTGATGTTTATTTGATTAAATAGATAATTTTGTACCTATAAATTATTTTTGGGAAAAATAAAAAGCAAATTATAATGCATCTGCAGTTCAAATTTGACCCGCTTCCCGCTCATTCGCCAAAACTTTGTCTTTTTCATGAGAGGTGGATAAAAGATATTAACACCCAACCATTTGGTCAATTGTGCATTTAATATGGCCTAGTACTTCAGAAAAATGATTTGGTACAATTTTGAAACAAATATATGGTATTTCCTACATAAAAAACCCATTTTGGACACTTGAAAAATGGAAAATGATTTTTTCATACAAGGAAAATGAAAACTTCCTTAATCAACGTTGTTTGCCATTCCAATACACAACCTTATACACAGTATTAGATCATTTGAACAAACTATGCCATGAATGTGACCATAAGATTGATCATAGATGAAAAGAAAAGAAGAAAAAAACACATTTACGTAAGCTTAATTTTCATTGGTGGAGATGTTTGTGCCATGGATTGATGACATGGCACATATCCAACCATCCATCCATCCATCGACCCACCCGCAGCCCAAAACCTAACTCCACTCCTCCCGTCGGTCCCCCCTCCCCTCTCCCCCTCCCCCGATTCTGATCCAGAGTTCCATACCTCGCCGCCGCCACCTACCGCAAGCCGATCTCGCCACCCGCGCCCGCGCAGCACCACCCGCTCACCGCGCAGACCCCATCGCTGGCATGCAGCAGATCCACCCCTAGTCCATCTCCGGTGACTCCCGAGCCCTTAAGGGTCGCTCTGTCTTCTAGATGGCCTCGAGGGAAACCAGTTCTTCCTCAACCTCCCCAAATCTGGTATGAATCCTCCGTCTCTCTCAATCTGCGTGTGTAGGTGCTTCCTCACCTCATCCGGTCTCTTTCCCAGATCGACAAGATCTCACTCTCCACCTCGCTCCCCACCCAGCGGCTCGGTCACATCCGCTTCTCTCACCTGGGCGTGGCGAGTTTGACCAGAAGCATGTCGAGTTTGACTAGAAGCATGGTGAGTTTGACCAGAAGCATGGCGAGTTTGACCAGTGGCCGGAGGTATGTTTGTTTCTCCCCCCTGTTTTGATTCAGTTTTGGTACGTAGCTATTTCTGGTGCTTGTCTCCGAAGCTCTGTGGGATTGATGCTAATCGTGGCGGCGCAGGTCTATGTTCCGGTGGAATCCCTGAGATCCAAGGAGGAGAGGAAGAGGAAACAGGGGGTCGCGTCTTCAGATCCTCCTGTAAATGCTCTGCTCATCATTTCTTGTTTCTTGTTTATTTGTCTGATAAGCAAAAAATGTGCCTGACTCCGACATATGGTTAAATTCATTGAGAAACAAGCTGCATATGAACTGAATCTCACATGCTTAAGTTCGTTGAGAAATCAAGATCATGTACTTCTTCATTGGCCTGGACGAAATGTGTTTATTTATGCTTCCATTCACATGTTTCAGTGTCCGGTCACAGTTGTCACAACAGCAACGACCGAAAGCAGCAGCTCTTGATCCCTTTCTTTGCCACATTGGCCTGTACCAGACTGTTTCTGCACAAGAGCGGCTTGGAATGAAATCAAATGGCTTGTTTGGTAACTTTGGTTAGGATGAATGTTCAGCATATACAGAACTTGTATGAATCACTCGTGCACGCATGATTTACTTTTCTGTTCGGAAGAATAATTGTGTGTGACAAGCAGGAAGGCCGAGCCAGTACCCTGGGCAAGCTGCATGGGCTCTCACTCCAGGCGAGCTGGTGTTCCGGCTGCCGAGGGGATGGGTTGGAAGAACGAGCAAGGTTTGCTCTGCTCTGCTTTGCTAATCATCTGCGTAGCTTGCGACTGACAAGACGATGATACATCCAACTGCATTTCCCTGTGTTGTTTCAGGATATGTTTTAGTAGGATTTTGCTTGTGTCACTAAGAGAAGCTCTTTTCTGCCTCGTGCAGTAGCTCGGAGAGGAAGAAGAAAGAAGAGAAGCTGCATGCTGGATGAATCTGGACAAACTCCAACCCAACCCCAGTATTTGTAGATGTTATACATACAGTAGATGTTATATATTCAGTCATCCACTTTTGACTATCCGCTCGAGCGGCTCGATGAACTTAATTTTAGGGCAAAGAACACAGCTTAACATCTATCTATAGCATCTCTCGCCACATCTTTGTTTTGATTTAGTGATGCAAAAATAAGTTTAATACTGTATTTAGCAATGTTGAAACTAGAATTGGTAAGTACACCCTATCGTGGTAGCTACATGCTCCTGGTCACCTGTTTGCTCATCTAATTACAGTGGCGTTTGAATATTTTAGTGCCTGAATATTTATGTTAATCTTGCCATTCTTCCCCCATTTATGCAGGCCATGGAGCTCGCCGGCAACGCTGCCAGGGACAATAATAAGACCCATATTGTGTCCCGCCACATCCAGGTAGGTTGAGGATCATGACATTAGTAGCTCTGTACGTAGAAAAGGAGAGTAGTAGCCTACATGTGACAATCACTTTTGATCCTTATTTTCTTATGGACAAACATTCTTGTGTCAATTGAGTAACATAAACCTCACAAGAACATACTCCCTCTGTCCCATATTAGTTGTTTCTGAAATGAATGTATCTAGATATATTTTAGTGCAAAATACAACCGTTTGAGCGACAACTAATACGGGGTGGATGGTGTACTAAGTAATACACGAGGTACCACCCTTGAAAAAACATATAATGGCATACCATACATCCTTCATTTGCTAAGAAAGATATGCAGTTGTCCACAAAATAAAAGTAGATGTGCCTAAATAATTCAAAAATAGATACCAGGCTAAATTCAAAAATACTTTACTTAAAAGAAAATAATTCACACCAGGCTAAATTTGGTTGTTCCTAAGTTAGGTATTCTGATACATGCTCACAAATATGACTTACCAAGACATTGATTTATATATAGATGTGGGGCTAATTGAAAAACTTTTCAACATGAGTTTATTCATAAAATTGCAGATAGTGCACCCTATATCTTTGTACTAACAAAATTTGGCATCTAGCATCAGCTTAAAACTATATGAATCATCATAATAAACTAGAAGGGCCATCACCATGCTATGAAGTAGAAACACAGAGACTTCGAGTCTTGAACATTTCCGTAAACTGACAACATTATATTCTCTCAGTTGGCTTGCACGAGTTCTGAATATACATTGCTTGTTTAGATAAGAAACTGCATATTAAAACACCGCGCATCTTAGAATAATTGGATGTGGCTATTAATTTTGTACCATCGGCATGTAGTTAGTATACTAACAATTATCCAAACATCATATTATATTAACAATGGTATGATTTTAGAAACCAACTAAACAATAATAGGTAACCAATAATCTTGACTACACAGAATTGAATAATTCCATTTTCCACAGGCTTGAAATTCATTTTACAACCTCTTTTAGAGAAGTGTTAATTATCTCCCTAATTGCAATATGCACAAGTCGTGAAGATATCCCAGTTAAGACAAAGAACAAACAACATATGTTGGCTGAAGCAAAGTAACCTTCCAAGCCAGCAAGGAGAGATGAAATTAAGGATTATACAATAAAGAAAATACTAGGATAGATATATGCATTTGTGCTTATTTTTGTAGTATTACACAAACATGTGACATAAATCAGTAAGTATTCATAACACTTATAAGGAGATTCAGTATGACAGGAATAGTTGCATCTTCTTTCATGAGTATGTTTCAGGGATAGATAAGTGTGACAGGAATCAGTACCAAATGAACTACCAAAATGCTATTTTTGATTTCTCTAAGTTGGTCTGGTGCGTTGCAATTTAATTGTCCCGTCTTACTTTCTTCGTTGCATACAGTTGTTCTTCATTTGCTACTAGTATCACATCATTTTTCCTCTTTGACTTGTATGAGTACCGCATTACTGCTTGTGATGATGTCGTCAAAGCTCTTGTCGGAGATGGAAGTCGAGGAAACTACAAAGAGGGAACAGTTGTTATCTGGAATAATGAATCTACTTGTGCCTTCTCAAATGGAATTATGTTTGTTTTTTCTAGTGGAATGAAGTCCATTGTAGTGACAATAGCATATGTTTTTGCTATAGTGACAGTAGTCCGTTGTAGTGACAGTAGCAGATGTGCCATTGTTCTATTTCTCAAATGGAATTCTGTTTGTTTTTGCTATATTCCTGTGTACAGAAATGTATTTAGGAGATGGCTTATTGTGTTATGTAAATCTGGGAGATGTATTATGTGATGTTATATGATGGATGATTTTAATTCGACTTGGAGTTTTCTTGATTTGAATATGAAATAGTGTTGGATTTAATATTGGACAAATAATTGGGTTAAAAGGCCACCAAATAGAAATGAAACCAAGTTTTGGAACAAAAGGTTGCTGAATTCAAAAATGGAAAAAGGCCAAAACTGAAACTGGATCAAATGTATTTGGGCACTAAAAGGCTAGTGCCCAAATTATAATGATAAAAAATATTCAAAAAAATAATATAAAGTGGGTGTAAATAGGCTAAGGCCCAAAAAGAAGCCCAATAAGAAAAAGCCCAAAAAATAAAACCAGCCCATGTGATCAATTGAAATGGGTTGGGCTGATTTCAACCATGACATTTTGATTTCGTCGCAATTTTCCCACGTAGGACTGCGACGTAGGACTGGGTTTGATTGCCAACCACGATTTAGGATCGTAGTAAAGGTTACGACGATCGAGGAATCATCGTAAAAGTTACGACGATTTTGATCAAAACGTCGGTGCTGTTCATTTGTGACGCTCCATTTTTTACGCTTGGTTTTTCGTCGTGAGATCGTCATAGATTAAAAACTGTGGCGATGTAGCGACGAAAAAATAGCGTCGTGTATTAGCATATTCCTTGTAGTGTTCTTCGCCAACTTTCTTACTTTCTTTGGCCTACAGCCGCACCATCTAGCGTCGAACGCCATTCTTCAGCTTGCTTCCTTCGTCGTCCTGTGCGAGGGCTTTCTAGGGATCGGTCCCCGCCTCGACCTTTGGCAGAGCGTGTTCTTCTTCAAGAAAATGGGGAGAATGGGAATGGGGCCTGGTCCCTTACGACAGAGCCCATCCTCCCCAAATGGTGAGCATCTTCGCAGATCTTGTTTTTCTTTGTCTTTGAAATTGCTCTTTCCTCTATTGAGCCGGATGCAAACTCTATTGCTTTAGCTGTTTGAGAACCTGCAAGGGCTCACCCCGCCAGCCGCCGACGTGGAGACGTCGGACCCCTCAGAAATTGAGGACGAGGGGATGATTGAGGCTTGCGACGCCATCTCGGAGGAAGCGCTGGAGTCGGAGGGCTCCGAGCCGTCTAATAAGCACCTGAGGCCTCCCCTTGTTGACTCTAAGGACAATGATGAGACGTTGCCTTCTTCATATGATGCAGCCTTCGAGGAGGACTCCGAGGAGGTGGAGGAAGTCACCAGCCCTCCCCTGACACGAGGCCGCTGATACGTCTCAAACATATCTATAATTTTTGATAGTTTCATGTTGTTATCTTGTCAACTTTGGATGTTTTATTTACCTTTTATATATTTTTTGGGACTAACTTATTAATTCAGTGCCAAGTGCCAGTTCGTGTTTTTCTGTGTTTTTGACTCTTTTCAGTTCTGATTTTGAACGGAGTCCAAACAGAATAAAATCCCCGAAATAAAATTTTCCAGAACAAAAGAAGATCATGGGACTTGAGGGCCAAGGCAGGAGGCCCACAGGGAGCCCACAAGCCCTGTTGCCACGGCCAGGGGGCCCGCGGCGACCAGGCTTGTGGCTTCCCTCGCGCTCCCCTGCCCTAGCTCTTTGGCCTATAAATTCCCTAAAATCCGAGAAAAAATCAGGGCATCCACGAAAACAATTTTCCGCCGCAGCAAGCTTCCGTTTCCACGAGATGTCATCTGGAGACCATTCCCGGTGCCCTGCCGGAGGGAACTTTGGAGCTGGAGGTCTTCTACATCAACATCATCGCCTCTCCAGTTACTCGTGAGTAGTCCACTTCAAACCTACGGGTCCGTAGTTAGTAGCTACTCCCTCCGTTCCTAAACATAAGTCTTTAAAGAGGTTTCATTAGTGGACTACATACGGATGTATATAGACATACTTTAAAGTATGGATTCACTCATTTTGCTCCGTATGTAGACTCCTAGTGAAATATCTTAAAAGACTTATATTTAGGAACGGAGGGAGTAGATGGCTTCCTCTCTCTCTTGGATCTTCAATACAAAGTTCTCCATGATGTTCATGGAGATCTATCCGATGTAATCCTCTTTGGCGGTGTGTTTGTCGAGATCCGATTAATTGTGGATTTGTGATCAGATTATCTATGAATTATATTTCAGTCTTTGCTGATTTCTTATATGCATGATTTGATATCCTTGTAAGTCTCTCCGAGTCTTGGGTTTTGTTTGGCCAACTAGATCTATGATTCTTGCAATGGGAGAAGTGCTTGGTTTTGGGTTCATATCGTGCGGTGGCCTTTCCCAGTGACAGAAGGGGCAGCAAGGCATGCATCGTGTTGTTGCCATCAAGGGTAACAAAATGGGCTTTCATCATAGATTTGAGATTGTCCATCTACATCATGTCATCTTGCTTAAGGCGTTACTCTGTTCTTATGACCTCGATACACTAGATGCATGCTGGATAGTGGTCGACGTGTGGAGTAACAGTAGTAGATGCAGAAAGTATCGGTCTACTTGTTTTGGACGTGATGCCTATAGATATGATCATTGCCATAGATAACGTCATGACTTTGCGCGGTTCTATCAATTGCTGGACAGTAATTCGTTCACCCACCATCTACTTGCTTTGATGAGAGAAGCCACTAGTGAACACTACGGCCCTCGGGTCTATTCACAACTATCGTCTCCACTTTCACTATTACTTTACTTTGTTTCCTTTTTGCTTTTAGTTCTCACTTTGCAAACAATCTATAAGGGATTGACAACCCCTTCATAGCGTTGGGTGCAAGCTCTTTGTGTTTGTGCAGGTACTTGTGACTTTACTCGATCCTCCTACTGGATTGATACCTTGGTTCTCAAACTGAGGAAAATACTTACCGCCGCTGTGCTACATCACCCTTTCCTCTTCAAGGTGGCGTCGTTGCTAGGGAAGGACTTTTGTTGTTGTAGCAAAAGTATTTCTAGCGCCGTTGCCGGGATCAGATCAAGTCAAGATCTATCCAAGTAGGTGTCACAAAGTCATCTCTTGCATTTACCTTTTTTGCCAGTTGCCTCTCGTTTTCCTCTCCCCCACTTCACCTTTGCCGTTTTCATTTGCCTTTCTCCTTTGCCTATTTTTATTTGGCTTTTGCCGTTTTCCTTTGCCAGTTTTCTTGCTTGCTTGTGCTCTTGTTGGTTTGTTGAAGTCATCATGGCTGAAAACACCAAACTTTGCGACTTCTCGAATACTAATAATAATGATTTTATTAGTACTACGATTGCTCCCGCCACTAGTGCGGAATCATATGAAATCAATGCTGCCTTGCTGAATCTTGTTATGAAAGAGAAATTTTCTAGCCTTCCTAGTGAAGATGTCGCATCCAATCTCAATACTTTCATTGAACTTTGTGATATGCAAAAGAAGAAACATGTGGATAATGATGTTGTCAAGTTGAAGCTTTTTACTTTCTCTTTGCGAGATCGTGCGAAAACTTGGTTTTCTTCTTTGCCTAAAAATATTATCGATTCTTGGAATAAGTGCAAAGATGCTTACATATCCAAGTATTTTCCGCCGGCTAAGATTATCTCTTTCCGTAAGGATATCATGAATTTCAAGCAACTTGATCATGAACACGTTGCACAATCTTGGGAGAGGATGAAGTTAATGATTAGAAATTGTCCCGCTCATGGCTTGAGTTTGTGGATGATTATACAAATCTTTTACGCTGGTTTGAATTTTGCTTCTCGCAATATCTTAGACTCCGCCTCAGGTGGAACGTTCATGGAAATCACGTTAGGAGAAGCTACAAAACTCCTAGACAATATCATGACCAACTACTCTCGGTGGCACACTGAAAGGTCACCTGCTAGCAAAAAGGTACACCCTATAGAAGAAATTAACTCGCTTAGTGCTAAGATGGACGAGTTGATGAATTTGGTTGCTAGTAGAAATGCTCCTTTAGATCCTAATGACATGCCACTATCTTCCTTGATTGATAGTAGCAACGCTAGTTTGGACGTTAATTTTGTTGGTAGTTACAATTTTGGCAACAACAATGCTTTTAGAGGAAACTATGTTCCTAGGCCTTTTCCTAGTAACTCCTCTAAAATTTATGGAAATTCCTACAACAACACTTATGGAAATCATAACAAATTACCCTCTGATTTAGAGAGTAATATCAAAGAGTTCATCAACTTTCAAAAGATTTTCAATGCGTCCATAGAGGAAAAACTACTCAAAATAGACGATTTGGCTAAGAGCGTTGATAGGATGTCTTGTGATATTGATGCTTTGAAAGTTAGATGTGCTCCTCCCAAGGTTAACTTGGATGAAACTTTAAAAGCTATGCGTGCCTCCATGAATGAGAGCAAAGAAAGAACCGCCCAAATTCGCGCTAGGCATGAATGGTTTAAAAGGGTGCGTTCTAGTGATGCAAATCACGAAGATCTTAAAGTGCTTGGTGTGACTCCTCTCGAATCTTTCTTTTCTCGTGTCAAACTTATTGATGAAGGGTCTGGATTTGAATCCACTTTGGTTGAAAAACGCCCCAATGATTCGGAGTCCACCTATCTTGATGATAACGGTGTGTAGAGTGGAGTAGAAGAAATCAAAATATTGGGTAGTAATGAAACTCCCACTTTGGATTTCAAGGAATTCAATTATGATAGTTTCTCCTTGTTTGAATGCATTTCTTTGATGCAATCCATTGCAAACTCTCCACATGCTTATAGCCACAACAAAGCCTTTACCGCACATATCGTAGATGCTATGATGACATCTCTTGAAGAGAAACTCGAACTAGAAGTCTCTATACCTAGAAAACTTCATGTTGAGTGGGAACCTACTATCAAAATCAAAATCAAAAACTATGAATGCAATGCTTTGTGTGATTTGGGTGCTAGTGTTTCCGCGATTCCAATGTCTTTATGTGATATTCTTGGTTTTCATGAGATTGAAGAGTGTTCTCTTGATTTGCATCTTCCTGATTCTACTGTCAAGAAACCCATGGGAAGGATCGATGATGTTCTTATTGTTGCAAATAAGAACTATGTACCCGTGGATTTCATTGTACCTGACATAGATTGCAATCATTCATGTCCCATTATTCTTGGTAAACCATTCCTAAGGACTATTGGTGCTATCATCGATATGACGGAAGTGAATATTAAATTTCAATTTCCTCTAAATAAGGGCATGGATCATTTTCCTAGAAAGAAAATAAGATTGCCTTATGAATCTATGATGAGGGCTACTTATAGTTTGAGCACCAAAGATGACTATACGTGATTCCATCACCTTATGCCTAGCTAAGGGCGTTAAACAATAGCGCTTGTTGGGAGGCAACCCAACGAATCTATCCTTTTTCTTTCTGTTTTGTGTTTTCCAAACTTCCATAATTCTGTTATGATTGTGTTTTTTGTGTTTCTTTTGCGTTTGTGCCAAGTAAAACCGTTATGATTAGTCTTGGGGATGATCATTTGGTCATGCTGGAAAAGACAGAAATTGTTTTCTCACGAAAATAATTTTCATTTTGTTTCTGTAAAAGATTTTGAGTTGATTCTTTTTGCTGCTGATTTCTACGCAAATTCTTGAGACTGTCGTAAGTTTTCATAATTTTTGAAGTACCATAAGTATACGAAGTATACAGATTGCTACAGACTGGTCTTCTGTTAATAGATTCTGTTTTGTTGAGTTGGTTGCTTATTTTGATGAAACTATGGATAGTATCGGGGGGGGGGGGGGTATTAGCCATGGAAGATTGAAAATACAGTAACCCAACATCAACATCAGTAGAATTTAAGTTTGCTACAGTACCTAAGGAAGTGGTCGTTTGCTTTCTTATACTAATGATATCACGAGTTTCTGTTTAAGTTTCTTGTTGTGAAGTTTTCAAGTTTTGGGTGAAGTTCTTATGGAAAAAGAGATAAAGAGTGGCAAGAGCTCAAGCTTGGGTCTTCCCAAGGCACCCCAAGTTGATTCAAGGATGTCGTAAAAGCCTAACCTTGGGGATGCCCCGGGAAGGCATCCCCTCTTTCGTCTTCAATCCATCGTAACGTTACTTGGGGCTATATTTTTATTCACCACATGTTATGTGTTTAGCTTGGAGCGTCTTGTATCGTAGGAGTCTTTATTTTTGTTGTGTCACAATCTTCCTTGCTGCACACCTAGAGAGAGAGACATTCACTCACCGTAATTTTGTCGAGCTTCACTTATATCCTTTGGTTAGACAATTCAGCTCACATGCGCTTCACTTATATCTTTTGAGCTAGTTGATTTTGCTCTGTGTGCTTCACTTATATCTTTTAGAGCACGGAAGCGCGTGGCATGGTAGTTGATGTATGTTATGAAAGTAGTCTCAAAAGGGGTAGTTATCCAAAGGGATATGAAAACTTCCACCTTCATGTGCATTAAATAGTTAGAGAAGTTTGATTCATCTCAATTAGTTTTGAGTTGTGGTTGTGGTAATATTGAAGTTATACTAGTAAGGTGTTGTGGATCTAGAAATACTTGTGTTGAAGTTAGTAATTCCCGTAGCATGCACGTATGGTGAACCGCTATGTGATGAAGTCTGAGCATGATTAGTCTATTGATTGTCATCCTTTGTGTGGCGGTCGGGATCGCGCGATGGTTTATACCTACCAACCCTTCCCCAAGGAGTATGCGTTGAATGCTTTATTTTGATTACTACTAAAACTTTTGCAAGAAGTATATGAGTTCTTAATGACTAATGTCGACTCCATGGTTTAGATGCACTTTCACCTTCCACCATCACTATCTTCTTTAGTGCCGTGCAACTTTCGCCGGTGTTTAAACCACCATTAGCTTCCCTCAAAACAGCCACCATACCTACCTACTATGGCTTTTTCGAAGCTATTCGGAGATATATTGCCATGCAACTACCACCATGACATGTGCCACCACTTCTACATTGTCATTGCATGCTCATAAGATAGCTAGCATGATGTTTCCATTGATGTCTATGCTATGCTAGATCATTGTCACGGTACACTACCGAAGGCATTCCATATAGAGTCATCATTGCTCTAAGTTTTGAGTTGTAAGTGTGATGATCATCATTAATTGAGCATTGTCCCATGTGAGGAAATAAAAGAGGCCAGCGAATCCCATTTACAAAAAGAGGCCAAAGATGCCCACCAAAAAAAACAGGCCAAAGAGCCCACCAAAAAATGAGAGAAAAAGAGAGAAGGGACAATGCTACTATCTTTCCACACTTGTGCATATTAAGCAGCATGATCTTCATGATTGAGAGTCTCTCGTTTTGTCACCACCATATAGCTAGTGGGAAATTTTCATTATATAACTTGGCTTGTATATTCCAATGATAGGCTTCCTCAAAATTGCCTTAGGTCTTCGTGACAAGCAAGTTGGATGGACACCCACTAGTTTTCCTTAAGTGCTTTCACATACTCTTAGCTCTAGTGCATCATTTGTATGGCAATCCCTACTCATTCACGTTGATATCTATTGATGAGCATCTCCATAGCTCGTTGATATGCCTAGTCAATGTGACCGTCTTCTCCTTGTTTGCCTTGCAACCTCCACCACACTCTATTCCACTTATAGTGCTAAAACCATGGCTCACGCTCATGTATTGCGTGAGAGTTGAAAAAGTTTGAGAAAGTAAAAGTATGAAAACAATTACTTGGCCAATACCGAGGTTGTGCATGATTTAAATTCGTTGTGCAAGGATGATAGAGCATAGCCAGACTATATGATTTTGTAGGGAGAACTTTCTTTTGGCCTTGTTATTTTGAAAGTTCATGATTACTTTGCTAGTTTGCTTGAAGTATTATTGTCTCCACGTCAATAGCAAACTATTGTTTTGAATCTAACGGATCTGGAACATTCACGTCACATAAGAGGAGTTACAAGGGACATCTATGCTAGGTAGCATGAAAGCATCAAAAATTCATTCTTTATCACTTCCCTCCTCGAGGACGAGCAGGAGTTAAGCTTGGGGATGCTTGATACGTCTCAAACGTATCTATAATTTTTGATAGTTTCATGCTGTTATCTTCTCAACTTTGGATGTTTTATATACTTATATATCTTTTTTGGGACTAACTTATTAACTCAGTGCCAAGTGTTAGTCCGTGTTTTTTTGTGTTTTTGACTCTTTTCAGATCTGATTTTGAACGGAGTCCAAACGGAATAAAATCCCCGAAATAAATTTTTCCAGAACAGAAGAAGATCGGGGGACTTGAGGGCCAAGGCAGGAGGCCCACAGGGAGCCCACAAGCCCTGTTGCCGCGGCTAGGGGGGGCCGCGGCGACCAGGCTTGTGGCCTCCCTGGCGCTCCCCTGCCCTAGCTCTTCGGCCTATAAATTCCCTAAAATCCCAGAAGAAATCAGGGCATCCACGAAAACACCTTTTCCGCCGCCGCAAGCTTCCGATTCCGCGAGATCTCATCTGGAGACCCTTCCCGGTGCCCTGTCGGAGGGGACTTTGGAGCTGGAGGGCTTCTACATCAACATCATCGCCTCTCCAATGACTCGTGGGTAGTCCACTTCAGAGCTACGGGTCCGTAGTTAGTAGCTAGATGGCTTCTTCTCTCTCTTGGATCTTCAATACAAAGTTCTCCATGATCTTCATGGAGATCTATCCGATGTAATCCTCCTTGGCGGTGTGTTTGTGGAGAT
Source organism: Hordeum vulgare subsp. vulgare (assembly GCF_904849725.1). NCBI lineage: Eukaryota > Viridiplantae > Streptophyta > Magnoliopsida > Poales > Poaceae > Hordeum > Hordeum vulgare. Next base: position 122,136,885 of record NC_058521.1, on the reverse strand, counting down.
CCGATGAATTGTGGATTTTTGATTAGTTTTTCTATGAATTATATTTGAGTCTTTGCTGATTTCTTATATGCATGATTTGGTATCCTTGTAAGTCTCTCCGAGTCTTGGGTTTTCTTTGGACAACTAGATCTATGATTCTTGCAATGGTAGAAGTGCCTGGTTTTGGGTTCATACCGTGCGGTGACCTTTCCCACTGACAGAAGGAGAAGCAAGGCACGCATCATGTTGTTGCCATCAAGGGTACCAAGATGGGCTTTCATCATAGATTTGAGATTGTCCATATACATCATTTCATCTTGCTTAAGGCGTTACTCTGTTCTTATGAACTCAATACACTAGATGCATGCTGGATAGCGGTCGACGTGTGGAGTAATAGTAGTAGATGCAGAAAGTATCGGTCTACTTGTTTTGGACGTGATGCCTATAGATATGATCATTGCCATAGATAACGTCATGACTTTGCGCGGTTCTATCAATTACTAGACAGTAATTTGTTCACCCACCGTCTACTTGCTTTCATGAGAGAAGCCACTAGTGAACACTACGGCCCCCGGGTCTATTCACAACTATCGTCTCCACTTTCACTATTACTTTGCTTTGTTTCCTTTTTGCTTTCCGTTCTCACTTTGCAAACAATCTATAAGGGATTGACAACCCCTTCATAGTGTTGGGTTCAAGCTCTTTGTGTTTGTGCAGGTACTTGTGACTTGACTCGATCCTCCTACTGGATTGATACCTTCGTTCTTAAACTGATGGAAATACTTACCGCCGCTGTGCTACATCAGCCTTTCCTCTTCAAGGGAACACCAACGCAAGGCTCCAAGGCCGCGGGGAAATCCTTTGCATATTTGCCAAGGAAGTCCCTATAGGCGTAGCCTGTAGCAGAAGGATTCCTGGCACCGTTGCGAGGGAAGGTCTTTTGTTGCCGTAGCAGCCGCCGCCATGCTGGCGAGACGGCCGTGCCCGGCGAAGCAGCTAGGAACAAGGGCAAGGCTGCCACAAACTCCAAGCCGGCCCCCAAACGCGTCGCAACAGGACCTCCAGCCGGAGGACGAGCAGGCGGCGCCACGAAGCGTCGCGTCGGCGCCAGCAGGAAGCAGGTGCCCGTTGTGGCAGGGTAAGGGTCCTTTGTTACCACTTTTTGTTTTGTCGTGCGAGGATAGGTTCCTCAAATTGTGCTTGGCAGGGAGGAAGACACCGCCTCCGCTTCCGAGCGTGCCGGCTGGGCAGCCGCTGATGCTGCCCAGAAGGCGCTGGAGGACGAATCCGCCCTTCACTGGGAAGCAGCAACGAAGAAGATGGCCGTGGTCCAACCCCATCCCAGCCGGGCTGAGAAGCCCAAGGAGAAGCCTAAGGAGAAGCGCTCGAAGGCTAGGCATGACCACTCCAAGCGAACGTGCGTGGAGGATCCAGCTAGCGAGGCGGCTCCGAGGCGTGCCCAAGAGGCCGAGGCAGCCAAGTCTCCCGAGCCGACCACCTCCACACCTCTGGACCTCGAGGTGGTCCCCGACACGCCGGAGGCTGACACACGCGGCACGCCGGAGGTGAACCTGGAGGCGTCGGAGGTGACCATGGACTCGCCGGAGGCGGCCGATCCACCCCCAGCTGCCGAGACGGCGCCGACGAGAACGTCCACGGAGCCGGCCACCATCCAACCGCCTCGAGACGGCACCATCGTCGTGGCCAACCGTGGCCCAACTGCTCCAGGAGCCGGCTCCATCGCTAGGAGTCGGCCCATGAAGACTTGGCGCGTGGCCAATGCCGAGCGCATAACGCTGCCCCCAGACACCGCGCTCAGTGGTGTCCCGGAACTGGTGGCGTTGTTTACCAGTAGCCGGGACAAGGTGAAGCAGGCGGCCCGGGTGGCCCACAGCGATCTGGAGCTCCTGGAAGAACGCGCCAAGGTGAGTCCTTCATTTTGTGTCTTCGTTGCCTTGGGTTTTGGCTTTTTCTTTTTCTGCTCTTGAATTAGTGCTATGCTTTGTCTTTGCTTTTTTCGTGGGGGCGCGCTAGTGCACCCACTGGGTGTAGCCCCCGAGAATCGGGCCAGCTATGAATTAGCCGGGCCGAATCTTACTTCTTGCTTTCTTTGCTTTGCTCGTAGGAGCTTCATGACGCCCAAGTGCAGGCGTCCAACGTGCTCCGGGCTCAGACCCACGCGGCTGATGGCCAAGTCGCTGATCTTCAGGGCCGGCTGGGCGCTGCCGTCTCGGAGCGAGACGCCTTGCGCGAGGTGGACCAGCGGCTCCAACAGCAGCTGAGCCTTCTCCAGACAGAGAAGAAGGATTGCGAGGCGGCCCTTCAGGCCGGCCTGGGGCAGCTGCGCGCCACCCTTCAAGAGAAGGACACCTCCCAGGCTGCCGACACGAAGCATCTCAAGATGGCTCATCTCGAAGGGATGAAGCTCAAGGAAGCCGCCCTGAAGGAAAGGAGGAGGCCCTGATCCAGAAGCAGGCGCAGCTGGCCAATGCGATGGAGACGGTCGCGGCCCTCCAAGAAGAGCTCTCCCGCGCAGCTCAAGCAAGCACGGTGCGGGAGCGCGAAGCCCTGGAGGAGGCCCCTGAGACAGACATCCATTTCAACGATAAGCCTTTTTTATTTTGTCTTGATCTTTTCTTATTTGTTGATCTCCCCTCTTATTCTTCTTCGCACCCCTTCCCCTGCCCCAAGAATCTTCCCTGAGTCATAAGAAGCGGCCGAAACGGCTGTGGAGATCAGCCGTGAGGAGCGTCGCGCTGCTGGTGAGGAGGTGGATGCCGACGCTGGCTGGACTATGGAGGAGATTGTTGTGGGCATCAGAGCCCGCCTGCTTGTCCTGGTCGAATCCATGAAGCGGCTCCAGGTCACCGGTGCGTCGATGATAAGGGCTCTGTGGCCCGATGTTGTGGAGCCGACGTCGATGAGCCGGCTATCCTGCTGGCTTGCAACTGGTCGCGATTGCCTCGACGCCTAGCGCGCCTCAGCTGCGCGCGCTGGTGCCTACATGGCGTTGTGCTTGGCCAAGTCCTGGTATTGTAACCTGGACTTGCGCAAGCTCGTCGCACAGCGCGACGGCTCGGAGGGGGAGCTGCAGGCCGTGGAGGACCAACTGCGGATGAGGGCAAGCGACATCGCCTCTTATACCTCCTGGGATGAGCTCAACTTGGAGCGCGACAAAGATGGAAACGTGGTCCCTGAAGATTTGTTCCATCTTCAGCCGTATGATCCCGATGGCAGCTCCGACGAGGTGTCCCATGAGGGGGAAGCTGCCGACTTCAGCAGTGGGGCTTATGCCGACTCGGCCATAAGGGACGGAGCCGAAAACTCTCGTGATGGACACGGCGCATCCGCCTCAGGAGCGGTCGGCGATGGTAAAGCCACCACTTCATGAGCAGCAGCCGGGGCAACATACGAGGCCGTCGCCCCTTAGCTGGTCCCTTTCTTTTTTCATTGTCTCTGCAATGTAATGTCAGTCCAATAGTTCCACCCACTGGGGTTGTTTATTGTAATGAACTTCAGACGTGGGCCTTTTGAATGCTTTTGAATGTATGTATTTGGCATTAAATTCGTAAACACCATGCGTGCTTCCTTGTAATTTCATATTTTAACTCCTGTTTGACTTCTTTTTCTCCAACTCCTTTATTCCCTATAACGTCCACCTCGCCAGCCCGATAGCCGCGAGCCGGTCTGTGACTGGGACGAGGCTTCTGCCTTTAAGAATATTGGACTTTGATTTTTCGAAGCCATCAAGACTTAAAGACTCAAACACAATCCATCAGAGGCCGACTAGAATAGTAAGATCGTAAGATGATCAAACCAACCCGAGCCCGCAACCCTCTTTGTAGTTTGAAATTTTCATGCAACCAGCCTTACCTGGCGCCCCCTTGCTAGACGGACAGCCGGGAGCCGGTATGTAGCTGTTACGAGACGGCCAGGGTTCGACTCGGCGTATACTATATGCTCATCTACAACTAAGGAAGTCGTTTGGGAGCTGGCTAGCGAGCCCCCAAGCCCGTGGAGCCGGACCAAGGGACTCACGAAACGAGTAAAAACTCTTGTCATGAATCCAAAAGAGGCGTGCCCCAAGCCTTGGCTTGAAACACCCGTTGTATTCATTTGGAAATCCGAAAGAGGGAGAAAGAAACATATGTACATGCTCTTTTCATTTTTCTTGTTTGCTTTCTAGCAATAGAATGGGCGAAGCAATGCCGCGTTCCATGGACGCTCTGTCTCCTGGCCGGAGTCGTCTCTCTTGCACTTCCTTGGCTTCTCGGCATCGATCAGGTAGTATGCATTGTTATGCAGTGCCCGGCTGATGATGAAGGGCCCCCCCCATGGGGATGAGAGGCTATGCTGGCCGGCTGTTCGGTGGATTCTTCTGAGCACCAAGTCCCCCTCCCTGAAGGAGAGAGGCTTGATCTTCTTGCTGTGGTAGTACCTCAGCTTCTGTTGATAAATGACCGTCCGGCTCAAGGCTAGATCACGTGCCCCCTGGAGCAGATCAACATCGTCTTCTCTTGGCTCCTTCGCTTCTCTCTATGTGTATAGGGTGACCCGAGGCGAGTCGAACTCGACATCTGTGGGGATGATTGCCTCGGACCCATATACCATAAAGAATGGGGTGAAGCCGGTTGACCGGTTCGGCGTGGTGCGGAGGCTCCACAACACTGCCGGCAGCTCTTCGATCTAGCAGCCGGCTGACTTGACGAGTGGTGCCGCCAGTCTTGGCCTGATGCCGGCCAGGATCAGGCCATTGGCCCTCCCCACCTGGTCGTTGGATTGCGGGTGCGCCACCGACTCCAAGTTGAGCCGAATGCCTTCCTTGGAGCAGTAGAGTGCCAAAGCACCCTTGGCAAAGTTGGTGCCGTTGTCGGTGATGATGCCGTGGGGGACGCCATAGCGGACAGCAATGTCCTTGATGAACCTGACGGTCGTGGGGCTGTCAAGCTTCTTGATGGGCCTAGCCTCGATTCACTTGGTGAACTTGTCGATGGCTACCAAGAGATGGGTCATGCTGCCTCGAGCGGTCTTGAATGGCCCCACCATATCCAACCCCCAGACGGCAAACGTCCATGAAAGGGGGATGGTTTTGAGGGCTGAAGGCGGCATGTGGCTCTGTGCACCAAAGCGTTGGCAGCCTTCGCATTTGTTGACCATGTCCATAGCCTCCTCGAGGGCCGTGGGCAATTAGGATCCATGGCGGAACGCCTTGGCCACCAGGGTTCTAGAGGCGGCATGATGCCCACACTCACCCTGGTGTATGTCTCTGAGGATCTCCTACCCCTTTTCTGATTCGACGCAGCGCTGGAACAGGCCAGTCGCGCTACGCCGAACCAGCTCGCGATTGATGATGGCGTTGGCTGCCGATCTACGCTGAATCTGCCTTGCCTCCGCCTCATTTTGACGAAGCTCGCCGCGAACAAGGAGGCCAAGATGGGTTGAGCCCATGATGGAGCCGACACAAGGGTTGGCTCCGTCTTGACCTGGGTATTAGGGGCTTCTGCAGCCCCCGAGCTTGATGAAGCAGTCGCAGGCTCGAGACACTCTGTCTATGTTGCCGTCGTGGCAGCCGGCTCGTCGTCTACCTCCATGACGTCCACCCACTGGGTGTCGAGATGACAGGATTCGAGGCTTGGTGCAGCCGGATTTGTTGTTGTAGCCAGCGAAGTCGTCGTAGCCGGCGAAGTAGTTGTAGCCGGCACGACAATTGGAGTCGGCAGAGCCAGTGTAGCCGGCACAGGAGCTGTAGCCGGCATAGCTCGCACAACCAACGACGCTGGTACTGAGGTATCTACCAGCACAAAAATTGACGCCGAGTACAGAGACGGCTTGATGGATGGCTTGTGCAGCTGTTCGAGGGAGACGCCGGCTGGAATTGCTTGTCTTGTATAGCCGATCTTGGCCAATGTATCAGCCGCCTCGTTGTCCGCCCTGGGAACGTAGTGAAACTCACAACCCTCGAAAGGGCCGCTGAGCTGCTGGATGAGGAAGCGATAGCTCCCCTTGTTGACATCCCTGGTGTCCCATTCGCCAGAGACTTGCTGCACCACGAGGTCCGAGTCACCGAAGAAAAGGATCCGCCGGATGCCAATCTCCTTGGCAAGCCGGAGGCCTTGAGCGAGTGCTTCATACTCGACGACGTTGTTGGAGGCGGCGAAGTGTATCTAGAGAGCATACTTGAGCTGGTCCCCTTTCGGAGACGGTAAGACAATGCCGGCTCCTAGACCAGTTCGCATCTTCAAGCCATCTAAGTGCATCCGCCAGTGAGTGGAGTCTGGAGGTGGCGGCTCGAATTGGGTTTCAGCCCAATCGACAAGGAAGTCGGCCACCACCTGGGACTTCATAGCGATGAATGGCTCGTAGCGGATGTCGGGGTCGGCCATGGAGATGGACCACTTGGCAATCCTGCCAGTTGCCCATGATTTCTGAAAGCGGAGCAGTGCTCACCACACTGATGGCATGCTCTTGGAGGTATTGCTTCAACTTCTCTGTAGCAAGGTAAACACCATAACACATTTTCTGGTAGTGGGGGTAGTTTTGCTTGGAGGCGGACAAGGCCTCGCTGAGGTAATAAATAGGGCGTTGCACTAACAGTACCTTGCCCTCCTCCTTGCGCTCTACTACCAACACTACACTCACCACGCGAGTGGTCGCTACAATGTATATGAGAATGGGTTCCCTTTCAGTCGGTGCTGCCAAGATTGGCAGGCTTGAGATGACTCACTTGAGGTCGCGGAAGGCTTCGTCAGCCTGGTCATTCCACTCAAACTTGGTTGTTTTCTTCATGAGCTCATAGAGTGGAAGCGCCTTCTCGCCGAGCCAGTCGATGAACCGGCTAAGGGAAGCCAGGCAGGCGACAAACTTCTGGGTGTCGAGGATTCGAGCCGGCTTCACCATCCGCTCGCTGGTTCCTATCTTCTCAGGGTTCGCTTCGATGCCACGAGCGGACACAAAGAACCCCAAGAGCTTGCCGCCTGGAACTCCAAAGACGCACTTCTACATATTGAGATGGATCTTGTATTCGCGCAAGTTGCCGAGCGTCTCGCGCAAGTCCTCAAGGAGACTGAAGTGATGCTTGTTCTTGACGATGATGTCATCCACATAGACGTGGATGTTTTTGCCAATCTATGGCAGGAGGCACTGCTGCATGCAGCATTGGAATGTCGCGCCAGCGTTTGTCAGACCGAACGTCATGGTGGTGTAGCAGTAGGCCCCGAAGGGCGTGACTAAGGAGGTCTTCAGGCGATCAGCTGGATCCAGCTTGATTTGATGGTAGCCTAAATATGCGTCTAGAAACGAAAGCAGTTCGCAGCGGGTTGTGGAGTCAATCACATGATCTATCTTGGGCAAGGCGAAAGGGTCTTTAGGGCACGCCTTATTAAGGCTCGTGTAGTCGATACACATTCGCCATGTGTTGTTCTTCTTCAGCACTAGGACTAGATTGGCCAACCAGTCTGGTTGGAAAACCTCCATGATGAAACCAGGAGCCGGGCAATCTCTTATCCAATAGTGTGCCGCTTCCCCTCGGCGAAGCGGCGCAAAGGTTGTTTCACCGGCTTTGCATCCGGCCGCACGTGAAGTTTGTGCTCAGCGTACTTCCTCGAAACCCCTGGCATGTCTTTTGGAGACCATGCAAAGATGTCTCGATTCTCATGGAGGAAGTCGATGAGCTCGCCTTCCTATTTGGGGATGAGGTTAGCCCCGATGGTGAGTCACTGATTGGGGTAGGCAGGGTCGAGTGGCACCTGCTTGGTTTCTTTGGCCAGCTTGAAGGAGCCTTCACCGGCCGAATGGTATGGTGGAGTAGGAATCACCGGCTGCTCGGTAGCCTAACCCACGAGCCGGTCGATCTTTCTTTTCTCCTCAACAATCACCATGGCGTCGGCCAGACAACTGATGTCCTGTGCACACTCGAGCGACTTCTTGTAGTCGAAGTGATGGTGATGATGCCCTTTGAACCCGACATCTTCATCTTGAGGTAGGCGTAATGGGGGATGGCCATGAATTTGGCCAGAGCCGGCCTGCCCAACAGCGCGTGATACGGGCCGCTGAGATCCACCACCTCGAACCATATGGACTCTCGGTGGAAGTGAGCCTTGTCACCGAAAAGGACGTCCAGCTGGATTTTGCCGATTGGCGAGCAGGACTGTCCCGGCACGATGCCGTGGAAGACAGTGTTGGTCGGCTGGAAGTCCTTCTCCTTGAGCCCGAGCTTGAGCAAGGGGTCGAGGTAGAGGATGTTGATACTGCTACCGCCGTCGACCAACACCAGTGAGAATCGGCAGGTGAGCCTCTGGGAGGCGAAAGTAGGGTCGACGACGAGCGCGTATGAGCCAGGATTTGGCATCACCGCATGATGGTCAACCCGGCTCCATGTAATTTCCTTTTCAGACCAATGCATGTATTGGGGAACCGGGGGACCGTGGCATTCACCTCACGCTGGCGCTGGCGCTGGCTATGCTTGTCGTCACTCTCGCTGGTGAAGACAACGAGTGTTCCATATTGATGGGGGTAGTCATCATGGAGACGGCCGTCGTTGTGAGGCAGCGGCGGCGGAGCCGGAGCATGAGGTGCTCCAGCTGCATCTGGGGGATCCGGCAGGCCATCTCCTTATGACAGTCGTCGTGCAAAGCTGCACTGTCGAAGGGTATGGGTAGAGGGCTTCGCCCCAGAGTGCATCTTGCAGGGCTGTGAAGCATTTGTTCAAAGCTGAGCTTGGGCTGCCAGTCGTTCTTGCCGGTCCGCCTCCGTTGAGAGCCGGCTTGAGCAGCCGGTGCATCTCCCTCCACGTTGGCCACCAGCTTGTTGTTGGAGCGCGAATCAAGTTGACCCACCTTGCGCTTGTTGTTGTTCTGGCCGCCTCAATTGTCGCCAGCCGTCTTGGGAGTAGTCGGCGTCGGGACAACTTTGTCTGAGGCGGTCACCTTGACCCACATCGCGGAGTCGGCTGTGGCGTACTTGTCCTCCTTGGCCATGAGCACCGCCAGAGAGGTGGGCTCGGAGCACATGAGCTTGTGCTTGAGGAGAGTGTCGTCTCGGCAACCGTTGATGAAGTATTGGATGGCCTGTACCTCATGCACTCCCTTGCAGGAGTTGTGCAGCTCGGTCCAACGTGTGACGTAGTCGCGAAGGGGTTCGTCGGGCCTCTGGACGGACATGGCCAACTCGCGAGACTGGCCAGTCCGCTTGTAGGTGCCGGGGAAATTGCGGACGAACGCATCCTCGAAGTCAACCCAGGAATTGACGCTGCCGACTGGAAGGCTGTTAAGCCATGTCCTAGCCGAGCCGGCCAGCATGAGTGGCACATAGCGGATGGCTGTGGTGTAGTCGATCAGCTAGTCTTCTAGCTTGGCAGTGTCGTTGTACTTGGGGGTGTCCCAAGGGAGAGTGAAGCATCGGGGAAACGGCTCCCCTCGGATCCGGGGGCCGAAGCACGCCGGACCAATAAGTCCGTCCTCCTCCAGAAGAGCTGACTGTGCAAGGGCGTTGAGGCGCTTGCGAGCATCATTGTCGCTGTATGGGACGCGAGGGCCGATCCGAGCCGTGATCAGAAGGGTGTCTTGTGAGCCAGTGGCATGGGCCCTCCCCGGACGAGGAACCTCGTACACCGAGTCACTCTCATCATCTTTGCAACACCGGCTCGAAGTCGGCTCGCTCTGGCACTGAGAACGCTTGTCGTGGCTGCCCTCGCCCTTCCGGCCGGAAGTGCGATGCGAGGAAGATCCCTCGGCTTGATGATGACCACTAGGGTTACGGCCCGCTCCGGGATTGGGTCCCGGAGACTCCGGCTGTGCTTGACGGGTGTCAAGTCGTGTTTGCTCCTCATTGGCAACGTCAAGGAGATCCTTGACCGGTTTCTCCTGAAGGATGCGATCCTCGCCCTCCAAGTCTGGCATTTCTTCCATGGCCGCCTACGCATCCCGTAAGTTAGCCGCAAGAGTCTCGTAGACGGGCGGCTTGCCGCCTAGGATCTCGGAAATGACCCGGCCGCGGCCGCGGACCGAGCAAAGCCGGCTAGGCCACTCGGAAACCGGAATGAGGCCATACACGGAGTTGTACTCGCGCTTCGTGGCCTCCATCCGGCGTTTAGTCGGGGAGATGGGAATGCCCTCCACCAAGATCTGCATGCGAGCCTCCTCCAATGAGGCCCGCGCGTCGGTGGGTTTTGTGGAAGTGGTGATGGGCATCCTCAAGCCGGTAAGGGTGGCATGAATCGTGTCGGCGGATACAGAAGAAGGCTTACCAACATCAGCTCACGCTTTCCATGAGCCGTCCTGGTGCCGGCACCAATGACCATCACATCCACGATGTTGGAGACGACGGCGACATGATATGGGGCAAGGTGCCCCGCATATGACGGTGGACCGTCGAAGACGAGCACATCACTATGGTACGCGTCGAATGCTGGCGTCTCCGCGAGGGAGAGCCTACTGAAGCAGGCACACAACGTCTTGATGTCGAAGTCCTCGCCAGGGTAGCGAGGACCATCATTGGGGCACAAGTCGCTGAAGAGAACGCTGAGGTTCTCAACAGCAGCGATGACGACGTTGGGGACCGACTCGTCGTCGTACTCCCCATCAGAGTCCGCATGACGAACTGGGACCTCGATCAACATCGTCGAAGCTTCATCAAGAGCAGGCTCCATGGGCATGCTGACGCGATGCATCCCACAGTGTAAGCGTCGGGCCCCGCGCAGCGTCTAAATTCAGCCGATTCCGCGGACGGCCCCACGGTGGGCGCCAAATGTTGGTGTTTACTCACAACATAAGCCATGGGTAGGCTAAATATGGTGTGAACCGAAGTGGCACCGGAGGGCGCTGGGAACGAGGATGGTACAAGCATGGAATGCACGATGTACCCAGGTTCATGGCTCTCCATAGAGATAACACCCCAAATCCGGCCGAAGTGTATGATGTATCAATGGGACTACAATGTGCTCCTTGAGATGTTATGTGGAGGAGGAAGAAGGAGCATCCCGCTCGCGTCTACCTCTCCAGTGTGGTGTGTGTGTGTGAAGTTGACCGACCCTCTGCATGGCGGGGGCGGGGGTTTTATAGACGAACCCACCGACCTGAAATATGGATAAAAGTACAAGAGTGGCACCCGGCTGGCAGCCTCGCCGGCTAGCCAGGGGGCCCACAGGGGTCTTGTCTTATCGCTCGAGGGGCCCGCCAGCTCCGAGGTCCCGTCTGGCCGTGGGACTCACTGGCTAGATAGTAAGGTTCTCGCGTAAGGTTGACGCAGGACACGTGTGGTACGTCCGGCGTCGTCCAGCGATATTCATCATGGGCCGCCAGCACGGCCGTCTCCACTGTTCCCACGCCGAGTGCAGTAATGGAGTGGGAGTTTGACGGTCCGACACTGTGTAGGATGATGGATCACAGCCGGAGGAGGTCAGCGGCATGGCCACCGACACTGTACCTGCCGTGCACCCCGATCCAGTAACGTGGCTGACCCGTAGCCTCCTTTAACCGTAGGGTGTCGTCATGACCTACGACCTGATGTGACTTGAGCTCCCTAGAAGGCAAGTCGCTTAACTAGACGGCCAAAGGGAGGTAACCGTCTCGCCTCTAGCTGGCAGGGGCTTCCTGGTCGGCCAGAGAGTTGGCCGTCTCGCCCCCAGCCGGCAGGTGCTTCTTAGTCGGCCAGGTGGACTTGGGCTTTACAAAATGTTCCATGTTGTTCCTTCATGGTAGAAGGCAAAGGAGTAGGCTCGATGAGCCTACCCCGAGGTTATCCCTCCGACAATGGTTTTCAATAGTCAATGTGACTAATCCCGCGTACGGCATTTTAGAAGCGGACACTCAAAATCAGCACACACCCACTTTACCTCCGCGAAGCCCGGATTCACTCGGACTACACTGCCAAGGTAAAACTGTAATACGAGGAGTCTCCGACCTCGACAAGCATGGGATCAAAAATATTTATACCGCGCGCTCACGGGGAGTGCCCTCCCTTCCGGTCCCAAACCGGAAACACCCATGCCCCCTGACCGGATGACTGGATTTAGTCCAGGGCCATGGATACCTTCATACTGGCCCCTCTAATAGTGTGTGACTGATAATAGGTCTACAACTGACTATACTGAATCCATTATCCAGGAACCTATGGTAGCATGATATAGAAGTATGATACGGACAAGACTCGATCTTGGTCGACACTGGAGTTTACCAAATTTTTACCAGCACTATCGTGCACCTCTCATAACAAGGTCATAACCTATCACGTTCTGCATGACTAGGCTATTCCACAACCTCCAATAACCAACACTTGCCATCATCATATTTTTATGATTGTTGAAATATATATAGGATGTATGAAATATCCAGGGTGGTGAATATAAAATATGAGTTATTCTAGCAAACAACACACCAAGAGTTCAAACACACTTGCCTGGTTCCACGCAGTCGGGATCAAGCTCGGTGCAGTTGACGTCGGTGATCTCGGTGTCAGAATCAAATAATGGCATAAGTGGCACTACCTAGCTACTCGCCTTAAAATATTTTAAGAAAAATCTTAAAATAAACTAGGCATTACCAGGAACAATTTGCAAAAAGAATCACTGAAAAATAAGTTATGGATCAAAAGTTATAGCCAAAACAATTTCAGGGACTAATATGTAATAAGTTTTATTAGAAACAGGGGCTAGACTGAGATTTATCAAAGTGCCCGAAGGAAAATACGTTTCCCCAAAAGGAAAACAGAGTCTGGCCGGATACGTTTTCCGCGAAACACTTAGGAGGGGGAGAGAGACACTGACACAGGGGGTCCCCCTGTCAGGTTCGAAAGCTTCACCGGCGCCAGAAGCTTTGGGTGATCGCCGGCGATGATAGGAGGGAGAGGGGAGCCAGCTGAGGGTGCGGCAGCACTCACCGTCCACTCGCCCGTCTGATGGAGGAGGAATGGGCTGCGGGGGAAGCTTCATGTCAACGGCAGCAACTCCGGTGATGCGAGGAGATCGACGACAGAGAGCTTCTGCGACCAAATTGAGCACGGGGTAAGAAGGGGAGGAGCTCCTAGATGGAAACGAAGGCCTCAGGGGGGTCCTACCTCTACTTACACTGCTCAGGGATGGCCAGATCCCGAATCGGATCAGGGCGGCCGGAGCTGGGGAAGAAGGCCCCTCGAGGACCCCTTCCTGGATCGTGGGGTGCTGTGTGGTGGAGATGGAGTGTGGAGACTTGCGGAGTGAGGTCTGCATCTCGGGAGAAGGGCTCTATTTATAGGCGCCGCGGGAGGAGCTATGGCAATAAGTCCGGGAACGATTTCGGTGATGCAGGGGCTCGGGCAGGTGGTTAGGTGGCTTGGATCGAACCTAACCACCACTGGGGGCTCATTTTTGACCACAGGGGAGCTGGTCATCGACCGTGGCAACGGGGAAATTCTGCGGCCATTGCTGCGGACAACGGCTGTATAACTCGTGCTCTGAGCTACTCGGTGTGTGGCGACGGTCTTTGCGACGTGTGATACGTCTCCAATGTATCTAAAAATTTTGATGGTTTCATGCGATTATCTTGTCAAACTTTGGATGTTTTGTATGCCTTTTATATCTTTTTGGGGACTAACTTATTAACTCAGTGCCAAGTGCCAGTTCCTATTTTTTCCGTCTTTTTGACCCTTTTCACAGGAGGATTTTAAACGGAGTCCAAACAGAATGAAACATCCAAAAAGATTTTTTCCAAAATAGAAGACGATCGGGAGACTTGGGAACCAAGGCAGAAGGTCACCAGGGACCCCACATGTCCCCTAGCAGCAGCCAGGGGGCCCGCGCCTCCCGGGCTTGTGGGGTCCCTGGGCCTCCTCTGCCCTAGGTCTTTCGCCTCTATATTCCCTAAAATCCCAGAAAAAATCAGGAGATCCACGAAAATACTTTTTCGCCGACGCAAGCTTGTGTCTCCGCAAGATCCCATCTGGGGCACGTTCTGGTGCCCTGCCGTAGGGGGGATTCGGATACGGAGGGCTTCTTCATCAACACCATGACCTCTCCGATGATGCGTGAGTAGTTCACCATAGACCTACGGGTCCGTAGCTAGTAGCTAGATGGCTTCTTCTCTCTCCTGGATGTTCAATACAAAGTTCTCCATGATCTTCATGGTGATCTATCCGATGTAATCTTCTTTCGCATTGTGTTTGTCGAGATCCGATGAATTGTGGATTTATGATCAGATTATCTATGAATCTTATTTGAGTTTCTTCTGATATCTCTTATGCATGATTTCATATCCTTGTAATTATCTCCGAGTTGTGGGTTTTGTTTGGCCAACTCGATCTATGATTCTTGCAATGGGAGAAGTGCTTGGTTTTGGGTTCATACCGTGCGGTGACCTCACCCAGTGACAGAAGGGGTAGCGAGGCACGCATCGTGTTGTTGCCATCAACGATAAAAAGATGGGGTTTTCATGATTGGTTTGAGTTTATCCCTCTACATCATGTCATCTTGGTTAAAGCGTTATTCTGTTTGTCATGAACTCAATACACTAGATGCATGCTGGATGGTCGATGTGTGGAGTAATAGTAGTAGATGCAGAAAGTATCGGTCTACTTGTCTCGGACGTGATGCCTATATGTATGATCATTGCCTTAGATATCGTCATGACTTTGCGCGGTTCTATCAATTGCTCGACAGTAATTTGTTCACCCACCATAATATTTGCTATTTTGAGAGAAACCTCTAGTGAACAGTATGCCCCCGGGTGTACTTCACATCATATTTTCAGCCTTACTCTTTTACTTCGTTGCACTTTCCGCCTTCAGATCTCACTTTGCAACCAATCTTGAAGGGATTAACAACCCCTTTATAGCGTTGGGTGCAAGCTCTTTTGTGTTTGCGCAGGTACTCTGGACTTGACGAGATTCTCCTACTCGATTGATACCTTGGTTCTCAAACTAAGGGAAATACTTACTGCTCCTGTGCTGCATCACCATTTCCTCTTCAAGGGAAAAACCAACGCAAGCCAAGTCTCCATCAACGTGCCAATTTATGGCGCTGTTGTTTGAGAAGTAGCACACGGATTTCTGCTGCCGTTGCCGGGGAGGATCAAGTCAAGAACTCATCCAAGTAAGTGTCGCAAACTCATCTCTTGAATTTACTTTTTTTGCCTCTCGTTTTCCTCTTCCCCAGTTCTGAAAAACAAAAATTTACAAAACTATTTGCCCTTTTCTTCGTTTGCCTTTTTCATTCGCCCTTTTCTCTCGCTTGCTTTCTATTCGCTTGTGTGCTTGCTTGCTTGGTGAAGTCACCATGACTGAAAACACCAAACTTTCTGACTTCTCGAATACTAATAATAATGATTTTATTAGTACTCCGATTGCTCCCGCCACTAGTGCGGAATCATACGAAATCAATGCTGCTTTGCTGAATCTTGTTATGAAAGAGCAATTCTTCGGCCTTCCTAGTGAAGATGCCGCATCCCATCTTAATACCTTCATTGAGCTTTGCGAAATGCAAAAGAAGAAAGATGTGGATAATGATGTGATTAAATTGAAGCACTTTTTTCCTTTCTCGTTGCAAGATCGAGCAAAAACTTGGTTTTCGTCTTTGCCCAAAAATAGTATTGATTCTTGGAACAAGTGCAAAGATGCTTATATATCCAAGTCTTTCCTGTCGGCTAAGATTATCTCTCGCGTAATGATATCATGAATTTTAAGCAACTTGATCATGAACATGTTGCACAATCCTGGGAGAGGATGAAATCGATGATTAGAAATTGTCCCGCTCATGGCTTGATTCTTTGGATGATTATACAAATCTTCTACGATGGCTTGAATTTCGCTTCTAGAAATATCTTGGACTCTGCCTCAGGTGGAACGTTCAAGGAAATCACGTTAGGAGAATATACGAAACTCCTAGACAATATCACGACGAACTACTCTCAGGGGAACACTTAAAGGTCACCTACTAGTGAAAAGGTACACGCTATAGAAGAAATTAACTCGTTATGTGCTTAGATGGATGAGTTAATGAATTTGGTTGCTAGTAGAAGTGCTCCTTTATATCCTAATGATATGCCCTTGTCTTCCTTGATTGAGAGTAGCAACGCTAGCTTGGACGTTAATTTTGTTGGTAGGAATAATTTTGGCAACAACAATGCTTTTAGAGGAAACTATGTTCCTAGGCCTTTTCCTAGTAACTCCTCTAATAACTTTGGCAACTCCTACAACAATACTCATGGAAATTACAATAGATTACCCTCTGATCTAGAGAGTAATATCAAAGAGTTTATTAACTCGCAAAAGATATTCAATGCGTCCATAGAGGAAAAACTACTCAAAAGTGACGATTTGGCTAGGAGCATTGATAGAATGTCTAGTGATATAGATGCGTTGAAAGTTAGATGTGCTCCTCCCAAGATCAATATGGATGAAACTTTGAAAGCTATGCGTATTTCCATGAGTAAGAGCAAAAAAAGAACCGCCCAAATTCGTGCTAGACATGAATGGCTTAAAAAGGCGTGTTCTCGTAATGAGAATCACGAAGATCTTAAAGTGCTTGGTGTGACTCCTATTGAATATTTGTTTTCTTGTGTCAAACCTAATGATGATGGGGCTGGATATGAATCCACTTTGGTTGAAAAACGCCCCAATGATTCGGAGTCCATCTATCTTGATGCTAAAAGCATTGAAAGTGGACAAGAAGATATTAAAACCTTGAGTAGTAATGAAATTACTATTTTGGATTTCGAAGAATTCAATTATCATAGTTGCTCCTTGATTGAATGCATTTCCGTGATGCAATCCATGCTAAACTCTCCACACACTTATAGCCAAAACAAGTCCTTTACAGATCATATCGTCGAAGCTATGATAAAATATCTTGAAGAGAAACTTGAATTGGAAGTTTCTATCCCTAGAAAGCTTCATGATGAGTGGGAACCTACTATGAAAATCAAAATGAAAAACTATGAATTCAATGATTTGTGTGATTTGGGTGCTAGTGTTTCCGCGATTCCAAAATCTTTATGTGATGTTCTGGGTTTTAATGAGATTGAGGAGTGTTCTCTTAGTTTGTATCTTGCGGATTGTACTGTCAAGAAACCCATGGGAAGGATCAATGATGTTCTTATTATTCCAAATAGGAACTATGTACCCGTGGATTTCATTGTGCTTGACATTGATTGCAATCCTACATGCCCTATCATTCTTGATAGACCTTTCCTAAGGACTATCGGTATTATCATCGATATGAAGGAATGGAATATTAGATTTCAATTTCCTTTAAAGAAGGGCATGGGGCATTTTCCTTGAAATAAAATAAGATTGCCTTGTGAACCCATGATGAGGGCTACTTATGGTTTGAGCACCAAAGACGACGATACGTGATTCTATCGTTTTATGCCTAGCTAAGGGCGTTAAACAATAGCGCTTGTTGGGAGGCAACCCAATGAATTTATATTTTTTTATCTGTTTTTTGCGTCCACACCATCATAATTCTGTAATTATTGTGTCTTTTGTGTTTCTTTTTGTGTTTGAGCCAAGAAAAACCTTCATGACTAGTCTTGGTGATGGTTGTTTGATCCTGCTGGAAAAACACAGAAACGTTTTGCTCACGAGATTATTTTTCATTTTTATTCAGAAAGAGCTTTTGAGTTCATTATTTTTGCTGCTGATTGATATGCCTTTTTCCAAGGCGGTAGTAAGTTTAAAAAAATGTGAGGTACCAGAAGTATACGAAGTATACAGATTGCTACAGACTGGTCTGCTTTTGACACATTCTGTTTTTGTTGAGTTGGTTGCTTGTTTTGATGAAACTATGGATAGTATCGGGGGGTACTAGCCATTGAAAAGTGAGAATACAGTAATCTAACACCAATATAAATAGAAATCAAGATTGCTACAGTACCTAAGGAGGTGGTAGTTTGTTTTCTTGTGCTAATGATATCACGAGTTTCTGTTTAAGTTTTGTGTTGTGAAGTTTTCAAGTTTTGGGTGATGTTCTCATGGACAAAGGGATAAAGAGTGGAAAGAGCTCAAGCTTGGGGATGCCCAAGGCACCCCAAGCCAAATTCAACGACACCAAAAAGCCTAATCTTGGGGATGCCCCGGGAAGGCATCCCCTCTTTCGTCTTCAATCCATCGGTAACATTACTTGGAGCTATATTTTTATTCACCACATGATATGTGTTTTGCTTGGAGCATCTTCTATGGTAGGATTCTTTTCTTTTTGTTGTGTCACAATCATCCTTGCTGCACACCTTTTGAGTGAGACATGCACTCATCATGATTTTCCTAGAATGCTCATTGTGCTTCACTTATATCTTTTGAGCTAGATAATTTTGCTCTACGTGCTTCATTTAGATCTTTTAGAGCACGGCGGTGCTATGAAAGTAGTCCCAAAGGTGATAGGTACCCAAAGAGGATACAAAAACCTCCATCTTCATGTGCATTGATTAGAAAGAGAAGTTTTGATTCCTCTCAATTAGTTTTGAGACGTGGATTTGGTAATATTAAGAGTTATGTTAGTAGGGTGTTGTGAATCTACAAATACTTGTGTTGAAGCTAGTGATTCCCGTAACATGCACGTATGGTGAACCGCTATGTTAGTAAGTCAGAGCATAATTGATCTATTGATTGTCATCTTTTGTGTTGTGGTCGGGATTGCGCGATGGTTAACACCTACCAACGCTTCCCCTAGGAGTATGCGTTTAGCACTTTGTTTCGATTACTAATAAGAACTTTCGCAACAAGTATGTGAGTTCTTCATGACTAATGTGAGTCCATGGTATAGATGCACTTTCACCTTCCACCATTGCTAACCTCTCTAGTACCGCGCAACTCTCTCCGGTGCACAAACCCACCATATGCCTTCCTCAAAACAGCCACCATACCTACCTACTATGGCATTTTCATAGCCATTCCAAGATATATTTCCATGCAACTCCCGCCGTTCCGTCTCATGACTTGTGTCGTCACTCTCATATTGTCATTGCATGATCGTAAGATAGCTAGCGAGATGTTTCAACGTCTTACGCCAAGCTAGATCATTGCACATCCCGGTACACTGCCGAAGGCATGTCCTATAGAGTCATCATCGTTCTGAGCTTTGAGCTGTGAGTAAATAAAAGTGTGATGATCATCATTACTAGAGCATTGTCCCATGTGAGGAAATAAAAAAAAGTGGCCAAAGATCCCAAATAAAAAAAGAGAGGCCAAAGAGCCCAAATAAAATAAATAAATAAAAAGAGAGAAAAAGAGAGAAGGGGCAATGCTACTACCTTTTTCCACACTTGTGCTTCACAATAGCACCATGTTCTTCATGATTGAGAGCTTCTTGCTTTGTCACCACCATATACTAGTGGGAATCTTTATTTTATAACTTGGCTTGTATATTCCAATGATGGGCTTCCTCAAAATTGCCCTAGGTCTTCGTGAGCAAGAAAGTTGGATGCACACCCACTAGTTCTCCTTTTGAGCTTTCACCTACTTATAGCTCTCGTGCATCCTTTGTATGGCAATCCCTACTCATTCACATTGATATATATTAATGGGCATCTCCATAACCCTTTGATACGTCGAGTCAATGTGACCATCTCCTCCTTTTTGTCTCACAACCACCACCACACTCTATTCCACCTATAGTGCTATGTATTGCATATGTATTGCATGATAGTTGAAAAAGGTTTGAGAAAGTAATGGTGCGAAAACAAATACTTGGCCAATACCGGGGTTGTGCATGATTTACATTAGTTGTGTGGGGATGATGGAGCATAGCCAGACTATATGATTTTGTAGGGATAACTTTCTTTGGCCTTGTTATTTCGAAAGTTCATGATTACCTTGCTAGTTTGCTTGAAGTATTATTGTTTTCATATCAATAGCAAACTATTGTTTTGAATCTTACGGATCTGAATATTCATGTCACATGAAAGAAGTTACAAAGGACAACTATGCTAGGTAGCATTCCACATCAAAAATTCAGTCTGCATCACTTCCCTACTCGAGGACGAGCAGGAGTTAAGCATGGGGATGCTTGATACCTCTCCAACGTATCTATAATTTTTGATGGTATCATGCTATTATCTTGTCAAACTTTGGATGTTTTGTATGCCTTTTATATCGTTTTTGGGACTAACTTATTAACTCAGTGCCAAGTGCCAGTTCCTGTTTTTTCCGTGTTTTTGACCCTTTTCAGAGGAGGATTTTAAATGGAGTCCAAACGGAATGAAACTTCCAAAAATATTCTTTCCGAAACAGAAGACGATCGGGAGATTTGAGAACCAAGGCAGAAGGTCACCAGGGACCCCACAAGCCCCCTAGCCGTAGCCAGACAGGCCCGCGCCTCTCAGGCTTCTGGGCTCCCTCGGCCTCTTGTGCCCTAGGTCTTTCACCTATATATTCCCTAAAATCCTAGAAAAAATCAGGAAATCCAAGAAAATACTTTTCCTCTGCCGCAAGCTTTTGTCTCCGCAAGATCCCATCTGGGGCACGTTCTGGTGCCCTGCCAGAGGGGGGATTCGGATACGGAGGGCTTCTTCATCAACACCATGACCTCTTCGATGATGCGTGAGTAGTTCACCATAGACCTACGGGTCCGTAGCTAGTAACTAGATAACTTCTTCTCTCTCTTGGATCTTCAATACAAAGTTCTCCATGATCTTCATGGAGATCTATCCGATGTAATCTTCTTTTGCGGTGTTTTTGTCGAGATCCAATGAATTGTGGATTGCTACGGCAACAAAAGTCCTTCCTCGGCAACGGTGTCAGAAATCCTTCTGCTACTTCTCAAACAACAGCGCCAGAAATTGACACGTTGACGGAGACTGGGCTTGCGTTGGTTTTTTCCCTTGAAGAGGAAAGGGTGATGCAGCATAGGAGCAGTAAGTATTTCCCTCAGTTTTAGAACCAAGGTATCGATCCAGAAGGAGGGTCTCGTCAAGTCCATAGTACCTGCGCAAATACAAACAAGCTTGCACCCAACGCTTCAAAGGGGTTCTCAATGCCTTCAAGATTGTTTGCAAAGTGAGATCTGAAGGCGGAAAGTGCAACAAAGTAAAAAGTGTAAGGCCGAAAATATGGTGTGGAGTAGACCCGGGGGCCATAGTGTTGACTAGAGGCTTCTCTCAAAATAGCAAATATCACGGTGGGTCAAGAAATTACCGTCGAGCAATTGATAGAACTGCGCAAACTCATGACGACATCTAAGGCAATGATCATACATATACGCATCACGTCCGAAACAAGTAGACCGATACTTTCTGCATCTACTACTACTATTCCACACATCGACCGCTATCCAGCATGCATCTAGTGTATTGAGTTCATGACGAACAGAGTAACGCCTTAAGCAAGATGACATGATGTAGGGGGATAATCTCAAACCAATGATGAAAACCCCATCTTTTTACCCTTGATGGGAACAACACGATGCGTGCCTCGCTACCCCTTCCGTCACTGGGTGAGGTCACCGCACGGTATGAACCCAAAACCAAGCACTTCTCCCATTGCAAGAATCATAGATCTAGTTGGCCAAACAAAACCCAGAACTCGAAAATAATTACAAGGATACAAAATCATGCTTAAGAGAGATCAGAAGAAACTCCAATAAGATTCATAGATAATCTGATCATAAATCCACAATTCATCGGATCTCGAGAAACACACCACAAAAGAAGATTACATCGGATAGATCTCCATTAAGATCATGGAGAACTTTGTATTGAAGATCCAAGAGAGAGAAGAAGCCATCTAGTTACTAGCTATGGACCCGTAGGTCTATGGTGAACTACTCACGCATCATCGGAGAGGTCATGGTGTTGATGAAGAAGCCCTCCATATCTGAATCCTCCTCCGGCAGGGCACTAGAATGTCCCCCAGATGGGATCTTGCGGAGACGGAAGCTTGTGGCGGCGGAAAAGTTATTTCAATGATCTCCTGATTTTTTTGGGATTTTTAGGGAATATATAGGCGCAACCCCTAGGGCAGAGGGCGCCCACGGGGCCCACAAGCCTGTGGGACGCGGCCTACCCCCCTGGCCGCGGGGTGGGGGCTTGTGGGGCACCTGAGGCTCCCTTGCCTTGGCTCTCAAGCTTCCCGATCTTCATCCATCACGGAAAAAATCTTTTCGGGGATTTTCTTCCGTTTGGACTCCGTTTCAAAATATCCTTTGAAAGGGGTCAAAAACATGGAAAAAACAGGAACTGGCACTTGGCACTGAGTTAATAAGTGAGTCCCAGAAAATATATAAAAGGCATGCAAAACATCCAAAGTTTAACAAGATAATAGCATGAAACCATCAAAAATTATAGATACGTGGAGACGTATCAAGCATCCCCAAGCTTAACTCCTGCTCGTCCTCGAGTAGGGAAGTGATAAAGAATGAATTTTTGATGTGGAATGCTACCTAGCATAGTTGTCCTTTTCAACTTCTTTCACGTGACATGAATGTTCAGATCCGTAAGATTCAAAACAATAGTTTTCTATTGACATGAAAACAATAATACTTCAAGCAAACTAGCAAGGTAATCATGAACTTTCAAAATAACAAGGCCCAGGAAAGTTATCCCTACAAAATCATATAGTCTGGCTATGCTCCATCATCCTCCCACAACAAATGTAAATCATGCACAACCCTGGTATTGGCCAAGTAATTGTTTTCGCACTCTTACTTCCTCAAACATTTTATAACTATCACGCAATACATGAGGGGGAGCCATGGATATAGCACTATAAGTGGAATAGAGTGTGATGGTGGTTGTGAGACAAAAAGGAGGAGATGGTTACATTGACTCGGCGTATCAAAAGGCTATGGAGATGCCCATTAATAGATATCAATGTGAATGAGTAGGGATTGCCATACAAGAGATGCACTAGAGCTATAAGTATGTGAAAGCTCAAAAGGAAAACTAGTGGGTGTGCATCCAACTTGCTTGCTCACGAAGACCTAGGGCAATTTTGAGGAAGCCCATCATTGGAATACGCAAGCCAAGTTATATAATGAAGATTCCCACTAGCATATGTTAGTGACAAAGCAAAAAGCTCTCAATCATGAAGAACATGGTGCTATTATGAAACACGAGTGTGGACAAAGATAGTAGCATTGTGCCTTCTCTCTTTTTTTCATTTGGGCTCTTAGGCCTCTTTTTCTTTTCTTTTCTTTTATCCCTTTTTTGTTTTTGGGCTATTTGGCCTCTTTTTTATTATTTCCTCACATGGGACAATGCTCTAATAATGATGATCATCACACTTTTATTTACTCACAGCTCAAAGCTCACAATGATGATGACTCCATAGGAAATGCCTCCGGCAGTGTACTGGGATGTGCAACTATTTAGCATCGCGTATGATGTGGGAACATCTTGCTACCTATGTTACGACCATGCAATGGGAATATGAGACTGATGGCACAAGTC
The DNA here is from genome assembly GCF_904849725.1 of Hordeum vulgare subsp. vulgare. NCBI lineage: Eukaryota > Viridiplantae > Streptophyta > Magnoliopsida > Poales > Poaceae > Hordeum > Hordeum vulgare. Next base: position 122,113,561 of record NC_058521.1, on the reverse strand, counting down.
ATGAGATGGAACGGTGGGAGTTGCTAGGCAATATATCTCGGAATGGCTATGACAATGCCATAGTAGGTAGGTATGGTGGCTGTTTTGAGGAAGGCATATGGTGGGTTTGTGTACCGGCGAGAATTGTGCGGCACTAGAGAGGCTAGCAATGGTGGAAGGTGAAAGTGCATCTATACCATGGACTCTAATTAGTCATGAAGAAATCACATACTTGTTGCAGAAGTTTTTATTAGTAATCGAAACAAAGTGCTAAACGCATACTCCTAGGGGAAGGGTTGGTAGGTGTAAACCATCGCGCGATCCCGACCTCAACACAGAGGATGACAATCAATAGATCAATTATGCTCCGACTTCCTAACATAGAAGTTCACCATACGTGCATGCTACGGGAAACACTAACTTCAACACAAGTATTTCTAGATTCACAACACCCTACTAACATAGCTCTTAATATTACCAAATCCACGTCTCGAAACTAATTGAGAGGAATCAAAACTTCTCTTTCTACTCAATGCACATGAAGATGGAGGTTTCTGCATCCTCTTTGGGTACCTATCATATTTGGGACTACTTTCATAGCATAAGCCAACTACCAAGTCACGCACCGCCGTGCTCTAAAAGATATAAGTGAAGCACTAGAGCAAAAGTATATAGCTCAAAAGATATAAGTGAAGCACTATGAGCATTCTTGCAAAATCACAATGCGTGCATGTCTCTCTCTCTCAAAAAGGTGTGCAGCAAGGATGATTTTGACACAAAAAAAAGAGAAAAGGCTCCTAAGATACAAGACGCTCAAGCAAAACACTTATCATGTGGTGAATAAAAATAAAGCTCCAAGTAATGTTACCGATGGATTGAAGACGAAAGAGGGGATGCCTTCCCGGGGCATCCCCAAGCTTAGGCTTTTTGATGTCCTTGAATTTGGTTTGGGATGCCTTGGGCATCCCCAAGCTTGAGCTCTTTCCACTACTTATCTCTTTGTCCATAAGACATCACCCAAAACTTGAAAACTTCACAACACAAAACTTAAACAGAAACTCGTGATAACATTAGCACAAGAAAACAAACTACCACTTCTTTTGGTACTGTAGCAAACTTGAATTCTATCTATATTGGTGTTGGGATACTGTATTCTCACTTTTCCATGGCTAGTACCCCCCCGATACTAACCATAGTTTCATCAAAATAAGCAACCAACTCAACAAAAATAGACCAGTCTGTAGAAATCTGTTTACTTCGTATACTTCTAGTACCTCAAAAATCTGAAACATTACGAAGGCCTCGGCAAAAATAATATCAACCAGAAGCAAAAAGAATCAACTCAAAAGCTCTTTCTGAATAAAAATGAAAAATCATCTCGTGAGCGAAAAGTTTATGTCTTTTTCCAGCAGGATCAAACAACCATTACCAAGACTAGCCATAAAGGTTTTTCTTGGCTCAGACAAAAAAAGAAACACAAAAAACACAATTACAACAGAATTGTGATGGTGTGGACACAACAAAATAGAAAGAAAAAAAGATAAATTCATTGGGTTGCCTCCCAACAAGTGCTATTGTTTAACGCCCTTAGCTAGGCATAAAAGCGATAGAATCACGTATCGTCGTCTTTGGTTCTCAAACCATAAGGGTCCCTCATCATGGATTCATAAGGCAATCTTAATTTCTTTCTAGGAAAGTGTTCCATGCCCTTCCTTCATATCGATGATAGCACTGATAGTCCTTAGGAAAGGTCTACCAAGAATAATAGGGCATGTAGGATTGCAATCAATGTCAAGCACAATGAAATCCACGGGTAGATAGTTCCTATTTGCAATAATAAGAACATAATTGATCCTTCCCATGGGTTTCTTGACAGTAGAATCAGCAAGATGCAAATTAAGATAACACTCTTCAATCTCATTAAAACCTAGAACATCACATAAAGACTTTGGAATCGCAGAAACACTAGCACCCAAATCACACAAAGCATTGCACTCATAGTTTTTTATTTTGATTTTGATGGTAGGTTCCCACTCATCATGAAGCTTTCTATGGATAGAGACTTCCAATTCAAGTTTCTCTTCAAGAGATCTATCATAGCTTCGACGATATGATCGGTAAAGGCCTTGTTTTGGCTATAAGCGTGTGGAGAGTTTAACATGGATTGCATCAAAGATATGCATTCTATCGAGGAGCAACTATCATAATTGAATTCCTTGAAATCCATGGTAGTAATTTCATTACTACTCAAAGTTTTAACATCTTCTACTCCACTTTCAATGCTTTTAGCATCAAGATAGATGGACTCTGAATCATTGGAGCACTTCTCAACCAAAGTGGATTCATATCCAGCCCCATAATCATTAGGTTTGACACAAGAAAACAAAGATTCAATGGTAGTCACACCAAGCACTTTAAGATCTTCATGATTCTCATCACGAGAACACGCCTTTTTAAGCCATTCATGTCTAGCACGAATCTTGGCGGTTCTTTCTTGGCTCTCAATCATGGAAACACGCATAGGTTTCAAAGTTTCATCCATGTTGATTTTGGGAGGAGCACATCTGACTTTCAAAGCATCAACATCACTAGACATTCTATCAACGCTCTTAGCCAAATCGTCAATTTTGAGTAGCTTTTTCTCTACGGATGCATTGAAAATCTTTTGAGAGTTGATGAACTCTTTGATATTACTCTCTAGATCAAAGGGTAATCTTGTAATTTCCATGAGTATTGTTGTAGGAGTTGCCAAAATTATTAGAGGAGTTACTAGGAAAAGGCCTAGGAACATAGTTTCCTCTAAAAGCATTGTTGTTGCCAAAGTTATTCCTACCAACAAAATTAACGTCCAAGCTAGCGTTGCTATTCTCAATCAAAGAAGACAAAGGCATATCATTAGGATCCAAAGGAGCACTTCTACTAGCAACCAAATTCATTAATTCGTCCATCTTAGCACTCAACGAGTTAATTTCCTCTATAGCGTGTACCTTCTTACTAGTAGATGACCTTTCAGTGTGCCACTTAGAGTAGTTCGTCATGATGTTGTCTAAGAGCCTTGTGGCTTCTCCTAACGTGATTTCCATGAACGTTCCACCTAAGGCGGAGTCCAAGATATTTCTAGAAGCGAAATTCAAGCCAGCGTAAAAGATTTGTATAATCGTCCTAAGACTCAAGCCATGAGCGGGACAATTTTTAATCATTAATTTCATTCTCTCCCAAGATTGTGCAACATGTTCATGATCAAGTTGCTTGAAATTCATGATATCATTACGGAGAGAGATAATCTTAGCCGGCGGAAAATACTTGGATATATAAGCATCTTTGCACTTATCCCAAGAACCGATACTATTTTTGGGCAAAGAAGAAAACCAAGTTTTTGCGCGATCTCGCAACGAGGAACAAAAAAGCTTCAATTTAATCACATCATTATCCACATCTCTCTTCTTTTGCATATCGCAAAGCTCAATGGAGGTATTGAGATGGGATGCAACATCTTCACTAGGAAGGCCAGGGAATTGCTCTTTCGTAACAAGATTCAGCAAAGCGGCATTGATTTCGTATGACTCCGCACTAGTGGTGGGAGCAATCGGAGTACTAATAAAATCATTATTATTAGTATTCGAGAAGTCACAAAGTTTGGTGTTTTCGTTCATGGTGACTTCGGCAAGCAAGCAGGCACACAAGCAAACAAAGAGCAGGCGAGAAAAAGGGCGAACGGAAAGGCAAACGAAAAAGGCAAATTGGTGAAGTGGGGGAGAGGAAAACGAGATGCAACTGGCAAACAAAGTAAATGCAAGAGATGAGTTTGTGACACCTACTTGGATGAGTTCTTGACTTGATCTTCCTCCTCGGCAACGGCGCCAGAAATTCTTCTGCTACGGCAACAAAAGTCCTTCCCCGGCAACGGCGCCAGAAATCCTTCTGCTACTTCTCAAACAACAGCGCCAGAAATTGACACGTTGACGAATTCTAGGCTTGCGTTGGTTTTTTCCCTTGAAGAGGAAAGGGTGATGCAGCATAGGCGCAGTAAGTATTTCCCTCAGTTTGAGAACCAAGGTATCGATCCAGAAGGAGGGTCTCGTCAAGTCCAGAGTACCTGCGCAAAAACAAACAAGCTTGCACCCAATGCTTCAAAGGGGTTGTCAATCCCTTCAAGATTGTTTGCAAAGTGAGATCTGAAGGCGGAAAGTGCAACGAAGTAAAAAGTGTAAGGCTGAAAATATGGTGTGGACTAGACACGGGGGCCATAGTGTTCACTAGAGGCTTCTCTCAAAATAGCAAATATCACGGTGGGTGAACAAATTACTGTCGAGCAATTGATAGAACCGAGCAAAGTCATGACGATATCTAAGGCAATGATCATACATATAGGCATCACGTCCGAGACAAGTAGACCGATACTTTCTGCATCTACTACTATTACTCCACACATCGACCGCTATCTAGCATGCATCTAGTGTGTTGAGTTCATGACGAACAGAGTAACACCTTAAGCAAGATGACATGATGCAGAGGGATAATCTCAAACCAATGATGAAAACCCCATCTTTTTACCCTTGATGGCAACAACATGATGCGTGCCTCGCTACCCCTTCTGTCACTGGGTGAGGTCACCGCACGGTATGAACCCAAAACCAAGCACTTCTCCCATTGCAAGAATCATAGATCTAGTTGGCCAAACCAAACCCACAACTCGAAGATAATTACAAGGATATGAAATCATGCATAAGAGAGATCAGAAGAAACTCAAATAAGATTCATAGATAATATGATCATAAATCCACAATTCAATGGATCTCGACAAACACAGCACAAAAGAAGATTACATTGCATAGGTCTCCATGAAGATCATGGAGAAATTTGTATTGAAGATCCAAGAGAGAGAAGAAGTCATCTAGTTACTAGCTATGGACCCGTAGGTCTATGGTGAACTACTCACGCATCATCGGAGAGGTCACGGTGTTGATGAAGAAGCCCTCCATATCCGAAACCCCCCTCCGGCAGGGCACCAGAACGTGCCCCAGATGGGATCTTGTAGAGAAAAAACCTTGCGGCGGCGGAAAAGTGATTTCGATGATCTCCTGATTTTTTGGGGATTTTTAAGGAATATATAGGCACAACCCCTAGGGTAGAGGGCGCCCAGGGGGCCCACAAGCCTGTGGACTGTGGCCTACCCCCTGACCACGGGGTGGGGGCTTGTGGGGCCCCTGAGGCTCCCCTGCCTTGGCTCTCAAGCTTCCCGATCTACTTCTGTAACGGAAAAAATATTTTCGGGGATTTTCTTCCGTTTGGACTCCATTTCAAAATCTCCTCTGAAAGGGGTCAAAAACATGGAAAAAACAGGAACTGGCACTTGGCACTGAGTTAATAAGTTAGTCCCAGAAAATATATAAAAGGCATGCAAAACATCCAAAGTTTGATAAGATAATAGCATGAAACCATCAAAAATTATACATACGTTGGAGACGTATCATGGATTTATGATCAGATTATCTATGAATCTTATTTGTGTTTCTTCTAATCTCTCTTATGCATGATTTCATATCCTTGTAATTCTCTTCGAGTTGTCGGTTTTGTTTGGCCAACTTGATCTATGATTCTTGCAATGGGAGAAGTGCTTGGTTTTGGGTTCATACCGTGTAGTGACCTCACCCAGTGACAGAAGGGGTAGCGAGGCACGCATCATGTTGTTGCCATCAAGGGTAAAAAGATGGGGTTTTCATCATTGGTTTGAGTTTATCCCTCTACATCATGTCATCTTGCTTAAAGCGTTACTCTGTTCGTCATGAACTCAAGACACTAGATGCATGCTGGATAGCGGTTGATGTGTGGAGTAATAGTAGTAGATGGAGAAAGTATCGGTCTACTTGTCTCGGACGTGATGCCTATATGTATGATCATTGCCTTAGATATCGTCATGACTTTGCACAGTTCTATCAATTGCTCGTCAGTAATTTGTTAACCCACCGTAATATTTTCTATTTTGAGAGAAGCCTCTAGTGAACACTATGGCCCCCGGGTCTACTTCACATCATATTTTCAGCCTTACTCTTTTACTTTGTTGCACTTTCCGCCTTCATATCTCACTTTGCAATCAATCTTGAAGGGATTGACAACCCCTTTATAGCGTTGGGTGCAAGCTCTTTTGTGTTTGCGCAGGTACTCTGGACTTGACGAGATTCTCCTACTAGATTGATACCTTGGTTCTCAAACTGAGGGAAATACTTACTGCTCGTGTGCTGCATCACCCTTTCCTCTTCAAGGGAAAAACCAACGCAAGCCAAGTCACCGTCAACGTGACAATTTTTGGCGCTGTTGTTTGAGAAGTAGCAGCGTGCACTGTCGGGGAGGGACACACGGAGGCAGCAGGAGCAAAGGACGGTGTCGGGCAGCGCGGGATTGCAGCAGGGGCTGCTGCGGCTACTGCAGAGCTGCTGGGTGAGCTTTGGTCGGCTCCATCGGCTAGCCATCGACGGGGAGATGCGTCCAAGCTACGGGCCGCACTGCGGATAGGCTCAAAGTACAGGATCGACGGCCAACGCACTGCTACTAGCGAGATTAGCGAAGGGGAGGAGGTTGTGCTATGTTTGAAAGTTTGGCCTGAATTAAATTCAGACAGTTTCACACAAGGTGCAGCTGAGGTGCTCGAGAGAAACAAAAAGGTAGGTGGGGAAAGAATTTGGAGCTGAATTTTTTAGGGGAGCACTCTCATTGGAAGAAAAGATACTGCAGAAAAATTCAGAATTTTTGGAGGGGTTTAAGACAGGTTTGAATAAAAAATGAGTTTCTAGGGTCAAACTTCAATCAAACATAATTTCAAATTTTCAAACTTTAGAACCTAAAGTTTTTTAGGGAATGGAATGAGGATTCTAAGGACTACAAACTGCAAAAGTTTGGGGTCAAGAATCCAAAGGAAAAGGAAGGTTCATTTGAAAAATTTCACGAGCTCAAACTGATTAGAGAAATTCCCTTTTTATCAAATAAAATAATTAAGGGTGATCCATCCCTTCTAAAATTTTGGAGAACATTCAAAATAACACTTTAGGGCTAGGATAGGAGTAAAAAATATTTAAAACAGAAGGTGGTGATTAATTCCTTTTGAAGAATTAATAAAAAGGCTTATGGAAAATTTTCAATTCTGAAAAAGAAGGAATTTTCTTTCAACCAATTCATTTTCAGAAAGGGCCAAGAGAATATCCCTAAAATTGTTTGGTGGAAAAGAAGCTCCAAAAGGTTTCTCTCATAAAGATTAGTAAGAAATCTTCAAAGTTTTTGTCAAGCCAAAATTTAAAATTCCAAGGAAATCAAGGAAATAAAAGTTGAAAAATCTTGGGTATTACAACACCTACCCCCTTAGGAAAAATCTCGTCCCCGAGATTTCAGCCATTCCTCAAGAAGTTGCAGTTGATCTTTCTATAGGTAATCCTCTCATTCCCATGTGGCCTCATCCTGTGAGTGGTTGCTCCACTATACTCTGAATAGCTTGGTGACCTTCTGTCGAGTCCTTCTTTCTGATTCCTCTAATATTTTCATGGGGTGTTCCTGATAGGATAGGTCTGGTTGCACTTCTATGTTCTCATGAGCTACCTGTTGCTCTGGGTTCCTCACACACTTCCTTAGCTGAGAAATGTGGAACACTTCGTGTACATCTAACAATTATGTTGGTAGGTCTAGCTGGTAGGCAACTTGTCCTTTACGAGCAATTATGTGAAACGGTCTCGTGAAACGATGTTCAAGTTTGCCTTTGACCTTGAATCTTTGTAGCCCTCTCATGGGTGATACCTTAATGTACACATAATCATCGGGGTTGATACCAACATCCCGGTATTTTTGATCGTAGTAGCTTTTGTGACGACTTCGTGCTGTTTTGAGTTTCCCTCTTATGACTTTTACCTTGTCCTCTGCCTCCTGGAGGAACTGTGGGCCGAAGATGCGGCTATCTCCGGTTTCTGACTAATTTAGAGGGGTACGACTTCGTCTTCCATATAGCTCTTCGAAAGGCGACATCTCTAAGCTTGCTTGGTAACTGTTGTTGTACGAGAACTCGGTGTAGGGCAAACAGTCTTCCAAATTGTTCCCATATGTGAGTACACAAGCCTTGAGCATGTCTTCGAGGATCTGGTTTACACATTTGGTTTGTCCTCCAGTCTGAGGGTGATAGGTTGTGCTGAATACTCTCTGTGTTCCCAAAGCTTGTTGCAGATATTCCCAAAATCTTCAGGTAAATTGGGTGCCTCTGTCTGATACAATAGTCTTGGGTATTCCGTGTAAGTACACAATACGGTCGAGGTATAGTCTTGCTAGCTTCTGAGTGTAGTACGTAGTCTTGATTGGTATGAAGTGAGCCACTTTTGTGAGCCGATCAGTAATCACACAAATAGCATCGTGACCGTGTCATGACTGGGGTAGTCCGACAATAAAATCCATTCCTACTTCATCCCACTTCCATTCGGGTACCTTCATAGATTGTAGTAACCCTGCTGGCTTCTGATGTTCTGCCTTGATTCGTTGACACAAATCACAACGGGCGATGAAAGAGGCAATATTTCTCTTCATTTTGTGCCACCAATATTTTGTCTAGAGGTCCTTGAACCTTTTTGTGCCTCCGGGGTGAATAGAATAGGGCACGTTGTGGGCTTCCTCCATAATTTGAGTTTTGAGGTCCTCTTGGTCCGGTACACACAGTCGGTCTTTGTACCACAGAATCCCTTCCTCATCAATAATAAACTCGGGGGCCTTCCCGAGGTTCATCTTTTTCTTTATGCCTTCAATGCTGGGGTGACCTTTCTGAGCTTCCTTGATATTCCCATCCAAAGTGGGTTGTAATTCCAGTTGTGCCACTGTACCTTCTGGAACGAGGAGTGGGTTTAGCAGAGCGAACTCTTTTGCAACCTCAGGTCTCATCTTTGGCACGGGTTTCTTGCTTGAGGCTGGGTTCTGGCTAAGAGCATCTGCTACTACGTTAGCCTTACCCGGGTGGTAATGAATGCCCACAACACAATCCTTAAGTAACTCCAACCATTGTTTTTGTCGTAGGTTGAGATCTGGCTGTGTGAAAATATAGTTGAGGCTCTTATGATCCGTGTATATTTTGCAGCGATTTCCAAGAAGAAAGTGTATCCATTCCTTGAGAGCGTGAATCACTGCGTCTAATTCTAAATCATGAGTGGGGTAGTTCTCTTCGTGACGTCGGAGTTGTCGTGAGGCATAATCCACGACCTTTCTTTCTTGCATGAGTACGCATCCGAGGCCTTTCCTGGAGGCATCACAGTATATTTCAAAATCCTTGTTTAAGTCTGGCACAATCAGTACTGGGGTTGTAGTTAATCTATTTTTCAGTTCCTGGAAACTTTTCTCACAATCTTCGGTCCATTCAAACTTCTTTTCCTTCTTAAGCAACTCGGTCATGGATCGTGCAATAGTAGAAAAAATTTCAATGAACCTCCGGTAATATCCTGCTAATCTGAGGAAACTCCGGATGTCTGTCACATTGGATGGTTGCGGCCATTCACTTACGGCTTTGACCTTCTCTAGGTCCACGGCTATGCCCTCTTGTGTCATCACATGTCCCAGAAATCCAACCTCTTTAAGCCAAAACTCACATTTGCTGAATTTTGCATACAGTTGATGTTTGCAGAGTTCTCCCAACACAATCCTTAGGTGTTCCACATGCTCTTGGGGATTTTTGGAGTAGACAAGTATGTCATTGATGAAGACTACGACAAACTTATCCATATACTTCATGAATATCTTATTCATCAAATGCACGAAGTAAGCTGGTGTGTTGGTTAGTCCAAAAGGCATTACTGTAAACTCGTACAATCCGTATCTTGAGGTAAAGGTTGTCTTTGGATTGTCTTCTAGGCGGATCTTGAGCTGATGATACCCTGACCTCAAATCGATCTTTGAAAATACCTTTGCTCGAGCCAATTGATCAAACAAATCATTTATTCGAGGTAGTGGGTAATTGTTTTTGATAGTGGCCATGTTGAGTGCTCGATAATCAATGCATAGTCTTAGCGTTCCATCTCTCTTCTTAGCAAACAGTACTGGTGACCCCCAAGGTGAAGAGCTAGGTCTAATGTACCCTTTGTCAAATAGTTCCTTTATTTTCTTCTTGAGTTCCACCAACTCAGTTGGTGCCATGCGGTATGGCTTCTTATATATTGGGGTTGTACCGGGTGCAAGCTCGAAAAAAATTCTATTTCTCGGTCTGGTGGCATACCTGGTAGTTCGTCAGGAAATACATCTAGGAACGCACATACCACTGGAACATATTTCAACTTACTGGCTTCTGTCTGTTTTAATCTTGCTTTGTTTGATTTTTTTCCTCCGTAGGGCTGCGACAGTTACCTTCTTACCGTGATGGTGAGTGAGGGTGACCGTTCGATTAAAGCAGTCAATAAATCCCTTGTTGGTGTTTAGCTAGTCCATTCCCAAAATAATATCCACTGTGTTGCTTTCAATAACAATAAGATTTGCCCAAAACACCAAATCTTTGATTTCAATGGTAACATTCGTTCAATATTCTCGAGTAGTCTCCTGTACTCCCGGGGACTTGATAGTCATTGAGTTTTCCAAGGGGAGGGTTGAAAAGTTGTGTTTCTAAAAAAATATTTTCGAAACGAACAAGTGGGAAGCTCCAGAATCAAACAAAACCAGGGGAGGAATTTTGTTGACAGGAAACTTACCGAGTACAATTTCCGGTGCGTTCATAGAATCTTCCTTGGCGACAAGATTCACGTGACCCTTCCTGTGATTGTGATTGGGGTTGAAATTGTTGCGCTTTGGTGCTGAGTCAAAGTTGGAAGTGTTGGTCTTGGTTGCACCATTTCCGGCCTTTGGGCATTTCCGTGCGTAGTGTCCTGTTTGTCCACATGCAAAACAAGTGATGTGGTACGGGGAGTAAAATCTTTGTTCCTCACGTAAGACTTGTTGTTGAATTTAGTGGTTGGCACTGGGGTACGCGGTGCTTGAGTCTTTGAGTCCTCTATCTTCTGCCTGCTATTGCATACTGCGGCAGAATTATAGCGACGACGTTTGCGAATGTCATCTAGCCTGCGATGTTCGGCTTCTAGCATATTGGCTTTGTCCACCAATGTCTTAAAATCTGGGAACATGTGAACGACTAGTTGGCACTTTAATGCTGGAGCAAGTCCATCCAAGAATTTCTCCATCCTTCTTTCCTTTGTCTGGTAGTCTTCAATTGCATAGTGGGACAGTTGATTATATTGATCTAGGTATTCCATCACGCTGGAACTCCTTTGCTTCAGGTCTTCAAATTCTCTCTTCTTTATTTTCATGACACTGTTGGGTATGTGCGCTCCACGAAAACTTTCCTTGAATTCAGCCCATGTGATACTGTTCTCGTCTGGATGCACGCAGATGATATTTCCCACCACGAGGTGGCGGCTCTAGTCAAATAGTGGGGACCATAAAGTACTTTCTCATGGTCTGAACACTATGCAATTGTCATTTTTCTTTCAATGTCACGTAGCCAATCGTCTGCTTCCATTGGTTTGTCGGTGTGTGAAAATGTTGGCGGACGTGTGTTTTGTAGTTCATCCAGTCTGGAGTGTTGAGGGTGCGGACCACGCTGATTTCCCATGTTCATCAGTTGATTCATCATTTTGTGATGTTGTTGTTACCTCTGCTCGTATAAATGACAGACTTCTGAAAGTGTTGGGCTGCTTTCATGTTGGCTGGACTAACCTTGAGTGAAGTTGTTCCCTGTCTTAGTGGATTGATTTTCCCCAATATCCCTTGGCATCGAGCGTGTCAAGGGGCGGCTCATTTTCTCAAAGCTGGGTTAATCTTGCAAGATCCGATAAGAAAAATAAAGCTCAAATAAAAAGAGTTCAGAAAATTTTTCCAAGGAACACTGCAAAGATTTTTCATAAAATAACCGTCATGTTCGGAGAAGGACCGTGGTACATCGAACATCGAACATAATTATACATACCACTCGGGTCGTACTCTAGTATGCCTGACTTCTTATGTAAGCTAGTGCACTTCTCCTGTACTACATGAGGCAACACGACTACTTCTCTTTGATCTAGGAGCACATCATCGTACATATCATACATATCATACAAGCGTACCAGCGATCTGGTGCACCATCTCTAGGCGGAGTCGGAAGGAACCTGGATTGGCTGAACCAGGGAAAGTCCTGGATGAGGAGTTGGGGAGTTCACTTCCTCCTCTATTGGCTCTAAGCGGACTGCACGAGGCGTGCAGATGACTCACAGGCATAGCAGCTCTAATGGGGGCAGGAGCAATAACTTGATTGAACTCCTCAATGGTAGGCAGCTGATGGAGGAGCTAAGCTGGTGGAGTGCATGAGGCAGAAGAAGACGGGCATGACCTAGGCGGTGCTGGGCGAAGGAGCTCAGTCGTGTGGTGAGGACGAGTAAGGTGCTCCATGCGAGTAGCCACCAAGTCATCCACTAAGCCATCAAAAGCTGAATCTAGGGCTCGGACATACTGCACGAGCATCCCAAGAGCATCATCTTCCTCTCCTCTAGGGCATGCAAAGGCATAGTTACTCGTGTACGACACGTGGCATGGTAGGTAATAATAAGTACGAGTCTTCATTGATGGAAGAGCGTCCCGGAGACGAGCAATCGCCTCCCTGGCTGCCATCTGAATAACCTGCCTCTCCGTAGGCATGGCTCTCCCAACAAAGCGAAGACGACGAATCTCTGGTCGACCACCAATAAAATGCACCGACGTGTGATGCATAGTCACGGAGTCGCTAATCTTGTGGCGGTAAAACGTGTACTCAGTGCGAGTCGTCGGTCCGATCGCGATCTTCACGATGACGGAAAGTAGTCGCGAAAATCCCGTTGGCTCGTTGGCAAACACCTGCGACGGGCAACCATTGCCAGCCATCTACAAAAAAAATCATATAGTCAAAACATAAATATGTGTTGACTAACAGAAAATTGCTATAACAAGCAGGAATTAATAACGACTAATCTGGTCAGTGATCGTGCCTAGGGGTCTCCTACAGTTAGCTTGGCTCTCGTACCAAGTTTGTCATGACCGGTTTCCAAATAAATGAATTAATTGGAAATCAGCCATGGGCATCCGTAGTGAAGAAAACATTTCTCACTCACAGACTCATCTTGATACAGAAAACCAGTAGTACTTAATATTATACAGGTAGAGCAAGGGTTGCTCTACAATTATTACAACATATCCATGTCATAGGAAAAATGGAATGTTACGGTGGTCTTAGGGTGACTCTACTGCTCGTGAAATAAAAGGGGCACGTCACATCAGATTAATGTGACATGACAAGTACTACTACGCGTTAAGCATCAGAGTGAGGCTCAACGATTTATTCAGGGTGGCGGAAGCGATGGAATAAAACAGCGGCGGACTCCAGGATCGCAAGACTGACTGGGACCCCTCTAGACATCGAACTCGCTATCGAACTCTTTGTCCATGAGGTCTCCTTCATCCATATCTGGCCACAACAACAAGCCAATGAGTACTCCGAGAAGTACTCACAAACAGTTTGCACAAAAGATGAGATGCATGCAGTTGTTTTTATTAGGCATGGTTAGAATCAAGTTATACTCAAAATATATGTGCTGAAAGTAAATAATTTAGTGGATAAATCAGGTGGTAGTCCTCCCGAGATATCCTTGACAGAAAAGTAAAATCCACCGTCGGGCGTCTGAGCGACTCCACATACAGGGCATAACATAAATGAAATAAATGACAAGCCACTGACGGATGTCTTAGAAGCACCACAGTAAGGGAAAAATAAATAGCGGCCTCAGTCGGGCGTCTCAGCGACACCAGAGAAAGGGCATAATTAATAAAATAACAAACATGCCGCAGTCGGGCGTCTAAGCGACACCACATAAAGGGCTTATAAGAGACAATAAACATGCCACAGTCGGGCGTCTAAGCGACATCACATAAAGGGATTATATGAAACAATAAACATGCCACAGTCGGGCGTCTAAGCGACACCACATAAAGGGCTTATACGAAACAAGAAAATAAACATTGAATATCCAGGAGGTAGAACTGTCCCAGGGATATCCAACAACATAATCATAGGGTTAGTCCAGAGAAATAATCATCTTATGATCATGTCCCATATCATCATATGGTTTACCAGATCCATTATTTTAATACCACTTATACTCCAAAGAACAACTCTAGGACATACACTTGACTCATCAAAAAACATCCTTGACCAGGGACACGGCTACTCGAATTGTTTTGACTCTGCAGAGGGTGTACTCTTTACCCATAGCTCACAGTTTTCAATAGTCAATATGACTAATCCCGCGTATGGCATTTTAGAAGCGGACACTCAGAATTAGCACACACCCACTTTATCTCCGCGAAGCCCGGCTTTACCCGCACTACGCTGCCAAGGTAAAACCATAAGACGGGGAGGCTCCGACCTCGACTAGCATGGGATCAAAAATATTTATACCACGCGCTCACACCCATGCCCCCAGACCGGATGACTGGATTTAGTCTAGGGCCATGGATACCTTCATATCGGCCCCTCTAATGGTGTGTGACTGATAATAGGTCCAAAACTGACTATACCCAATCCATTATCCAGGAGACTGTGGTAGCACAATATAGAAGTATGACACGGACAAGACTCGATCTAGGTCGACACTGGAGTTTACCAAATTTTTACCAACACTATCGTGCACCTGTCACGTTCCGTGTGACTAGGCTATTCCACAACCTTTCATAACCAACACTTGCCATCATCATATTTTTAGCATTGTTGAAATATATATAGCATGTATGAAATATGCAAGATGGTGAGTATAAAATATGAGTTATGCTAGCAAACAACACACCAAGAGTTCAAACATGCTTGCATGGTTCCACGTAGTCGGGATTAAGCTCGGTGCAGTTGACGTCGGTGATCTCGATGTCGGAATCTACGGTATACATCAAATAATGGCATAAGTGGCACTGCCTAACTACTGGCCTTAAAATATTTTAAGAAAAATCTTAAAATAAACTAGGCATTACCAG
This sequence comes from Hordeum vulgare subsp. vulgare, assembly GCF_904849725.1. Classification (NCBI taxonomy): domain Eukaryota; kingdom Viridiplantae; phylum Streptophyta; class Magnoliopsida; order Poales; family Poaceae; genus Hordeum; species Hordeum vulgare. The sequence goes on along the minus strand of NC_058521.1, from coordinate 122,098,555 downwards.
GAACAATTCGCAAAAAGAATCACTGAAAAATAAGTTATGGATCAAAAGTTATAGCCAAAATAGTTTCAGGGAATAATCTGTAATAAGTTTTATAGAAACAGGGGCTAGACTGAGATTTATCAAAGCGCCCGAAGGAAAAGACGTTTCCTCGTAAGGAAAACATATTCGTAGGGGGAGAGAGACACTGACAGAGGGGGTCCCCTGTCAGGTTCGAAAGCTTCACCGGCGCCAGAAGATTTTGGTGATCGCCGACGATGATAGGAGGGAGAGGGGAGCCAGCTGAGGGTGCGGTAGCACTCACCGTTGACTCGCCCGTCTGATGAAGGAGAAATGGGCTGCGGGGGAAGCTTCACGTCAACGACAGAAGGTCTCCAGCGGCAGCAACTCCGGTGATGCGAGGCGATCGACGACAGAGAGCTTTTGCGACCAAATTGAGCACAGGGTAAGAAGGGGAGGCGCTCATGGATGCAAACGAAGGCCTCGGAGGGTCCTACCACTACTTACACTGCTTGGGGATGGTCGGTTCCCAAAGCGGATCGGGGCGATCGGAGCTGGGGAAGAAGGCCCCTCGAGGACCCCTTCCTGGATCGGCTGGTGTTGTGGGGTGGAGATGGAGTGTGGAGAGGTGCGGAGTGAGGTCTGCAGCTTGGGAGAAGGGCTCTATTTATAGGCGTCGTGGGAGGAGCTACGACAATAACTCCGGCGAGCTATTCTGGTGATGCACGGGTTCGGGCAAGTGGTTAGGTGGCTTGGATCGAACCTAACCACCACTGGGGGCTAATTTTTTACCAGAGGGGAGCTGGTCATCGACCGTGGCAACGCGGCAACGACACGGCCATTGATGCGCACTACGACTGCAGAACTCGTGCTCTGAGCTGCTCGGTGCGTGGCGACGGTCTTCGCGGCGTGCACTGTCGAGGAGGGACACGCGGAGGCAGCAGGAGAAACGGGCGGTGCCGGGCGGCGTGGCATTGCAGTAGGGGCTGTTGCGGCTGCTGCAGAGCCGCTACCTGAGCTTTGGCCGGCTCTGTCGGCTAGCCACCGATGGGGAGATGTGTCCAAGCTGGGGGCGACACTGCAGATAGGCTCAAAGCATAGGATCGACGGCCAACGCACTGCTACTGGCGAGGTTGGCGAAGGGGAGGAGGTTGTGCTCTGTCTGAAGTTTGGTCTGAATTAAATTCAGAGAGTTTCAGACAGGGTGTAGCTGAGGTGCTCGACAGAAAGAAAAAGGTAGCCCGGGAAATAATTTGGAGCTGAATTTTTGAGGGGAGCAATCTCATTGGAAGAAAAGATACTCCAAAAAAATTCAGCATTGTTGGAGGGATTTGAGACAGGTTTGAATAAAAAATGAGTTTCTAGGGTCAAACATAATTTGAAATTTTCAAACTTGAGAATCTAAACTTTTTGAAGGAATGGAATGAGGATACTAAGGACTACAAACTGCAAAAGTTTGGGGTCAAGAATCCAAAGGAAAAGGAAGGTTCCTTCGGAAAAATTTCAGGAGCTCAAACTAATTACAGAAATTCCCTTTTTATCAAATAAAATAATTAAGGGTGATCCGTCCCTTCTAAACTTTTGGAAAACATTCAAAAAAACTTTAGGGCTAGGAGAGGAGTAAAAATATTTAAAACAAAAGGTGGTGATTTATTCCTTTTGAAGAACTAATATGGGCACCCCGACTTACGACTCGAGATCCCGAATGAACATGTACAGTGATCCGAGAGATCAATGCTCACTGAACACACAGATATTGGATAACAAGAGTCTTACATCCATAAATAACGCTTGATACAGATAAGGGAAATTATGGTCAAGTCTTACATAGATAGGGCCTTAAGGCCAATCACACCAACTCAACTTATAACGGAAATCTTTGTAGATAACGTGAACCCATGCCATCAGGCTTAACCTACAGACATTCTGACTCGGGAAGTGTCCTAGTTCGCGTGTCCGTCTCTGACAATGAATTCTTATCCATACTCTCGTTCCTCCATGTCTGTTCAAATAAAATAACCAGTGGCAAGCCAATGAGCACTTTGAATGTACTCGCAAGCAACCCATGATGCGGAGCAAGGCAATAATACAACATGATATATCTTCAGTATGCAACTTTTGCGGAAGGCAGGTTTTTCTTAAATGTAGTAACATGGTCAAGTGTAGGTATACCCATGCTTCACAAGGTGAATGGTAACCATGAGAACAGGTTACAGATATCAACATATATATTCCGAGGGCTGGACACCTCATATTCACCTTCCATGCCAAGCCACCGGACTTGGTACAATTAATTACTTTCTCGTGAAACACCTTTATACACACACACACTTGGTTTATGCAAAAACAACTGGATGTAGTCTAAGCAGCACCACCCAACTATTCTTGCCCGCGTACACGGCTATTCAAATAGTTTTAAACTCTGCAAAGGTTGCGTGCTATAACCATGAGATGTGGGAAACTTTTGTGTCATCCATGACCCGCGGTATATAGCATACCCGAGGTAAGTACCCTATCATTGCCTTTCCCCTAACGATACTAGACAAAGAGTCCACTCGATTGGTACCCAGCCCATATGATGTACATCTTACAAGCACCAACTCTAGATCGTATCATCCATGTAGGGACCAACGGTGTGCCCGACACATGTAAAAATAGCATAGTCGTCCTACCTGGCACGACCCAAGCACGAGAGTGACCATATCATTCCCGCTACTAGTAATGTGAGTTGTTTGATAGCACCGACTAGAGTAACCAACAAAGCCCCGTCCCATTAAGGGGTCTCGTGGTCACACATGTAAGGTTGGGACGGTCGACACATCTTAAATCTCTCCTTGTTTTTGAAACCACACTCACACACACCGATTACATATTTGGTACACCACTTCTCTCTCAAGTGGTCATGCAACTCAATATCATCACCCTCAGGCATTAGTGGCACCCGACGGGGTTTTTGGAAACATCTTTGCAATCACCTCTGTGTTACCTTCACCATGCATATGCTCATCCTATGCGTAGCACTACTATCTACTTGTCAATTTTTCATCAATGTGACCCTCATAGATGGTAAGGTCATGCTCAATGCTAGTGCTCCATAGGAGCTACCAGTAACACCATACCGAGGGTTTACAGATAAATCATGATCATATGCAACGGAATAAGTAATCAACATGGAATACATAAATATTTTCTCAGACATGGTCAAAGGGCTGCTTGCCTTGATCAGCTAGGTATCCGGGGTCTTCGAGGTATTCGGGTCCAAGTCCTTTCTCCAACGCGTGATCTATCATCGTAATAGTAATAATAAGAAGAAGAATCACAACAAAAAACACGGCACCAACTCACATCTAAAATGTTACCCTATTTTGTAAAATTCTAACATTATTTCTAAGAACTTTGTTTCTGGTTTTGGAATGGAAAAATATTTTTAAAAGTCTTTTTAGGAGAGGCAAAAATAGTTAAACTAGGTTTTAATTTTAAACTGTGCATAAAAGTTTTTATAAAAAATGCACAAGTAGTATTATTAAATACTACATAATTTTACAAGAATTATTGTGGAAAAAGATTTGAATTTGTATGAATATTTAATCTTGTGGAAATTCATTTTAAAGTCCAAAAAAGAATAAAGATAAAGGGCCAGCTCACTGGCCACGCTCGGCTAGAAGCTGGGCCGGCCGAACAAGCCAACCGGCCAGCCAACAGCCAGCCAGCCCATGTGCGCATGCCATTAGGTTCAAACCTGACGCGCGGGGCCATGTGGCCAGCGACAAAGAGGAGAGAGGAGGAGCGAGACACCATCGACAGGTGGGGCCCTCCTGTCGGGTTCGTCTCCTACCTCATGATAGAGGGAATGGGGAGCTCACCTGCGGCCATTCCAGCGGTGTCAAGGACGGGAGAATGTGGGAATGGACTCCTCGCACTCTCGCCTCTCGAATCGGGGTTGAACGAGCATCAGTGGTGACGTGCATCGTCGGCGATGAAGAAGCTACGGAGGAGACTTTCGGGAAGATGTTGATGACGACGCTCAGAGGATGGAAAGGGTCGGGAAAGAGGTGGAGGAGAACCAGGAAGCTCTTGCGGTCACGGGGGAGGTGGAAGAAGCTCCGGGGCGTGCGTGTGTCCCGAGATCGACGGAGCCCTGATGTTTGTTGTGTATCCCTTGCAACGGCGCCAGAAATAGTTGTGTCGACGACACTAGGAATCCTTCAGCTATGGCTACGCCTTAAGGGACTTCCTAGGCAAGTATGCAAAGGATTTCCCCCGTGGCCTTGGAGCCTTGCGTTGGTGTTCCCTCGAAGCGGAAAGGCTGATGTAGCACAACGACGGTAAGTATTTCCCTCAGTTTGAGAACCAAGGTATCAATCCGGCGGAAGAGTATCCCAAGATCCTGCACAAACACAAAAGCTTGCACCCAACGCTATGAAGGGGTTATCAATCCCTTATAGAGTGTTTGCCAAGTGAGAACTGAAAGCAACAAAGTAACAAAGCAAAGTAAAAGCGGAGCTGTAAACGATGGATGTGAATAGACCCGGGGGCCGTAATGTTTACTAGTGGCTTCTCTCATGAAAGCAAGTAGACGGTGGGTGAACAAATTACTGTCGACCAATTGATAGAACAGTGCAGGGTCGTGACGATATCTATGCAATGATTATTTCTATAGGCATCACGTCCGAAACAAGTAGACCGATACTTTCTGCATCTACTACTATTACTCCACACGTCGACCGCTATCCAGCATGCATCTAGTGCATTAAGTCCAAAAGAGCAGAGTAACGCCTTAAGCAAGATGACATGATGTAGAGGGATAATCTCAAACCAATGATAAAAACCCATCTTTTTACACTTGATGGCAACTGCTTGATGTGTGCCTTGCTTCCCCTATTGTCACTGGGAAAGGTCACCACATGGCCGAACCCAAAACCAAGAACTTCTCCCATTGCAAGAATCATAGATCTAGTTGGCCAAACAAAACCCAAGACTCGGAGAGACTTACAAGGATATCAAATCATGCATATAAGAAATCAGCAAAGACTCAAATATATATCATAGATAATCTAATCACAGGTCCACAATTCATCGGATCTCGACAAACACACCGCCAAAGAAGATTACATCGGATAGATCTCCATGAAGATCATGGAGAACTTTGTATTGAAAATCCAAGAGAGAGAAGAAGCCATCTAGCTACTAACTACGGACCGGTAGGTCTGAAGTGAACTACTCACGAGTCATTGGAGGGGCGATGATGATGATGAAGAAGCCCTCCACCTCCAAAGTCCCCTCCGGCAGGGTGCCGGGAAGGGTCTCCAGATGAGATCTCACGGAAACGGAAGCTTGCGGCGGCGGAAAAGTATTTTTGAGGCTCCCCTGATTTTTTAGGGAATATTTGGGAATTTATAGGCCAAAGACCTAGGTCAGGGGGCGGCCAGGGAGGCCACAAGCCTGCCCACCGCCGCCTCCCTCCCTGGTGGCGGAGTGGAGGCTTGTGGGCTCCCTGGAGCCCACCTGGCTTGGCCCAAAAGCCCCCTGGACTTCTTCCGTACGGGAAAAAATCATTTTGGGTTTTTCTTCCGTTTGGACTCCGTTCCAAAATCAGATCTGAAACGAGTGAAAAACACGGAAAAAACAGGGACTGGCACTTGGCACTGAATTAATAAGTTAGTCCCAAAAAGATATAAAAAGGTACATAAAACATACAAAGAAGGCAAGATAACAACGTGAAAACATCAAAAATTATAGATACGTTTGAGACGTATCAAGCCCCCACGCGTCGGTGCCTCGATTGATCTCGAGCATCAGTGCTCGTTTAGCTCAAGGGGCGCTGGAGGTGGTCGATTGGAGGCTAGAGAGAGGTGTTGGAGGTGTGGGGGAGAGATGGGGGGCCTTTATATATGTGGGCGATGATCCACCGAAGGGTGGTGCGTCAGCGATACTGCTATAGTGGCCAGAGGGGAGAGAGAGCTCGTGAGCGAGCCCATGGTTTTGTAGGCATGGTTTTAGACCATGAGGGATCTTCAGGAGGAGTGGGGGTAGGCTCTTGGCGCGTTGCAGTGTCTGAGCTCTTCTGGTCGGTTCGTGTGCGCATGGGCACGCGTCGCCTGTGGAAGAGGAGAGGGGGAAGTTTTGGAAATATGCCCTAGAGGCAATAATAAAGTGGTTAGTATTATATTCCCTAGTTCATGATAATTCTCTATTATTCATGCTATAATTGTATTAACCGAAAACCGTAATACATGTGTAAATATATAGATCACAATGTGTCCCTAGTGAACCTCTAGTTGGCTAGCTCGTTGATCAATAGATGATCATGGTTTCCTGATCATGGACATTGGATGTCATTGATAACGGGATCACATCATTGGGGAATGATGTGATGGACAAGACCCAATCCTTAGCATAGCACTAGATCGTATTGTTCATCTGCTAAAGCTTTTCTAATGTCAAGTATCATTTCCTTAGACCATGAGATTGTGCAACTCCCGGATACCGTAGGAGTGCTTTGGGTGTATCAAACGTCACAACGTAACTGGTTGATTATAAAGGTGCACTACAGGTATCTCCGAAAGTATCTATTAGGTTGTACTCCGTGTGACGGAGAGGTATCTCTAGGCCCACTCGGTAATCCATCATCATATTGAGCTCAGTGTGACTAAGGAGTTAGCCACGGGATGATGTGTTACGGAACGAGTAAAGAGACTTGCCGATAACGAGATTGAACAAGGTATAGGAATGTCTGCATGCTTCCCAAACCCGTAGGGTCTACACACTTAAGGTTCAATGAAGCTAGGGTTATATGGGAATAGGTATGTGGTTACAAAAGATTGTTTGGAGTCCCGGCTGAGATCTCGAACGTCACGAGGAGTTCCGGAATGGCCCAGAGGTAAAGATTCATATATGGGAAATGAGGATTTGATCGCCGGAAGTGTTTCGGGCGTCATCGGTAATGTATCGGGACCACCGGAAGGGTTCCGGGGGTCCACCGGGAAGGGCCACCAGCCCCAAAGTCCTACATGGGCCAAAAGGTGGATGGGAACCAGCCCCTAAGTTGGCTGGTGCGCCACCACCATCATCCCAAGGTGCACAAGGGATGGAGGGGGCCAAACCCTAGGCATGGAGGGACTGCCTTAGGCCTCAAGGCCAACCCTAGGGCGCCACCCCTCCACCCTTGGCCGCCACCCCTTGCCCATCTAGGGCTGCCACACCCCTTTAGGGTGGAAACCCTAAGGGTGGGCACCCTCCTCCCTCTCCTCCTATATATATTGGAGGGTTTGGGGCTCATTTGAGACACAATTTCTCTCTCTCTCGGCGCAGCCCTACTCCTCCCCCTCCTCGTCCTCCGTAGTGCTTGGTGAAGCCATGTCGGAATACCACGCAGCTCCACCGTCACCACGCGGTCGTGCTGCCCGACTTCTCCCTCAACCTCTCCTCCCTCCTTGTTGGATCAAGGCGTTGGAGACGTCATCAGGCTGCACGTGTGTTGAACGCGGAGGCGCCGTTGTTCGGTGCATAGATCGGAATCCACCGCGATCTGAATCACTGCGAGTACGACTCCATCAACCGCGTTCTAGCAATGCTTCTTCTTAGCGATCTTCAAAGGTATGAAGATGCTCTACCCCTTTGCTCGTTGCTGGTTTCTCCATAGATAGGTCGTTGTGTGATGTAGGAAATTTTTTGAAATTACTACGTTCCCCAACAGTGGCATCCGAGCCAAGATTCTATGCGTAGATTCTATGGACGAGTAGAACACAAAATTTGTGGGCGATGATTTTGTCAGTTGCTTGTCGTTACTGGTCTTATCATGATTTGGCGGCATCGTGGGATGAAGCGGCTCGGACCGACTTTATGCGTACTCTTACGTGAGATGGGTTCCACCGACCGACATGCACTTGTTGCATAAGGTGGCTAGCGGGTGTCTGTCTCTCCCACTTTAGTCGGATCGGATTCGATGAAGAGGGTCCTTATGAAGTGTAAATAGCATTGGCATATCAACGTCGTGGATGTCACGTAGGTAAGAAGTGTTCTTGCTAGAAACCCTAATCAGCCACGTAAAACTTGCAACAACAATTAGAGGATGTCTAACTTGTTTTTGCAGGGTATGCTATGTGATGTGATATGGCCAAAAGGATGTGATATTACATATGTGATGTATGATATTGACCATGTTCTTGTAATAGGATTCACCACTTGCATGTCGATGGGTATGACAACCGGCAGGAGCCATAGGAGTTGTCTTAATTTATTGTATGAGATGCAACGCCATGTGATTACTTTACTTTATTGCTAAACGTTAGCTATGGTAGTAGAAGTAATAGTTGGCATGACGACTTCACGGAGACACAATGATGGAGATCGTGGTGTCATGCCGGTGACAATGATGTTCATGGTGCCCTGAAGATGGAGATCAAAGGAGCAAGATGATATTGGCCATATCATGTCACTATATGATTGCATGTGATGTTTATCAAGTTTTTCATCTTATTTTTTAGAACGACGGTAGCAAAGATAAGATGATCCCGCATTAAAATTTCGAGATATGTATTCCCCTAAGTGTGCACCATTGTGAATGATCATTGTCTCGAAGCATCACGTGATGATTGGGTGTGATAGATTCTAACGTTCGTATACAACGGGTGTAAGCCAGTTTACACACGCAAAACACTTAGGTTGACTCGACGAGCCCATCATGTAGAGACATGGCCTCGAATACGGGAGACCAAATGGTCGAACATGAGTCGTATGGTTGATACGATCAGCATGGAGATGCTCACCATTGATAACTAGTTCGTCTCACGTGATGATCGTACACGGGCTAGTCGACGTGGATCATGTAACACTTGGATGACTAGAGGGATGTTGATCTAAGTGGGATTTCATTAGTAATTTGATTAGATGAACTTAATTATCATGAACTTAGTCTAAAATTGTCTTTACAAATATTGTAGATCCAATGGCCAACGCAAATGTCTCATTCAACTTCAACGCGTTCATAGAGAAAACCAAGATGAAAGATGATGGGAGAAACTATGTGGATTGGGCTCGTAACTTAAAGCTCATCCTCACTACTTCCAAGAAGGCATGTGTCCTTAATGCACTGCTAGGTGATCCTCCAATTCCCGCGGCAACCCAAGACATTAAGAATGACTGGCAGTCGCGGAGTGATGACTACTCTCCGGTTCAGTGTGGCATGCTTTACTGTTTAGAACTGGGGCTCCAAAGGCATTTTGAGCAACAGGGAACATGTGAGATGTTCGAGGAGCTGAAACTTGTTTTTCAAGATCATGCCTGGGTCAAGAGATATGAAGTCTCCAACAATATCTATAGCTATAAGATGGAGGAGAATGGTTCTGTCAGTGAGCACATACTGAGAATGTCTGGGTCGCACAACCGCTTGACTCGGCTCGGAGTTGAACTTCCGGATGATGCGGTCATTGACAGAATCCTCCAGTCACTTCCACCTAGCTATAAAGGCTTTGTGATGAATTACAACATGCAAGGGATGGAAAAGACTATTCCCGGGTTGTATTCAATGCTGAAATCTGTGGAGGTAGAAATCAAGAAAGAACATCAAGTGTTGATGCTGAATAAGACCACCAATTTCAAGAAAGGCAAGGGTAAAAAGAACTTCAAGAAAGACGGCAAAGAAGTTGTCGCGCCCGGTAAACCAGTTGCCGGGAAGAAGCCAAAGAAAAGACCCAAGCCTTAGACTAAGTGCAATTACTACAAGGGAACCGGTCACAGGAAGCGGAATTGCCCCAAGTACTTAGCAGATAAGAAGGTCGGCAACGTCAAAGGTATATGTGATATACTTGTTATTGATGTGTACCTTACCAGCGCTCGTAGTAGCTCCTGGGTATTTGATACCGGTGTTGTTGCTCACATTTGCAACTCTAAACAGGAACTGTGGAACAAGCGTTGGCTGGCTAAGGACGAGGTGACGACGCGTGTTGGAAATGGTTCCAAGGTCGATTTGGTCGCCGTCGGCATGCTACCTTTACATCTACCTTCAGGATTAGTTGTAAACCTTAATAATTGTTTTTTAGTACCAGCTTTGAGCATGAACATTGTATCAGGATCTCGCTTGATTCAAGATGGCTACTCATTTAAATATGAGAATAATGGTTCTTCTATTTATATGAGTGGTATGTTTTATGGTCATGCCCTGCTGGTCAATGGTTTATTCTTGATGAATCTCTATCGTGATGTTACACATATTCATAGTGTGAGTACCAAAAGATGTAAAGTTGATAATGATAGTCCCACATACTTGTGGCACTGTCGCCTTGGTCATATCGGTGCCAAGCGCATGAAGAAACTCCATATAGATGGACTTTTGGAGTATCTTGATTTTGTAACATTTGACACATGCGAACCGTGCCTCATGGGAAAGATGACCAAGACTCCATTCTCCGGAACAATGGAGCGAGCAACCAACTTGTTATAAATAATACATACCAATGTATGCGGTCCAATGAGCGTTGAGGCTCGCGGTGTCTATCATTATGTTCTCACCCTCACTGATGATTTAAGTAGATATGGGTACGTTTACTTAATGAAGCACAAATCTGAAACCTTTGAAAGCTTCAAGGAATTTCAGAGTGAGGTGGAGAATTAGCATGACAAGAAAATAAGGTTTCTACAATCTGATCGTGGAGAAGAATATTTGAGTCACGACTTTGGCACGCACCTAAGAAAATGTGGAATTGTTTCACAAATCACGCCACCTGGCACACCGTAGCGTAACGGTGTGTCTGAACGTCATAATCGCACTTTATTGGATATGGTGCGATCTATGATGTCTCTTACCGATCTACCGCTGTCATTTTTGGGATATGCATTGGAAACTGCCGCATTCACTTTAAATAGGGCACCGTCTGAATCCGTTGAGACAACACCGTATGAATTATGGTTTGGCAAGAAACCTAAGCTGTAATTTCTAAAAGTTTGGAGCTGCGATGCTTATGTGAAGAAACTTCAACCAGAGAAGCTCAAACCCAAAGCGAAAAAATGCATCTTCATAGGATACCCTAAGGAAACTATTCGGTACACCTTCTATCTTAGATCCGAAGGCAAAAGTTTTGTAGCCAAGAACGGATCTATTCTAGAGAAAGAGTTTCTCTCGAAAGAAGTAAGTGGGACGAAAACAGAACTTGATGAGGTAATTGTACCTCCTCTCGAACCGGCGAGTAGCGCAGCGCAAGAAAATGTTTCTGAGGCGCCTGCATCTTCTAGGGAAGAAGTTAATGATGATGATCATGAAACTTTAGATCAAGTTTTTGTTGAACCTGGAAGGTCTACAAGGGTACGTTCCGCACCAGAGTGGTACGGCAACCCTCTCATGGAAATCATGTTGTTGGACAATAGTGAACCTTCGAACTATGAAGAAGCGATGGCGGGCCCGGATTCCAACAAATGGCCTGAGGCCATGAAATCCGAGATAGGATCCATGTATGAGAACAAAGTATGGACTTTGGTGAACTTACCCGATGATGGCGAGCCATAGAAAATAAATGGATCTTTAAGAAGAAGACTGATGAGGATGGTAATGTGACCATCTATAAGGCTCGACTTGTCGCTAAGGGTTATTGATACGTCCATTTTGCATCATGCTTTTATGTTGATATTTATCGCTTTATGGGCTGTTATTACACTTTACGGTACAATACTTATGCATTTTCTCTCTTATTTTATAAGGTTTACATGAAGAGGGAGAATGCCGGCAACTGGAATTTTGGTCTGAAAAAGGAGCAAGTTTGAGATACCTATTCTGCGCAACTCCAAAAGCCGTGAAAATCAACGAGGAATTATTTTGGATTTTATAAAAAATACTAGGCGGAAGAAGTACTGGAGGGGAGCCACCAGGAGGCCATAGGCCTGCCAGGCGCGGCCTACCCCCCTAGCCACGCCTGGGTGGCTTGTGGGCCCCCTGTTGCCCCTCCGGCTCCCATCTTCTGCTATAAGGAGGGTTTCGTCCGAGAAAAAAAATCAGGAGGGGGCTTTTGGGAAGAGACACCGCCACCACGAGGCAGAACTTGAGCAGAACAAATCTAGAGCTCCGGCAGGGCCGTCCTGCCGAGGAAACTTCCCTCTCGGAGGGGGAATCATCGCCATCGTCATCACCAACACTCCTCTCATCGGAGGGGACTCATCTCCATCAACATCTTCATCAGTGCCATCTCATCTCCAAACCCTAGTTCATCTCTTGTAGCCAATCTCCGTCTCGCGACTCCGATTGGTACATGTAAGGTTCCTAGTAGTGTTAATTACTCTTTGTAGTTGATGCTAGTTGGATTACTCGGTGGAAGATCTTATGTTCAGATCCCTAATGCTATTCAATACCTCTCTAGTTATGAACATAATTATGCTTTGTGAGTAGTCACTTTTGTTCCTCAGGACATGGGATAAGTCTTGCTATAAGTAGTCATGTGAATTTGGTATTCGTTCGATATTTTGATATGATGTATGTTGTCTTTCCTCCAGTGGTGTTATGTGAACGTCGACTACATGAAACTTCACCATTATTTGGGCCTAGAGCAATGCATTGGGAAGTAATAAGTAGATGATGGATTGCTAGAGTGACAGAAGCTTAAACCCTAGTTTATGCGTTGCTTCGTAAGGGGCTGATTTGGATCCACTAGTTTAATGCTATGGTTAGACTTTGTCTTAATTCTTCTTTCGTAGTTGCGGATGCTTGCGAGAGGGGTTAATCATAAGTGGGATGTTTGTCCAAGTAAGGAAAGCACCCAAGCACCGGTCCACCCACATATCAAACTATCAAGGTAGCGAACGCGAATCATATGAACATGATGAAAACTAGCTTGACAGAAAATTGCTATGTGTCCTCAGGAGCGCTTCACCTCATATAAGAGTTTGTCCAGGCTTGTCCCTTTCTACAAAAGGGATTGGGCCATCTTGCTGCACCTTTGTTACTATTGTTACTTGCTACTTGCTACGAAGTATCTTATCACACAACTATCTGTTACTGATAATTTCAGTTTCTGCAGAGAATACCTTGCTGAAAACGACTTGTCAGTTCCTTCTTCTCCTCGTTGGGTTCGACACTCTTACTTATCGAAAGTACTACGATAGATCCCCTACACTTGTGGGTCATCAGTTATCGACAAGTTCAAGGGATTGACTACGATGAGACCTTCTCACCCGTAGTGATGCTAAAGTCGGTCTGAATCATGTTAGCGGTTTGCCGCATTTTATGATTATGAAATCTAGCAAATGGACGTCAAAACAACATTCCTGAACGACTTTCTTAAGGAAGAATTGTATATGATACAACCAGAAGGTTTTGTTGATCCTAGCAATGCTAACAAGGTATGCAAGCTCCAGCGCTCCATCTATGGGCCGGTGCAAGCATCTCGGAGTTGGAACATTTTCTTTGATGAGGTGATCAAAGCGTTTGGGTTTGTACAGACTTATCGAGAAGCCTGTATTTACAAGAAAGTGAGTGGGAGCTCTGTAGCATTTCTCATATTATATGTGGATGACATATTGTTGATGGGAAATGATATAGAACTATTGGAAAGTGTAAACACCTATTTGAATAAGAGTTTTTAATTGAAGGACCTTGGAGAAGCTGCTTACATATTAGGTATCAAGATCTATAGAGATAGATCGAGACGCCTCATATGTCTTTCACAAAGCACATACCTTGACAAGATATTGAAGAAGTTCAATATGGATAAGACAAGATATTTTGATGCGATGTATGTTGTCTTTCCTCTAGTGGTGTTATGTGAACGTCGACTACATGACACTTCACCATTATTTGGGCCTAGAGGAAGGCATTGGGAAGTAATAAGTAGATGATGGGTTGCTAGAGTGACAGAAGCTTAAACCCTAGTTTATGCGTTACTTCGTAAGGGGCTGATTTGGATCCACTAGTTTAATGCTATGGTTAGACTTTGTCTTAATTCTTCTTTTGTAGTTGCAGATGCTTGCGAGAGGGGTTAATAATAAGTGGGATGTTTGTCCAAGTAAGGGCAGCACCCAAGCACTGGTCCACCCACATATCAAACTATCAAAGTAGCAAACGTGAATCATATGAACATGATGAAAACTAGCTTGACAAAAAATTGCTATGTGTCCTCGGGAGCGCTTCACCTCATATAAGAGTTTGTCCAGGCTTGTCCCTTGCTACAAAAGGGATTGGGCCATCTTGTTGCACCTTTGTTACTATTGTTACTTGCTACTTGCTACGAAATATCTTATCACACAACTATCTGTTACCGATAATTTCAGTGCCTGCAGAGAATACCTTGCTGAAAACCATTTGTCAGTTCCTTCTGCTCCTTGTTGGGTTTGATACGTCTCCAACGTATCTATAATTTTTTATGGTTCCAAGCTATTATCTTGTCAAACTTTGGATGTTTTGTATGCCTTTTATATCTTTTTTGGGACTAACTTATTAACTCAGTGCCAAGTGCCAGTTCCTGTTCTTCCGTGTTTTGACCCTTTTCAGAGGAGAATATTAAACGAAGTCCAATGGAATAAAACCTCCGAAAAGATTTTTCCGAAACAGAAGATACGCAGGGAGCGTGAGAACCAAGGCAGAGGGCACCAGGGGAGGCCACAAGCCCCCTAGGGGCTCACAAATGCTCTTGGGATCTAAGATTTGGTGTGAGCAAATGTGTGTGAGATAGAAATGTGTTCTTATGAGGATATGGCTGTGTTGGACACCCTCTCATGAAGTGGGAGGGGGTATATATAGTGGGGAGTGTAAAACAGCCGTTGGGGACACTTTAAGTCACACACGGTTCGGACATCCGGCAGTTCACGGATGTCCGGGCGTCCACAAGGGGTCGGACGTCCGACAGCGGTCGGTCGTCCGAGGGCTGTAGATAAGTCTGGAATCACTATGAGTTGGATAGGGACCGAACGTCCGGAGAAGGCCGGAAGTCCGAGTTATTCGACTCAACTTCTTCTGGTGCAAGATTCCGGATTTCTGAAAGGGGACGGACGTCCGGCCCTCGGACGTCCGGAGGGAGCCGGAAGTCCGAGTTATATGGCTCACGTTCTTCTAGTGCAGGGCTCCGGATTTCCGAAGCTGGTCGGTCAACCGGCCCTCGGACGTCCGGAGGGAGCCGGAAGTTAGAGTTATATGGCTCAAGTTCTTCTGGTGCAGGGCTCCGGATTTCCGAAGCTTGTCGGTCGTCCGACCCTCGACCGGCCCTCGGACGTCCGGAGGGAGCCGGAAGTCCGAGGCATTAGTCCTATTTTGAGATAAGAGCAGAGTAGTGAATATGTGGTATTGAGCAGAATAGTGAAGATGTGGTATGAGCCGAACAGTGGATATCTAGTTTGAGCAAGTTCATCACAAAACCTGTGATCCCCTCTTAATAGTGCGGGATCCCTAAAGACTCAAGAATTGTAAAAGGGGTACCGATGATCCATACTTGAGTGTATAATTTTATTCGTTGATCATCACTCCGCACCGCTAACTTCAAAGGAACTGATACCTTGAGTTAGCCTTTTCACTTGAGCTTGATGTTGTTGTTCCTTCTTGGCTCAATGTTGAAAGCAGGACATGATGAAGTCTTCAAGTAGCTTTCCCATACACAATGTGGAAATCCTAGCTTATATATTCATCTTCATTTGTCCACCATGTGAACATCCACAAGGATCAACCATGTAATGCTCAGGAATGCTTATCTTGATCTTGTCCTTGTTAGCACATGAGCTTGTCCTTACCAACACATGATCATTCACAATAGCTTAAAAAGGGATTAGTGATTAATTATCTATATATGTGTTGTGAGCAACACCAAAACACGATTAAGGGCATGACTGCACTTTCAATCTCCCCCTTTTTGGTAGTTGATGACAACATACATATAGCTCTCAAAAATAGTAATAGACATGTGTGGGTTAGGAGAGATTTGTTACGATGCTTATGAAGCTCCCCCTTATTATATGCATAGTAAAATAGGTAAGTGTGGGAGCTCCCCCTTAGTGTGTGCATTGAAGATAATAGCATGATATAACACCATAATAGTTCAACAATACATAGCATATCATATGAATCAATAGGATAGCATAAAACTCATCATCATATGACACAACGATAATATCGTGATATCTCATCACCACATGATAGGTCAACAATAATACATAATCCATAGGTGATGGCATAGCACACCATCCATAAGTATCATTACATGATGACACATCATTAAGTTTGACATAATACTAACTAAAATCGAAACTAAGATAAGATAATGTTCTCCCCCTTTGGCATCAAGGACCAAAAAGGAGGGAAAACCGGCAATGCTATCACATACTCAAAGATCACCCTCATCAATATCATCATTAATCAGGCATCATCCTCATCATCATCATCCTCATCATCAGGAAAACCACTACCACCAGCCTCATCAAGAAAATCAGCCCACTCAGGACCAGATGGGAAGCCAAAGTCAGAAGGAGGAGCATCAGGAAGGGCCTCATCGTCACTCACATCAAGAGCGCCCGAGTCTCTCAGACGAGCCTTGAGGGCATTCTTGGAGGAGATGAGACGAGAAATTACATCATGGGTTTGACCACACTGGAAAGAGACAGCCTTCATCATAGCAGAATGTGCCTTGCCATTGAAATTGGCAAAGCGACCAAGAGGAGCTGAGCTGGATGAAGGGGTTGCTGAACATGCTGCAGTGCAGCGAGTGGAGGTGGATGATGGGGTTTTCTTGGGAGCATAGTTATCCGCCATGTGAGCGGGAATGACCCACTTGTGATGTGTGTGAGTGATAGCAACAGTGAAGTCAGCAACATGGTTAATAAGAGCCTGGATGAAGGGGGCATGAGGGAAGGCTCGCTTGTATTGGAAACTAGCAAGCAGAATCTCATGCCATAGAAAGTGAGGCACATTAATTTTTCTCTTGGGGTGCTCGTAAAAGTGTGACATGATGTCAATACAGTAGCCACTTCAGGATCCCTTATCACCCATCTTGGGATAGATGGTGCGGATAAGACACTGAAAGATGATAAAGTAGGGAGAACGCCAGATGGATACCTGGTTAAGATCCTTCATTCGTTCGTCGGCATCAAGTTCACTGAGTGGTTTGAGGAGATACCCACACGCCTCAATTGGCTTATGTGCATGGTTAGGATCATTCTTATGGATTTTGAAGCAGGAGTTGGGGAAACCAATTGCGGCAACAAACGTATCATAAGAGGTTGTGAAGTGAACGTCTGAGGTTATCCAGCTAACAGTGTTGTTTGGACCAAAGAAACATGTGGCATAAAACAGGTGAATAGCAGCAGCGTTAAAATCGCGACGAAAAGCAAAGGGGGCAGCAAGCCCCGATGAATCAATGAGCTCAATGGCACCCGGGTATTTCGCCGGGTTCGTGCGAATATGCTCAAGATCTATGAAGTGATGAACAGAGAGACCCTTAGGAACTATGACTGAAGTAAAGATGTCTGCCTGGACGTTTGTGCGGAAGCGTGAGTCCATAGAGTCACGTACGACAGAGAATTGATCAACGTCGCGGTGGAAAGTGAGATATGAAGACTTGGCAACCGTGGTGAAGTTCGTGACTTCACGACCTAAGGTAGCAGAGGGTTCAAGTGAGATGCGACGAGCTTCACCTTCGGGCTGTGCAGGAGGAGGTGGTGGCATATAGGAGGGCCTGCGAGTCCCGGGCTTTGGCATAAACCTCCAGACGGAGGGCTGCTCGGCACGGTCCTCGGCGGCAAGCTCATCCTCAAAGTCAGAGCCATCAGACGACGAGGGGAGCTGTTGAGACGGAGGACGCCGTGAAATCCGTTTGAAGGGACAACGTTGCCCTTCCGAGTCCGACCCCGTGCCAGTAGGGGCACGAGCGGATGAGCCAGCAGTGTCCTTCCGAGCGGCGTGCTTAATCCTGGGCATGATGAACAAAAGCCTACACGGATGGAAACCCAATGGGGAACGGTCATGGTCAAACTATATGAACGAACACGTGGACTTGGGAGAAAAGGGAACCAAACGCGAGGATAACGGAGGAGATACCTGCAGATCGAGAGAGGAGAGGAAGAAGAGACAGATCCCGCAGAGGAGATCGGATCCTGCGGAGGAGATCAGGCAGATCTCGGAGGTGGCGGCGCGTGCGAGTTCTCTTGGTGCTGGCGGCGGCGGCGGCTGGGAGAAAAAGGAGGCGCGTGGGGGCTAGGGCAAAGCCCAGCCCGCGCCCTTCTATTTATAGTGCCCCGATGTGTCGGACGTCCGACAGGCGTCGGACGTCCGGAGTGGATTTTGCCGTCGGACGACCGACACTAGCCGGACGTCCGGAATGAGTTTAGTCGCCGGACGTCCGAGACACGTCGGACGACCGAGAGAGGAGGAGGCAGGGGCAGATACTGGAATTTGGATGATGAGGTGAGAGTATTCTTGCATGTGTAGCAACCAAAAAGGAACCTCTCAACTAACATGTTTTGGACATGGTCTGATGTAAGTCTTTTAATACGATTACTACGATAAGTGTGGGTCCAAAATACCGTCAAACTCATGAGTGCATAGAATCATGCACAAGTTATCCTCTTATAAGAGCAAGGCACAAGACACAAGGGTCATGACACAAATTTGTCTCATTCATATGACCATGAAGAGCTAAGAGAACACCAACACTAAGCATTTCATCAATGTGATTGACAGGGACATGCAGGGAATTACAAAGTGGAAAAAGTAGTATGTTCATGCCATGATGCAACCTACACAGTGTTGACTCTAATGTTGACATGCATGAAGTAAATACTTGTTACCGGAAAAGCATTGGTATGGCGTAGAAGTAGCCGAGTCCTGTCTTGACTCTAATTTCTTCGTGACCAACACTATCTTCTTCTGAGAATAAGTCAAGATAGCAATGCTTCTCCAAAGTACCTAAACCACCAATTAAGCACAATATGGTCCCCAAACTTATTGGGTCCGAAGTAGTTAGTCCAACTACAATATATATATAGGGTAAGATCACTCAATTATGTGCATATAGATATAAGTTTTACTTTCAAGCACACCCTAGCCTTTTAATGGATACGTCTAATTTACCATATACATATACTGGATCAAAGATACGATAGACACGACATGTGCATCTACACATAGTAGATATGCCTACACAATCCTATCAAAATCCAAGGATATACAATTTGGACAAATGAACACATAATTTTCTATTACAGAACATTCATGTCGTCCAAAATGGATCAGGGTGACAAAACAACACATGGTAGCACCCCAAGTTCAACACATGAACTGGTCAAGGCATCAAACCATGTAAGGCATGCATTTTGCACAACCTTACATGCATGTCTGACCCCAGTAGATGTATAAGTGTAGGTAATATGATTATAACTCCGACAACATTATGAAATAAATAGTGCGAGCTCTACCGGGAGACACATGAATTTCTCGGCACGTTATGTAGGTCAACTGAAGATAAAGTCGAAATAAAATGACCATGAAAAACACTACCAAGCCAGAGATACCATGTGTGAGAGAACACAATGACATTTAGAGTTATCAGTGGTGGTAGGTGCCAAACAAGCACAAGGATCGTTTTATACTCACACAACTGTGATATGGGAGTTCAACCATAAGCATAATGTTTAGATGACATACGTTAACATCCCAATTAGTTAGATCATAGTGTGGAGGATTAATTCGAAAGACATGCATCAACAATGCCCTTCTTTTAGATACGATCTAGCGGCTAAGCCATGAGCATTGGTGTAGTAGGACATTATACTCACGCACATCTAAGGGATTTAGATACCAACAGGGCTTATTATGCGAATTAAGATATGTGGAACATGACACGCCACCCAGTAACAGGATAACCCTATGTGGTAGATATTGAGTGGCATACATCGGATGTTTTATCTAACCAGGGGATGTGACATGCACAAAGCATATCATACTCCCATAATGTGATAATCCATGTATTTATCATACAAGGCAATCAATCATCCAACTAAGGTGATAAGTGGATGCCAATTTAACCTTCGGATGGCTTTGACATCAAACTAATTGATTGGATAACCTAGCACCGAATACTACATGGAGTCCAATACATATATACACATTTTGGGTTAGTGGTGTGCGTAGAGAAGAACACTCCCCCTTAATGTGATGAGCTATTAACGTCTCAAAAGACCCACACAACGGTGCAACTAGGATGCAAGTAATGATCAGGACTACACACAACTATATGACATACATAACGACCTACACATGATAGATAACATATAACAATCATACTAGTAGGCGCAACATGTCAAAGTACATGCTAGGTACCAAACCTAGACATGAGAAGGAGTGGGGCAAGCAACTTTCAATGTAAACAATTTAAGTACAAGTCACCGCAAAGAGGCACATTGGATATGGGATATGGGCTCGATAATCCAAGTGACTTGGCTTGAGATGATACGAATGATGAAGAGTCCTCAAATTTTCATTGTGTATCCAAGTATCCAATGTCCTCCAAAGTCACCTATTGATCAAGTTTGAGCTTGTTGGTCCCCAACTACGTTGGGTCCTACGAGGTTAGTCACAATAGGCTTGGCAACCCAAATGGTTCTTTTCTTGACACCATTTTGAGTTCCAAAAAACTTGGCAAACACATTGCCAACCTTATCCTTCCCAAGGGAATAGATATCATCAATAGTGATTGGGTTGGATAAGTTACCTCTCGTGCAAGACGAAGCGACGTGACCCTTCTCACGACATAAGTAGCAACATCTACCGTTTGTTTTCTTCCCAGTTGATTTCTCACCTTGGGGAGTGTTGGCTTGGGTCTTATTGGGAAGAGGCCTTCCTTCAACTTGTAGCTGAGTGTGTGATTGAGTTTGTGGCCGCTTCCCTTGTTGCTTGTGACTTTGAGACTTCGTCTTCAGAGGGCAAGATCTAACATGGTGCCCTTTAACTTTGCACTTGAAGCAAATGATTTTGGCCGAATTCTTAACTCGTTCTAGGCCACTCTTGTTCTTGTTTGAGTTTACTCCAACATCATTTTTGTCATTCGGAGATGTTTGCTCACACAGGATGTTGTTGAGTGTGGACATCCCTTCATGACACTGTTCCAAGTCTTTCTTCAAAGAAATTACTTGGGCCTTGAGCTCTTCGATTTCCTCTGCACGGTTAGTGTCAATGCAAGTACTAGAGGAAGTTTAAGCTTCATTGTTAGAGCAACAAGGCAAGGAAAGTAATTCATCACACAAGCTAGCAACATTATGAGTAGACGAATTATGAGGACTGGCACATGGAGATATAGTACTTTGATTAGAAGTGGTGCCATTGTCCACCTGAGGCTCACTTGATGTTACCTTGGTGATGATAGCCTCATGAGCTAACTTTTGCACATTATGGGATGTTAGAAGATTGGCATGAGAGCTTGTGAGCATTACATGGTTTTCTTCCAACTTCCCATAATTGCTAGTTATTAAATCAAGTTGAGCACGTAGCTCAACATTCTCCTTCAGTGTTGATACTTCAAAAGAGATAGGGTTAGATATACAAGTATCATCAACAATATGAGAGGAGTAAGTAACGATTAGAGACTTCTCATGAGTAGATTGAAGCTCCTCATAGATCTTAGAGGTTTTGATGAGCTCTCCCCTAACATTCTTGCATTCAATGAGAAGGACCTCAAAATCCTTTTTAAGTTTATCATGAGCAACTTCCATCTCTCCTTTTGAAGATCTTAAGTCTCTACATGCTTGATGACTCTTCTCAAGTTCATGTTCATGTTGTTCACTTTTAGCTTGTTCATGATTAAGTGAATCATTACAATTTTCAAAGTAAGCAAGAATATCTTGGAATCTTTGAAGAGCGTTATTTTTAGCTTTATGAAGAATTTTACTCATCACATAGATGTTTTCAGTCAAGTCATCATCATCATCCTCATCGCAAATATCATTGTTATTGCACAGGGAAGATGATACCTCATTATTACCTCTTGCCATGAGGCACATGTGAACTGGAGGAGTTGATGATGATTCTTTTTGTGAATCAGATTATTCATTAGTCAAAAGTACTTCATATTTCTTGGTTTCCCCTAAATGATTAGTCATAGAACAACCAGGAAGAAACAAGATATTTTGATCAAGAGGACACGGGAAAGAAGGCATATCACCACAGACATTTGTCGAGGGATCTTTAGGTGAAATGCATGACCTATCAGCACAATAGTTTACACTATGTGTGGTGCTAGATATGCTCGTGTCCATGAAGGCTATAACATTTTCATCAACATGTATTTCTTCACTCACCATATCAGATGTTCCGTGTCAGATGGGCCAAGAGCGTCATAAAAGAAGACCGGTATTTCACCACCATGGTTATACCCGAAGCCAAATCCAAGACTGCGGGCGCAAACGTCACCGCGAAAAATGAGCCATGGGTACTGGCTTCCCAAGTGGACCAATGCTTCTTCATTACGGACCCGCCAAAGCCCAGTCGTGTTGTCGTGAGGAGAGGCAAAAGGAAGATCATCATAATGGATGGGGTCGCCAATGAGCAAGACTTCGACAAGTACGGCGACCCGAAGATGGAACATGACAACGATGATGAAGTACCAGCATACACCACAAGAAGAAGCAGGACCACCCTACCTAAAGGACGTCCGTTCAAGAGAAGAACTCCATTTACGAAAAATAAGGGCAAGAAGATTGTGAACAAATAGCTAGCTAAGATCGATTGTATTTAAATTGTAGCCTTCATTTCTCGATTGTATTTCGACATTTTCAAATTTGATGATATTTTTTCATATTCAATATGAAAAAATATGAATATTCATGAGGACACTCGATCTCGATCCCCTCCATCTCGATCGCTATCACCCCTCGCAAGACCCCCCCCCCTCGCCGCCGAGCACCCCCCGCACCCTCCCCGCTCCACCGCCGCCGTCGTCGACATACTTACCACTAGAACACCTATTCATAAGATTCAACTCCTATTCATAGGCATCTACTTGCAAACATCAAAAAAAATATACTAGGCAGTAGATGTTGTTGTGAGGGAAGATAAATCACCCTCATGGTGTGATGCACACCACAGCATCAACTTCTCAAACCAAGGTGCAACCAGCACAAGAAAACAATGCATAGAAAAAAATAAAAGGAGGGGGAAGAGGATTCGAACCCTGTCCCCCTTGTACTCAATCCTGCATCAAACCACTAGGCTAAGAAGCATCTGCTCGACAACAAAGTGAAAGAGGGCAGGGAATACTCTCTGATGGCTAGTGTGCTGAAGGAAAATAACCCCAAAAAGGGTGCTGAGGGGGGATCGAACCCGCCACCTCCTGCTAGCAGGCAAAACCCACGCACCACTGCGCCAGTCTTTCGGATATTAACAAGGTAGAGAAGGCGCACCTCATATACATGCGCCATTACTATATAAAAAAATTCTAATGGCGCATCGCTCGGGGTGCGCCATTCCTAAGCCGGCTGCCCTCGCGCGCCTCTACTCCATCTGCCCTCGCGCGCCCTCGTCCCCGCCCACCCCTTCCCCCACCTTCGTCCATGCAGCCCACGGAGCTCTGGCGGCGCTAGGGTTTGCTCCAGCCCCGAAGCCGCGCACCCAACCGCCCCCTCCTCTCTTCTCCTGCGGCCTCCCCCCTACCCCCTTTGCACCGCCCAGCGGCGCCCACCGTCTCCCCGAACCCTAGCTCCGTCGCCGCGCTCGGCGTCTCCGGGCCCGCGCTCTACTGGCGCTACAAGAAGCGCTTCTCCGCCTCCGCCTCCGCCTCCGCCGCCGCCGCCGCCTCCGCCCCCTCCTGCCCGCCCTGCAGCTGCGACTGCCCGCCGCCGCTCTCCCTCCAGTCCATCGCGCCAGGTCCATTCGGTAGCTACACAGCTTATCTGGTCTGCACATTTCGGTAGCTACACAGCTTATCTGGTTCGAATTTCTCTTCACTAGTTTCGACGATGCGTAATGCGTTCTTCGATGAAGTTTCATGCCGTTCTAGTTTTTAAACCGTGCGTGCGGTCTCCTAATCACAAAAACTGTGTTGCATCTGTGCTACTCTGTGGTTGCCCCACTGGTAAACATGGGCAGATTTTTGCCTTAGGAAACGCATATTTGGCATTTAAATTCAATAAATCGACAACGCAGAAGAAAATAATGCTAGTTATATTTTCTTGTCAGCCATATGCTCTGTTACTACTCTGTTTCACTTCCGCTCTCGGCTAATGCTATTTACTAAAATCTGATCGATTGTGCCTTCCTGCTGCAGTTATAAAGCCCACGGAGCAGATAGCTGATGCAGAGGCGTTGCTGGAGATTGCCAGCAGTTTGGCAGCATCTGTAAGGTCCCAGACATGTATGTCTTTTACTGTTTGGTGCTTGAAACATGGAAGTTAACAGTCTAGCAGTTTGTGGAGACTAAATTGCTGCACTTCCATGTTTACTGCAGAAGTATACTCTGTTTGGAGTGCTTAAGATGGGGTTTACTATCGTAAACTCCTATATATCCACATTGATGTATAAGTGAATTGAAGAATTGAGAGTTGTTTGGACATGTTTTCTTCTACTTATTTGTTTTGTTCTCCTTTCCATTGCAATATGCAATTGTAGTGTAATTGCATGATGCAAAAGTTAGTGGACTTGTACTACTTTTTATTTTGAATATATGAATAACCTAGTTCCAGGTTCATACTTCATTATCGGTTTAATCTTTCATTCTGTCAGGGTGCTTCGGGAAACCACAGAACTAGAACCCCAAGGTATCAGCAACCTGCGCAACCCTTCGACGCTAGTTTTGTTGCTATCCCGGTTGAGATTAGGATCAGGCATATAGAAGCAGTACCATTTTCTTCTTCTTGCATTGGGATGGGGAAATCCTTATCTTACTGCTTACCAATTTTTTTTCATGTTACCTTATCATATTCTTGACCTTGTAAGGCATGCCTTGGACACTGCTTGAATAATATTTGGCTGAGTGCATTTTACCTTATGCAAATTGCAGTAAGATGATTCTCGTATCCATGAATTGTGTGTCTTTGCTGAGCCTTGCTCTGATCTGCTATATTTGCTCAAGATGTAGATGAGCCTGGTCCATTAATCCTAGCTAGATCCCACATCCAGGTTAATCATCTGTTTACATAGTGTGTTGGTTATTAGTGGTTCCGATTATATTCCAGCTGGTAAATAACAGCATGGTAAACCTGCAAGGTGCCAGCTAGCATGTGTATTTATTTCTGAATCTTGCATGCCATGCAAGACATTAACATTAGCTTCATCAGCTAGAATCAACACTTGCATTGCCTGCAGGTCAAGTATACTGAATTAGTAATCTGTTGTAATGATTAGCTCCATTTGTGATGCCGAAATTAGGATCCAATCTTGCTATTATCTGATCATCATGCGACATTGTCTAGTTTACGTGCATTGAATTTTACTTGATACTAGCATATTAGCATGGCGTGTTATGTTCTGTTTGCCATTGTAAATATGCTTTGTTTTTTTGCTCATTTGCTCTTTCCCTTTAGATTTACCCAGGTTCAGTCATTTATTGTTTGCTTCCCGTTTCATGTATGTAGTTTGTGTGTTGTGCTAGCTTGATGTTTTCTGTGTATGCTTTTTATGGCCGATGATTTACTGCAGGTTAGCATTGTCAAAAGGTCATACTTAACGCATGCCTAATTTTAACACTAATCAACTTCATTAATTTTCAGGTACAGTACTCTGACGGAGTTACCTTCTTCAGAGTGCAGAGGAGCAAAATTGTTCTAATCAGCAGCAGCACAGCACAGTCACTTGGATCAGCGGAAGAGGAGCATCAGCAGCACGGGCAGAGGAGCAGCAGCAGCTAGTTCTTCAGGTATAATGGAAAACAAGCAAGCTTATATCTGAAAATGAGTTAGCTAGGCTCAGAATTTTGAGTTGGCCCCTTTACATATGCTATCTGAAAAATGAGTTAGCTAGTCATCTAAGTAAAGCTGATTTTGATTTCCGTATGTTATGGGGGGACAACAGATATTGCTATATGTTCATTCTTGAGGGTACATACTTGCTAAACTATTGATGTTTTTTGTTGGGTGACCTATTTTTGTCCATATGAAAGCAGAGGACCATATGGTCTGTGTCCTTTTCATCCATATGAAAGTAGAGGCGCATTGTGGTGCTAGTTTGCTGGGTTTTGTTTCCGACCATCATGTCGTGATGATTTTGCAGGTACCTCGAGAGGCCCTTGAGTTTGCCGGAATGTCGATTAACTTCCGTTCCGACAAATTCGGGTACTCCATATGTCCTATTTTCAGCAAAGGTCATGCTGAAATTTTCCGTGAATTTTAGCATGACTTTGCTAAAAATAGGACATATGGGGTACTTGCGACTAATGCATGGGCCAGGGTATCTTAGTACTTAATTAAGTAGGATCAACTGCCCCTTTATTCTTGCTGCATTAAACCATAGGTAGCAATAGAGCCAAGTGATTAGGCCCAACTTAGAATTCTCCTTCCCTTTTCTTGGCTTTTAGGGTGCCTCGGTGTCGATAAAAACCTAAATGATGAAAGCTTAGGCTTTTAGGGTGCCTCGGCGTCGACAAACCCTAAATGATAAAATCTTAGCTTTTAGGATGCCTCGGTGTCGACAAACCCTAAATGATGAGACCATGATCTTGTTCCTTGACAATAACCAACTTTTTGACCAAACTTTTTTCCTATTTAGAGCGAAACATGGCCCACAACGACGAGGCCGGCGGTTCGGGCAAGCCATTCTGGGAGTTGTCCCAGGAGATGGAGGAAGAACCTCACCGCTATGAGGACGCCGCGGAAGACACCGATCCCGAGTACACAACCCCTAGTGGCGTCGGGGATGACACCACTGATGGTGCCACCGAGGATACCACCACTGATGATGGCAGCGCACGCACAGATGGCAGCCAATCGAAGAGGCAACGGAAGGACCGGCGCCCGAACGTGCTCAGCACCGTAAAGGAGGAACTTACTGAAGTGAACTCCGACGGGTATCCAACGACGCCCAAAGAAATAGTCAAGGGGTACGCGGTTCAGCTCGGGTGCATTCTCTGGAGCACTGTCTCGATCAACACCGAGAACCTAAGGCATAAGGACCGAGGGAATTTGCGCAACCTCCTCTTCACGAAGCTGCACGAACGATACAAGTTCCCCGGTGACGTCGCAAACACATGCCTCTCAAGGAATAAAGTGAACAGTGCCGCCCTCACGAAGATGAGCAAGGCCCTTACTTGGAGAAGCGTGGTGAAGAGAATGATTGACAAAGGTGATAGTTATGAGAAGATCAAGGCAAAAAATCCTTCGATCAGCGAAGATGACTACAAGGAGTTCAAGATCAAGTGCGAGAGCAAGGCAACTGCGGAATCAAGTCAGTGGGGGAATGAAATGCGGGAGTTGAACTTAGGGGTCCACCAACTCGGTCCCGGCGGTTACAGAGTGGCGGAACCTATATGGGACAAGGAGGACGCGGAGCGTGCCGAGCAAGGCCTACCACCCCGCTTCGAGAAATACGGTGACAAGCAGACCAGGAACTATGTCAGGGCCCGATACAAGGTGGACCCGGTAACAAAGGAGCTTACCACGGATGCGAGGACCAGGGCGCTTGAGCGTGTTCTGGTAAGGAATACACCCCACATAATTAGCTCCATATGGTTGCATTCTAATTAATGAAGCCAAATTTCTAAATGGTTCATTCCTTCCGCAGGACATTGAAAGCAGTAGCGCGGGGTCGTCTCAGAGCTCCCATTGGGACACCAATTTAAATAGGGCATTTCTCATAATGAAAAACAAGCATAAGTCCAGTAAGCCGTCGTTAGCTGGTCGTGTGGCCGGCAAAGGCTTATCCACAAAATGGTCGTCATACTATAACGCTGGTGGGCGAAAGGAGAGAAATACCAACTTGGAAAGCCAGTTGCGCGACGTTGAAGAACTCAAGGCAAAAGTGGCGCGGATTCCGGAGATGGTCCACGAGCTAGTGCAACACCAAGTGGGAGGGGTGATCACCGCCATTGTGCCTACCTTTATTGAGGGGCTGCAGGCGTGGATTGCGGGCGGCCAACAGGGGCCGCCCCCGATTCCCAGCTTCACGGCCAGCAACTCGCACAACGCGCAGGCGGCACCATTGGTGTCTCCGGCGCAGGTGCCATTGGTGTCTCCGGTGCGGCCGGCACCTCGGCAGCAAGCGGCCACTCCGTCACTTGCACACCCGCCGTTGGTGGTGCCTCGACATTAGCCGAGCTCGACGCCATCACGGTAACTAAGCCTCTCTCGGCCGATGACTTCATCTCCTTGCCTTTGACTGGGCATCCCCTGATGCCCTACATGTTTTCGCAGGGCGCCGGCGCCGACGTTCCATCCACTCTCCTGCACTTCATGGGCGGCGAGTTGATCGATGTCGCCAAGGTCAGAATCGTTCAACCGGGCAACCCCTTGTTCCACGGTAAACCGATGCCACCCACCACGTATAGGGTTCAACTGGTTCGGGTGCTGCCAGGCTGCGACGACTCGTTACCTCCGTTCCACCCCGCTGGGGCAGACAAAGATGATGTGATGACCCTCAGCGCCTGCTTAAGCTGGCCCTTGCTTTGGCCGAAGAGCCAGATTCGTTGGGGGGGACACCACCCCACAGACAACACCGCCAGTCGTGCCGGCGCCAGGCCATGGCAAGACCGCCGCAAGCTACCGTACATGCATATGGCACAGGATCCGAACATGCATATGGCACAGGATTCGGACGACGATGACGACGATGGTACATTTACCAAGGTCGATAAGTACTTTGCCGAACATGGGTACGGTGAGGAATTCTTGGGGCCTCCTTCTCAAGAACCCAACCCTGCAAAAGACGACCGCGATCTAGCTGGTACCGCGGAGAAACCCAATTGCAACAGGCGTTGTCTGGCGTTTAGTTTTGAGGAGACGCCTCCAGCTGCCGCCTTCACCGAGCCTCAGATAGCCAAGGTGCGAAATATTATCAGCCCCAACACACTCAAGAAGGTGGTCTCTGAGAAGATGAACTCGATCCCATTACATCAGTAGAAGAAGGGACGGAAAAGAAAGACTAACAAGGGTGCGAGCCAGCCGGCACTGAGTACGATCCGTGCTCTGGACGGGCCAGCTTCACCTAAGGATATCTCGAGGAGGGTGCATGTGGCGGGTAGGACGATGCTACCGACTAATCTGCTCAATGCTGCAACCGGTGCTATGCGGAGTCTGCATGACAGTGTTCTTTGTTTGGAGAAGCGGCGTCTCTCCGAGAATAATGTGGCATACCCGGTTTTCGTGGCCAAGGTGCCAGAGGGCAAGGGCTTTGTTGATAGCGCCATCGGGGGTATGATCGTCCTGCGGTTTGCTGACATCTTCTCTATGTTTAACCTTCATCCACTGCACTACACCTTCGTTCAGCTATTTTCGCTGAGTATGGAGATGCGGATCATTAGAGACAAGACCCCGGACCTAGTGATAGTCGACCCCTTCTATATGCGTGCCAAGATCTTGGGCAGCGCTGGGGACCGACAAGTCCCGAGTTCATACCTCGAAGGCGTCATTCTGGCAAACTCAGAAAAGGATAACTTCCTCGTGCCTTACTTTCCCTGGTAAGTTATCCCCTCATCGCCCCGTAACATATGATTTATTAGATTTTGATCGTCCTTTTTTCTAACATTCCATGTTTTGTGCAGTGACACACGTTGCACACCTCATCCTCTTAAGCCAGAAATATTCCACGGCCACATATTTCGACTCGGACCGTCAGTCAAAAAAAGACTACACAAATATCAAGAAAGTTCTTGATGACGCTCTTCCCGGCTACGCCATATCTGGAGGCACCTTCAGCAGGACAAGTCTCAGGCACGGCAAGCACGTTTTCACCCACAATACGACGTTCGCCTGCGTCAAGCAGCCGCCTGGCAGTCAGAAGGATGCCTACTACGCCCTCCATCACATGCGGGCGATCATACGGGACATTAATCACCTTCGGCTACCAAATAATCTCAAAGATTGGGTCGCACGCTTGTCGGCAATCCAGGATGCGGACATCAGACAAGAATTCTTTCGCATCCAGTCGGAGTTTGCGGAAATCATTCATCAAGATGTCCTTCGTACCTCGGGGCAGTTCTAGCTCAAATCTCCGTTGTCCAATAGTGAGATAGATACAATGCTACAAATGCAGGCTGACAACGGCCATAATTTCATGACCATCACGAAAGACGGCGGCTTCATCCACGTTCCCGTGAATCGCTACTAATTCATGTTGCAATATTAAACTTTAATGAACTTGTATGTCTCTTTGGTTTGGATAGTCGTCCAACTTATATGTAATCGATGCTATTTATTAGTAGGACCATGAATCGTGTTGTTATACTTGTAATTTTAAACTTTAATGAACTTGTATGTTTCTGTGAATTGCTACTAACGTTTTGTTTGGCTAGTGCATAGAGATGCCGCCGTATGTCGTGTACAAGGGTAAGGTTCCCAGAGTCTATGGCGACTGGGAGGAGTGTCGGAGACAGGTTCACCGATTCAGCGGTAACAGTTACAAAGGTTACACCACAAGGTCGGAGGCGGAAGTTAGATACGCGCGCTATCTAGCGGGAGAGAGGAGGGAGCGTTGGAGGAACCGGATGAAGACCAGTTTCATTGCGATTATGCTCATCGTGATGACCGCAGCTCTCTTCTATGTGATGGTAGTTTAGATGGTCGATATCGACTTGTAATGTGAAGACAAACTCACTACTCGCGGTCTTGAGACTTGTAATGTTCTAACTTTGTTCGGTATTTTAAATTCGGAGACTACTATGATGAATTGTATTCGGAGACTAATCTTCTATTGTATTCGATAAATTTGTTGTTTATATGTTGTGCTCTCTATATTCTGTGCAATAATATATTTTGTAATCTGTGCAAATATCAGAAAAAATAAAATAAATACCTAATATTCATACTAGTGGCGCATCATACAGCACACTAGTGGCGCACTTCAAAAGCACACTAGTGGCGCATCGTCAACTAGTGCGCCATTACTAAGCCAGAGCACATGGGTAAATATGGCCCTGGGAGGCATACTAATGGCGCACCATAAGCTATACTAATGGCGCACCAGGATCTATACTAATGGCGCACTACTTGGTGCGCCATTAGTATACCAGATACTAATGGCGCACCGTGAGCAATACTAATGGCGCACTGCCTGGTGCACCATTAGTAAAAAAATCTAATGGCGTGATGCTAGTGGCGCATCTATAGTGCGCCATTAGTAGCCAAAATAGGTGTGCCATTAGCAGGCCTTTTCCTAGTAGTGTAGAGAGCAACAACAGTCATCAAAATGCATAGAGATTAACTAACATTGAGTGCAAGCATGAGTAGGACATAAATCACCATGAACATCATAGAGGCTATGTTGATTTTGTTTCAACTACATGCATGAACATGCGCCAAGTCAAGCCACTAGAAACATTCAAAGGAGCATACCATCCTATCATACTACATCATAGTCATCTCAACATTCATGTTGGCATCCAAGACAACCCATTATAAGCTCCTAGCTAAGTAAGCATGGCATAAGCAACTATGATCTCTAAGTTGTCATTGCAAACATGTTTCTCTCACAACAAAGCTGAATCAGGCATGATGAGCTAGTCATATTTACAAAAACAAAATAGATCGAGTTCATACCAGCTTTTCCAGGCTCAGTCACTTCATCATATATCGTCATTATTGCCTTTCACTTGCACGACCGAACGATGTGAACAATAATAAGTGTGCTCGTGCATTGGACTAAAGCCGGAATCTGCAGGCAAACACAAAGGAGAAGACAAAGTAATATGGCTCTATGAGAGCTAAACAGGTATGCATGCAAGAGCCACTAAACATTGTAACCAATAACTTCTACCTTGACCCAAAGAAAAAGAAAACTATTTACACGGGGAAGCTCCCAACAAGCAAAATAAGAAAAAGAAAACCTTTTGGGGTTTTCTCAAACTAGACAGACACACGAAAAGAAAACGAGAAAAAGAAAATAAACTAGCATGGATGATACAGTGGCAAAGTGTGAACACCGACGAACAAAGTGAAAGCATGAGCAAGAATGTAAAGTCGGTGAGAAACACGTACTCCCCCAAGCTTAGGCTTTTGTCCTAAGTGAGTCTACTCCCAAGGATGGTCCTGGCGACACCCAAAATCCTAATGGGGGTTATACGGGAGCACTGCAGCCACTGCCTGAATAGCTGCCTCACGGAGACGAGAAGCCTTAGCCTCCCTCTCATACTCCTCTGCCTCTCCTCTGGTTATATAATATCTCCGTTTTACCAGAAAGTCAAAGAAGGCAGGAGCAGTAAGGGTAATATGGAAAACACGCTGCCGATTAAATATCAAACGGTATAGGAGGGATTCGTCATCCCTCTCAAGGAACTGGTAGTGTGTCAAAGAGACGCGGTCAAGGAAAGCTGTATGAAGCGGGGGATCTCCTTCGCGGATGGGTACTCCAAGAAAATTTGCTATGCGAGTGGCATAGATCCCGCCAAAGAAATCCCCATCAATTACATTCTTATTCAGCCTCCTTGCTATAATAGCTCCCATGTTGAAGCTTTTGTCACTTGTCACTGCGCTCTTAAGGATACTAAGGTCGGGTGCGCAGAGGTGACAATGCTCAATCTTGCTATTAATGCATCTGTCTATGAGAGGGCAAAGTAATGCAAGGCAGGAAAATGAATACTCCCCATGGTAGCTTGCGTAATGTCTCTAGTTTATCCAACTGTAATACGAGAGCAAAAATCTCTAACCGAAGATTTAGGAGGATCATTGAGGCTACCCCAAATAGGTATTTTGCAAATTCTATTGAAATCCTCTAAATCCATGGTATACGATTTATCATAGAGATCAAACAATACCGATGGCTCATGGCCAGCTGAAAATTTGAATCTACAAACAAAAGAGGCAGTGAGAGCAACATACTGTTCACATTTATCGAAGATGAATTCTTCGAGTCCGGCGTTGTGAAAAAGTGCATCAAACTCATCTTTGAACCCTGCCTCAATCATAAATTCATCAGAAGGCCATTCACATGGTTGTACCTGCGCATCCCTAAGTTGGTAAGGATCAGGCTCCCGAATTGCAATACGGGGACCTCTCACGCTTGAGGAACCACCATGAAAGTTTCTCCTGAACATCTTCCCTTTTCTGAAATTTTAAGTGACCAAAGGAAAAGTGAACAAGGCTCA